>NC_052326.1:8852010-9567010 GCF_016432855.1 Salvelinus namaycush
CGACCATAGAAATAGATTCCCTAGATGGTTAACCAGTGGCGCTGTTCTGAAGCCACCATCTGCCATATTGGAACTCCTCATCAGGAACAGTGCACCATAGCCTAAGACTCACAAGGTGTGTCCCCGGACAGGCAGGCTGGTGGTCCTGGACACCCTGTCTCTAAAGATGGGGAGAGTGAGGCTCAGGCCACCTGAGCCACCGTTCTCCTGGATGTCTGTTAGGGAGGCCAGGGACTTGGTGATGTTCTTAGTGGACGGGTCTAACGCGGGACCCAGGTACTCTGCCGATACCGCTTTCATCTGGGCTGACAGACGGGGCTCAGTCTGGGAAGAGGCGGAAAGAGTAGGAAGAAAGATGTCCAATTACGCATTCAATAGAGCAAACTATACCTTGGGATCACAAGTGGTTGGTGGAACCTTGATTCGGGAGGATGGGCTGGTGGGTAATGGCTGGAGTGGAATGAGTGGAACGGTATCCAAACACATCAAGCGCGTGGTTTCCATGTTCGATACCGTTCCATTCGCGCCGTTCCAGCCATTATTATGGAGCCATCCTCCCTTCTGCAGCCTCCACTGCTCGGGACAGAGTAGTTTAGTTATCTTGGGGTTCTGTGAAGGCAACTATCATAGCCATAATGACGCATGTGCAGAGGCTGCCATCTCCTGGCAGCTGAGTACAACTACAGGTATGATTTCACTGACAACAACCTCTACTTTGTTCAGGCAACGGAATCTACTCCAGTGCTGTAACCATATCCACAAACATGTCATGCGAGTCAGTATGAAATAAACAACAGAAAATAACCACTGAGGAGACGAGGCAGACGCCATGTAGCCTACACTTGAAACACATGTTCACCTACCTGAACCTTTAGCTTGAAGTCATCCTGGCTAGCTGAAGACTTCATCTGAGACACACTGAAGAGAGAGAGAGGACAAGAAATGTAAACACACACGGAAAATGAGTGACGATGGGTACGTGGTGTGGGGTTTATGGGGCCTCATTTATAAAACGTTGCGAGTGAACAAAATACGCTCCAGAACACGCGTGCACCAGTTGTCACGCAAAATTTGTCAATTTCTAAAGAGCTGAACTTGACTTGAGAACGTGCTTATCCTCCCACAAACTGTAGACCACACGTACACACGGTTTCTAGTCATTGGAAGGACTGCGTCGCATACGTAGCATTTTTTTTTTACAGTAATGTCCAAAATACATCAACATTTTCCCGTCCATTGAATTTCTTCCCACAATGTAATTTACGGTAATTTACTGTATTCCGTTTATACAGTATGAATGAAGTCTGACAGTTGATATAAACACTACTTTTTAAAAACTTTCTTCCGTTTCATAGTTTGTGTTTGTTGTTTTATATTGCGTTTCAGTTGAATTATAACTTGGTTTTATAATGTACACTTACTTGTTGAAGATAATAAAGTAAAAAAATCTCTTTCTCTGACTCTCTCCCTTTAACTCTCTCTCTCAGGACCACCTCAACCAAAGTGAATGCAAACATTACTGCATTCAAAAGACCTGCTTACAGGTCTACAACAATTTGAAAGTGTCAGATGAAGCAAATGTAACTGCAAAAGAAGACATTTGATCAAGTTTACCATTGCTATTTCCTTTAGATACTGTCTTGGCCTAATTCCAATACTTCCAAAGTGTACAGCAAATAAGGGCGTTATTGTCACCATAAAAGGTGAATTATGGGTGTTTTCAGGCGGAGTTATGATGCTTGTTCACACGCGCACTAACGTCAGGTCTGATTTAGAACGGGAAATATGCATATGTATGGTGTGTGCCAAGTTTATAAATCTCTATATATTTTTGTGCGTGCACAGTCTTTTTAGAAATGGCGCACGTAGACATTTAGTGTTATATTTACGCAACGGCTATAAATGAGGCCCCAGAAGCGGATCGTGTAGTCTTACCTGCCGTCAGAGGCCTGGCTAAACTCTGAAGGCTCCTCGTCGGTGCTGACATAACCATTCTCTGTGAACACAGATAGAAACATGAAGAAACAGTGAGTGAGTGAGTGAGTGAGTGAAGGAGTGAGTGAAGGAGTGAGTGAGTGAGTGAGTGAGTGAGTGAGTGAGTGAGTGAGTGAGTGAGTGAGTGAGTGAGTGAGTGAGTGAGTGAGTGAGTGAGTGAGTGAGTGAGTGAGTGAGTGAGTGAGTGCATGCTAGGTGCGTGTCCTCACCCTGCTGTACGTTGTGGATGAGTGCCTGCAGCTCGGGGATACACTCAGCCTTTTCTCTCAGCGCGTCCAGGATGATGTGGTTGTGGGCAGAGCCAATCATATCTGTCTGTCTCAGCTGGCCCTCCAACAGACGGATCTGAGACTCCTTTTGAGCCACCTGTAAACCCTACACACACACACAGGCACACACAATAGTTACTAACACCATAACTACAAGTGATCTGAGCTTCCTGCAGTCCCTGGAAAGACCAGCAGAGGGAGGCATATATCAACTATATATCAACTATACAGCTACTTCTGGCTAACCTTGTTTAACCCAGAACTTAATCGAGCAGCTGATCAATTACGTGAGACTTTAGTTCTGGGTCCATACATGTTAAGAGAAGAAATCAGGAAATACTAGAACGAGGAGCGGAACCAGAATGAGGAGCTCCACCCCTCTCTCTTTTGCAAGTTACCAAGTTTGGAAGAATGTCCCCTCCCCTTCAAAATCAAAATATGCTAACACCTGCGAAATAGTGATTTGTCCAAATAACCAGTGACGGAAAAACCAAACACCGGAACTAATGCTGCTCGTTATACTACGCATCCCAGTCGGTCCCGACTGATTCTCTCAGTTTACACGCAGAATCTTTCCACGAGAGATAAACTACTGGCCAACCCTCCCTGAAACGGGTGTCCATTTGCACAACATTTGCCAAAAGAATTGTAAACTGATGAGGAGCTGATAGGGACTATTTCCAAGTTGAGAACGTTCAGTAGACATTAGTTTGGAGTCTGTGTTATGGTATATCTGGACTATAAACTATGAACTACTGTAGCCACCAGATGGTCCTGGGTCGTGGCCCATGTTAGTTACCTTGTCAATGGAGGCCTTGAGGAAGTGGTCCAGGAGGTGTCGGGCCTCAGCCAGAGAGCAGGAGCTGATGACCACTGAGGTGTCCACCGAGTCCAGCTCATCCTGCAGGAAACACCCAGGCTTCAGTAGGCCGCACGGAGCTCCACACACCAGAACTAGGACATTTTACACTAATGTGTGTGCGTGTGTTCTCACCTTGGTCTCCTCTATCTGAACGATGGTCGCCTGGCAGTCTGACAGGCTGTCGTTGATGTAGTCGATGTTTGCATTCAGAACCTCAATGTCCTCGTTCATTTCCTGGACTAGGCGGTCCTCCCCGTCAGGCCCCTCCCCCTCGGCCATAAGCACCTGCCTTTTACGCAACAGCGCCTCCTGCTGCACAGACAGCTCCTCTCGCTTCTGTCTCACACACGTGGAAGAGAGGGAAAAAAACATGTTAGCCAGATCATTAACAGACAGGAATGATGCATTTTAAGTAAGTAAACGAAGTCAGTAATAATGAGTTTGCAAGTGCATCACAATGCACTAAAAGTTCAGAGGAAGTCTCACTAGAGTGCAAAGGAAGTGACATCACAGTACCTTGATGAGTCGGTCCATGTCGGCCTCTACGTTGGTGATGGTCATCCTCTGCATGACGATGTCCAGGATCCTCCTCTCTAGAGTCTGCCACTTCTGACGGGCCGCCTTGGAGAAACTACTGCTGCCCACTAGAACACCCTTGCGCTGCTGGACACGCGTCCTACTGCTGCACAGAGAGAGAAAGATACAGTTCAGGACGCTACAATACAGATCGACTGTCAATGATATCACAGCTGTATCAATCCTTAGTGCTGCTGCTGGAGTAGGGGGCGAGAGAGGAGGGGAGCAAGGGGGAGGAAGGAAGGGGGAGAGGGGGCGAGGAAGAAAGAGGTTGATGGGGGAAGAAAGGAGAGAGTAGGAGGGAAGGAGAGGGAGGAAGGAGAGAGATTATCAGACCAAGAAAGTCACTCCTGTCAATTCATTTTGAAGATAATTCGATAAATGGCTTTGTAAAATTGAATAAAACTTTATTGAAGCTGACGAAAGCCTTGGCTAAGTAAATGTCAACAGAGTCATACCTAATCTGAATCTGACCTTACAGGCTCTCACACACACAAAAAAACACATACAAACACACTCACAAGTCTCACACCGACACTCTCACACACACATTATTTCTCTGACCTGGCGATGCATCAAAAACATGTACACACACCAGATACAAATACACCAATACCTGCTCTGCATTTGACCTGACAATCTACGGCACACATCCTCCCTGCCATGACTTACCCAACAACCTGTGTCCCGTTGGTGGTAATCCCCTCGTTCTCTCCCAGGTAGCCATTCATCTTGGTGTTCCACTGTCTCACTATGTTAGACACTTTGGTTGAGGTGGTCCTGAGAGAGAGAGAGAGAGAGAGAGAGAGAGAGAGAGAAAAAGAGATATTTTTTACTTTCTTTTCTTCAAGTAATTGTACATTATAAAACCAAGTTATAATTCAACTGAAACACAATATAAAACAACAAACACAAACTATGAAACGGAAGAAAGTTTTATTTTTACATCAGTGTTTATATCAACTGTTTAACAAAACACACTGGAACCTATTTCCTACTCTGTTAAAAACAATCTTGTAATTGTCGTGGTAAATTACTGTATAATCAACAGACTTCATTCATACTGTATAAACTGAATACAGTAGCTTACCATAAATTATATTGTGGGAAGAAATTCAATGGACGGGAAAATGTTGATGTATTTTGGACATTACCGTAAAAAATTCTACATAAAACACAGTAGCAGTTCACTTACTGTATTTGCGAATATAAAAAGTAGAATGCAACACTAAAAGAAAACGGGCAACCAAACCAAAGCACATACTCTGAAGCAAGATATATATATTTTTTTGCTAATTATTATAATAAATGTCATATTTTGTTCTTAGTTAATTGGTACATGTTTGGTTATTTTATCTGCATTGCTCTGTTTGTAGTCCTTCATTTATATTATAAATATACAGTCAGAAAGGCACATCATACAAATAAATCATTTTCACTTAGTGAAGGCCACAGAACTGAAAATGAAGGAAGCCAACAACCATGTCTCTGTCACTAACAAACACAGTCATGGGTGGAAAGAAATGTGACCGTTCCTGCTGCAAAAACAATGTCCTATCTCGGAGCTCGAGTAAATGACATTACTAAGCTGCTCCCGAATGTACTACACCAGGACATGGAAATCGATTCTATCGTAGTCTATGTGGGTTTTAATGACATTATGAAGGGCAACTCTGAACAGTTGAAACTGGATTTTAAATAGCTGATTGACTCTCTGCTAGACACTAATAGAAGACCCATCATATCTGTCCCGGTGCCCTCTCTGAATCGTGGCATTGAACGCTTTAGCAGGATTCTTTCTCTTCACAACTGGCTACGTGATTATTGCAGCTCAATGGGTGTAACTTTTGTTGACAATTTCGATACCTTTTGGAAACAAAACATATTTTATAAGGATGGGATACAACCCAAATCATTTGGGTTCCTGAACCATTATACGGCTGCGTTGAGACAATGACTTATCAATGACCCAAGTCCAGCTCAGTTAATCTCTACCATTGTGACACTGAGTTGTGATAATGCTTCAGCAAATGTACATTACACCAGGGGCGTTGGTAGACACAATGTAAGTAACCTAATTTATGTCCCTCTAACTGCCCTGAATGCCTCAGCTGATCCTACAGCTATTGTATACAGTAATCATGTGCCTACGAACCAGATTTCTACTATTAGCACTGAGGCGGGGTGCCCTAGGAGGAAGTCCACTGTCTGCAGCCAACCCTGCACTAACATAAACAATAACATGAGCATATCTACTTCTACTAAGCTTCCCAGTAAAGAATGAAAATGACAACAAGGAAGCACCCCAGAAGAAAAGTGCTCAAAATATCCCACGTAAACATATGTAGCTTAAGGAACAAGGTTCATGAAATCAATAATTTGCAAGTAACAGATGACATTCATATTCTGACCATCTCTGAAACTCACTTGGATAATATCTTTGATGATACAGTGGTAGCAATACAAGGTTATAACATTTATAGAAAATACAGAAATGCCAATGGTGGAGGTATTGCTGTTTATATTCAGAACCACATTCCTGTAAAGCTTAGAGGGGATCTCATGTTAAATACTGTTGAAGTAATATGGCTACAGGTTCATCTGCCTCACCTAAAGCCAATTCTTGTGGGAAGCTGCTATAGACCACCAAGTGTTAACAGTTAGTATCTGGATAATATGTGTGAAATGCTTGATAATGTATGTGATATCAACAGAGACTTTATTTTCTGGGTGATTTAAATATTGACTGGCTTTCATCAAGCTGCCCACTCAAGAAAAAGCTTCAAACTGTAACCAGAGCCTGCAACCTGGTTCAGGTTAATAGTCAACCTACCAGGGTAGTTACAAACAGCACAGGAATGAAATCAACATGTATTGATCACATCTCTACTAATACTGCAGAAATTAGCTTGAAAGCAGTATCCAGATCTATGGGATGTAGTGATCACAATATTGTAGCCATATGTAGGAAAACCAAAGTTCCAAAGGCTGGGCCTAATATTGTGTATAAGAGGTCATACAATAAGTTGTAGTGATTCCTATGTTGTTGATGTAAAGAATATTTGTTGGTCCGTGGTGTGTAATGAGGAGCAAACAGACGCTGCACTTGACACATTTATGACTTTTTTAAATTTGATCTTATTTTAATTAACCTTTATTTAACTAGGCAAGTCAGTTAAGAACAAATTCTTATTTACAATGACGGCCTACCCCGGTCCAAACCCAGACGACGCTGGGCCAATTGTGTGCCGCCCTATGGGACTCCCAATCACAGCCAGATGTGATGCAACCTGGATTCGAACCAGGTACTGCAGTGAAGCCTCTTGCACTGAGATGCAGTGTCTTAGACCATTGCTTATTCAAGTTACTAATAAGCATGCACATATTAAGAAAGTTACTGTTAAATCCCTGTGGATTGATGAGGAATTGAAAAAAAGACTCAAATAAGGCTTTACAGTAAGAGTATTTGTTACCGTAAAATGACTACAGTAGCATTATTGGTACTGTAAATCAATTACGGTAACAGTATTAGTATACCGTAAAATAGTATACCATAAAAATACTAACAGTAGACTGTAAAATATGGTACAGTAACATACAGTTGTTGTTTTTTTACAGTAAGTTAGTTGAAAAATAACAGGACATTTTTACAGTGTATGTTAACACTATAGAGAACGGGGTGCCATTTGGGATACAACCTCTGTATAGCGGCACTACCTACCGGTTGGACTCTGGTTCAGAGGAGGTGGTGCTGGCAGACAGTTCTGCTCCGGAGTCAAGGGGCTGTAGGCGTCTAGCCATACGTCCAGACATGGGTTTAGCCAACCGTCGTAAGGCTGTCACCTCCTGGCTCTTTCTCCTCAATACCAGCTCCTGCTGACGCTTCTGACTCTCCAACGAACGAATCTGGTACTGATAGGGGAGAGGTCAGTCAATATATGGGTGATTCTGTATGTTAATAACCATACATTTCTCAATGTCAGTAATCTGGAAATGGGTAACAGATAGAGAGAGATACACTAACAATACGCGAAAATGTAGATCCGAGGGCAGCCTAAGGATTAGAGAAGCAGACTAATAGCTGAAAAGTTGCTGGTTCAAATCCCAGGCCGGTTGATAACAAAGTTGGAGATCAACTGCTAACCAGAAGGGTGATGGCTTTAGAAACTGCAGTCTACTGGGGGTTATCATGTGAAGCAGGTACTTTCTTTCATCACAAAAACACACACACACACATACTTCCTGTCGTCGCTGCTCCTTCTTGAGCTGAGCGATCTCTCTGTTCCTCTTGGCTTCCATCATCCTCCTCCTTAGCTGCTCCTCCTTCATCTGCTTCATCAGTGCCACCTGGGGACCGGAGAACACACTGCACTTAGCTGGAGAGTACCATCAGTGCCGGAGCGTTACTGAGGGGCAAGGTCTCAATGTTGACCCGGATCTTCAACGTCAGCGTTTCCTAGCTTTGACTCCTTTGTATCACTTATTGGTTAGGGGCCGGGCAAAGGTCTCAACATTGCATATAATAGAAATGCATATAATAGAAAAGCCTATAGAGCTAACATCCTTCCCTGCTCCACCTCCTCCTCCTCCTCTCCTCCTTACCTTGGCTTTCTTCATCTCGTTGACCTCCTGCTGTAGTTTCTTCAGTTCCTGTTCATAGCGTCCTTGGTTCTTCAGTAGCCTCGTGTGTTCCTTCTGTGCTGCCTGCAGTTTCAGCAGGTCTCTGTTCATCTCCTTCAGCCTCTTCTCGTACTCTGATTTAATCTTGCTAGCCTTCTCCTCTGTGTAGTTCTCCATCGACACTGGAGGAGGAGAGAGGGAAGGAAGATAGATAGATAGAAGAGAGAAGGAGATGAAAGAGAGAGTGTGTGTTTGAAAGCGGCACAATCGAGACCGAGAGCAGCGTGTCTATTCAGCATCTATGAGTCGCTCCACTCACTGAGGGGATCCTGTGTGCCTACATTACCCATAGTTCTACTCACAGAGGTTGTGCAGTACTCTGTCTCTCTCAAGCTGTGTGTCTCTGATCTTGTTCTGGAGCAGGACGAGTTTCTCTTCATACTGTAGTTTGAGCTGCAGCAGTCTCTTCTGACTGTTCTCCAGCTCATCTATCAACTTCTGCTTGATCTCAATCTCACTCGTCAAGTCTGCCAGATCCACCTGGAAATTAGCTGCAGGGGTTTAGAGGGCAGAGAGCAAAGAGAGGTCAAGGGTCAAGAGATGAACACTGTGGCTCTAAGACACACATGTTACAGTAGAGTGAGGCAGTAGAACATTTCAAATCAACTCCTAGCCCTAATGCTAATTAGGTACTCCTTGTAGATCTGAAAGGATTGGATAGGTAAGCAATATGGTGAAAGTACCATACAGCCAAACAGAGGACAAAATTGTACTTTCACCATATTGCTGATGCGCATCAATCCTGTCAAAGCGACAGTACACAACGTCAATAGGTTGAATTGGAATAGAGTCATTTCTGCCACTGCCATTGTTGTCATCCACTAACCTTTCTCATCAGAGTCCGAGTCGGAGTCCACCAGACTCTCATCACTGTCAAACTCCTCTTCGTCCCTCCCCTCTTCCTCCTCTTCCTCGTCACACCCGCTCTCCTCCTCCTGCAGAGGTGACATCACATCCTCTGTGTATTTGTCATCCGAGTCCATCTGGCCATTTTCTCCATTATGTCCGTTCTCATGAGAATGAAGCTTGACTCGTTTCTTCAACTCTTTCTCTTTCTCTGGGCTGCAAGTAGAACATATTGACCCAGCATCAGAGTAGGACACACACACACACACACAGAGTAGAGAGAGAAGGCACAGCTCATAACAGCTGTGACCCAATAAGCAGTTTGTTATTTATTTACCATATTAATCTATTACTAATATTGATTACACACCCTTAATTTATTTGGGACTCTTCCAAAAAAAATAAAAAAAATATCAGCCATTGTGTTTTGGGACTGTTGCCAAGTGAACATGGAGAGCTCAGATATTAGCACACCTCACTCTCCCTTTCCTGATCTCCCTCTATCCATCCATCTCTCTCTCTCCCTCCCTCTCTCCTTCCCTCCCTCCCTCCCTCCCTCCAGTGGCAGTGAGAGCTGCTTGTCACTGTGTGATCATTACCACACTACCTTCCTTGCCCCATTCCTCCCCTCTTCCTCTCCTCTCACCTCATCCTCCTCTGTCTCCTCTCCTTCTTCTTCAGCCTCTCGATGTCCGTCTTGGCTCGGCGAATCACGTCCGTCATCTCCGCCTCCATGGAAAGGGAAGGGGAGGAGCCTAAGGGGTGTGGCCCTGGGGTGGAGCTATGAGAGGAGGAGGTGGTGAACGGGGAGCGGGAGGAGAGACGGGTTGCACTGCGACGAAGACACTCGTTCATCGACTCGCTCTCCAGGAGCTTAGATCTGGGGGGGGGGGGGGGGGTAGACAGAACAAGAAGACAAACAGATGTCATTAGTCAAACTTAACTTTTACGGTATACAGAACATAATCTGAAAGTTCCTCAAACAACAAAATAAAAACTCCATGAACAGTACAGTAACGGCAAAACACAGTGAGCGAAAACTCCGTGAACTGCTTTCCCCCCACTCAGTCTAAAGCTCATTACAGACTCTTACCTGAGCTCCTCGATCTCTCTGATGTAGTTCTGTATCAGAGCACCAATCTCCTCATTGCCCTCACCTAGAGGTCAAAAGGTCAGAGTCAGGTCACCATGAGGTCACATCGAGACATAAGAGATTAACACTTCTTAACTACATGATATGGTCTGTGTCTGAAAGCCTTTTTAGCTGTCAAATCCTAGTCTCCTCAATCCCTCTCAAAGCTCATTGGAGGAGAAGGTCTAAGGGATGGATGGACCTTGGATCCTCTCCTCCAATGCGCCGAGAGGGACGTGTAGGAATTGATGAAACAAGGAAGGAGAGAAAAAGGATTTAATAGCTATCAATGTTTTCAGACAGCCACTATCTTCAACAATCAGCCAACCCCATTGGAGAGTGTGTGCGTCGCCTCTCTCGGTCTTACCTGACTTGGCCAGCAGCGTGCTGACCTCGTTGGCGAGGAGCGTGGTGACCCGTGTGTTGAGGTGGTCGATGGTCTCCTGCATGGCTTTGACTCGCATGCGTAGCGTGTCGTTCTCTCTCTGTAACATCGAGTTCTCCTGGAACAGATCACTGAAGCCCTCCGAGCCGTCCTCACCCATCACGCGCTTACCCTGGGGAGGGGGACAATACACATACAGGAATATTTTATATCCTCCAATGAATATACAGAACAATGACATTTCATTCAAACAACAAAAATAATATTGATTTTTATATCACTTGTTGGTAAAAATTCCCATTTTCCATTTTATTTCTTTGCATACTGGTTAACACCTCAGCCAATCATAAATGAGACAACATTATTTCAGCCAATCATAAATGAGACAACATTATTTCAGCCAATCACATGCTCCATTACTCTCCAACTCCGATCGAATCCTTCCTATAACTCAACAAGGTCATCCATTGGTTATGCAACATTAACTCTCTCTTAACCACATTATTGTTCTAAACCATCCCTTGCTTCCTGTAATCTTCTAGGCCAAAGGTTAAAGTTGATTAACATGAGGGAAGGGATATTTTTTCCATCCCTCCATCCTTCCTTCCCTTTTTCTCTCCCAAGTCCCTACATCCCTTCCTCTCTCCATTGGTCCCTCCTCCCACTTCTCCATCCTCCAACCTCTCCGCCTTCCTATCTCTATCCATTTCCCTTCTTCTCTCCCTTTATCCATCGCTCACTGACTCCATCCCTCCCTCATTCTCTCTACCCCCCCTTACCCCATCCATCCCTCCCATCCCAAACCTCTATCCCTCCTGCTATCCCTCCATCTCTCCTCACCGCTTTATACTCCATAAGTTCCATTTGTAGCCTGGCAATCTCAGCCCTCAGGGCAGACATCTGCTGGCTGGTCTTGTCTTGGTTCACCACCACCTTGTTCTTGATGTTCCTGGCTCTGTTGGCATACTTCAGTGTGTTCAGGGTCTCCATGAAGTCCCGGTCCGACGGACTCACACACGCGATCATCAACGTACGACTGGAGAGAGGAAAGGAATACGACATGTTATAGAGACTTACTAGTGTGTTATAGAGACCTACAAGTGTGTGTGTGTGTGTGTGTGTGTGTGTGTGTGTGTGTGTGTGTGTGTGTGTGTGTGTGTGTGTGTGTGTGTGTGTGTGTGTGTGTGTGTGTGCACGCGCGTGTGCATGTATAGTACCAGTTAAAAGTTTGGACACCACACCTACTCATTCAAGGGTTTTTCTTTATTTTTACTATTTTCTACATTGTAGAATAATTTGTGAAGACATCAAAACTATGAAATAACACATGGAATCATGTAGTAACCAAAAAAGTGTTAAACAAATCAAAATATATTTTATATTTGAGATTCTTCAAAGTAGCCAACCTTTGCCTTGATGACAGCTTTGCACACTCTTGGCATTCTCTCAACCAGCTTCATGAGGTAGTCACCTGGAATGCATTTCAATTAAAAAGGTGTGCCTTGTTAAAAGTTCACTTGTGGAATTTATTTCCTTCTTGAGCCAATCAGTTGTGTTGTGACAAGGTAGGAGTGGTATACAGAAGAACTTTGAAAGTTTCTTAAAGTGCAGTCTCAAACACCATCAAGTGGCTCTCATGAGGACCGCCACAGGAAAGGAAGACACAAAGTTACCTATGCTGCAGAGGATAAGTTCTTTACCAGCCTCAGAAATTGCAGCCCACATTAATGGTTCAGAGTTGAAGTAACAGAAACACGAGCAATGGACATTAGACCGGTGGAAATCTGTCCTTTGCCCTGATGAATCCAAATTTGAGATTTTTGGTTACAACCACCGTGCCTTTGTGAGACGCAGAGTAGGTGAACGGATGATCTCCGCATGTGTGGTTCCCCCCGTGAAGCATGGAGGAGGAGGTGTGATGTTGTGGGGGTGCTTCGCTGGTGACATTGTCAGTGATTTATTTAGAACTCAAGGAACACTTAACCAGCATTCTGAATCGTACGCCATCCCATCTGGTTTGCGCTTAGTGGGACTATCATTTGTTTTTAAACAGGACAATGACCCAAAACACCTTCAGGCTGTGTAAGGGCTATTTGACCAAGAAGGAGAGTGATGGAGTGCTGCATCAGATGACCTTGCCTCCACAAACACCTGACCTGAACCCAATTGAGATGGTTTGGGATGAGTTGGACTGCAGAGTGAAGGAAAAGCAGCCAACAAGTGCTCAGCATATGTGGGAACTCCTTCAAGACTGTTGGAAAAGCATTCCAGATGAAGCTGGTTGAGAGAATGCCAAGAGTGTGCAAAGCTGTCATCAAGGGTGGCTACTTTGAAGAATCTAAAATAGAAAACATATTTTGATTTATTTAACACTTTTTTGGTTACTACATGATTCCGTATGTGTTATTTCATTGTTTTGATGTCTTCATTATTATTCTACAATGTATAAAATAATCAAATAAAGAAAAACCCTTGAATGAGTAGGTATGTCCAAACTTTTGACTGGTACTGTACGAGTGTGTGTGTGTGATGGTATGCATGTTACCTGTTTCCTCCCAATGAGTCCTGTAGTAGGCGCGTTAGTTTAGAGTCTCTGTAGGGAACATGTCCTCCTTTCTTAGCCTGGTCCCCCAGAGCACTGATCACATTCCCCAAAGCCAGCTAGAACACATACTCATAACCATCATTATCATGTTTCTCAGCACCAATTAAAACACACACATAACATCATCACACACACACACACACACACACACACACACACACACACACACACACACACACACACACACACACACACACACACACACACACACACACACACACACACACACACACACACACACACACACACACACACACACACTCAGGGCCAGATTAATGAAGGGGCCCACATGGGGACAGAGAGGCAAAACAAATATATTTTTTAAACATATCCAGTCACAGGAGCCCACTCTCAATGTTCAAAATACACCAGAGAGCACGATTTAGGCACAGAGGATCAATAGTTTCAAAATAATTACTGGATTAAAGAGATACTTCAGGATTTTGACAATGGTGCTCTCAATGGTGCAGCTGTAGAACGTTTTGAGGATCTGAGGGCCCATGCCAAATTTTCTCAGTGTCCTGAGGGGGAAGAGTCATTTTCATGCCCTCTTCACAGCTGTGTTGGTGTGTTTGGACCACGATAGATCCTTAATGATGTGGACACCAAGAAACTTGATCGTCGGTGATCAAGCCTACCACTGTAGCGTCGTTGGCAAACTTAATGATGGGTGTTGGAGTCATGCGTGGCCACGCAGTCGTGGGTAAACAGGGAGTACAGGAGGGGACTAAGCACACACCCCTGCATGGGCCCCCGTGTTGAGGCTCAGCGTGTCGGATGTGTTGCTGTCTACCTACACCAACACCTGTCTACCTACACCACCCATCAAGAAGTCCAGGATCCAGTTGCAGGGGAAGGTGTTCAGTCCCAGGGTCCTTAGCTTAGTGATGAGCTTGGAGGGCACTATGGTGTTGAATGCTGAGCTGTAGTCAAGGAACAGCATTCTGACGTAGGTGTTCCTATTGTCTGAGTGAGAAAGGGCAGTGTGGAGTACAATAGAGATTGCGGCATCTGTGGATCTGTTGGGGCGGTATACGAATTGGAGTGGGTGCAGGGTGTCTGGGATGATGGTGCTGATGTGAGCCATGACCAGCTTTTCTAAGCATTTCATCAAATCAAATCACATTTTATTGGTCACACACACATGGTTAGCAGATGTTAATGTGAGTGTAGCGAAGGGCTTGTGCTTCTAGTTCCGACAGTGCAGTAATATCTAACAAGTAATCTAACAATAACCCAACAACTACCTAATACACACACATCTAAAGGGGTGAATGAGAATATGTACATATAAGTACATGGATGAGCGATGGCCGAGCAGCATAGGCAAGGTGCAGTAGATGGTATAAATTACAGTACATACATGTGATATGAGTAATGTAAGATATGTAAACATTATTAAAGTGGCATTATTTAAAGTGGCATTGTTTAAAATGACTAGTGATCCATTTATTTTATTTCACCTTTGTTTAACCAGGTAGGCCAGTTGAGAACAAGTTCTCATTTACAACTGCGACCTGGCCAAGATAAAGCATAGCAGTGCGACAAAAACAACAACACATAGTTACACATAAACAAACGTACAGTCAATAACACAAAAGAAAACATAGAAAGACTTATGTACAGTGTTTAAATGTAGAAGTGCAGGGAGGTAGGCAATAAATAGGCCATAGAGGCAAAAATAATTACAATTTAGCATTAATACTGGCGTGATATACAGTTGAAGTCGGAAGTTTAAATACACTTAGGTTGGAGTCATTAAAACTAGTTTTTCAACCACTCCACACATTTCTTGTTAACAAACTATAGTTTTGGCAAGTCGGTTAGGACATCTACTTTGTGCATGACAAGTAATTTTCCAACAATTGTTTACAGACAGATTATTTCACTATTAATTCACTGTATCACAGTTCCTATGGGTCAGAAGTTTACAAACACTAAGTTGACTATGCCTTTAAACAGCTTGGAAAATTCCAGAAAATGATGTCATGGCTTCAGAAGCTTCTGAAAAGCTAATTGAAATCCTTTGAGTCAATTGGAGGTGTACCTGTGGATGTATTTCAAGGTCTACCTTCAAACTCAGTGCCTCTTTGCTTTACTTCATAGGAAAATCAAAAGAAATCAGCCAAGACCTCAGAAAGAAAATTGTAGGCCTCCATAAGTCTGGTTCATCCTTGGGAGCAATTTCCAAAAGCCTGAAGGTACCACGTTCATCTGTACAAACAATAATACGCAAATATAAACACCATGGGACCACGCAGCCGTCATACCGAGCAGGAAGGAGACGTGTTGTGTCTCCTAGAGATGAACATACTTTGGTGCGAAAAGTGCAAATCAATCCCAGAAAAACAGCAAAGGACCTTGTGAAGACGCTGGAGGAAACAGGTACAAAAGTATCTATATCCACAGTAAAATGAGTCCTATATCGACATAACCTGAAAGGCCGCTCAGCAAGGAAGAAGCCACTGCTCCAAAACCGCCATAGAAAAGCCAGACTACGATTTGCAACTGCACATGGAGACAAAGATCATACTTTTTGGAGAAATGTCCTCTGGGCTGATGAAAAAAGAAAATTGAACTGTTTGGCCACAATGACCATGGAGGAAAATAAGGGAAGGCTTGCAAGCTGAAGAACACCATCCCAACCGTGAAGCACGGGGGTGACAGCATCATGTTGTGGGGGTGCTTTGCTGCAGGAGGGACTGGTGCACTTCACAAAATAGATGGCATCATGAGGGAGGAAAACTATGTGGATATATTGAAGCAACATCTCAAGACATCAGTCAGGAAGTTAAAGCTTGGTCGCAAACGGGTCTTCCAAATGGACAATGACCCCAAGCATACTTGCAAAGTTGTGGCAAAATGGCTTAAGGACAACAAAGTCAAGGTATTGGAGTGGCCATCACAAAGCCCTGACCTCAATCCTATAGAAAATTTGTGGGCAGAACTGAAAAAGTGTGTGCGAGCAAGGAGGCCTACAAACCTGACTCAGTTACACCAGCTCGGTCAGTAGGAATGGGCCAAAATTCACCTAACTTATTGTGGGAAGCTTGTGGAAGGCTACCTGAAACGTTTGACCCAAGTTAAACAATTTAAAGGCAATGCTACCAAATACTAATTGAATGTATGTAAACTTCTGACCCACTGGGAATGTGATGAAAGAAATAAAAGCTGAAATAATTCACTCTACTGTTATTCTGTCATTTCACATTCTTAAAATAAAGTGGTAATCCTAACTGACCTAAAACAGGGAATATTTACTTGGATTAAAAAGCGGGGCTTTACCTAGCAAAGACTTAAGGATGACCTGGAGCCAGTGGGTTTGGCGACGGATATGTAGTGAGGGCCAGCCAACGAGAGCATACAGGTCGCAGTGGTGGATAGTATATGGGGCTTTGGTGATAAAACGGATGGCACTGTGATAGACTACATCCAGTTTGCTGAGTAGTGTTGGGGGCTATTTTGTAAATGACATCGCCAAAGTCAAGGATCGGTAGGATAGTCAGTTTTACGAGGGTATGTTGGCGGCATGAGTGAAGGAGCCTTTGTTGCGAAATAGGAAGCCGATTCTAGATTTAACTTTGGATTGGAGATCCTTAATGTGAGTCTGGAAGGAGAGTTTACAGTCTAACCAGACACCTAGGTATTTGTAGTTGTCCACATATTCTAGGTCAGAACCATCCAGGGTAGTGATGCTAGTCGGGCATGCGGGTGCGGGCAGCGATCCGTTGAAGAGCATGCACTAGCATTTAAAAGCAGTTGGAGGCCACGGAAGGAGTGTTGTATGGCATTGAAGCTCGTTTGGAGGTTTGTTAGCACAGTGTCCAAAGAAGGGCCAGATGTATACAGAATGGTGTTGCCTGCGTAGAGGTGGATCAGAGAATCACCAGCAGCAAGAGTGACATCATTGATGTATACAGAAAAAGAGTCGGCTGGAAAAGAGTCGGCCTGTTTATTAAAGTGTCCTGTGATTGTGTCTCAATATAGTATATACATGTGATATGAGCAATGTAAGATATATAAACATTATTACAGTGGCATAAAAGAACGCGAAGCAAGGTGACCATCTCTGTCGGCGCCATCTTAAATCATGGCTACAGATGTGAGTGCTATGGGGCGATAGTCATTTAGACAGGTCACTTTGGCAGTCTTGGGCACAGGGACTATTGTGGTCTGCTTGAAAAGTGTAGCTAATATAGACTGGGTCAGGGATAGGTTGACAATTTCAGTGAAGACACTTGACAGCTGGTCAGCACATGCTCTGAGTATGCGTCCTGGTAGTCCATCAGGCCATGCAGCCTTGTGAAGGTTAATCTGTTTAAAGGTCTAACTCACATCAGCTACGGAGAGCATGATCACACAGTCGTCCGGAACAGCTGGTGCTCTCACGCATTGTTCAGTTTTGCTTGCCTTGAAGCGAGCATAGAAGGCATTTAGCTCGTCTGGTAGGCTCTAGTCACTAAGCAGCTCATGGCTGGGCTTCCCTTTGTAATCCATGATAGTTTGCAAGCCCTACCACATCCGACGAGAGTCAGAGCCGGTATTGTAGGATTCGATCTTAGTCCTGTATTGACGCTTTGCCTGTTTGATGATTTGTCGGAGGGCGTAGTGGGATTTCTTATAAGCGTACGGGTTAGTGTCCCGCTCCTTGGAAGTGGCAGCACGCGCACACACACACACAAACACACAAACACACTCCTCACCAGTCCACAGTTGATGGATATGCCCTCCCGTGCCCGTTCTCCCGTTGCTCCGGTGCGTTTGAGTCTCTCTGATCCAGCTAGGTCCACAAAGTGAAACTTGGCCATCAGAGTCTCATACTCAGGCTTGGTAATAGATTCTCCATCTCCACCAACCCCATTCACCTCTCCGTTCACCTCCCCAGTCACACCTCCATGTACACCTCCGTTCACCTCCCCAATCACACCTCCATTTACACCTCTGTTCACCTCCCCATTCTCCTGGAGAGAGAGAGAGACGGATAGAGAGACAACAATCAGTGAACAATTATCAGCAAACACTTCATTCAAACTTTTAAATGATTTGTATTACTGTCATTACTTGACTTGTCACTCGGTCTGATACGTTCATCTTTCTCCTCTTCACTCCTCTTTAACCCTCTTCTACCTTTATTTATTCTCTTTGCGTCTCTCCCTCAGTAAATACATCTACAGTGCCTATAGAAAGTCTACACTACCTTTAAAGATGTGTACCTTTTGTTGCCTTATAGCCTGGAATTAAAATTCATTAAAATAGTTTTTTCCCCCCATTGATCTACACATCCTACTCCACAACTTCCAAGTGAAAAAAACGAGTCCAGGTTTTCTTTAGAAAATCAAAACAGAAATATCTTGGTTGGATAAGTGTCCAACTCCCTTGTAATAGTAATCCTAAATTAGCTCAGGTGTAACCAATCACCTTCAAAATCACACACCAAGTTAATTGGCCTCCACCTGTGTTAAATTGTAGTGATTCACATGATTTCGGGATGAATTCAGCAGTTCCTGTAGGTTTCCCTCTGCTGGGTAGTGAATTGCAAAGCAAAAACTCAACCTTGAGCACAAAGGAGCTTTCAAAGGAAATCCGGGACCAAGTTCTGGAAAGGCACAGATCAGGGGATAGGTATAAAAAGATTTCAAAGGCCTTGAATATCCCTTAGAGCACAGTCAAGACAATTGTTAAGAAGTGGAAAGGGTATGGCACCACCAATACCCTGCCTAGCTGAGGCCGTCCCTCCAAACTGGATGACGGAGCAAGTAGGAGACTGATTAGAGAGGTTACCAAGAGTCCAATGGAAACTTTCAAAGAGCTCCAGGCTTTTAAGGCTAAGACTGGTCAAAGTGTGCATGTGACAACAATATCCCAAGCACTCCACAAATGTTGCATGTATGGTAGCGTGGCAAGAAGGAAGCCATTACTCAAGAAAGCCCACCTGGAATCGCATTTGAAGTATGCAAAAAAACTCTTGATTCTGTAGCCATGTGGCAAAAAGTGTAGTGTTCTGACGAAACAAAAATGTAACTGTTTAGCCTGAATGTAAAGCGATACGTTTGGAGCAAACGCAACACATCACCCAAAGAACACTCATCCCTACTGTGAAGCATGGTGGTGGCAGCATCATGTTGTGGGGATGTTTCTCATCGTCAGGGAATTAGCAGGATAGAAGGGGAAATGAATGGAGCAATGTACAGAAAGTCCTAGAGGAAAACCTGCTGCACTCTGCAAGAAAGCTGAAACTGGGACAGAATTTCACCTTTCAGCATGACAACAACCCAATGCACACGGCCAAAGCTACAGTGGAGTGGCTAAGGAATAAAAAGGTAAATGTGACCCGTTTCAGGAAACTCGGTGTATGTCGCAAGTCACAACTTCACAGGAGAGCCATTTGAACGTAAAAAAAAGTTTTTAGCAAAATGCTTTTTTAGCAGAAATGCCTTCTCGAACATGTAAACTTTCATGTGCCTTAATAACAAACTTCTATGCCATCTGTAAATACGAATAAAGTTGTTAAATTACGAGCATAGTTGGTTAAGCCAAACCTGCTAGCCATGATTGGCTGAGATAATGAGTGGGCTGGACATGCCGAGAGATGATTTTCAGATTGGTCTGCGGTGTAGCATCTTGTGTCTATAAAATGAGCTGCTCATTATGCGTACATAATCCTTTCTACTGCATGTTTTTCGAAAAATATAAAGTTAGCCATGGGGAACTACAAATATGTTGCTGCTGCCCTGAATTTATCAGGCGCTATCGACAAAGTTCAGTGGGAAAAAGTTGTGATGGACTACTTTCTGGAGGACGTTTGTGCCATGCTGGCTCTCTCGGACTCTGAAAAATGAATCAGACGATGAGGAAATCCCTGATTTAGGTCAAAACATTTTCATTGAAGACATTGTAGAGTCTTCTGATGACAGTGATGGGGAAGAAACGGCGATCAACGTGTATCAACTTGGTGTAACGGTAGTGATGTTTTCTCAGAATGACATTTCGCATTGCTATCACTGTTAATATAGCATTTTTTTTTCACAATTAAAAAAAAAAAATCATATGGTGTCTAGATACGTTAAAAAATATATATATTTAAATGCATGAAACTGAGGCACTGACACAACAAAATGTGAAAAAAAGTTCAAGGGGGTGTAGATTTTCTATAAGCACTGTATCTACCCTCTCTGATCCATAACTCTCCTCCCTCCTCTCTCCCTCCAACCCTACCTCAGTTTGTTGACAGACTCTCATCTGACAGAGGTTGATGGTGAAGATGGCGTGAGATCTGGAACTAGATGCGTTCATCTGGGTACTGGCCGTGGTACGAGACAACGCTCCCAGCTTCAGACACTGTAACAGCTGTAATACACAAACTGTTAGTACTGTACACACTAGGGCTGGGTAACACATCAACTTTGAATGTATGTTTAAGCGCAATATTCCAAATGACTGTTTCGCAAAAACCTAGTTTTTATTAAATGTTTCGTTTTTTTACGAGCATTTATGTCCGCTTGTTGTCATGTTATCTTCTTGATCTCCTTCGCTCCTTCTGCTGTGACTGTGTACCTTCCCGTTTACACACACACACACACACACACACACACACACACACACACACACACACACACACACACACACACACACACACACACACACACACACACACACACACACACACACACACACACACACACACCAAGCCCCTACCACACACACCAAGCCGCTCCCCCCGCCACTCGCAATAACAAAGATGAGAGATCACTTTTTTCCTCTCTGACAGGCAGTTTCAACTCGCTATTTGCATTTGAAGTTTGTCCATATGACCGATTCTGGACCACCGAAACACATTGAGAAATAATTTTACTGTGGTAGAGAAGTTAACCTTTCTAATGAGACCCTTTTTATGTCTCAACTCCTCAAATTGTGAGCAGAGAAGACACTACTAAAAAAAAGGAGTATCAATGAACATTGATTCTGGAAAATGTGTGCTCATTTTGTTGCACGCGGCACTATGTACTGCTAGCAGCATTTAAGCCAAAGACTGTTATACTAGCTGTCTAGTCTGTGTTTTATGAATGTGCAATAAGCATAAAACACAATTATATAAGGAATTGACAACTCGTTCTCATTCTGAGAAATAAGTTAGCAAATAGATCCAAGTTAGCTAAACTTGAAATATACAGATTAGCTGGCTACTCACTAGCACGTGGGCTTGTGCTTGAGAGATTGTTTGAGACCTGTGTTCATTTTATATAATGCCTGCTACAAGATTTTTGTCATTATTAGGGAATGTGCATTATGCATGTTTCTGGATAAATTTGTAACAAAAAGGGCATTTTCATAGACAGACTTGAAAGCCAGATCAAAAAATAAAAATCAGGTAAAACAATTTTGATAAAATAATTAGTGGGTCTTATGGTTGTGGAAGGCTTATATTTAGCCTAGGTATAATTTCACAAGCACTGAATTCATTAGGTTATTGCTGACTGTTTGAAATGCAGTGTATTTCACCTTTTACTGTACAACAAAGATTATTTTGAGAATATAATTTTTTTAAATCAAGATATACAGTATATCGTGAATCGCCCATATCGTGAATTTGGCCATATCGCCCAGTCATAGCGCACACACACACACACTGTTAGCACTGTACACACACACACACACACACACACACACACACACACACACCTCTTCCTCTGAGTTGACAAGTCGTGAGGTGACTCCGGTGGTGTAGATGGAGCCGCTGCCATCCTCATGGATCTTAATATTAGACTTCCTGCTCTTACAGTCGGGGTCTCTGGCTCCGTCAAACAGATCTAGGATCTCCTCATTGTACAGCTGGAATAAACACACACATACATTAAATACACACACACACACACACAGTAGACAGTGAGCAATGAAGGGGCAAGGATCAAATGGTGTACTACATAACCTCTGACCTTTAGGAAGCAATAAGGTTAAAGGTTGTGAGAGGTCAAGAGTCACCTCAGAAGTTCCCACTTCACAGGAAACACACACACACACACATTAACCCTGACCAACGTCTTTTTATCATCAGTACTGATAACCCAATGACCAGACAAACAGCCTACAGCTGAACTAACGACAGACACACTTAACAAGCATGGCTACCACAGCATTCTGCAGCGATACGTCATCCCATCTGGTTTGCGCTTAGTGGGACTATCATTTGTTTTTCAACAGGACAATGACCCAAAACACATCCAGGCTGTGTAAGGGCTATTTGACCAAGGAGGAGAGTGATGGAGTGCCAAATCAGATGACATGGCCTCCACAATCACCCGACCTCAACCCAATTGAGATGGTTTGGGATGAGTTGGACTGCAGATTGAATAAAAAGCAGCCAACAAGTGCTCAGCATATGTGGGAACTCCTTCAAGAATGTTGGAAAAGCATTCCAGGTGACTATCTCATGAAGCTGGTTGAGAGAATGCCAAGAGTGTGCAAAGCTGTCATCAAGTATAAAATATATTTTGATTTGTTTAACACTTTATTGGTTACTACATGATTCCATATGTGTTATTTCATAGTTTCGATGTCTTCACTATGATTCTACAATGTAAAAAATAAAGAAAAACCCTTGAATGAGTCGGTGTGTCCAAACTTTTGACTGGTATTGTACATATACTGTATATCAAATATTACTTCACCCGAGTGTGTACCAGGCACCTCTTGCTACAGCCAATTGATGTCAATGACACATATAAGCTCATGTCTCCCAAATGTCTGTCTGTCTGTCCATATTCTCATTCTGGGTAACGTCACAGCTAATGACCAACATCAGATCCAGGATCCTGTTTCCTGTTTCAGCTGTCATCACAATGTCACTTCCTGTAGCTTCACCAGGGCTGATCCCTGCATCCCCTTCACATCTGGTTAAAGTTCATATTACCTCACACACACAAAATGAACACAAACATGCACACACTCAATCAATCAAAGGCAAGAACGACAAATGACAACATAAAATGCGTCCCTGGAGGACAATATTTTATTCTAGAGAGCTTTTCATCCCCTCTGAACTGGATGGGTGGCCCAAGTAACTGGGTGTTTCTTTTGTGTCTGTGTGTGGGTGTGCGTGCTTGCATGTGTGTTTATGTGTGTGTGCGCGCGTGTGTCTATCTGTGCGTACGTCTGTCTGTCTGTGCATGTGCGTGTGTGTCTGTGTGTGCGTGTGTCTGTGCATGTGCGTGTGTGTCTGTGTGTGCGTATGTCTGTTTGTGTGCGTATGTCTGTTTGTGTGCGTATGTCTGTTTGTGTGCGTATGTCTGTTTGTGTGCGTGTATATGTCTGTGTGTATATGTCTGTGTGTATATGTCTGTGTGTGTATATGTCTGTGTGTGTATATGTCTGTATGCGTGTCTGTGTGTGTGTGTGTGTGTGTGTCTGTGCGTTCATGTGTCTGTGTGAGCGCTCATGTGTCTGTGTGTGCGCTCATGTGTCTGTGTGTGCGCTCATGTGTCTGTGTGTGCGCTCATGTGTCTGTGTGTGCGCTCATGTGTCTGTGTGTGCGCTCATGTGTCTGTGTGTGCGCTCATGTGTCTGTGTGTGCGCTCATGTGTCTGTCTGTCTGTCTGTGTGCGTGTTTCTGTGTGTGCATGATACAATATCCCACTCTAGGGGCTACTGCTGCTACTGCGTGTGTTCGAGGGTGCCTGCCTACTGTATGTGTGTACGTCCTTACCTCTAGGAACTGTGCACTGACTTTAAACTCTGGAGGGTGTGTGCCCTGCTGCTGGGCCTGTGTCTTCCTCTCCTGGATGCCCAGGAACAGCTGACGAATGGCCCGCGGGATGATACCCTGGTCCTTCTCCTGCACGTTCATGTCAAACCCTGTCCCCATGGTATGGGTCTTCCCTGAGCCTGTCTGAAACAGAGAGAGAGAGAGACACACACACATTATTTATAACGTAGTCTAATTAAGGTCAGTTTTATTGCTTCTTTAATCAGAACAACAGTTTTCAGCTGTGCAAACATAATTCCAGAAGAGTTTTCTAATGATCAATTAGCCTTTTAAAATGATAAACGTGGTTTTGCCATTGGAACACAGGAGTGATGGTTGCTGATAATGGGCCTATGTAGATATTGCATAATTTTTTTTTTAAACAGCCGTTTCCAGCTACAATAACATTAACAATGTCTACACTGTATTTCTGATCAATTTTATGTTATTTTAATGACAGAAAATGTGCATTTCTTTCAAAAACAAGGACATTTCTAAGTGACCCCAAACTTTTGAATGGTAGTGTATATATAAAATATACGTACACACACACACATATCTTTAAAAAAAAAAAAAAATCCTTTATTACCATCCAACCCTACCACCCCTCCTCCAATTAAGGTATTAAGGTACCATCTCTCAAAAAAAGATTTGAATCTAGAGCCGTCTCTATACTACAAACGTATATTTCCTGGGACTAGTATGTGTCATCAAAGTAATATAGTGTAAAGAGGCCTGTGTGTATGCACATCTGAGAGTGTGTGTCTGTGTGTGTATCTCTCTCTCGTAGTACCTGTCCGTAGGCAAACACCGTAGCGTTGTATCCGTCGAAACAGCCCTCGATGAGTTTGTGGACGCAGGCAGCATAGATCTGCTGCTGGACTGAGTCGATGTCGAACACAAAGTCGTACGTGAAGGCCTTGTCTTTACCCAGCAACATCTGGGGCTCCCCGGGCGTGACCAGCGTACACACGTGACAGCCCTCAATCTTCTCCTTCGCCATCTGGGGACGGATCCTTCAAACACAGGAGAGAAGAGAGACACGAGGTCAACGAGGGGTTAAAACAGTGGTCGTCGTGGTCAATCTACGGTTAAAAGTTGAAAACGTTGTTCCATAAGAATCAGGGATTCAAACTGCCGAGGGCCCAACAAGATGCCACTTTTTTTTGTTGCACTGAAACATGAAAATAAAATCCCTGCTAGGGGTAAATGCAGGTTTGAACTAATTCAACAACAATGAATATGATCTACATGATCAGTCTCTGTGTGTAAAATAAAAAGTGGGTAATGTGAACCTAACTCACAGCTAAAAAAAAATTTAAAGAAAGCAATCCAATGTTATTTGTTGCCTCGACTTTACTGCAAATGACACTCAAGTTTTGAGAGAAATAACAATACACTAATACTACAGTTAACCATGACAGCCTTTATAATAGAACGCTTGTGACCACACACTAAATATTGCACTTAAACTAGAAAAACATGTTAAAGTAGAAATAGAATAAAACAAACAGGCATTCTATTTTTGCTCTATTATAGTGGCTACTATAGTAGACATCGATCAAGTGCACAAGGCTACATGTGTGCAAAAATAACTTTCAGAGTAACAAATGTAATAATCCCCCTTCACTCACACAAGTGTTATAGGAAAGTTCAACACAAAAGCAATATCTTTGGGCTACACTGCACATGGTTACATTGTTACACTTTCTGCCTGGGGACATCTGTTCTACAATGTGCCAGCAGAGCACGATACCTTTGTTAGCATAATTGATCTCTTTCAGGCAGAGAGTACACCTGGCATACCCCCTTTTTACCCGCTGTATTGAACAGTGAGGAAGGGGGAAAGTGTGTGGTGTTCCTTTCACCTCTATAGTGGCATCCGGTTTAAGTGTTTGCTCCAAAGTATTGAATCCAGTATTTCTCCAAACCCGCATCACTCGTTCGCTTACAGCCATTTGTGATTCAAAGCCCCCCCCCCCCCCAAAAAAAAACATGTCTCATCGGATCTACACAAGTCACGTAGGTCACATATTTTGGATTCAAAACAGCGAATTTCGCAGAAAAGGTGACTCGTTTGCATCCCTGAACAATAGAGAACAGGAGAGACACACTGTCAACTAGGGGTTCAAATAATGTCATTATTCAAATACAGAAGAGGTATGGTCAATGAAATGGTAAGATGTTGGTACTTTGTTATATAAAACACATTTGGGAGCATTCCAACGAGCTATTACTGAGAATGAGCCTAAAGAAAATAGTTGAGGGACTTGAAATGAACTCGATAATGTGGAGTGCAGATCATTAGCTAATCATTGTAGTCTGGTAAAATCCACGACCAAGCAAAATCAGCAGTGTATCTCCCCCACTAACCTCCTAACCCCCCCTCGGGAGGTAATCCCCCCACACACACAGAAACTCCCCCCTATAGAGATAAGCCCCCCCCACTGAGACCACACCAGTGTCTCTCTCCCATGTTCTCTCCATATGAGCAGCTGCACACACTCATCAATTCACACATGTGCCCTCACACACACACACAGTCTTGTACAACTAACCTTGTGGGGACACACAATTCAGTCCCATTCAAAATCCTATTTACCCTAACACGAGCCCATACCCTTACCCTAACCCGAATACCTAACCTCTAACCCTAAAAAAACCCAACCCTAGCTCCGAACACTATTTCTAACCTTAACCCTGAACACAAACAAAAAACAAAGAGACCACACTTATCACCCCATACTATAATCTGAAACACGATAATACAAAAAGAACCATGCCCACCACACACACACACACACACACACAGACACCTTCCCCCAGTGCTGACTGCAGCAGTTTGTTGAGGCTGAGGGCTCAGAAGACTGGCCTACAGACCTGCATTAGGGAGAGAGGATTACTAAGTACAGTACCAATCAAAGGTTTTTACGAACTAACTACTACTACTACTATTTTACTATTTTCTACATTGTAGAATAATAGTGAAGAGCGTGCAAAGCTGTCATCAAGGCAAAGGGTGGCTACTTTGAAGAATCTCAAGTATAACATCTATTTTGATTTGTTCAACCCTTTTTTTGGTTACTACATGATTCCATATATGTTATTTCATAGCTGAGATGTCTTCACTATTATTCTACAATGTAGAAAACAGTCAAAAAAATAAAGAAAAACCCTGGAATGAGGAGGTGTGTCCAAACGTTTATCTGGTACTGCAGTTGCATTAACAAACATTAAAAATACACGTCACGTTCAAATACACTACCTCCGATATATTTACATGCATTGGCAGGCCTATTAGTAGAACTCTCGAGAAGACAAAGGGGAAGCTGCACAATCAGAGACTGAACAGCACGGCTCTTACGGCCCTGCTGCCATTGAAACCCGTCCTGTGTCTTTCTAGAGTATCTCGTTCTAAAACGGTATCTGGTATAGTTTGACGCTGACTACTTACAAAGTACTGCAAGGATTTAGATGTGTTACGTCGTCACAGCGTAGTAGAACGCCAGGAGCGTTGGCGATACAGCTGTGGACGTGAAAGCACTGAGGGTCGCTCGTTCTACTCTCCTTGCTTTCTCTCTCGCTCACGTTATTTTTCCAGCCATCTCTCTCCTTTCATCTCTGTCCCTCTCCTCCTGTTTTTATCTGCCCTTGGAGACACCCATCTGATAATAGTCAGAACATTCTGCGGTGCTCACTGAGCACTCAACCACAACGGGTTGGATTTGGTTATAAATTAGAACCTTTTTTAATTAACTTCTGAAAGTCAAAGCAGCAGTAGGTCAGAGAACACGACAGACAAGACGCTGGAGAGTTTAGTCACCAGAACAGACACTCCCCTATTCTCTCTCCATTCCATCTCTCCTGTATGACTGCATCTCTGTCTCTCTCCATTCCATCTCTCCTGTATGACTGCATCTCTCTCTCTCTGGCTTTATTGGCATGGGAAACATGAGAAGGAACACATTTAACATAAACAAAAAAAAAATGAAATTAATAGTAAATATTCCACTCAAAAAGGATTTTTTTTAAAGTTTGACATTTCAAGTGTTGTGCAAATAGTTGTCGTACAAATAGTGGGGGAAGATAAATAAACAGATAAATATTGGTGGTATTTGCAATGTTGTTTGTGTTCCACTGGTTGCCCTTTTATCATGACAACTGGCCACAAATCTTGCTCAGCGTTGTCGAGAGAAACATATTTTAGCACTCCAGAGGGGCGCCTGGTGAGGTTGATTCACGTTAATGAATTCATTTTGGGAGACGCTTTCGGGAGATGGTGGATATGGAGAACCTCACGGGAAGTGGAAATAAGGATGAATGGACTTTGGTCCGGAAGAATGGAAAAAAATACGCAAAATTGGTGTGGGAAAATGAAAGGAGAAAGCTTTGGGTGAAGTAAAATCAGTGAAGATCATGACAAATTGGCTAGTTTGATTTCAGTTTTTTCTGCAGTTTAAAAAAATCTAGTTGATGGATATTACGCATCGTGCTTTCAGCTACGGAGTTATATCTGGAGTCTCGGAGGATGTTAACACTGTACTACTAACGAAAATTCCAGGAGTGGTTGATGCACGGAGGATGAATCGACAATGCAGTTTAAGGGCTTGTAAATAAGCATTTCACTGTAAGGTCTACACCAGTTGTATTCGGCGCATGTGACAAATACAATTTGATTTGATAGTACACATATTTCAGCTGCACTCCTGTTGGAGCGTTTGCAAACCAGCATGTACAATATTCTTGCTGTAGAAAGTTTGGACATAAGTGTCTGCAGATGGGAGAAGCTGAGATGTGGGATGTGTGGGAAAGACCACTATAAAGGAGATTTCACATATTTAGTACAAGGCCAAGGAGATAAATGATGTAATTATCTGCATCTTTCTATAGAGCTGCATGGAGTACTGTCTCCTGTGGTCCCACCCTTTCAGGCCCCAGAGCCTGAGCAGGGTTTTTGAGTGTTTGAAGAACTGAAGGAGTGGGAATGTACATATGTTTGTTAATCATTTTTTTGTAGTGTATGGGGATTCATGTTAATTTTCCCTTCCCTGCAGGGCATGTATTTTTCTTTTGTAAATGTTTTACCTCCGTCCAGTTGGTGGCGACAATACACCTTTTGAGTGTATTAAACCCAGAGAAGAAGTAGGCAACGCGCATTCCCCCGATCTGTGCATGTCCGTTGCTTGCAGCAGTGGCGGCTGGTGGGAGGAGCTATAGGAGGACAGGCTCATTGTAATGACTGGAAGGGAATACATGGAACGGTATCAAGCATATGGAAACCACGTTTGACTCCGTTCCAATTAAATGTGCCCATTCCTCCTATAGCTCCTCCCACCAGCCTCCTCTGGCTTGCAGCTACCACTTCCTGTAGCCGTTAGCGATGACGCTAATGAAAAATCTTCTGGTAGATGGGAAAGGCTATACCAAAAACCTTCTCAATTAAATGTTAACAAAGTAGCCTATGCTTACCTGGCATAATTATATCATCATACTTGCATCAATCCATGGGGTATTTGTTTTGCAAACTCTACCGTCACACGTGCACTACGAAAATACCACTGAGCAACAGTCTCTTGCTACTGTAGGTGCGCACTGGAATTAAAGGGTAACCACCCAAAAATCTACATTTAAACAAAAAAAAAACTGTGCACATTTTCGTTGCGGCCCTGGACAAGCACACCTGATTAAACTTGTCAACTAATCATCAAGCCCTCAATAAGTTCAAATGAGGGAAAATGTGTTTGTCCAGGGCAACAACAAAGACAAGTACTGTAGGGGGTACTGGAACACAAGGGTTGGGAAAAAATGCTCTAGGGCAATGTTGTTTCGTTCTCTCTCCTTTTCTGCCTTCTTTCTGTTTCTCTTATAGACAGATGCAGAGTAGGATTCATGTGAGGATTGACCCGCAGTAAATCAGATGAAAATGGACCCTGAGTGAACAGACACACACACGTTTTGTTCATCTATGCTCGTGGGGACCTAAAATTAATTTCCAATCAATATTTTCCTTAAACCCTAAACCTTACCCTAATTCTAACCCTAAATCCTAACCCTAATCCTTTTACCCTAATTCTAACCCTAAATCCTAACCCTAATCCTTTTACCCTAATTCTAACCCTAATCCTAAACCTAATCCCGTACCCTAATTCTAACCCTAATTCTAACCCTAACCTTAAACCTAACCCCTAAACTGAAAATAGCCTTCGTCTTCATGGGGACGTGGGAAATGTCCCCACGGGGGAAGAAGAACCAACCCACGATCACACACAAACTCTGATCCCCGGACAGGAAATGCCACACCCATAAATAATCAACACTCAAGCACATCTTACCATGACAGAATGCTCAGGGGTCTAGTAAAACGGACACCCCTTATACAACACATACAAACACACACAGGGCTCAGCTGGACCCGTGTAACAGTATCAGCTCACACTGCTGCTCCAGTCAAAAGGCCTGATCCATAACAGTGATTACTACTGCAAACATCACACCTTTACAGACACAGACAAACAAGCACACACCCAAAGGGATGCTCTGCAGCTAAAAATAACCTATGATTAAAAAAAAATGATTAACTGTGAGAGGGGGGGAGGAGGCAGAGAAAGATAATTCAATCTCTGTCTATCCTATCTGAGTCATGATGTGGATGCCTGATACAGACAAACTAATCCGTCTATCTCTTCATCTAGTGAGTCTATATCCCGCCCCAAGCCAACACCTCTCTGGCACTCAAGAAACTGTATGGGGCCATAAACAAACAAGAAACCGCTCACCCAAAGGCAGTGTTTCTGGTGGGTGGAGACTTTAACGCGGGGAGACTTAAAACCGTCCTACCTCACATCTACCAACACGTCTCCTGTGCCACTAAGGGAGCTAAAACTCTAGACCACTTTTATTCTACTCACAGAAACACATACAAGGTCCTCCCTCGTCCCCCCCTTCTGCAAATCTGACCACGACTCCTGCTTCCTGTTTAAAAACAAAACAAAAGCTCAAAACAGATGAGTACCAGTGATGCGCTCAATACGGAAGCGGTCAGATGAAGCAGACGCGAAGCTACAAGACTGTTTTGCTAGCACAGACTGGGATGTGTTCCGGGATATATATCTGATAGTATTGAGGAGTTTACCACAACAGTCACGGGCTTCATCAATAAGTGCACAGACGATGTAGTCCCCACAGTGACTATAAGAACGTATCTTAACCAAAAACCATGGATTACAGGCAACATCGCTCTGGGCTAAAGGCAAGAGCTACCGCTTAGGAACGGGACACGGACGAATACAAGAAAGCACGCTACGGGCCCTCAAAAAGTTCTACAGCTGCACCATCGAAAGCATCTCGACTGGCTGCATCACCGACGTATTGCTTCCAGACACACAAAACACCTTCTTTGCCCGCTTTGAGGATATTACAGTGCGACCGACGCAGCCCGCTAACAAGAACTGCGGGCACCCCCTCTCCTTCTCCGTGGTCAACGTGAGTAAGACATTTAAATGTGTTAACCCTCGCTGCTGGCCCAGACGGCATCCCTAGCCGCGTCCTCAGAGCATGCGCAGATCAACCGGCTGGTGTGTTTAAGGACGTATTCAATCGCCCCAGATCCCAGTCTGTTGTCCCCACATGCTTCAAGATGGCCACCATTGTTCCTGTACCCAAGAAGGGCAAAGATAACTGAACTAAATGAATATCGCCTCGTAGCACTCACTTCTGTCATCATGAAGTGCTTTGAGAGACTAGTCAAGGATCATATCACCTCCACTTTACCTGCCACCCTAGACCCACTTCAGTTTGCATACCGCCCCAACAGGTCCACAGACGATGCAATCGCCATCACACTGCACTATCCCATCTGGACAAGAGGAATACCTATGTAAGAATGCTGTTCATTGACTACAGCTCAGCATTCAACACCATAGTACCCTCCAAGTTCATCATTAAGCTGGAGGCCCTGGGTCTCGACCCCGCCCTGTGCAATTGGGTCCTGGACTATGACGGGCCACCCCCAGGTGGTGAAGGTAGGAAACAACATCTCCACTTCGCTGATCCTCAACACTGGGGCACCACAAGGGTGCGTGCTCAGCCTCCTCCTGTACTCCCTGTTCACCCATGACTGCTTGACCATGCACGCCTCCAACTCAATCATCAAGTTTGCGGACGACACAACAGTAGTGGGCTTGATTACCAACAACGACAGGGAGGAGGTGAGGGCTCTGTGTGGTGTCAGGAAAACGACCTCTCACTCAATGTCAACAAAACAAAGGAGATAGTCGTAGACTTCAGGAAACAGCAGAGGGAGCACCCCCCTATCCAGATCGACGGGACAGTAGTGGAGAAGGTGGAAAGTTTTGGAGAAGGTGCCAAGTTCCTTGGCGTACACATCACGGACAAACTGAAATGGTCCACCCACACAGACAGCGTGGTGAAGAAGGCGCAGCAGCGCCTCTTCAACCTCAGGAGGCTGAAGAAATTCGGCTTGTTTCCAAAAACACACAAACTTTTACAGATGCACAATCGAGAGCATCATGTCGGGCTGTATCACCGCCTGGCAACTGCTCCGCCAACAACCGTAAGGCTCTCCAGAGGGTAGTGAGGTCTGCACAACGCATCACCAGGGGCAAACTACCTGCCCTCCAGGACACCTACAACACCCGATGTCACAGGAAGGACAAAAAGATCATCAAGGACAACAACCACCCGAGCCACTGTCTGTTCACCCCGCTATCATCCAGAAGGAGAGGTCAGTACAGGTCCATCAAAGCGGGGACCGAGAGACTGAAAAACAGCTTCTATCTCAAGGCCATCAGACTGTTAAACAGCCATCACTAACATTGAGTGGCTGCTGCCAACATACTAACTCATCTCTAGCCACTTTAATAATGAAAAATGTATGTAATAAATGTATCACTAGCCACTTTAACCTCTCTTGGGTAGGGGGCAGTATTTTCACGTCCGGATGAAAAGCGTGCCCAAAGTAAACTGCCTGTTACTCAGGCCCAGAAGCTAGGATATGCATATAATTGGTAGATTTGGATAGAAAACTCTAAAGTTTCTAAAACTGGTAAAATGATGTCTGTGAGTATAACACAACTGATATGGCAGGCAAAACCTTCCCGAGGACAAACCATCCAAAAAAAAGAGTGTTCAGCCTTCCACTGTTTCCAATGCCTTTCATGTTTATTATGAGGCGAAGTCCTCCCAGATTGCAGTTCCTAGGCCTTCCACTAGATGTCAACAGTCTTTAGAAAGAGTTTCAGACTGGTTTTAAGAAAGATTTGCTAGAAGTTGTAGTTTTTCTAAGTGGCTCCCATTTTGGCTGTAGTGTTTCCATGTGCGTGGGTGGGTGAAAGCGCGTTCTTTGTTATTTATCTCCGGTAATGAACATACTCTTCTCTGTCTTAAATTTGATCATTTAGTTACGTATTAGGGTACCTGAGGTTTGATTATAAACATTGTTTGACTTGTTTGGATAAGTTTATTGTTAACCTTTGGGATTAATTTTGTATGCATTTTGAAGGAGGGAAACCGGTGGATTATTGAATGAAGCGCGCCAGCTAAACTGAGTTTTTATGGATATAAAGAAGAACTTTATCGAACAAAAGGACAGCTTGTGATGTAACTGGGACCTTTTGGAGTGCCAACAGAAGAAGATCTTCAAAGGTAAGGCATTTATTATATCGCTATTTCTGACTTTCATGTCACACTTGCCTGGTTGAAAAATGTTTTTCATGTTTTTGTATGCGGGGCGCTGTCCTCAGATAATCGCATGGTGTGCTTTCGACGTAAAGCCTTTTTGAAATCTGACACAGCGGCTGGATTAACAAGAAGTTAAGCTTTATTTTGATGTATAATACTTGTATTTTCATGAATGTTAAATATTTATATTTCTGTCAATTGAAATTTGCGCTCTGCAATTTCACCGGATGTTGGCCAAGTGGGACGCTACCGTCATATTAAACAATGCCACTTTATATAATGTTTACATACCCTACATTACTCATCTCGTATGTATATACGGTACTCTACACCATCTACTGCATCTTGCCTATGCCGTTCGGCCATCACTCATTCATACATCTTTATGTACATATTCTTATTCATTCCTTTACACTTGTGTGTGTATAAGGTAGTTGTCATGACATTGTTAGATGACTTGTTAGATATTACTGCATGGTCGGAACTAGTAGCACAAGCATTTTGCTACACTCGCATTAACATCTGCTAACCATGTGTATATGTGACAAATACAATTTGATTTGATTTGATTTGAATGAACATTTTGCTTTCGAAATGATAGTTTCCGGATTTGACCATATTAATGACCAAAGGCTCGTATTTCTGTGTTTATTACAATTAAGTCTATGATTTGATATTTGATAGAGCAGTCTGACGTTTGCCAGCAGCTTTTAGCAATGCTTGACACACAGCGCTGTTTACGACTTCAAGCCCATCAACTCATGAGATTAGGCTGGCACTACTAAAGTGCCTATTAGAACATCCAATAGTCAAAGGTATATGAAAAACAAATGGTATAGAGAGAAATAGTCGACACGTCACAATTCCTATAACAACTACAACCTAAAACGAACTTAAACGTGAGCTTTTTTTTCTTACATGGCACATATTGCACTTTTACTTTCTTCTCCAACACTGTGTTTTTGCATCATTTAAACCAAATTGAACATGTTTCATTATTTATTTGAGACTAAATATATTTTATTTATGTATTATTTTAAGTTAAAATAAGTGTTCATTCAGTATTGTTGTAACTGTCATTATTACAAATATATATATAAAAATCGTCCAATTAATCGGTATCGTCTTTTTTGGTCCTAAAATAAATCGGTATCGGCGTTGAAAAATCATAATCGGTCGACATCTAGTATATACAAACCATATACACACACTCAAGCAGACCGGCACAACAAACACATATACAAACAAATCACAAATCTCACACACACACACACTTTCACACTCATAATATGCTGCTGCTACTCTTTTCTTTCTTTATTTTACTCTTATCTATCCTGATGCCTAGTCACTTTACCCTGCCTTCAAGTACATATCTACCTCAAATACCTCATTCCCCTGCACATTGATCTGGTACTGATACTCCCTGTATATAGCTCCACATTGATCTGGTACTGATACTGCCTGTATATAGCTCCACATTGATCTGGTACTGGTACTTCCTGTATATAGCTCCACATTGATCTGGTACTGGTACTCCCTGTATATAGCTCCACATTGATCTGGTACTGATACTCCCTGTATATAGCTCCACATTGATCTGGTACTGGTACTCCCTGTATATAGCTCCAAATTGATCTGGTACTGATACTTCCTGTATATAGCTCCACATTGATCTGGTACTGGTACTCCCTGTATATAGCTCCACATTGATCTGGTACTGATACTCCCTGTATATAGCTCCACATTGATCTGGTACTGGTACTCCCTGTATATAGCTCCACATTGATCTGGTACTGATACTCCCTGTATATAGCTCCACATTGATCTGGTACTGATACTCCCTGTATATAGCTCCACATTGATCTGGTACTGATACTTCCTGTATATAGCTCCATTCTTGTGTATTTTATTCATCTTGTGTTACTATTTTTTCTTTTTAAATTCTGTATTGTTGGGACGGGCTCGTAAGCAAACATTTCACGTTAAAGTTAAATTAACACCAGTTGTATTTGGCGCATGTGACAAAATGTGATTTATATAGAAGAAGGTTTAAACAACCACAGAGCCTCAGCACTCCCCAACACCACAGTAGAATGAGGACACACTTAGAAACTGATCCAAGGTCAGTTTTGATTTCCCTCCCTTAATAATTATGGTTGGGATTTGGCAGGTGTTGCCTAAAGGCAACTTCTACACCAAACACCCACCAGTCTGCATTCGTTACCCCAGTGATTTGTTAAACTAAAATCCCAGCAGACACACGTCGTCGAGGGAGTTAGGAACTCATTACAAACTAGCTGTGAGGGGATTCTTCCATCAGTATAATTATCGAAATGCACACACACACACACACACAGAGCTATCTAAAACCCCTCGAATCCTCTCTAATCCCCCAATCGAGAAGATGAATCATCATAAAGTAATGGGTTTAGGGCTGAGATGAGACGGAAACACTAAATCTAAACTCCTATAAAACAGTTTGGGCCTTTGCATAAGGACTATGAGTGCAACTGTGTCAGAACATTTACTCAGTTACTCCTCTGCTCCACCGGGCAGAAGGCAATATGAGGGCAACTGTGAACCATGTGTGTCTTCCATTTGCCATTGTGGTTCAAATCAAATCTACATTTTATTACAACAGGTGTAGACCTTCCAGTGAAATGCTTACTTACGAGCCCCTAACCAACAAGGCAGTTTAAAAAAAATACAGATAAGAATAAGAAATAGAAGGTTCTGCCAGTAGCACTTCTGATCCACTGTGTAGTAATGTCAGCAGGTAACATCTGTGATAAGTTAAAATGGTGGTCATATAAACACCTCCAGTTGTCCTGATCAGAGAGACATGAGGAGGGTCAACCACATCCTCTACAGGACTGGGCAGGACAAGGTTAACACGCACACACACCGTGGTAAGCTGTTGTTATATTCACAAACAACATTTATTAAATCAGGGTATTTACCGTAAGAGTGTGTGTGTGTGTGTGTGTGTGTGTGTGTGTGTGTGCGCGGGCGCAATGTCCTGCGTGTCCTCTTTAAAAACAGCCAATGAATCCTAACTACATTGGTATAGAGACTGTCTGTCGGCAACGATGGAACAGGACCAAGCCTAACACAATGGCACAGTGTCGACCACTGGATCAAGCCAGAGTGCACAAGACACAACCAGTGAAGGCTTCAGAGGACAAACGACTGACTGAAAGAAAGAGGGGAGAAAGAGTGAGAGAGAGCGAGTCAAACGAGGGCCACTGGTTTCCTTGGTTCTCTCTTCCGTTGTCAGAACTCCAAACTGTTTAGAGTCAACAGTCAAAGGGTCAGGAAGGGTCTGTTTCCCTAGCAACAGAACACACTCGTGAGGCCCTACGACTGGACAGCCCTGGCCAAATATGCAAATGTCCCAGCCATAGCACAGCCTATCATAACTCAGGTCTGACACGCAAACCCAGACAGCTAGCCAATCACAAGGCGGTATTCAGCGTTTAGCTCAAGGATGCCAAGTCCATCTCAATCGAGCCCAGAGTTGTAGTCAAGTCAGCATTGTGCCAACAGCAGTGTGTGGGGAGTCTGTTTGCCAACAGGAGTGTGTAAGTGTGTGCCAACTTGGCCAACTCGTGTGTGTGTGTGTGTGTGTATGCGTGTGTGTGTGTGTGTATGCGTGTGTGTGTGTGTGTGTGTGTGTGTGTGTGTGTGTGTGTGTGTGTGTGTGTGTGTGTGTGTGTGTGTGTGTGTGTGTGTGTGTGTGTGTGTGTGTGTGTGTGTGTGTGTGTGTGTGTGTGTGTGTGTGAGAGAATGCTCACTTTAACCCTAGCCATCATAAAAGGAAGCTCATTCACTCTCAATAAGTAAAGAGAGAAGCTAGAATCAGTCTTCATTGAAAACCTTATTTCCATACTGATTTAAGTCTCAAATACGCCCACTTCTGTGAAACAGCGGAAAGAGTAGAATGAAGAGAGAGAGAGAGGAGAGAGAAGAGAGAAGACATGCCTGTGTTAATCCTATACCCTTCACCTGTGAACACCTCATAGAAAACTATTTGTCCTCTCCCTTTCCATCTTCCCCTGAGGAGTCCTTGTTTTCTTTTACAGTCAGTCCATCGTAGACTGTGACAGGTAAACAACAGTGCTCTTTTCTCCCTTCACCTCCTCTTGCCCACTACTCCCTGTCCTCCTCTCCCTCCCTCTCTCCCTCCCTCTCTGTCTCTCCTCCTCCTCCACTCTCGCTCTCCCCCCCCCCGGGGCCAGTAAAAACAGATCAGTAGGTCAGAAGAGGGGTGGAGAAAAAGAGGAGGGGTGGAAGGGAAGAGGAGAGGAAATAGGCCCATTTCCCCTTACAGTATGTGTGATAACAGAAGTAGACTGGACGATCTGTTTCACTCAATATCAGTCTGTGTACACTGGTACAATGCAGTCAGCCTTGGTGTCTTATCACCAGCCAATGCACTAGCTTATATTGTCTACCTGTTAACAGTTGAACAATCAGTAAGCCAACTAGCATAGTGTATCTTCAGTATATTATATGGCCCCTTCTCTTACTGCGCACACAATGACAGACAAACACACATATCGGTTTTCTTTTGTACCCTTGTCCAATGGAAATTACTTCAATGAGATGAGGAGAGGTGAATGGCAATGAACAGACAATTCCCCACCTCTAGCTTGGCACGGTGTCGGTGTGGCCCACATTAACTTTCACTCGGGCCACAAAAAGAGGGGGAGAGCCAGAGGGAGGAAAGGAGAGCGAGAGAGATAAGCCTCATCCACTCTCAAGGCGTCTGCATGCTTCCCAGCCCGAAAACAGTTTGGAAAGGTTTGTGCTGTTCGGGCACACATTTTTTTCTTGAGGCAAACCGAAGTTTTACGCCCCCTCGTCTGTGATTGGTCAACAGTAGGGATTCGTCAATAAAGTCTTTGTTGTCATTCAGCGAGAGACGACTTTTATGCACACTTTTCCATTGAGAAATACTGCACCAAACATCTTAGTTAGATGTAACATTGCGGGACTAAGATCTCCTCTGCAAAAATATCAAAATTAATGACAGATTTTTTTTGTTATTTTAAATTATTTCTGACTATTTTGAGGAAGTGTATACTGGCTAAGGCATCTCAAAATGAAGGTATTTTAAGGGAGTACGCCAGCATACTCATTCGTTTTGCCGAATTCGTCTAGGCACCAGCCGAACTGAAGCATGCTGACGCCTTTACTTGCTCGCTTGCCATCCTCTCCAGCTATCCTCTCGGTCTGTATCCCTCTCCGTGCCCCAACCAGAGCTCGAACCAGGGCCCTTCTGAACACGTCGACAAGTCACCCACAAAGCATCATTACCTATCGCTCCACAAAAGCCGCAGCTCTTGCAGAGCAAGGGAAACTACTTCCAAGGTCTCAGAGCGAGTGACGTCACCGATGAAATGTTTTGTCTGTGTGCAGGCGTATGGGTGTGTGTGTGAGTGTGAGTGTGTGTGTGTGAGTGTGAGTGTGAGTGTGAGTGAGAGAGAGAGAGAGAGAAAGAGAGAGAGAGAAAGAGAGAGAGAGGCATGCAGTTCCTTTGCATGCAGATAAAGAGAATTTGTATTCTTTATCTGTGGACAACACTGCCTCTTCTCCTCTCGCCTCTCTCTTAGAGGACGTCGCAACTGTAAGCTCTCCTTTACACTACCACACACACACACACACACACACACACACACACACACACACACACACACACACACACACACACACACACACACACACACACACACACACACACACACACACACACACACACACACACACACACACACACACACACACACACGTGCTGGCAGAGGCACAGAGGGAGGGAGTTGAGTCATGTTCCAGGATAGTTAATATCCCCCCAGTGTCATCTTTCTCTCATTAATAACTACTCAGTAGACGGAGAGTTGTGGTGCCTGTCATCCTGTTTTGGCATGGTGCCCATTTGGGACAGTAAGTGTCAGTCTCACTGAGCCAGTAGTGAACTCTGGCTCCATCTTAACTAGTGACAGAGGGAAAAAATGGATACAGTTACATATCACGATATCATTTATAGTTGAAGTCAGATGTTTACAGACACTTAGGTTGGAGTCATTAAAACTGGTTTTTCAACCACTCCACAAATTTCTTGTCAACAAACTATAGTTTTGGCAAGTCGGTTAGGACATCTACTTTGTGCATGACACAAGTCATTTTTCCAACAACTGTTTACAGACAGATTATTTCACTTATAATTCACTGTATCACAATTCCAGTGGTTCAGAAATGTACATACACTAAGTTGACTGTGCCTTAAAACAGCTTGGAAAATTCCAGAAAATGATGTCATGGCTTTAGAAGCTTCTGATAGGCTAATTGACATAATTTGAGTCAATTGGAGGTGTAGATGTGGATGTATTTCAAGGCCTACCTTCAAACTCAGTGCCTCTTTGCTTGACATCATGGAAAAATCAAAAGATATCAGCCAAAACCAATTTCCAAATGCCTGAAGGTACCACGTTCATCTGTACAAACAATAGTACGCAGTTATAAACACCATGGGACCACGCAGCCGTCATACCGCTCAGGAAGGAGACGCGTTCTGTCTCCTAGAGATGAACGTACTTTGGTGCGAAAAAGTGAAAATCAATCCCAGAACAACAGCAAAGGACATTGTGAAGATGCTGGAGGAAACAGGTACAAAAGTATCTATAGCCACAGTAAAACGAGTCCTATATCGACATAACTTGAAAGGCCGCTCAACAAGGAAGAAGCCACTGCTCCAAAACCGCCATAAAAAAGCCAGACTACGGTTTGCAACTGCACATGGGGACAAAGATCGTACTTTTTGTAGAAATGTCCTCTGGTCTGATGAAACAAAAATAGAACTGTTTGGCCACAATGACCATCATTATGTTTGGAGGGAAAAGAGGGAGGCTTGTAAGCCGAAGAACACCATCCCAACCGTAAAGCACGGGGGTGGCAGCATCATGGTGTGGGGGTGCTTTGCTGCAGGAGGGACTGGTGCACCTCACAAAATTATGTGGATATATTGAAGCAACATCTCAAGACATCAGTTAAGATGTTAAAGCTTGGTCGCAAATGGGTCTTCCAAATGGACAATGACCCCAAGCATACTTCCAAAGTTGTGGCAAAATGGCTTAAGGTGAACAAAGTCAAGGTATAGGAGTGGCCATCACAAAGCCCTGACCGCAATCCTTTAGAAAATGTGTGTGCAGAACTGAAAAAGTGTGTGCGAGCGAGGAGGCCTACAAACCTGACTCAGTTACACCAGCTCTGTCAGGAGGAATGGGCCAAAATTCACCCAACTTATTGTAGGAAGCTTGTGGAAGGCTACCCGAAACATTTGACCCAAGTTAAACAATTTAAAGGCAATGCTACCAAATACTAATTGAGTGTATGTAAACTTCTGACCCACTGGGAATGTGATGAAAGAAATAAAAGCTTAAATAAATCATTCTCTCAACTATTATTCAGACATTTCACATTCTTAAAATAAAGTGGTGATCCTAATTGACCTAAGACAGGGAATTTTTACTAGGATTAAATGTCAGGAATTGTGAAAAACTGTATTTGGCTGTATTTAAATGTATTTGGCTAAGGTGTACGTAAACTTCCGACTTCAACTGTACATATCGTATCGGCACTTAAGTATCGTGATAATATCGTATTGTGAGGCCCCCTGGCAATTCCCAGCCCTACTAGTTTAGTCATCATCATTGGGATGGAATCACATTAGGATTAGCCTGAACTGACACCAACAGAACACACACCAAGCAAACACACACACACACAACATGAGTCAGTGCACGCATGTGTGAGATGGAGAGTTCATTCACAGACACCACTCCAGCACTTCATCTCCCCGGGCATTTCAGTACAATGAGCTTTGAATGAAATATAGTCAAAACAAACCCAAAATCTATTTTTTTCATCCGGAGTGATTTACACAATCGTTATAAACAGTTTTTTTTACATTTTGAAGTCGACAACCAACCAAAGGAAAGTATTTTCACAGGTTTTGTTGTTATCGTGACTTCCCAACTAGCCCTTTAAATGGTTTAGATTGTAACTTTATTATCAAACTGCACAGAGACCTGCAGTAGTGGCGTACGCCATTTTTTACATTCAGCATCACTCTGTCAAGGGAAATATAGTTGTATTTCTAACAAAGTAATCTACATTATTTCAGGATGTTGTGTATCCCTGGACATAATCGGAATTCGTGTAAACATTACCGTTTCGAAAACATAGCTTATCTTTTGGCACAAGGATGTGGGGTAAATTAAGCCGCCTACAAACATCTGTACTGAATTAAATATTACCACTACCTTTTTAAATCTATATTTATTTCCCCCAAACACAATTCAACACAAATCGCAAATCGCTTTTTTGTCTTTAATCACTTGAAGCATATGTGAAGCACAGACTTAACAAACACTTTGAACTTTTTAAAAACTCTTAACATAGGCCAGGTCCTGTTGCTACCTCATATCCCAGCAATAATGCCTGTGTTAAAAGCATGTTATCACAGAACACAAAGAGAAGACGTGATAATAAAAGTGAACATGGGATCCTCTGTCTGTGAAAACTGCTTTGTCACACTAGCTTCACCTGATATGAAGGAGTACTTGATAGTCTACTTAGAAACTCTGTAGTGATGCACCTTTTAAAAGTCTCTCTCTCCCTCTCTCTCTAAGAAGGAGAATAATAACTGAATTCATTAAGCCTCCATCAGATGTTTGGATGAAAAGGCCCGAGAGTTGACTTGTCCCGGTTAGTGGTTCGGGTATTATCATGGTGGGAGCTGAGGGCATATCAGTAACAGTGCGAAGGGATGAAACCGAAGAAGCCTTCAGTAGATAGATCACAATAGAAGCAGGACAGAACACTGACTGGGTGACTATAGAGGTCATTGTAACATTCATACCACACGTGAACAGGAAGGAAGGATGGTTTCAGGTTTGGCAACAACAACAACAAAAAGCTTTGCTCTTACCCTAAAGTGTAGAAAAGGTCTTGTTCGCCCTGCCTTCTAATCGACATACCCTCAGCCTCAAATGATCCATCTTATCACTCAAACTGTCTATGGTAAACAGATGGACAGACGGAGAGAGACAGACGGTCATAGGGAGCCCCCGTATATCCCATGGAGAAAGCTGGCTACCTGTATTCAACATAGCTCCGGAGAGGCCGGCTAGAGAGACCGGCTAGAACTGCAACAGACAGACTGGCAGCCCAGCTAGCCATGGACAGGACAGGACCTTTATTCATAGAAGTGGAAGTGATAGAATGTTTCTATCTGTTCCATTAGAGCATGTAAGAGGGACCACAGCTGGGAGGCGGAGAAGGGTGACGAAGGTCGGTGTGGAGAGGGACGCAAGTGCAGGTAACAGGGTCACAGAGGGACAGGTGCATGTGGGGGACAGGGATGCAATATGAAGTTACAAGGGGAGGAGGTGTGGGCACAGAATGTGTTGGGGACACAGGGGTACACATGGGGACAGGTGCAAGAGTCATGTGAGGAAATAGGGGCATAGTAGGGGAGCAGGGGGAGATACAACACGGGGGTACATGCGATAGATAGAAAATAGGGCAGTAGGTCAAGGGAAATGGGACAGTTGGGGGGGGGGCAGGATGAGGTCAAATGGCTCAATTGGGCGTTTATTCATATATTACATTTTTTATTTAACCTTTAACTAGGCAAGTCAAGGGGGACATTTTTTTTAAAGAGGGGAGTAGAGAAGAGGGGAGAGTAAGACACAGAGGGGACATTTGGGATGACCATCTGGTACGGGGGAGCACCCTGGAGAGGTGACCTGCTGTCTCGTCTGCCACCATGGCACAATGCTGCCCCGTCTGCCCACTGCACCACAGACCTGCCAACGCCATTATTGGGCCAGTAGTCCCAGCCCATTCTTGGTATAGATCGAGAATATGCAGTGTGATGACACTGGGCTGTGGCTGTGCAAGGCTGCGCTGGCCTGGATAGGTTTGGACTGCTATCAGAGCATTTCGCTATGGAGTCCCCTTCTTAGGGGTTAGGTTGTCTAGGACTTTCTGTCAATATCCATAATATCAGAACTGCTTTATAGCCATACAGTCTGTGTTTTTCTACTGTACTCCACCCATGGCTTTGATTAAATGGAAGTTTATTCACACACACACACACACATACCAGTCACTCTGATAGATACATGGCACTGCAATCTACAAAACACTGACTTATGAACCCCACACAAGAACCGATAGACCACACACACACACACCAGTCAGTCACTCTGGTAGATTACAGTGCCATGTATCTATCAAAGACTGACTTATGAACCGATACAGTACACACACACATTGTCCTGTGGGTCATTGTCCTATTGAAAAACAAAATGATAGCCCCACTAAGCGCAAACCAGGTGGGATGGCGTATCTCTGCAGAATGCTGTGGTAGCCATGCTGGTTAAGTGTGCCTTGAATTCTAAATAAATCAGACAGTGTCACCAGCAAAGCACCCCCACACCATCACACCTCCTCCTCCATGCTTCACGGTGGGAACCCCACCTGCGGAGGTCATCCGTTCACCTACTCTGCGTCTCACAAAGACACAGCGTCTGGAATCAAAAATCTCAAATTTGGACTCACCAGACCAAAGGACAGTTTTCCACTGGTCTAATGTCCATTGCTTGTGTTTCTTGGCACAAGAAAGTCTCCTCTTCTTATTGGTGTCCTTTAGTACCTCTGCAGCAGAGGTAACTCTAGGTCTTCCATTCCTGTGGCGCTCCTCATGAGAGCCAGTTTCATCATTGCACTTGATGGTTTTTGCGACTGCACATTCTCCGCATTCACTGACCTTCATGTCTTAAAGTAATGCTTCTTTGCCCTGTTCTTGCCATAACATGGATTTGGTCTTTTACCAAATAGGGCTATCTTCTGTATACCACCCCTACATTGCCCAAACGCATTAAGAAGGAAAGAAATTCCACAATTCAACTTTTAATAAGGCACACCTGTTAATTGAAATGCATTCCAGGTAACTACCTCTTAAAGCTGGTTGAGAGAATGTCAAGAGTGTGCAAAGCTGACATCAAGGCAAAGGGTTAGCTACATTGAACAATCTCAAATATAAAATATATTTTGATTTGCTTAACACTTTTTAGGTTGCTACATGATTCCATATGTGTCATTTCATAGTTTTGATGTCTTCACTATTATTCTACAATATAGACATTTGTAAAAATAAAGACCCTGGAATGAGTAGGTGTGTCCAAACTTTTGACTTTTGACACGCACGCACCCACCAAACTTATCTGGCTCTATGGACTGCAGTGAAAGCCACGTACTTTCTACACGCGTCATGTATGACACAAGGAATGCTTCACACACACTGACACACACGCTCCAGACACCCCATAATCTTCAGATCAATTTTTAGACCCTTCACACAACCACTAGCTAACTAGTCTCTCAAAGACCACAGCCACAGTCATACGACATCTTAGCGATTAGCACTGCTCATGCGTCTCACTGTCCCTGTTAGCCGTTAGCACGCCACTGTCACTCTACATACAACACAGTGATTAGCCTGCATCCACCTACACTGGAATCACATAGAAGAGATCATGTGACCTCCCCTAGGAATGCATGAATACACAGGCACGGAATGAGATGGGGCAGTGAGGGTTTGTCACTCTAAAGGACAGACAATAAGACAAGAAAATCAAAGAGAATCGTGCCAAAAAACTAGAGAGAATCCCAGAGTTCAGAATCAGCTAAACCCTCTGGGAAAGTGGACGTCTCTCTCACAGGTCTATGGTGACAGACAGACAGGGATGGGTGGGCCAGGGCAGGTTGGAATGCGGGCTGGGGAGAGTTCACACATACAGTATAGACTGAACAGAAAACAGGATGGGAGGGAAAGGTGTGTCTGGTTATAATCGCTCTCACTCGCTCTACGGGACTGAAAGAGAAGAGACGGAATCACAAAGGAGGACATCATCGATTCACTCCCTCGGTCTCTCCCATTTGCATTATCTATGCTCTCTTCCCCCCTCTAAGCTCTCTTTCCGGCTCTCTCTAAGTAAATGCTCAAACCACTGATCTGTAAATTAGCCAGCTTGACTGTCTGCTAACAGCACTGATTAGGTAGACAGATGTCCAAGTCATCACTATCATATAGAAACCAGTGAAGCTGTGTATACAGCTGTATCCCTCTTCACTCTAACCCTATTAAACCAAGTAGCATGCCAGCATCCAGGGAAGAGGATTTTACTCACATCATTGAGAGAGCTCTATGTGGGTTCCAAAAGCTGACGGCAACAAGCCATAGTTCTATTGTAATGGATTCTAGAACTGCTGGTTCTATTCTAGACAGCTGGTTCTCCCTTTAGTCTCTAGCACTGATTCGATCCATTAGTGTCAAATGACTCGATGGTATACCTGGGCCCATATTCATGAAGCATCTCGTGTAGGAGTGCTAATTTAGGATTGTTTTTTTGTTTTGTCATCATGATTAAGATTACATAGAGATGAGGGACCTGATCCTAGATCAGCACTCCTACTGTGAGACTGACTCTGATTTTGGGCCCTGGTTTCCCAGGTGATAAATTCAACACCGGATTGAAAGAAAGAATGACAAGCCCCTGAGGAGTGGAAGGAGTAGCCCAACTCTGATCTACTGGTCTGTAGAGCCACAAAGCCACATCAGCAGATTCAGCCAGGATTCTGGGTCAATCCTTACACACACACACACACACACACACCCTCCTCCGCCCACCCCCCTAGCGTCAGTCTATTACTCCTATAGGGGGAAGTGGGGGAGGGGGAGCAGTGGAGGGAGGGACATTAAATGAGCAATCCTTCCACACAGCAGACGGACAGGAAGACCAAGTCTGAGTCTACGGCTGGGTCTCAAAAGACATCATATTCCCTGTGTAGTGCAATTACAATCCAGGTGCGCAAAGCTCTTAAGAGTCTTAACCCAGAAAGACTCACAGTTGTAAATCGCAGCCAAATGTGATTGACTCAGGGGTGTGAATACTTACCGTAAAACTTCCATTATTAATAGCCCGGGCTTATATTTGCTTAAAATCACTGAACACAACAGGCGTTTATTTCCTTAATGCACACATAATTTGCATAGTTAATCGTTTCATTCCAGCATTTTAATACATGTATTTATTTCCTGCACAAATGTGGTATCATTTACACACTGTATCATGTTCATTTTGTCTAAGTATGCCTCTATTTAAAATAAAAAATAAAATAAAAATTCCTTGGCAGAATAATTACTCTCCTCTTTGACTGGCTATTTTTGTTAGTTTGATCTGAGGGTGGCCTTTACTCCAGAAGTTGTTGACTGTTTTTGTGCTTGCCAGTTAGCTAGCAGTTCTCAGCTGTTAGCAGTCAAGGGCTAGCAGTTTCTTACTCGCGGCAAAAGCATTTGAGTCATTACTGAATTATTTAAATGTAACAAATCAAACATTAACCCCCGAAACAATTCATGGTAATTCATGGTTACCTCGTAAACAATTCATTTATAACCAGCGTTTATTTTAAACAGCCGTTAATTTGCTGAAATATGTGCCGTTGTCCGGCTATTAAAAAGGGACAGGCGGCTATTTGAGACTCTGCAATTTAATTGAAGAGTTACACTATCTAAATGAGATATGTGTCGTTGTGTGTGTGTGTGTTTGTTTAACAGACGGCATATCGCTAAGATAGATGGAACACACACAGAGATCATACATTGCCCTATAAACTGTATGCCCTATAATGATCAGTGAATGTGAACAGTTATGTACAGTACATTCGGAAACTATTCAGACCTCTTGACTTTTTCCACATTTTGTTACATTACTGCCTTGTTCTAAAATTGATTAAATAGTTTTTGTCATCAATCTACACACAATACCCCATAATGACAAAGCAAAATGTATGTTTAATTTATTTTAGCAAATTAAATATCACATTTACATAAGTATTCAGACCCTTTACTCAGTACTTTGTTGAAGATCCTTTGGCAACGATTACAGCCGCGAGTCTTCTTGGGAATGACGCTACAAGCTTGGCACACCTGTATTTGGGAAGTTTTCATTCTTCTCTGCAGATCCTCTCAAGCTCTGTCAGGTTGGATGGGGAGCGTTGCTGCACAGCTATTTTCAGGTCTCCAGAGCTGTTCGATCAGGTTCAAGTCCGGTCTGGAGCAGGTTTTCATCAAGGATCTGTACTTTGCTCCGTTCATCTTTCCCTCAATCCTGACTAGTCTCCCAGTCCCTGCCGCTGAAAAACATCCCCACAGCATGATGATGCCACCACCATGCTTCACCGTACGGATGGTGCCAGGTTTCCTCCAGACGTGACGCTTGGCATTCAGGCCAAAGAGTTCAATCTTGGTTTCATCAAACCAGAGAATCTTGTTTGACATGGTCTGAGTCCGTTATGTGCCTTTTGGCAAATTTTAAAGCGGTCTGTCATGTGCCTTTTACTGAGGAGTGGCTTCTGTCTGGCCACTACAAGTGCTGCAGAGATGGTTGTCCTTCTGGAAGGTTCTCCCATCTCCACAGAGGAACTGGAGCTCTGTCCGAGTGACCATCGGGCTCTTGGTCACCTCCCTGATCAAGTCTCTTCTCCCCCGATTGCTCAGTTTGGCCGGGTGGCCAGCACTCGGAAGAGTCTTGGTGGTTGCAAACTTCTTCCATTTAAAAATGATGGATCCCACTGTGTTCTTAGGGACCTTCAATGCTGCAGAAATGTTTTGGTACCCTTCCCCAGATCTGTGCCTCGACACAATCTTGTTTCGCAGCTCTACGGACAATTCCATCTACCTCATGGCTTAGTTTTTGCAGGTCTACTGTGGGACCTTACATAGGTGTGTGCCTTTCCAAATCATGTCCAATCAAATCAATTTACCACACGTAGGCTCCAAGTTGTAGAAACATCAAGGATGATCAATGGAAACAGGATGCACCTGAGCTCAATTCCGAGTCTCATAGCAAAAGGTCTGAATTCTTATGTAAATGTGATTTACATTTTTTTATTTGTAATACATTTGCAAAAATGTCTAAAAACCTGTTTTTGCTTAGTCATTATGGTGTATTGTGTGTAGAATGATGAGGGGGGGGGAAACTATTTAATCAATTTTAGAATAAGGCTGTAATGTAACAAAATGTGGAAAAGGTCAAGGGGTCTGAATAGTTTCCAAATGCACTGTATATCTACGATTGGCCTCGTTAAAACTACCCATTGCCCTCATTGACTGGCTTCCATAACACACAAAGAGAGATACACACCGACACAAACGCTCACATACATAGACACACACACACACACACACACAGACGTGGCTGGAGGGCTGGTTGGCTGAGCAAGAGAACATCTCTAACACACGCAATCACACGTATCTGCCTGAAAGCCCATCTGTGCGATAGTCACACACACAGTAGTGTTGGTGCAGCTGTCTAGCCTGCAGTGACCCTCCGTAGTTTGAACTCCGCTTGTCCGTCTGCCTCTCCAGGGGGTAGAGTAAGTGCTAGCCTTCCTGTATATCTGCTTGTCTGGAGATTTAGCGTAGCCTCCCTCCCGGGTCAGTGCCTAAAGCTGCATCGAACAGCACACACCTCCAAATTCAGCCCCTCAGCTTAAAATACTCACTGTCACACTCATCCGAACAGACATACACAAACGTCACAGTCCGTCATAGCAAATGTGATGTCACATGCGCGCCGAACACAACAGGTGTAGACCTTACAGTGAAATGCTTACTTACAAGCCCTTAACCAACAATGCAGTTCAAGAGTTAAGAAAATATTTACTAAAGAAACCGAATAAAAAAATTAAATAAAAAGTAATAATAAAATAACGAGGCTATTTACAGGGGGTACCGGTACCGAGTCAATCTGCGGGGGTACAGGTTAGTTGAGGGAATAGTCTGAGTGGCCATTTGATTAATTGTTTAGCAGTCTTATGGCTTGGGGGTAGAAGCTGTTAAGGAGCCTTTAGGCCCTTGACTTGGCGCTCCAGTACCGCTTGTCGTGCGGTGGCAGAGAAAACAGTCTGAGTTGGGTGACTGGAGTCTTTGACAATTTTTAGGGCCTTTTTCTGACACCACCTAGTATATAGGTTCTGGATGGCAGAAACCTTGGCCCCAGTGAGGTACTGGGCTGTACGCACTACCCTCTGTAGAGACTTACGGTCAGATGCTGAGCAGTTGCCATACCAGGCGGTGATGCAACCGGTCAGGATGCTCTCGATGGTGCAGCTGTAGAACTTTTTGAGGATCTGGGGACCCATTCCAAATCTTTTCAGTCTCCTGAGTGGGAAAAGGTGTTGTCGACTGTCATGGTTTATTTGGACCATGATAGTTTGTTGGTGATGTGGAAACCAAAACTTGAAACTCTCGACCCGCTCCACTACAGCCATGTCGACGTGAATGGGGGCCTGTTCGGCACTCCTTTTCCCATAGTCCACAATCAGCTCCTTTTCTTGCTCACGTTGAGGGAGAGGTTGTTGTCCTGGCACCACACGGTCAGGTCTCCGACCTCCTCCCTATAGGCTATCTCATCGTTGTCAGTGATCAGGTCTACAGCTGTTGTGTCATCAAAAAGGTAATGATGGTGTTGGGAGTCATGCTTCGCCACACAGTCGTGGGTGAACAGGGAGTACATGAGGGGACTAAGCACGCACCCATGAGGGGCCCCAGTGTTGAGGATCAGCGTGGCAGATGTGTTGTTGCCTTCCCTTACCACCTGGGGGCGGGCCGTCAGGAAGTCCAGGATCCAGTTGCAGAGGAAGGCGTTTAGTCCAAAGGTCCTTAGCTTAGTGATGAACTTTGTGGGCACTACGTTGTTGAACGCTGAGCTGTAGTCAATGAACAACATTCTCACATAGGTGTTCCTTTTGTCCAGGTGGGAAAGGGCAGTGTGGAGTTTGATTGAAATTGTGTCATCTGTGGATCTTTTCAAAGCACTTCATGGCTACCGACATGAGTGCTACGGGGCCGTAGTCATTTAGGCAAGTTACCTTCGCTTTCTTGGGCACAGGGACAATGGTGGTCTGCTTGAAACATGTAGGTATTACAGACTCGGTCAGGGAGAGGTTGAAAATGTCAGTGAAGACACTTGCCAGTTGGTCAGCGCATACTCTGAGTACACGTCCTGATAATCCGTCTGGCCCCGCGGCCTTGTGAATGTTGACCTGTTTAAAGGTCTTGCTCACATCGGCTACGGAGAGCGTGATCACACAGTCGTCCGGAACAGCTGGTACTCTCATTCATGCTTCAGTGTCGCTTCCCTCGAAGCGAGCATAAAAAGGTATTTAGCTCGTCTGGTAGGCTCGCATCACTGGGCAGCTCGCGGCTGGGTTTCCTTTTGTAGTCCATAATAGTTTGAAAGACCTCCCACATGTGACGAGCATCCGAGCTGGTGTAGTAGGATTCAATCTTAGTCCAATCTTACCCCTTTATTTGATGGTTCGTCTGAGTGCATAGCGTTCATATAAGCGTCCGGATTAATGTCCCGCTCCTAGAAAGCGGCAACTCTAGCCTTTATCTTGGTGCAGATGTTGCCTGTAATCCATGGCTTCTGGTTGGGATATGTAAGTACAGTCACGTCGTCGATGCACTTATTAATGAAGCCGGTGACTGAGGTGGTATACTCCTCAATGCCGTTGGATGAATCCCGGAACATATTCCAGTTTGTGCTAGAAAAATTGTCCTCTAGCGTACCATCTGCGTCATCTGACCACTTCCGTATTAACGAGTCACTGGTAATTCCTGCTTTAGTTTTTCTTGTAAGCAGGAATCAGGAGGATATAATTATGGTCAGATTTGCCAAATGGAGGGTGAGGAAGAGCTTTGTATGCATCTCTGTGTGTGGAGTAACCGCTTCTGGATGAGCATTTTCTTGTTTTCTTATGGCCTTATACAGCTCGTTGAGTACGTTCTGTTTGTGGTGGTAAATAGATGGCTACTAAAAATATAGATGAGAACTCTCTTGGTAGATAGTGTGGTCTACAGCTTATCATGAGGTACTCTACCTCAGGCGAGTAATGCCTCAAGACTTCCTTAATATTAGACATCGCGCACCAGCTGTTATTGACAAATAGACACACACCCCCACCTTACCAGACGTAGCTGTTCTGTCCTGCCGATGCACGGAAAACCCAGTCAACTGTATATATTATCCGTGTCGTCGTTCAGCCACGACTCGGTGAAACGTAAGATATTAGTTTGTAATGTCCCGTTGGTAGGATAGTCTCGAACGGAGATCGTCCAGTTTGTTCTCCAGTGACTGCACGTGGGCCAATAGAACAGATGGTAGAGGCGAGTTATCCACTCGCCCACGAATTCTCACAAGGCACCTCGATCTCTGCCCCCTGTATTTAAGTATTTTCTTCTCATTAAAGAAAAAATCTTTGCCCAGGTCGAGTTGAGTAATCGCTGTTCTGATATCCAGAAGCTCTTTTTGGTCATACGAGACAGTAGCAGCAACATTATGTACAAAATAAGTTTCAAACAATGCAAAAAAATAACATAGTTGGTTAGGAGCCCGTAAAAAGGAAGGCATCCCCTCCGGCGCCACATCAGCATGGAAAGGGGACATATGAGCCATTTCCAAAACAAACAAGAAATTTAAAACCTACATGTAGGTTTTGGCTACAAGCACCAGTATTGCAGTATTATCTCGGATCTGATGCTGGGTATTAATCCCGAGTGTACTACAATGGCACAGACAGGATTTTCTGCTGAAATCAGTGTTTTCCAAGCTTTGCTATATGATACACAAATCCCTCTCTATCTATTCACACACAATATCTCTGTCAGCTTAATACAAAACAATCTGAAAAAAAAACGCTGCACACACAAAAACAAACCGATACACAATATAAAAAAAAAAGAAAACTAGCAAATACTCAAAACACACAATAACAAAAAAAATGCACACACACACATCCACAAGCTCTAGCAACACGTAAGCTACTTAGCGCTGGAGGTGCTTATGGACCAGCTGGCCTCATCCTAACACCAGGGTTGTGCTCAATTCAGAATTTTTGAATTGACTCCCACCCCACAGGATGTAGAATTCGAATTTCAGTTTGAGTGACAGGAACAATAATTGAATTCAGTGCAATTCAAATAAATTCCACTCAGTCGTAGAACATGAAAGTTTCATTGGATCTGACAGGTCGCACTTCCAGATACCAAAGAATATTCCACTTTTCTCTGGAAACAATGTTCATATACTATTTTAACCTCAGTTGGTTAGAATAGCTAATTATATTTCCACCAACCATTTGTTCAGCTTCTTTTTGAAGGATTTAGGGTCAACTTGAGGGTTAAACTGATGCATTCTGGGAAATGCATTCTTCCCCATAACTTAGCATATTCGCATATAGTTTTTATTTTCCTTGATCATTAGTTTTAAGAGTTTGTCCTGAAAATCTAATTGTTTCATCAATATTTTATTTGCATTTACAATATATAACATCATGTTTGATGCTTTATGTACAAGTTGGAGATTTGTATAGGCTACACCTAATATATATTTGAAGAGGCATTTTAATTTCATTGAATTCAATTATATTTCATTGAATTCAAATTGCAATTCTGTATCCTGTTTACTACTTCAATTCAAATTCAAGAATTTAAATGGAATTTATGAGGCATTCTCAATTAAATTCTGAATTGAGCACAACCTTGCCTCACACACATTTTGTTAAAGTGTTTGTTACAGCCAGAGAGCCAGCTCATTCAGCCTACTGTCACACTGCTGTCAGACTACAGCTCTACATAAGAAACCAGTAGAAGATTAGAGGGGAGGGAGGAGCGGAGAGAATGGGGGAGGAGGAGGGGATGGAAGGAGAACTAGGGGTCTGCCTATCTGGGCCAGGGTTGAGTTGGGGGAGGAGTTCAGTGAAGTGGAAAAAAATGCAGGCATACATACAGTTATTGCATGTGGTGTGTGTGTGTGTGCGTGCATGTGTGTGTGAAGCTAGGCCAGAGAACGAGGGTGTGTGTGTGTGTGTGTGCATGTGTGTGTGAAGCTAGGCCAGAGAACAAGGGTGTGTGTGTGTGTGTGTGTGTGTGTGTGTGTGTGTGTGTGTGTGTGTGAGGCCAGGTCCTGCTGGGCCAAAAAAGGCCTGGTCAGTCCGGCGCAGTGCCAGAGTCACCCGCTCGAGCATGAAGGAGAGGTGTGTGTGTGTGTGTGTGTGTGTGTGTGTGTGTGTGTGTGTGTGTGTGTGTGTGTGTGTGTGTGTGTGTGTGTGTGTGTGTGTGTGTGTGTGTGTGTGTGTGTGTGTGTGTCTTTGAGAGAAAGAGAGAGACAGAGAGACAGAGAGAGAAACAGAAAGTGAGAGGGGGAGATAGGAGAAAGAGAGAGACTGCATTTAAATAAAAGGAGGGTAGGCCATTCAATCCTGTCCTGTCCTAGCAGCCCTATACCCTGTGAAAGTAACCGCCCCTTACGTTTACTTCCGGGTCATGTCCCTTAATCTTTTGAATGGGCTTGACGATTATATCACCACTTTTTTTTCTTCTAAAAAAGATAAGGATACAAGTGATTGCCACCCCTGTTTTCAATACCTCACCATGTGAGGATAATGGCACTGAAACCTTTTCTGAAATGTTTTATGAGATTGATCTTAGACCATTCCTCCATACAGAGGATATCCTTTGTCTGCGCTTATGGACTGCCCTCTTAAATTTTTACCCCTATCTTTTTTAGAAAAACAAATATTACTTGTTAAAGCTGCAATATGTAACTTTTTGGGTGACCAAATCAAATTCATATAGAAATGTGATTTATAGAGCTGTCATTCTCATTGATAGCAAGTCTAAGAAGCAGTAGATCTGTTCTACAATATATTCAAATCATGATTAACATATTTTCATTAAAAACATTATTTTGATAGATTTATTCATTCTATTTCATCCTTCAACAAGATACAGTCCCGACACAAATCTAGGATTGCTACCCAACTCAGCTGGTCATTCGTTCTATTGGTTCGGTTGCCAGAGACACAACCCAGTCGTTAAGTCTTTTTGTTCTGTATCTATGGACGCGACCCAGTAGTTTGTTCTAAAATGTTCCATTGCCATACTGGTAGGCAACATTCGTATCCTTGCTTGCTAGCTAGCCAACTACGGCTAATTTACAGTTACGTCAAATAGTGCAGTCAGAATAACAGTAGCTGCATTTGCATTTGTTTAAGCTGTTTTCTAGTGACATTTATTTGGATACATCCATAACAATGATCTAATGATGCGCGATTACGCCTGGCACAGACAATGTGCTCACTCGTCAGGACACTGTTGTTCAGAGGAGCTAGCCAACAACACAGCTAACACAATCACTTCAAACTGAAGCTGGAAAGACTGCAAACTAGCTGCACTTTGTTTCGTTTGACTTGTTTTCAAGTTACATTTCTTTGTATATATATATATATATACACAGTTGAAGTCGGAAGTTTACATACACCTTAGCCAAATACATTTAAACTCAGTTTTTCACAATTCTGTTACGGAGTCTAGTTGATAGGTAATCGACTAGCTGGACTGTTCCCCAGACTCCACGCGTAGGGATTTGTACAATGCTTAACAAGGCTGTTGAACTTGACATTGGTGTCTGTCTTTATTCCTTTATCCAACCTATCATACAGAAACATGGTGTCAGAAGTGGGATCGTTTCAGTGCTTGGTTCAGATGCTTTGGGTCGATGCAGACCCTCAGCTTCTCTGGTTTTTTCACTATGACCATATTGCTGATCCAGTCAGTTGGTTCAGTCACAGATGTCATGTGGCCATCGGCCTCATACTTGTCCAGCTGGGCCTTCACAGCCACTTTCATTGCAATGGGCACATTGCGAGGAGCACACTGGACTGGAGTGATGCTCTCATCCACTTCAAAGTGTACCTCCCCAGGCACTGATTCAACGGGCATGTTGAATACATCGTCATATCTGCTGAGTAGTTGTTCTTTGGACAGGGGTCCATGCTGGACATGATCCACAATGTGCAGGTCATTTGGTACAGTGAACTGCATCAGTCCCAGGCGTTCGCATGTAGAGCCTGAGAGGAGAGGATTTTGACTGGTTTTCACAATCTCAAACTCCAGCTTGTGTTTGCGTCCCCGAATAACACATTTGGTCTCAAAGGTGCCCATAGAGCTCATTAGTTCTCCTGAGTACAGCTTTAGTCTAGTATCGCTGGGCAATAGATGTGTGTCAGGTGCCAGATTGATTTTGTCTTTGTAGCTCATTACGTTGCATGTAGCACCCGAATCCAGTTGACATTGTTGTTGCTTGTTGTGTAATCGTAGTGTCACAAACCATTTCTTCCCTCTTGAGTGTACAGCCCCAATGGATTCATGCATGTAAATGTCACTTTCACTGTTCAGCTCTGAACATTGAGTAACATCATCAACACAGTGAATCTTGCCCTCACTCACCCTTCTTTTGCTTTTGAGACACACTTTTGCAAAGTGATTATTAGTTCCACAAGCTCTGCATGGTTTTCCGTAGGCAGGGCAGTGCTCTTTGCCACGTGTGTGTGTATTCCCACAGTATTTACATGCTACGGGGCTCTCTGTGTTCACCGTTCGTGGTGAATTACTCTGCCCCGATTGGTTTTGTCTGAATGTCTGCCTAGCAACAGCGTGAACAGTATCAACGTCGGAGCGTGGGGTTTCCGTTTCCATTGCTCTCATTCTCATGTCAGTGACTTCAGCAGTGCGGCACATTTCGATGGCAGTTACTAATGTTAAGCCTCTCTCTCTCAGTAGACGCCGGCGTGTATTCTCATTTGCAATTCCCAGTACTATTTTGTCACGAATCAATTCATCTTTCAATCCCCCGTATTCACAAGTGGCGGATTTCTCTCTCAAACGGGTTACAAAGTTGTGTACTGACTCACCCTCTTCCTGTTTGCAGCTTCCGAAAACGAACCGCTCGTAAATGACGTTTCTGGCGGGTTTGAAGTAATTCTCCAATGCATCCAATATAGCCTTTGCATCACACGAGGCCGCAGTGCAGGAGATGAAATCTCTGGCTTCATCCATGCCAGTGTTGCGCTACTACGACGTCACGAAGCCTGTCACAATCCAGAGCGACTCTAGCCAAAGGGGACTTGGATGCTGCCTTATGCAGGAAGGCCAGCCCGTTGCGTTTGCCTCGAGAGCGCTCACCCCCACCGAACAAAACTATGCACAAATTGAGAAAGAGTGCCTCAGCATCGTCTTCTCCTGCCAGCGATTCCATCACTACTTATATGGTCGAGAGCTGGTCACCGCTGAAACTGACCACAAACCACTCATTTCCATATTCAGTAAACCTCTCCTCAATGCGCCCAAGAGGCTTCAAAGCATGCTCCTGACTCTGCAGAACTACAGCCTGAAGGTCATTTACAAGCCAGGACCAGAGATGTACATCAGCGACACACTGAGCAGGGCAACAGCACAATGTACAGGTAGAGGCACTGCCTATCAGCGGCAGGCCATCTGTTCGCTACAGCAGGAACAACAAGATGTTCAACAGATCAATCAGGCAGACTACTTAAACGTCACAGATCACCGCCTAGCCCAGATCAGGCAACATACTGACAAGGACGAACACCTACAGTCACTGAAGTCCATGGCTCTCGCAGGTTGGCCATATCTGAAAGAGGAGACACCTTTCACAGTGAGAGAATACTGGACCTTTCGAGATGAGATCAGTGTGCAAAATGGCGTCTTGTTCAAAGGTCAGAAGGTCATTATTCCCAAATCACTACGTCCAGAGATGCTTACCCGCATACATTCCAGTCACGTTGGAGGTGACGCATGCTACCGCCAGGCTCGTGAAACATTATACTGGCCAAACATGCAAGCAGAAATTAAAGACTTTGTCAGCAACTGTACCACATGCAACGAGTACGCTCATGAACAGCAAAAGGAAACCATGATGTCACACGAACTGCCCACAAGGGCCTGGCAAATCATCAGCATGGACTTATTCAGCCACAGACAAAAGGACTATCTTCTCATCGTTGATCATTACTCTGACTTTTGGGAAATTGAACTGCTCCCTGACTTGTCTGCAGAGACGGTCATAAAGCGCCGCAAGGCGCAGTTTGCAAGGCAAGGTCAGCCTGACAAGGTAATCACGGACAATGGCCCACAATTCACTGCACAGTTCAAGCGTTTCACCTCAGAATGGGAGTTTGACCACGTGACCTCCTCTCCAAGACACCCAAAAGCAAATGGCAAGGCAGAATCAGCTGTCAAGATTGCAAAAAAACTGTTAAGCAGGGCCTTGCGCGACAGCAACGACCCATGGAAAGCGATCTTACAGTGGAGGAACACACCCACCGAAAACATGGACAGCAGCCCAGCACAACGCCTTCTGTCCAGACGTCTGAAGACTACTATCCCCGTAGCTAACAAGCTACTTGAGCCCTGCGTCATGGTTGGCGTCACGGACAAACTGCGTCACAGAAAGCAGCTCGCTAAGTGCTTCTACGACCGGACTGCTCGAGACCTACCAGAGCTGGAGGTGGGTGAAACTATAAGGATGAAACCGCTGCCGGGAGACCACACAGGACTTTGGAGGCTGGGCACATGCCTACAGAGAGTTGCACCACGTTCTTACCTGGTGGATGTTGGTGGCTCCCTCTATCGTCGCAATCGGGTGGATCTGCGCGTAGCAGAGCAGACAAACCAGAACATGCCATACACTCACCTAGATGAGCTGGATCACAGTCCAGGCCTAAGGGTAAGGGGTGCAGAATTGAGACATGAGCCAACTGAAGGTGAGGCTTCTACCCCACCAAACTCTCCAGCTCGTGGCCCTAATCCTACACCTGTCAGAGCCAATACTTACTCACGGGTGGGTCGGCTGTGCAAGCCACCGGACAGGCTTACTCTGTAAGCAAGAGACTTAACTTGTTGTCTGTTAATTAAAAAAAAAAAAAAAAAAAAAAAAAGGAAGATGACAACTAAAGTAAAAAGAAAATGTCATGCTTTTCAATTGTTATGACTTGACTGTTAAGAACTCAATGTTATGCCGTTATGTTTGCACTTTCTATTGAAAAGGATGATGTTACGGAGTCTAGTTGATAGGTAATCGACTAGCTGGACTGTTCCCCAGACTCCACGCGTAGGGATTTGTACAATGCTTAACAAGGCTGTTGAACTTGACATTGGTGTCTGTCTTTATTCCTTTATCCAACCTATCATACAGAAACAAATTCCTGACATTTAATCCTTGTAAAAATTCCCTGTTTGAGGTCAGTTAGGATCACCACTTTATTTTAAGAATGTGAAATGTCCGAATAATAGTAGAGAGAATGATTTATTTCAGCTTTAATTTCTTTCATCACATTCCCAGTGGGTCAGAAGTTTACATACACTCAATTAGTTTATGGTAGCATTGCCTTTAAATTGTTTAACTTGGGTCAAACGTTTCGGGTAGCCTTCCACAAGCTTCCCACAATAAGTTGGGTGAATTTTGGCCCATTCCTCCTGACAGTGCTGGTGTAACTGAGTCAGGTTTGTAGGCCTCCTTGCTCGCTCACGCTTTTTCAGTTTTTTGTTTCATCAAACCAGAGGACATTTCTCCAAAAAGTACGATCTTTGTCCCCATGTGTAGTTGCAAACCGTAGTCTGGCTATTTTATGGCGGTTTTGGAGCAGTGGCTTCTTCCTTAATTAGCGGCCTTTCAGGTTATGTCTATACAGGACTCGTTTTACTGTGGATATAGATACTTTTGTACCCGCTTCCTCCAGCATCTTCACAAGGTCCTTTGCTGTTGTTCTGGGATTGATTTGCACTTTTCGCACCAAAGTACATTCATCTCTAGGAGACAGAACGCGTCTCCTTCCTGAGCGGTATGGCGGCTACCTGGTCCCATGGTGTTTATACTTGCGTACTATTGTTTGTACAGATGAACGTGGTACCTTCAGGCGTTTGGAAATTGCTGCCAAGGATGAACCAGACTTGTGGAGGTATACCATTTTCTTTCTGAGGTCTTGGCTGATTTCTTTTGATTTTCCCATGATGTCAAGGAAAGAGGCACTAAGTTTGAAGGTAGGCCTTGAAATACATCCACAGGTACACCTCCAATTGACTCAAATGATGTAAATTAGCCTAACAGAAGCTTCTAAAAAGCCATAATTTTCCGGAATTTTCCAAGCTGTTTAAAGGCACAGTCAACTTAGTGTATGTAAACTTCTGACCCACTGGAATTGTGATACAGTGAATTATAAGTGAAATAATCTGTTCGTAAACAATTGTTGGAAAAATGACTTGTGTCATGCACTAAGTAGATGTCCTAACCGACTTGCCAAAGCTATAGTTTGTTAACAAGAAATTTGTGGAGTGGTAAAAAATGACTCCAACCTAAATGTATATAAACTTAAGCTGTATGTGTGTATATATATATATATAAAGTTATATAAAAAAATTAGGCCATCTGATTCATGATTTTGTCTGGCTGAGAAAACACTGCCTGCCTGTTTCGTCCCGACACGTTCATTACTATGTGACAGCTGGAGATCGAATTTGAATATTGAAACAATGTTGCAAATGTCAGAGAGACAGACAGCAAGGTTTATACAAACCTCCACTGTTGAAAACTAAATGGTAGTCTAAAAGAAATGTTAGATAATGTCTAGATGCTTTTTATAGTGGCTGGCTGGGCTGATGCGCAGTCAGATGGAACCGAGTAAATAGGCATTTTAACGTCATAGATTTAGCTGGAGGTAATTTGTGGAATAGACACTGAATGCACTTTTAACCAATCAGCCTTAAGGATTAGACCCACCCGTTGTATAAAAAAATATATTTGCGTTTGTGGATTAATTTACTTCTGCAAGTTGCCTTTTCTGAAGTATTTGGCTTGAAAACCATTGCGCTACGTTTTTGCCCATTGAAAAACATTCAAAAAGCCTACAAAGTTCAAAAACGACAAGGCTACTTCTTGGTAAATTACTTGTCACTTTTATAGCACATAACAGAGTGTCACGGGTGTGATTTGGGTGGGCATTCTATGTTCTGTATTTCTAGGTTTTGTATTTCTTTGTTTCTAGCCGAGTGTGGTTCCCAATTAGAGGCAGCTGTCTATCGTTGTCTCTGATTGGGGATCATACTTAGGCTGCCCTTTTCCCTCTTTCTGTGTGGGATCTTGTTCTTTGTTTGTGTGCAGGTAATTTGCACAAAGAAGCTGTTTGGTCGCTGTATTCTTTATTGTTTTTTCTTTTCTGAAGTTTCACTTCGTTAATAAATTATGTAGAACTCAAAGAACACTGCGCCTTGGTCTCATCCTTCCGACGACACCCGTTATACAGTGACAGTTAGACACAGTAAAATAGAACAGAGGAGAGTTCTCTGGAAAATCATGAACCCATTTAGTCTCCTGACACTTCTGTGGTTCTAGATTAGACTCTACACCTGAGGCCTGGACGCTCAAGAGGCTACTGTCTTTAATCTCTCTCTAAGTAGGTTCTCTGCCTGGGAGAATCAGAGATTGGGTGCAGCTGCGCACCTCAAAATGATACACGCAACACATTGACGCTCAATCAATTGGCAGACACACATACAGCATTAGCACAGATTGGATACAGAATGCGACACGCAAAACACACCAAAAATAAATAAATGAGAACCGATGTTTACTTTCTACACTGTCCCTTTCGTGGAGGACACTTCCTTCTTTCTCTCACTCTTCTATTTTCCCCATTTAAAAAAATTATCTGTGACAACCGATCCTTTCTTCCTAACAGGGAGCAGCAACAGTTACACAAAAGAGGACATCCACAATTGACTCTCTCTCCCTCCAACCTCCCTGCCCCGCTCTGTATATTCTTTAAACACACGGTGCTCATTCTCTATCACTCTCCTCTTTATTTCCTCTTAATTTAACCTTTATTTAACTAGGCAGGTCAGTTAAGAACAAACGACGACCTTACAATGACGGCCTACCAAAAGACAAAAGGCCTCCTGTGAGAATGGGGGCTGGGATTAAAAATTAAAAATATATTTAAAAAAATATATAGGACAAAACACATAACGACAAGAGAGACACCACAACACTACATAAAGAGAGACAACACAACATGGCAGCAACACATGACAACACAGCATAGTAGCAACACAACATGGCAGCAGCACAAAGCATGGTACAAACATTATTGGGCACAGACAACAGCACAAAGGGCAAGAAGGTACAGACAACAATTCGTCACACGAAGCAGCCACAACTGTCAGTAAGAGTGTCCATGATTGAGTCTTTGAATGAAGAGATGGAGATAAAACTGTCCAGTTTGAGTGTTTTTTGCAGCTCGTTCCAGTCGCTAGCTGCAGCGAACTGAAAAGAGGAGCGACCCAGGGATGTTTGTGCTTTGGGGACCTTTAACAGAATGTGACAGGCAGAACGGGTGTTGTATGTGGAGGATGAGGGTTGCAGTTGGTATCTCAGATAGGGGGGAGTGAGGCCTGAGAGGGTTTTTTATAAATAAGCATCTACTTGCGACGTGTATACTGAGATGACCAGTTTACAGAGGAGCATAGAGTGCAGTGATGTGTCCTATAAGGAGCATTGGTGGCAAATCTGATGGCCGAATGATGAAGAACATCTAGCCGCTCGAGAGCACCCTTACCCTAAGGACAGTGCACAGTCTAGCCATACTCCCAAGTACATGTATGAGGTGACTACCTCATGCTCTAAACCCTCAGAGGTAGTAATCACACTGGTGGGAAGAGGGGCATTCTTCTTACCAAACCACATGACCTTTGTTTTGGAGGTGTTCAGAACAAGGTTAAGGGTAGAGAAAGCTTGTTGGGCACTAAGAAAGCTTTGTTGTAGAGCAATTAACACAAAATCCAGGGAGGGACCAGCTGAGTGTAAGACATCTGCATATAAATGGATGAGAGAGCTTCCGACTGCCTGAGCTATGTTGTTGGTGTAAATTGAGAAGAGTGTGGGGTCAGGATCAAGCCTTGGAGTACTCCCTTGGTGACAGGCAGTGGCTGAGACAGCAGATGTTCTGACTTTACACACTGCACTCTTTGAGAGAGTTGAACAGAGCACCTCCCCAAATTTTCACTCCCCCCGCTCACCTATTCTATTTCCTTCCCTTTATCACCCCCTCTCTCCCTCTTTTCAGGCCAGAGGGACCACAGCACAGACAGTGAATGGCCCTGATGTCATTAACTAGCTGCAGTTCTTTGTGCTGAGCTAGCCAGTCCACAGATAACAATCTTCTGTCCTAAAGAACCACCACCACCACCACCACTACACAGCTGGGTGGAACCTCACACTCATCAACAGGTCATTCAAATGTATACATCCTCTCTACAATATAAGTGATTCTCTTACATTCTGATAAGTGAGTCTACAGTGCATTTGGAAACTATTCAGACCCGTTGACTTTCTCAACATTTAGTTACGTTACTGCCTTGTTCTAAAAATGGATTGAATAGTTTATCCCTCATCTACACACAATACCCCGTAATGACAAAGCAAAAACATTTTTTTTTCTCAATTTGAACAAATGTATAAAAAATAAAAAACTGAAATATCACATTTACATAAATATTCAGACCCTTTACTCAGTACTTTGTTGAAGCACCTTTGGCAGCGATTACAGCCGCGAGTCTTCTTGGGTATGACGCTACAAGCTTGGCACACCTGTATTTGGGGAGTTTCTCCCATTATTGTCATGTTTTGTCATTGATTATCATGTCTTGTCCCTGTGCTTCCCTTCTATTCGTTTCCCTCTGCTGGTCTTATTAGGTTCTTTCCCTCTTTCTATCCCTCTCTCTCCCCCTCCCTCTCTCCCTCTCTCGCTCTCTCTCTCTATCGTTCCGTTCCTGCTCCCAGCTGTTCCTCATTCTCCTAACTACCTCATTTACTCTTTCACACCTGTCCCCTATTTCTCCCTCTGTTTTCCGCTTCTGTCCTTGTCGAATCCTTGTTTGATGTTTGCTGTTCTGTGTCCTTGTTCCGCCCTGTCGTGTTTTTGCCTTCTTCAGATGCTGCGTGTGAGCAGGTGTCTATGTCAGCTACGGCCTGTGCCTTCCCGAAGCGACCTGCAGTCTGTGGTCGCGTCTCCAGTCGTTCCTCTCTACTGACGAGAGGATTTCAGTTTTCCTGTTTTGTATTTACCTAAGATAATATCCAGGAGTATCGTTTTTGTTTAAGACTGGAATAAAGACTCTGTTTCTGTTAAGTCGCTTTTGGGTCCTCATTCACCAGCATAACAGAAGGATCCGACCAGTAATGGACCCAGCGACTACGGATTCTCGCAACACTGCCATCGAGATCCAGGGAGCAATGCTCGGCAGACACGAGCAGGAATTGTCTGCTGCTCGTCATGCCGTTGAGACCCTGGCCGCTCAGGTCTCCAACCTCTCAGGACAGTTTCAGAGTCTTCGTCTCGTGCCACCTGCTACTTCCTGGTCTTCCGAGTCTCCGGAACCTAGGGTTAATAACCCACCATGTTACTCTGGGCAACCCACTGAGTGCCGCTCCTTTCTCACCCAGTGTGATATTGTGTTCTCTCTCCAGCCCAACACATACTCAAGAGAGAGAGCTCGGATCGCCTACGTCATATCACTCCTTACTGGTCGGGCTCGGGAGTGGGGCACAGCTATCTGGGAGGCAAGGGCTGAGTGTACTAACGATTATCAGAACTTTAAAGAGGAGATGATACGGGTTTTTGATCGTTCAGTTTTTGGGAAGGAGGCTTCCAGGGCCCTGGCTTCCCTATGTCAAGGTGATCGATCCATAACGGATTACTCTATAGAGTTTCGCACTCTTGCTGCCTCCAGTGACTGGAACGAGCCGGCGTTGCTCGCTCGTTTTCTGGAGGGACTCCACGCTGAGGTTAAAGATGAGATTCTCTCCCGGGAGGTTCCTTCCAGCGTGGACTCTTTGATTGCACTCGCCATCCGCATAGAACGACGGGTAGATCTTCGTCACCGAGCTCGTGGAGGAGAGCTCGCGTTAACGGTGTTCCCCCTCTCCGCATCTCAACCATCTCCTCCCACCGGCTCAGAGACTGAGCCCATGCAGCTGGGAGGTATTCGCATCTCGACTAAGGAGAGGGAACGGAGAATCACCAACCGCCTTTGCCTCTATTGCGGTTCTGCTGGACATTTTGTTATTTCATGTCCAGTAAAAGCCAGAGCTCATCAGTAAGCGGAGGGCTACTGGTGAGCGCTACTACTCAGGTCTCTCCATCAAGATCCTGTACTACCTTGTTGGTCCATCTACGCTGGTCTGGTTCGGCTGCTTCCTGCAGTGCCTTGATAGACTCTGGGGCTGAGGGTTGTTTTATGGACGAAGCATGGGCTCGGAAACATGACATTCCTCTCAGACAGTTAGGGAAGCCCACGCCCATGTTCGCCTTAGATGGTAGTCTTCTCCCCAGTATCAGATGTGAGACACTACCTTTAACCCTCACAGTATCTGGTAACCACAGTGAGACCATTTCCTTTTTGATTTTTCGTTCACCTTTTACACCTGTTGTTTTGGGTCATCCCTGGCTAGTATGTCATAATCCTTCTATTAATTGGTCTAGTAATTCTATCCTATCCTGGAACGTTTCTTGTCATGTGAAGTGTTTAATGTCTGCTATCCCTCCTGTTTCTTCTGTCCCCTCTTCTCAGGAGGAACCTGGTGATTTGACAGGAGTGCCGGAGGAATATCATGATCTGCGCACGGTCTTCAGTCGGTCCAGAGCCAACTCCCTTCCTCCTCACCGGTCGTATGATTGTTGTATTGATCTCCTTCCGGGAACCACTCCCCCTCGGGGTAGACTATACTCTCTGTCGGCTCCCGAACGTAAGGCTCTCGAGGATTATCTGTCTGTTTCTCTCGACGCCGGTACCGTGGTGCCTTCTTCCTCTCCCGCCGGAGCGGGGGTTTTTTTTGTTAAGAAGAAGGACGGTACTCTGCGCCCCTGCGTGGATTATCGAGGGCTGAATGACATAACGGTTAAGAATCGTTATCCGCTTCCCCTTATGTCGTCAGCCTTCGAGATTCTGCAGGGAGCCAGGTTCTTTACTAAGTTGGACCTTCGTAACGCTTACCATCTCGTGCGCATCAGAGAGGGGGACGAGTGGAAAACGGCGTTTAACACTCCGTTAGGGCATTTTGAATACCGGGTTCTGCCGTTCGGTCTCGCTAATGCTCCAGCTGTCTTTCAGGCATTAGTTAATGATGTACTGAGAGACATGCTGAACATCTTTGTTTTCGTTTACCTTGACGATATCCTGATTTTTTCACCGTCACTCGAGATTCATGTTCAGCACGTTCGACGTGTACTCCAGCGCCTTTTAGAGAATTGTCTCTACGTGAAGGCTGAGAAGTGCGCCTTTCATGTCTCCTCTGTCACATTTCTCGGTTCTGTTATTTCCGCTGAAGGCATTCAGATGGATCCCGCTAAGGTCCAGGCTGTCAGCGATTGGCCCGTTCCTAAGTCACGTGTCGAGTTGCAGCGCTTTCTCGGTTTCGCTAATTTCTATCGGCGTTTCATTCGTAATTTCGGTCAAGTGGCTGCTCCTCTCACAGCTCTGACTTCTGTCAAGACGTGCTTTAAGTGGTCCGGTTCCGCCCAGGGAGCTTTTGATCTCCTCAAGAAGCGTTTTACATCCGCTCCTATCCTTGTTACTCCTGACGTCACTAAACAATTTATTGTCGAGGTTGACGCTTCAGAGGTGGGCGTGGGAGCCATTCTGTCCCAGCGCTTCCATTCTGACGATAAGGTCCATCCTTGCGCTTATTTTTCTCATCGCCTGTCGCCATCGGAACGCAACTATGATGTGGGTAACCGCGAACTGCTCGCCATCCGCTTAGCCCTAGGCGAATGGCGACAGTGGTTGGAGGGGGCGACCGTCCCTTTTGTCGTTTGGACTGACCATAAGAACCTTGAGTACATCCGTTCTGCCAAACGACTTAATGCACGTCAAGCTCGTTGGGCGTTGTTTTTCGCTCGTTTCGAGTTCGTGATTTCTTATCGCCCGGGAAATAAGAACACCAAGCCTGATGCCTTATCCCGTCTCTTTGGTTCTTCTGTGGCTTCTACCGACCCCGAGGGGATTCTCCCTGAGGGGCGTGTTGTCGGGTTGACTGTCTGGGGAATTGAGAGACAGGTAAAGCAAGCACTCACTCACACTGCGTCGCCGCGCGCTTGTCCTAGTAACCTTCTGTTCGTTCCTGTCTCTACTCGTCTGGCTGTTCTTCAGTGGGCTCACTCTGCCAAGTTAGCTGGCCACCCCGGCGTTCGGGGTACGCTTGCTTCTATTCGCCAGCGGTTTTGGTGGCCTACTCAGGAGCGTGACACGCGACGTTTCGTGGCTGCTTGTTCGGACTGCGCGCAGACTAAGTCAGGTAACTCTCCTCCTGCCGGTCGTCTCAGACCGCTTCCCATTCCTTCTCGACCATGGTCTCACATCGCCTTAGACTTTATTACCGGTCTGCCTTCGTCTGCGGGGAAGACTGTGATTCTTACGGTTGTCGATAGGTTCTCTAAGGCGGCACATTTCATTCCCCTCGCTAAGCTTCCTTCCGCTAAGGAGACAGCACAAATCATCATTGAGAATGTGTTCAGAATTCATGGCCTCCCGTTAGACGCCGTTTCAGACAGAGGCCCGCAATTCACGTCACAGTTTTGGAGGGAGTTCTGTCGTTTGATTGGTGCTTCCGTCAGTCTCTCTTCCGGGTTTCATCCCCAGTCTAACGGTCAAGCAGAAAGGGCCAATCAGACGATTGGTCGCATATTACGCAGCCTTTCTTTTCGTAACCCTGCGTCTTGGGCAGAACAGCTCCCCTGGGCAGAATACGCTCACAACTCGCTTCCTTCGTCTGCTACCGGGCTATCTCCGTTTCAGAGTAGTCTTGGGTACCAGCCTCCTCTGTTCTCGTCCCAGCTCGCCGAGTCCAGCGTTCCCTCCGCTCAGGTTTTTGTCCAACGTTGTGAGCGCACCTGGAGGAGGGTCAGGTCTGCACTTTGCCGTTACAGGGCGCAGACTGTGAGAGCCGCCAATAAACGTAGGATTAAGAGTCCTAGGTATTGTCGCGGTCAGAGAGTGTGGCTTTCCACTCGTAACCTTCCCCTTACGACAGCTTCTCGCAAGTTGACTCCGCGGTTCATTGGTCCGTTCCGTGTCTCTCAGGTCGTCAATCCTGTCGCTGTGCGACTGCTTCTTCCGCGACATCTTCGTCGCGTCCACCCTGTCTTCCATGTCTCCTGTGTCAAGCCTTTTCTTCGCGCCCCCGTTCGTCTTCCCTCCCCCCCCCCCGTCCTTGTCGAGGGCGCACCTATTTACAAGGTACGGAAGATCATGGACATGCGTTCTCGGGGACGTGGTCACCAGTACTTAGTGGATTGGGAGGGTTACGGTCCTGAGGAGAGAAGTTGGGTTCCATCTCGGGACGTGCTGGACCGTTCGTTGATTGATGATTTCCTCCGTTGCCGCCAGGGTTCCTCCTCGAGTGCGCCAGGAGGCGCTCGGTGAGTGGGGGGGTACTGTCATGTTTTGTCATTGATTATCATGTCTTGTCCCTGTGCTTCCCTTCTATTCGTTTCCCTCTGCTGGTCTTATTAGGTTCTTTCCCTCTTTCTATCCCTCTCTCTCCCCCTCCCTCTCTCCCTCTCTCGCTCTCTCTCTCTATCGTTCCGTTCCTGCTCCCAGCTGTTCCTCATTCTCCTAACTACCTCATTTACTCTTTCACACCTGTCCCCTATTTTGCCCTCTGATTAGAGTCCCTATTTCTCCCTCTGTTTTCCGCTTCTGTCCTTGTCGGATCCTTGTTTGATGTTTGCTGTTCTGTGTCCTTGTTCCGCCCTGTCGTGTTTTTGCCTTCTTCAGATGCTGCGTGTGAGCAGGTGTCTATGTCAGCTACGGCCTGTGCCTTCCCGAAGCGACCTGCAGTCTGTGGTCGCGTCTCCAGTCGTTCCTCTCTACTGACGAGAGGATTTCAGTTTTCCTGTTTTGTATTTACCTAAGATAATATCCAGGAGTATCGTTTTTGTTTAAGACTGGAATAAAGACTCTGTTTCTGTTAAGTCGCTTTTGGGTCCTCATTCACCAGCATAACAATTATTCTCTGCATATCCTCTCAAACTCTGTCAGGTTGGATGGGGAGTGCCAAACAGCTAGTTTCAGGTCTCTCCATAGATATTAGATCGGGTTCAAGTCCGGGCTCTGGCTGGGCCACTCAAGGACATTCAGAGACTTGTCCCGAAGCCACTCCTGCATTGTCTTGGCTGTGTGCTTAGGGTCGTTGTCCTGTTGGAAGGTGAACCCTCGCTCTGGAGCAGATTGTCATCAAGGATCTCTCTGTACTTTGCTCCGTTTATCTTTCCCCTCGATCCTGACTAGTCTCCCAGTCCCTGCCACTGAAAAACATCCCCACAGCATGATGCTGCCACCACCATGCTTTACCGTAGGGATGGTGCCAGTTTTCCTCCAGATATGACGCTTGGCGTTCAGCTCAAAGTGTTCACTCTTGGTTTCAACAAACCAAAGAATCTTGTTTCTCGTGTTCTGAATCCTTTAGGTGCCTTTTGGCAAACTCAAAGTGGGCTGTCATGTGCCTTTTACTGAGGAGTGGATTCCGTCTGGCCACTCTACCATAAAGGCCTAATTGGTGGAGTTCAGCATAGATGGTTGTCCTTCTGGAAGGTTTTCCCATCTCCACAGAGGAACTCTGGAACTCTGTCAGAGTGACCATCAGGTTCTTGATCACGTCCCTGATCAAGGCCCTTCTCCCCCGATTGCTCAGTTTGGCCAGGCGGCCAGCTCTAGGAAGAGTCTTGGTGGTTCCAAACTTCTTCCATTTAAGAATGATGGAGGCCACTGTGTTCTTGGGAACCTTCCATGCTGCAGACATTTCTTGGTAATCTTCCTCAGATCGGTGCCTAGACACAATTCAGTCTGGGAGCTCTATGGACAATTCCTCCAACCTCATGGGTTGGTTTTTGCTCTGACATGCACTGTCAACTGTGGACCTTATATAGGGAGGTGTGTGCCTTTTCAAAATCATGTCCAATCAATTGAATTTACCACAGGTGCACTCCAATCAAGTTGTAGAAACATCTCAAGGATGATCAATGGAAACAGGATGCGCCTGAGCTCAATTTTGAGTCTCATAGCAAAGTTCCTGAATACTTATGTAAATAAGGTATTTTTGAAAATTTTATTTATAATACATTTGCAAACATTTCAAAAAACCTGTTGTCGCTTTGTCATTATGGGGTATTGTGTGTAGATTGATTAAATACATGTTTTTCTCATCAATTTTAGAATAAGGCTGTAACATAAACTCTGGAAAAAGTCAAGGGGTCTGAATACTTTCCGAATGCACCGTATATAAACCGGGTAGTTTGGGCCTTCGATGCTGATTGGCTGAAACAGCATTTCAGTCGTGAGTATATCAGACAATATATGAAGAGATGGAGAACCGCACACTGTCCAAAACTGAGGCTTGAATGCAAAATAAAGATACTTATTAAAACATCATGGTGCCCCAAAATTCATAGCGCAAGAAAGTGCATAAATGAAAGGTGAAAACAAAACACAAACGTTTCAGACAATTTACCATGGGTATGACGCAAAACTACTTGTTTACTGTTATATGTATGTTGGTAACCGGTTTATAATTGCAATAAGGCAAGACACCTCAGGGGTTTGTGCTATATGGCCAATATACCACTGCTAAAGGCTGTATCCAGGCAGTCTGCTTTGCGTCATGCATAAGAACAGCCGTTAGGCGTGGTATATTGGCCATTATAAACTGGGTGGTTCGAGCCCTGAATGCTGACTGGCTGACAACCGTGGTATATCAGAACGTATACCACGGGTATGACAAAACATTTATTTTTACTGCTCTAATTACGTTGGTAACCAGTCTTTTAATAGCAATAAGGCACCTCAGGGGTTTGTGGTATATGGCCAATATACCACGGCTAAGGCCTGTATCCAGACACTCCGCGATGCGTTGTGCGTAAGAACAGCCCTTAGGCGTGGTATATTGGCCATATACCACACCACCTCGGGCCTTATTGCTCAAATATATCATATATCGTGATCTGAGAGGATACATTCCACATAACCTACTGACACTGAGTCTGTGTAAATCAATGTAAAAGTCAGATCTGAATGTGCGATGGTCTGTAAACTGTATCTTTGAAGAAATGTAATGGCTTTGAAAAAGCCCTCTCTTTTTAGGTAACCTGATTGACTGGGTTGACATCTGATATCAATAGGATGCAAATGATCCAACTGACTCTCAACAGACGGTCTTTCAAAACCTGTGAACATTCAAATAATGCTCTGACTGTGTGCTCTGACTGTGTGCACACTGTTGCATGCGCTGACAACAGAGAGAGTTGCTCAGCAGCTTCAGAAAGGAAGAGAACAGGAAGTGTGAGGGAGGCCCACGCGGCCTGACAGGAAGTTATTCTGCAACAGAAACAGTGTCTGATGAACCCTAAGGAGTTCATTAACAACTACACTAACATAACACCTTGAGGGAAACACACTAACAGAGAAATAAACACACACATATATAGAAACACACACACACACGCAGAGAAGCAAACGCAGAAAAATAAACTCACAGACACAAACACCTCCGCTACACACTGAAACACACGAGTCATGTGGAATCTACAGGGAGGGGGGATTTGTTATCCAAACTGCTCACGGAGGATATTAAAATCAGACACATTACCACAGAAGCACAATAATCAACATCTCACACAGTATAGTTTCGGAATTAGCTAGTAAGCCGTCGTCCACAGTCCCTGGGCAGGCTATAAATAGATCAAAACATACTGCATAAAATCAAACATTGACACATCTCCATATTCATAAGCTCCATATTCATTTGATTTGAAATCATAGAAATATAGATAATAGAATGTACATTCCCATTGACCTTGACAGTGGGTGGACCGGCGGCCATCATTGTGGTAGTAATTGGAAGGAAAAATGTCAATTCAATTTAAATGTCAATGGCGTACCAGCTAAATTGCAGTGCTCTGAAAGGATAGGTCCATTCTATGAACTATATTGAAATGACACCCACCCTGTATTCAAGAGTACGCTGTGTCTCAACCGTTGGCGGGCACAACACACGCACCTCAAATTATGTAAATTAGCGTTTAAAACTACAACATATGCGAAAAAATGTTATGCAGTTTACATGTTTTTTTTGATAATTGATGTTAAAATGTTAAAAGGTTTTTTTAACTATCAAATGCAACCGATAATCTTTTCCAGTGATGAAGACAAGACGTCTCATGGTATAGTAGGGTATGCATTAGACTTGGGCGGTATAATGTATATACCGTATACCAGGGTATTTTTAAATACCCACAGTAGGATTTTCAATAGCTCAAACTATTTTTAGCTTATTTTTTCATGAATGTGAATATATATTGAATATTTTCAAATGAATACCTGCAGTCAACTTGTGCCCTAAAAGACAAAGCAGATCATGTTCCTCATTTCAGCTGTTGCGTCATTTTTTAAACTGTTCCCCAAAGCAGCTGATTGAGCCAGTCACATAGTATGCTTGTTTACAAGGAGCACACGGTGCAAACGGAAGCTGCCGTGACGTGCCGACCCACTGTTGCGCAGCGCAAGAGAGCTGATCAAGTTACACTTGAAATTCACTACTAATGTTTGCCAGCTAAATATCGTATAACTACACTGAACAAAAACATAATTGCAACATATAAAGTGTTGGTCCCATGTTTCATGAGCTGAAATAAAAGATCCCAGAAATGTTCCATACGCACAAAAAGCATATTTCTCTCAAATTCTGTGCACAAATGTGTATACATCCCTGTTAGTGAGCATTGCTCCTTTGCCAAGATAATGCATCCACTTGACAGGTGTGGTATATCAAGAAGCTGATTAAACAGCATGATCATTACATAGGTGCACCTTATGCTGGGGACCTGGGGACAATAAAAGGCCAGAGCAATGTGCAGTTTATCACACAGCATAATTCCACAGATGTCTCAAATTTTGAGGATGCGTGTAATTGGCATGCTGACTGCAGGAATGTCTACCAGAGCTGTTCCCAGAGAGTGTAATGTTCATTTCTCTACCATAAGCCTCCTCCAACATTGTTTTAGAGAATTTGGCAGTACGTCCATCTGGCCTCACACCCGCAGACCATGTGTAACCACACCAGCCCAGGACCTCCACATCCGGCTTCTTCATCTGTGGGATCGTCTGAGACAAGCCACCAGGACAGCTGATGAAACGGTCTGTAAAAAAATCCCTCCCAGAGTTTTTTTTTGGGGGGGGGGGGGGGGGGGGGGGGAACTCATGGCCCTGCCCAGTCATGTGAAATCCATAGATTAGGGACTAATGAATTTAAAACTTGTTGAAAATGCTGCATGTTCTGTTAAATTTTTGTTCAATATATAAGTTTCACTGTCTAAGATGTGCCAAAAAAAAATGTCTCCAGCAATGCATTTGGTTTGCTAACTTGCTATAGCTAAGTCACGAGCTTAAAAAGATAAAGCTTCTTGGTCACAGCAAAGACAGCCAATCCACTCCTGGATCAAGTTCCCTGCTGTCTAATATTTGTTTTGTGAGTGCAGCAAACTTCATGAGCTGGGGTGTCTTTAGTCGTTGTAATTTGTTTAATGTTCGCTTGCACTTGCTAGCATTTAGCTAGCGTCTGCTATGGGAATTCACTAGTACTTTGTTAGCATGCATATTTAAAAATAATAATAATAATAATACATTTGGAAAGAAATACACTATTTATACAGAAGTATGTGGACACCCCTTCAAATTAGTGGATTCAGCTATTTCAGCCACACCCATTGCTGACAGGTGTACAAAATCGAGCACACTGCCATGCAATCTCCATAGGAAACATTATCAGTAGAATGGCCTTACTGAAAGAGCTAGCTCAGTGACTTTCAACGTGGCACCGTCATAGGATGCCACCTTTCCAACAAGTCAGGTCGCCAAATGTCTGCCCTGCTAGAGCTGCCCTGGTCAACTGGAAGTGCTATTATTGTGGAGGTGGAAACGTCTAGGAGCAACAACGGCTCAACCGCGAATTGGTAGGCCGCACAAGCTCACAGAACGGGGCCGCCGAGTTCTGATGTGCGTAGGGCGTATAAATCGTCTGTCCTCGGTTGCAACACCGAGTTCCAAACTTCCTCTGGAAGCAACATCAGCACAAGAACTGCTGGGCGATAGCTTCATAAAATGGGTTTCCCTGGCCGAGCAGCCACACACAAGCCTAAGATCGCCATGCGCAATGCCAAGCGTCGGCTGGAGTGGTGTAAAGCTTGCCGCAATTGGACTCTGGAGCAGTGGAAACGCGTTCTCTGGAATGAAGAATCACGCTTTAGCATCTGGCAGTCCGACGTACGAATCTGGGTTTGGTGGATGCCAGGAGAACGCCTGCCCCAATGCATAGTGCCAACTGTAAAGTTTGGTGGAGGGGGAATAATGGTCTGGGGCTGTTTTTCATGATGTGGGCTAGGCCCCTTAGTTCCAGTGAAGGGAAATCTTAATGCTACAGCATACAATGACATTCTAGACGATTCTGTGCTTCCAACTTTGTGGCAACAGTTTGGGGAAGGCCCTTGACTGTTTCAGCATGACAATGCCCCTGTGCACAAAGCGAGGTCCATACAGAAATGGTTTGTCGAGATAGGTGTGGAAGAACTTGACTGTCCTGCACAGAGCCCTAACCTCAACCCCATCGAAACACCTTTGGGATGAAATGGAACGCCGACCTCGAGCCAGGCCTAATCGCCCAACATCATTGCCCGACTTCACTAATGCTCTTGTGGCTGAATGGAAGCAAGTCCACGCAGCAATGTTCCAACATCTAGTGGAAAGCCTTCCCAGAAGAGTGGAGGCTGTTATAGCAGCAAAGGGGGACCACCTCTATATTAATGCCCATGATTTTGGAATGAGATGTCCACATACTTTTGGTCATGTAGTGTAGCACCCCCTTGTGTGCACTGCCGCTAATACCGTATACTCCGTTAAGGTACAGAAACGGTATGAAGGTATGAAAATCTGGATATGGCCCAACCCTAGTATGCATAACGGGTCAACTTTGAGCACCTCTATCTCCTGAATGTTTTGGCATTCTGATACCAAAAATGTCACTTCTGACCACTTCTACCGTGGTCAAATATGTATGGAACGTTTCGTTGAAATAAAAAGGGATGCGGTCAAAAAGTGATTGAAATCAAATGGAACGACCTTCTTATTAAAACAGCCAGGCAGTGAACAGGGCACCTACAGTACTACTGTAATCCCCCAGGACTAAATAATACTGTTGATTCCTGATAAATGCTACAGCTTCTGTACTGCCATGAGTCTGCACTTATCGATTAGACTGTAGACCGTGGCATTGCATTTTTCCCTCGTCCTAATCCCTGATCTAACACAGTAGGGATCCACACTAAATCCAATAGAGCCATGATAGATCAAAATAAGGGTATCCACAATTAAAGCGTTCAACACTCCTGACAGATACGTGGTTAGTGATCAGTGATTACTTCTAGTAACGGCATTCCGTGTTAATGGGTAATAAACCTTGTATTCATATCAGCCAATATAAAATGTGTCAATTGGGCATGAGGTGTACAGTACTAAGTAAGTCTGCGTTGAGTTAAGGCTTTGCTGTACTTTACTAACGGCGCCGTGCTTTGTTGACTCGCCCATGCTTCGGTTTCTGTAACCGTCCCAGTTACAGTCAGGAAAGTCTTTCGTTTAGCACCCCCTGACAAATTACTCTCTCTAATGACTAGAGGTCAGAGACCATGTGACCAAGGTGAAGAGGCTGGAGTGTGTGTGTGTGTGTGTCTGGAGAGGGACCTCTATGAAGATGTTGTTGGTAGATCCGGTGTCCTGTTTGAATACCTGGTAACACTTTCAGTTGCTGTTATACCGGTGTTGTAACACTGTAATTAGCTACACTAGTAATGGCATCGTATTACGTCCTCCCCTGCTTCCCATCCCAGAAAGCGATATAGTTGAACACTTGCTTTCACTTATCCTATTATGTTAGATTGCTCATGCAATCCAGCTTTACTTCAAGGAAGGGTGGAGAGAGAGATGCATTTTATAGGCTACAGTAAGTATCTGGCCTTAAACAGCTCTTAACAGGAGATAACCATTAGGCCCTGAAGCCTTATGAGGGGACAATGAGGGCAGGGGGCCAGTCTCCCGTTATCGTTTTTTGTGGTCGGTTCGGTTAGATTATTTTGGTGAGCATTCTCCATTCAAATGTTGCTTGCGTACAACATACAGCAACATATTTCATCGGAAATGAAGTGAAAACTATTTGAAAGAATAGCACAGTGCTCTCCCAAAAATCAGCCTAATGCTCGATGAGGCTACTAGTTTGAATAAAAACGGTGCCTTGATTGTAAACAGACTTCAGCTGGCAGACATGGATGTACCAGCAAACATTTGTGTTGATCTTGTGGAACTGGAGGACTTATCTGCTGGGGGAATTGTCCGTAATCTGTTATCTGCATTAGAGGGTGTAAAGTTGACTGAGGACTTTCTCTCCAAAACCCTCATTGGAATTACGCGTGGTGGTGTCGTCTGTCATGCTGGGACGCAAGAGCGGAGTAGCAACATGGCTCCGGGCCCTCTTCCCTAATATAACTGCTCAGCACACAGGCTTGAGCTTACATTAGGCAATGTGGTAAAAGAGATGGGAGCTATCAATCATTTGAAAATACTTATGGACAAGCTATCTGTGCTTTATACCGTATCCAATAAGAAACGAATGGAGCTGAGGGAGTGCATCGAGAGTTTAGACATTTAGCTGTGCTAAAATCGACAGGATCTTGGACACTAGATGGGCGGAATCCGGTTTTAGAACTGTCGAGTCCGCGTGGAAAAAAATTACCCGGCTCGTCACAAGCATTTCACCACAGCGGCTGAGGAGGCCTCCTGCGACGGTGTGATCCGTCAGAGCTAGTGGCCTTACCATGAGCATATCCTCGCATGCGTTTGTCAACGATCTAGGCCTTATGTGTGATGCACATCAAGAACTATCTGACTTGTCACTCGAGCTCCAAAAGAGAGACTGCACAATTACTACTGCACACAGGGCAGTCACCAGGGAAGCGAGGGTGTTCAGTGCAATGGCAGAGCAGCCAGGCTGACACACACACACACACACACAACTCAGCCAGACAGGGATTCGGGAGAACTCTTTCTAAGGCGTCAAACTGGATGGTTGAAGACCCAGCGGCAGAGTCCTTAATCAGAGGGAGTTTTTCATAGAGCTTGGCGAGGAACCGTGGAGGCTAGAATGTTCTCTTAAGGAGGACGGACGGTGGACAATACAGGACACAGCCAGGTCATAGAGGAGCTGAAGGTGCTTTACGCGCAATACTGGCCGGAGGACGTAGGAGCTATGTATGGAGAAACAGAGGTAGAATCTCTCGGCCCGCGGTTTGGCATCGACAGTCCACATACGGTCATGCGGACCTACAGGCACTAATGATAATGATAAAGGACACATTCCAGATGGACTTAAAGTGCTGGTGATGGTGATCAACACTGTCCCCATCTCCAGTACAGAATGCGAGCGGGGATTTTCTCAAACAAATCTGATTTGCACCTCAACCCCGCTCGCCTCTCTGCATACCTCCACCATTTCAGGGCTACTCTTTCTGAACCTTGTTGGCCCACCCCTGACCCAATTCAACCCGGTCCTCTATGTGAGGTCATGGATTGCTAAAGGACACAGATGTGTCACAGACACCAGGAGCAAAACAAGAAATAGGGAGGAGACGCACAAGGAAATGGCTGTGTTACGGGAGGTTTTGGAAAGCTAAGGTGGCACTGTGACGTTAATCTGAATAAGCACTTCATGTTATCACATAGGCACGAGGCCTGTGTACTATAGTAGGTGTTCTGCTGTAGCCTACATCGATGTATTTCATTGGAAGTATATTCTGATGTCACAATCATTTGACTTGATTATGTTCGTTCTACTGCTACATTGATGTCTTGAAAAGCACACGAAATTCAAGTCTTGTAAGCCCCACAGCTATGTGTGCATATGCATATGGCAGGTGTTCTGCAGTGACGCCTAAAAATGTTGCTGTACATTGATGTCTTGAAAATTAGGCTATAAGAAATTCAGACTTGTAATCCCCACAGCTATACTAGAGTTTGTGGGCATATTATACATGTTTGGGACGGTGGCTGTGAGAGAAGCGTGCCAGTATCTCTCACATAACTAGAATGACATTCACTTTCTATGATCTCTCTCCCTCTCTGCTCCGTAAGACACAAGCATCTCTCAAGCGTTGCACTGAATCATTTAACTTACTCTATGCTGTAGGCCACCAAAATATTTGATCAACTTCCAAATATTGTTTTGAGAGCGAGAGAGAGAGACAGAGAGAGGCTTTTGGCATGAGTGCGTCGGCCGTCACCAGTGAGTGAGCTGCGCATCATTGTGTGGGTCAGTGAAACCGGAAAGCATTTTTTATGACTACAATTTACTCCTCACATTGTAGCCTACAACGTGTCTCCACACACCTAGGCCTAGGCTATTGATGGATTCAAGACAAGGTCATTTTTTATTGATATCAGATTCTCAGTTTTGTCCGTGTCAAAGTTGCCTGCCATTTCGATCATTTGTGTGGCATTAACAAAGACTCGGCTAAAGTCTCCAGTCATGTAAAATGACGTACATAGAATTGCATGAAATTATTTCATCAAAGGCCAACATTATTCCCATTTTTTACCCACAAAAAAATGTACCCCATGTATAAAACTTCTGTAAGTGCCTCTATTCTACTGCTCTATGCCACTACACAAATGTGATGAAATGAATGCAATGCTTTATTATAAAAGGAGATTTTTTATTACTTCGTATTTCATGCATTCCGGGTACCTCAGAACTCCGCAGGTCACCCCTCTCGTGCTCACTGTTTGTTCCGGCACCTCCCGATTTACAAATGAAGCACTGGGTACCTCGCAAAGAAACTGCTTTCTATCCCTTTCAATTGCACATTCTTCTGTCACGCATTCTTCTGTCACGCATTCGTCTCGCTCTTCTCTCCCAGCACTAACCTAACGTAGCAGGTGTAAAAGAAACACACCGGCATGCAATGGATTGTGGTCGTTGTTGTTAATGACCAAGTTTTCTGCGCTAAACTATGTAGAATTGTTTTTCTTGTTGGAAACTACAACTCCCTACTACAGTTTGGGCTTGATCTGATTCATCTCTAGAGAAACTACGCAGCGCGTGCGCATTGAGCTCACGGAAGAAGAAAAAAACAGAAGGAAATGGAATTCAAAATAATTGAACCAATGATTTTGGTTAAATCGCTCAGCATAACACACACACAGACGTTCTGACCTGAGGCTAGTTCCCACCAGAGCCAGGCCTGTAAAGCAGCCCCCCTAGAGAGGCTGTCGACCCAGTGAACGGTTCCCAGTGTCAACAGGAAACAGACGCGACACACACATCCTACACAGGACATACGTCCAACAACCAAAACAAACCCTTTTAAAAATGTCTATTTATTCTACACCCCCCTGGCTTCTGTCATTGTATTCTAGGCCACTCACTGTTGTGTCAAGGGCAGACTGTCGATATCGTGGCCTGTAACAGTCTGAATGCAGACCAAAGCGGCAATGAAAAGTTTGGTAGCAGAAAATCATTTCACACAACGCACGTTGAGTCACACAGACTGAAGTCGAAAATTGTAAGCCATATGGCGGTAACCGGTGTGGTAAAACGCTTCTGCGATCATCACAACATACAAAGATCACTCCTGCATGGGTACAATGAACAAAGTACATCCTTGTATCCCCTTCCCTGTTCATAATAACCTATTCATCACAATAAAGTATACGTATTCATCTATTTCCAGCCTCATCATCACAAGAGGAGCAAAACAGAACATCAGACAATCTCAGGTCCCCCCGGGCGCTTGGCGGGTAATGTTGTTTAAGAGCACCCTGAGGAGGTGGCTGGCTGCTTGTCTCATCAACTCGATTTAGAGCACTACTGTTGACCAGTGCCCTGATTAAAAGTAGTGCACTGCATAGGGAATAGGGTGCCATTTGGGATGCAGGCCCCCTGTGTCTCTCCTCCATGATTCCTCCGGTTTCGTCCTGTCGTCACAGGAGACATGCAGTCAACAGCCTCTCTCGGTCTTCTTTGTGTCTATTTATAACAAGATTGGCTGTTGACTCAACACCTTCACGTAAGACCTCTCTCTGGACTGCAATGACGGGGGGGGGGGGGGGGGGTGAAAAGAGGAGGGGAGAGGAGGATGGAGCATGGAGAGGGACGAAGAGAGGGGAGGGAGGGGCAAACATGGCCTGCAGATGAAATACTCAACAACAAACATACCCACACACCCAAAAGCACATGTTCAAAAATGAGCTTGCACACACAGGGAAATACATGAAAAGCACATATGACTTCCCACACACACAGATTAAACAAAAATAAACACACACACACATGGCTTAGACCAAGCCATCAGCAACATAAATATGTCAACCTCAAGGCAACACCAGCCCTCAAGATGGCATCGACAGCACTGGAAGTGTGTGATCTACTGTTTGGATGCAGGATTCTGGGTCATTGTGTAACAGGCTATCTGTATGCTGGCTGTATGTTCTCTGAATGTTGTTTAGTGAAGGCTTTCCCAGACAGACAGGAAATTAACGGCTTCTCTGTCGTGACACAGACTGTGGAGGGGCGGGGATATGGGGTCCAGCCTCTAGGTCAAGGTGGTGAATGACCTGACTTTGTTTGGCCATCAACACCTCCCTCCGTCGGCTCGCACACGCACCAGCGTGCACACGCGCCGGTCAAACCCGTACTTTTCGAAACGCAGTCCTTGAACGGAGGTTCCTCTGTTGCAGAACAGAATTCCGATTATAAAATGTGGGAGCGATTACACAGCCATCCATCTACTCTCTGTTATCAGTGGCCCGGCGTTCCCTGGAATAGTCTTCCCCGTCGCTACGAAGACAGTCCATCCCAAATGGCACCCTATTCCCCAATGTAGTGCACTATTTTCTAACCAGGGCCCGTTGAGATAAGGTCAAAAGTAGTGCATTGGGTGTGGTATTTGGGATGCATACCTAGTTCCACGGGAAGTCCTCGAGATCCGTGTGTTTGTTTGTATGCGTCCCTACTTCCTGTCACCACTAACACTGGTGCCACCCATTAGCAACAGAGTAAATACACACATACGCACATTTTGGATCACACACGAAGAAGAGAACAGAGCATGCTTTTAAGATTCCTATTACAACAGTGGCACTATGGTTATTACATACATCTGTGTGCTTATTTTCGTGTTTGCTACTGAATTAACATTGGTTGGTATTGTTCAACTTCGTGTGCTTACAGTAGGCCTATACCTAGTGCAGGGTAACTAACACTAATTAAGTAAATTGTACTTCCATAGTGACAAAATAATCTGTTGAAAAATGCAGCTTTGAATAGAGAGACAGCCTTGTCTCCTGCTGCTGTGTTGTCAGGTCATGTCAGGCTCCTACTGTGTGTGTCTGAAAGGTGTGAACTATAACTGATACCATTCACCTTCACTCATCCTCACATACCATCCCCTCCCCCGGCCAGTTAAATAAATCAATAGTAGGGCCTCGGCCTTTAACCCCACTTCCTCATTTGTATTTTATTTATTTAACCTTTTGTTTTAACTAGGCAAGTCAGTTAAGAACAAATTCTTATTTACAATGACGGGCCTAGGAACAGTGGGTTAACCGCCTTGTTCAGGGGCAGAACGACAGATTTGAACCTCGTCAGCTCGGGGATTCGATCTACTAAGGCTACCTGCCGCCCCAATACGAACAACAGACGAACAACAATGAAGCAGCAGCATCGCTTTTCTTCTTTTCACTCTTTTTGAAAAGCCTCAGCAAAATGCAGGCTAAACCACTTCCTCTTTTTGACATTGTGACAAAGAGCGCAAAGGAACTAACTGACAGGCTGACTCTAATGCCGGGTTCTGCCCCGTGGTGAGGCGGTGGTGTCGGCCCATTGTCTAACGGTCTCGTGCCACACCGGGGGGGGGGCTGGATCAGAACCTCTAGAAGTCAACCATAATAATATTGGGGGCCCCATTTTCCCGTGCAGTGGCCCATGTGTGGTTGGTAGGCCAAATGGTTACAAGGCTCGTGGCCTATAGCCTGTCAGCTGGATGTGTCCTTTAAAAGGCACCATATTCTTTACTTATGGACCCTGGTCAAAAGAAGTGCACTATATAGGGAATAGGGTACCTTTTGGGACGCATCCAGCTGACTGACTATAGGCTACGAGCCTTGTAACCATTTAGCCCACCAACCACGCATGGGCCACTGCACGAGAAAAATGGGAAAATGGAGCCATCGATATTATGGTTTACTTCAAAGGCCCCGATTCCAACCGCCTTGCAAAACCGTCTGGCTGCGACAAGGTTACCACATGCGCACGCACACACAGAGAAAGAGAAACGCGCGCGCACATGACTGCAGATATACTATACAATATACTAGCCCAATTTAGTCAAGCCTTCTCACATTACTAGAGTTATGAAGGCAGTCAAATTCCACGTGACCGTTTTGTCACGGTAATTATGCTTCTCGAAGCTCTGATACTGCCGATTATCATTAGTAGCCTACCAAACTAGCTGCCAACTGGTACTCAGCACTCTATTGTCCCCCTAATCCCTCTGACAATGTAAATGTAAAAAATCAACAAAACAAAAAAATCAAACACTTCACTTCATGTGGCACAACATTTCTATAGGCTTTGCAATTGCGGGAGAAAACAGAGTGATGGCCGCTAATAAAAAGAGGAGGATCCCATCAGCTTTCTATAGGCTAGGCCTACTATATTTATTTCTTATCTTTCCTAAAATTATGCACATTGCGTATAATTTACAAAAGAAGTATAGTCTACCTGGCTGGCATGAAAATAAACCACGGGGAAAAGCGTCCTCCATTCGCTATTTAAGTGCATAGATTACATATTTTTTCCCGCTGCCCCTGTTTCGATACAGTTGCGTGATAATGGTTCATTCTAAATCTAAACAAATGTTACACATATTATTTTGTATAAGTAAAGAGAAGATTCAATCAAGAAGTCTGATGGGTGACAATATTCGCCTATCAATTATATATTAGTCAGTCAGCATGGCTACCACAGCATTACGCTTAATGGGAATATCATTTGTTTTTTCAACAGGACAATGACCCAACACACCTCCAGGCTGTGTAAGGGCTATTTGACCAAGAAGGAGATTGATGGAGTGCTGCATCAGATGACCTGGCCGCAACAATCACCCGACCTCAACCCAATTGAGATGGTTTTGGATGAGTTGGACCACTGCGTGAAGGAAAAGCAGCCAACAAGTACTCAGCATATGTGGGAACTTCTTCAATACTGTTGGAAAAGCATTCCAGGTGAAGCTGGTTGAGAGAATGTCAAGAGTGTGCAAAGATGTCATCAAGGCAAAGGGTCGCTACTTTGAAGAATCTCAAATATTAAATATATTTTGATTTGTTTAACACTTTTTTGATCACTACATGATTCCATATGTGTTATTTCATAGTTTTGTTGTCTTCACTATTACTCTACACTGTAGAAAATAGTACAAATAAAGAAAAACTCTGGAATGAGTAGGTGTGTCCAAACGTTTGACTAGTACTGTACACCTCGGAATTGGATAAGGACGCGCGCAGTTGCATCCCCGATGAGCCTGTCTTCACTTGTGTGTAGCCTGTGAGAAAGACCTGATCACGTGAAGGAGAGCCATGTGAGTGCAAGACGCTTCGGATTGCGCAGCACACTCAGGGAGAAGGGCACAACGCAGCAAGCCCAGGCCGCAAAGGCCATGGATTTTTTAGGGTGCATTACAGCCACAAAGGGGATGCTACTGTGAAATTCAAGGCATTATCAAGTGCTTGTCAAATTGTGAATGAGAGACTATTGGTGTGTACAGCCTGCGCAAAAAACTAAGAAGAGCTCATGCCCTTCAAGCGACTTTTTTCAAATCATCATTAGTCTCATCATGCAGCCTTACAATGTATTACAAATCTAAACATATTGCCCAACATTTGTAGAACAACTAAAGTTACATTAATAACTCTAAATGAAGCATACATATTTCTTTGTTAACTGATGAACACAGTTAAATCCCTCAAATCGTTTGGAGAAAATATTTATATATTTGTTAAACTGTATTCTTCATACTATGAAATAATATAAAATAATGCCACGGAATTATAAGCAAATCTTGTCTGCTAAATGAACTAGTTTAGCCCACAGCCATTTGGCATAGCCACATCAGGACCTAGCATAAGGACAACTCAGAGTATGCTATTCTGTTCTTCTGAAATAGACTACATTTTCTTCATATCATGCTTCTTTAGACCTGTCTAAAATAAATCATGGATTTATTCTGAAGGTGTAGGCGGTATTACATGGATTTATTAGACTTGTTTTTATGTGTGGAAGCCAGGAGATGCTAAATGTGTTTATGTTAATTAACGGTCAATTACCGTGAGACCGACAGTTATTTGCTTGACAATCACCGTCTGACAAAAATTTCACGACCGCCACAGCCCTAGTGGTGATAGCCTACTGTGATATATAATATCCCCTTATGGCACCCCAATTAAACAGCGATGATGTCCAATATTCATCGATAACCTCACAACCCAGCCCCATGCCTTCAGGGTTCGTTCTCAACAAAGGCAGTAAATAAAATGTGAAGGACATGTCATCGCTTTGGGGAACAGTATCTACATCTCTTTGTGCTGCTCGACTCAAAATGCAAAAACACATTTCAGCAAGGTCCAAAGTAAATTTTTTCTCACACTGAGTCATTGAGGGAAAGCAAGTATGTTGTAACGATGAAAAGACACCCTATTGCAATAGCAACAACACATGGCATGGAGAGCTCACATGAAGAGAATTTGATATTATTGTGACTGGCAGAAATGCCCAACCTGGTCTCAGAGCATTTCGTATTATTCTGTACGTAAATCTAAGACACTCCATTTAGTATATGTTACGTTTCGTATGGTATGTATTACATTTTGAATGTCCATCACCCATCTCATATGATGTTACAAATTACAATTCAAAATGTGTTACGAATTTTCTAAAGGTACAATGTTATGGATTTTCAAAACGTATGATATGTTATGAATTCTAGCTAGGTATCTAACATTAGCTAGCTGGCTACCGTTAGCTAGACTAGGGGTTAAGGTTAAGGTCAGGGTAAAGTTTAGGAGTTAGGTTAAAGCGTTAAGGGCAGGGTTAGCTAAAAGGGTTAAGGTTAGGGGAAGGGTTAGTTAACACGCCAAGTAGTTGCAATGTAGCAAAAAAGTAGTATGTAGTTGAAAAGTGGCTATTTAGCTAAAATGCTATCAGTGATGATATTCAAATTTGCAACCTTCATTCGCGTTATACACCCACCTGTCCAACCAAACTACTTTTCTTTTTGCATTAAGTAACCGTCTGTCTTATGTAACCATACCAAACGTAACATATCATACGTACTTGAAAGGCCAACTTTACATTTACTATGCTACGTCTAGTCTATGAGACCAGGCTGCAACGCCCCATGGATATGCTCCCCCGCCAGCACCTGGGCTGAGGACTTTCAGAATCCCACAACACTCCTGATTTCAACCAACAGATCATTCAGCCTGTCAGCATAATAGCACTGATCTGCTTAATCTTCTGCACCTATATGAAGGCATGCTCGCACATGCTTTGCCTTATCTGCTCTGTGTACAGTAGCTAGAAGAACACCACCCATATGTTGCAACAGCAAGCCAAATTCTAACTGTACCAATGCAACTATTGCTGTACTCTACATATGGACAGCTAAATAGCATCACCAGAGAATGCTTCTAGGACTCACATGTGAGCAAATCAATTAATTAATTGCCCGGTAACAGAGACACACAGTGACAGACACACAATGCGCTCTGCAAAGGTCGGCAGAAATCTTTCAGTGGGCATTCAGGGATCGCGGAGGGGCATACCTCAAAGAGACCTTCACACAGCAGTCGTTTTGGCTCGCCATCCTGTCCTCTTTCTTTCAGTGCTCCCCTCTGTTACAAAAGTATCTGAACTGTGCCAGTCAGAGTCCGTTCAGTGCGTAAAAATCCAGCGTTGCGTCAAACAAAAGCGCATGGAGCGGTACTTCAGGTTAGAAACTCGGGCCGCGGTGCTGTCATCATAACCTGCGGTGGGTAATCCTGCTACCGTCGGCTTCTGCTTCTGTCCACTCTCACAATCTACACCTCCGTTCTTCGCACGCGCTTTTCTTCTCCTTTCTTATTTCTTTCGCCGCTGCTACATCCTGTTGTGTATGTGCGAAGTCTACAAACGATTTCGGCGCTCATCCAAAACCACACAGTAACAACCTTCTCTGCCTATTTGTTGTCTGTCTCACATTGAATGTGCACAGCGGAGGCAGAGAGAAAACCGTAGGGGGGCGGGTGTAATCGCATTTGATTGACAAGCTCTTAGCCACACATTTCAAATACTCCCGCCCCCGTCCTACCTAATAGGCCAATTAGGGAGCTCAGAGCCTCAGAGTCTCAGAGGCGCCCAATGGGGTGTGTGTGTGTGTGTGTGTGTGTGTGTGTGTGCGTGTGTGTGTGTGTGTGTGTGTGTGTGTGTGTGTGTGTGTGTGTGTGTGTGTGTGTGTGTGTGTGTGTGTGTGTGTGTGTGTGTGTGTGTGTGTGTGTGTGTGTGTGTGTGTGTGCGTGTGCGTGTGCGCGTGTGCGTGTGTTAGATTGTGGGCAGTAGCACAGGGAACATCTGAGGCCCGTTAACCAGTCATAAAGAGAGTCAATGTTCCCATGTCTGAGAGGGAGGTTCAAGGGTCACAGATTTAACATCATGGGGGTCAAAGGTAACATACCAAGTTAGGGATGTAATTGTATGATGACTAGTGCATGGTAAAGTAAAAAAGAGTGAGTGAGTCTATCCACTACAGATAACATATAACAAGCACAGAACAAGCTGGGATAGGCCGGTCGTGACCAGCAGCAGATAGCTAAGGGTTTCAGGAAGAGTGAGTCGATCCACCACTGATAGGCCTATATTGCTTCATCCCGCAACGAGCCAAAATTTCCCGTCAACAGAGGCATATCCAATATCTCTATTAACAATACTTGTGATTCGTCAGGTTGAATGTGTCCTTCGCTATCAAATAAGCATTTAAAACACGTTTTTATCTCAGGGTCTACCATTTTCCGCCTGTATAAGTGGGAAATCACGTGTTAGTTTACGCTCATGTAACTGCGTGGTCTAGAATGGACTACAATGGCAGCCCACGTGCAGAAAATGGGAGACCCTGGGTAAAAACTTTTTTAAACGCTATTTGATAGCGAAGGACATATTTATTGATAGCGAAGGACAGTATTGTTCCTAGAGACATTGGATGTTGACGGGAAACGTTATTTTGGGGAAACCGCATAGTTTAAGGTTTGGTTGATCAAGGACGCCAGGCTACGGAAGCTTCCACTATTGAGCCATCTGTAAACAATGGCTCGTTGCGCGATGAGTCCTATAGTGACTAATGGCAGATAGATCATGGTTTTGAGTAAAAAGAGTGAGTCTATCCACTACTAGTAAAATAGTAGAAGCAACGTAACTCGTTACAAGCATGTAACAAGTTATATTAGACCTATGGATTTGATGTTAAGAGAGTAAGGTTTTATCAACTGGTATTGCAATGGTGTTATGGTAGAATGTGTTTCTGGTGGGGACGAGCAACCTGCGAAGGAAGTGGGTCAGTGCCGTGTTTCTTTCCTGCTTTCAGTCACAATCTTCAAAAGAGGAAATGTAAGTTCTCTCTTCCGTTTTTTCGCCCCGCTGTTCTCTCCTGCCGATCACCTCCAGGCTATTGTAGCTGTAGTGAATGTTTGGAAGGAATGTCAGAATCAAGGACCATCTCTGATCTTTTGTACTGTTGATTTTCTCAATGAGCATGTGTTTCAAAAGTGTGATTTCCTCTCTCTGACTCTGGCTTCGACAAGCATGTTGATTCCTACCGATTTATGGTTAATCTTGTAGAAAAACGGAACATGTCCTAAATCCTTTCCTCATCCTCCATGGCTCATGTTCAAGGGATCAAATCCCATCTGACAAATTGTAATTTTGTTCTGACACCATTATCTGAGATGAATTAGATGCACGTCACAGAAACAGGGCAGATTTCTAATCCAACATGTTATGAGAGCTGCACAGACAGTATGATCCATCGTTTCAATTCAATTTTCATTGGTTTTCCAAAACGCACAAGAAGACAAATTAGGGTCCACACTTTTGAGTCGTTATAGAATATAATTGAAGAGAATGTATGATATCCAGGGCTATATAACAGTACTTTGTAAGATGCTGAAATTCCCCTTTAAAATGTAAAAACAAAACAAGGGGAAGGATCCTCATTCTTATGAGGAGCTTATGTTGGTTGGTTTGCTGATATCTCGGCAAGGTAAGAGCTGGCATGTGTCAGCAATGCATGGGCAGAGGAACGCCCCATGGTTAAAGGTCCAATGCAGTCGTTTTTTATCTCAATATTAAATCATTTCTGTGTAGCAATTAAGTACCTTACTGTGATTGTTTTCAATTAAAATGGTCAAAAAGAAACAAAAGAAATAGCTGATTAGCAAAGAGCAATTTCTAAAGCAAGAATTTTGCTGGGAGTGTCTGGGACTGGTCTGAGTGGGGATGGGGAAACTGAAAACTAGCTGTTATTTGCAGAGAGGTTCGGAACTCTTTTAACTCATTTACTGTCTGGTAATATCACCAGGCAGGCCAAAACGCCATCCCACCAAACAGGCAGACATTTCAGGTGGTCTTTTCAAACAGCTCTTACACTAAAGGGGTATAATCATCATTTTCACAGTGTTATTCCAAATCTGTAACGAGTGCGCTGAGAGTCAGGAAGCAAGTTCAGGGAGTGAGTGTTTTAAGAAATAAAAGAAACAATGAACACGAAACACAAACATCGCACCAACATGAAAACAGAGTCAGTAACACCTGAGGAAAGAACCAAGGGGAGTGACAGATATAGGGAAGATAATCAAGGAGGTGATGGAGTCCAGGTGAGTGTCATGAGACACAGGTGCGCGAGACGATGGTGACAGGTGTGCGGGATAATCAGCAGCCTGAAGACCTAGATGCCGGAGAGGGAGTATACGTGACAAAGTCCAACTCAAGGTGTCATAAAAAAAATTTACCCCCCTCCCCAACATTTTTTATATTTTCACATGACCTTTCCCTTGTTCTGTAAAATATACTGAACAAAAATATAAACGCAACGTGCAACAATTTCAAAGATTTTACTGAGTTACAGTTCATATAAGGAAATCAGTCAATTGAAATTAATTCATTAGGCACTAATCTATGGATTTCAAATGACTGGGAATACAGATATGCATCTGTTGGTCACAGATTCCTTAAAAAAAGGTAGGGGCTTGGATCAGAAAACCAGTCAGTATCTGGTACGACCACCATTTGCCACGACACATCTCCTTCACATAGAGTTGATCAGGCTGTTGATTGTGGCCCGTGGAATGGTGCCCCACTCCTCTTCAATGACTGTGCAAAGTTGCTGGATATTGGCGGTAACTGGAACATGCTGTCCTACACATCAAGCATCCCAAACATGCTCAATGGGTGACATGTCTGGTGTGTGTGCTGGACATTTTCAGCTTCCAGGAAACGTTACAGATCCTTTCGACATGGGGCCGTGCATTATCGTGCTGAAACATGATGTGATGGTGGCGGATGAATGACACGACAATGGGCATCAGGATCTTGTCACAGTATCTCTATGCATTTAAATTGCCATCGATAAAATGCAATTGTGTTCGCTGTCCATAGCTTATGCCTGCCCATACCATCCCCCCACCGCCACCATGGGGCACTTTGTTAACAACGCTGACATCAGCAAACCGCTAGCCTACACAACGCCATACACGCATACGTCTGCCATCTGCCCGGTACAATTGAAACTGTTATTCATCTGTGAAGAGCACACTTCTCCAGCATTCCAGTGGCCATCGAAGGTGAGAATTTGCCCACTGAAGTCAGTTACGGCGCTGAACTGCAGTCCGGTCAAGACCCTGATGAGGATGACAAGCATGCACATGAGCTTCCCTGTCACGCCCTGACCTTAGAGATCCTTTTTATGTCTCTATTTTGGTTGGGCAGGGCGTAAGTTGGGGTGGGCATTCTATGTTTTTGTTCTATGTTGTCTATTTCTATGTGTTTGGCCGGGTGTGGTTCTCAATCAGATGCAGCTGTCTATCGTTGTCTCTGATTGAGAACCATACTTAGGTAGCCTTTTCCCACCTGTGTTTTGTGGGTAGTTGTTTTCTGTTTTGTGTCTGCACCAGACAGAACTGTTTCGTTTTCGTTTGTTTTTCCGTTTTGTTATTTTTTTGTTCTAGTGTTCAGTGTTATTAAAAGTCATGAACACGTACCACGCTACACCTTGGTCCTCTCCTTCTTCCTCAGACGAACGGCGTTACAGAACTACCCACCACTAAAGGACCAAGCAGCGTGGTAAGGAGGAGCAGCGTGGCCAGGAGTATGAGACAACCTGGGAGGAGATAGAAAGATAGGCGGTCGACCCAGGGAGAGTGCCAGAGCCCGCCTGGGAGTCTATGGAGCAGTGCGAAGAGGGATACCAGAGGATGGAGTCGGCGAGACGAACACGGCTGGCAAGGAAGCCCGAGAGGCAGCCCCAAAAACATTTTGGGAGGGGGCACACGGGGAGAGTGGTAGAGTCAGGTTGGAGACCTGAGCCAACTCCCTGTGCTTACCGTGGCGGGCGTCGTACTGGTCAGGCACCATGTTATGCGGTGGAGCGCACGGTGTCTCCAGTATTCTTAGCCCGGTGAGCTATATCCCAGCTCCTCGCATCGGCCGGGCTAGAGTGGGCATCGAGCCAGGACGGAGTGTGCCAGCCCTGCTCTCCAGACCTCAAGTGCGTCTCCTCGGCCCGGGTTATCCTGCGCCAGCCCTACGCACGGTGTCCCCGGTTCACCAGCACAGCCCAGTGCGGCCTGTTCCAGCTCCCCGCACTTGCCGGGCTACAGGGGGTATCCAGCCAGGACGAGTTGTGCTAGCTCTGCGCTCGAGACCGCCAGTGCGCCTCCACGGCCCAGTGTATCCGGTGCCTCGGCCAAGGAAGAGGCCTCCTGCATGTCTCCCCAGCCTGGTGAGTCCTGTGCCTGTGCTAAGCCCTAACCCTCCTGCATGTCTCCCCAGCCTGGTGAGTCCTGTGCCTTCTCCCAGAGCCAGGCCTCCTGTGTGTCTCTCCACTCAAGTGGTGATCCATGGCAAGAAGCCTCCAGTGGTGATCCATGTCACGGAGCCTCCAGTGATGATCCATGGCAAGAAGCCTCCAGTGATGATCCATGGCACAAAGCCTCCAGTGATGATCCATGGCACAAAGCCTCCAGTGATGATCCATGGCAAGAAGCCTCCAGTGATGATCCATGGCAAGAAGCCTCCAGTGATGATCCATGGCAAGAAGCCTCCAGTGATGATCCATGGCACGAGGCCTCCAGTGATGATCCATGGCAAGAAGCCTCCAGTGATGATCCAAGGCATGAAGCCTCCAGTGATGATCCATGGCACGAAGCCTCCAGTGATGATCTATGGCAAGAAGCCTCCAGTGATGATCCATGGCACGAGGCCTCCAGTGATGATCCATGGCAAGAAGCCTCCAGTGATGATCCAAGGCACGAAGCCTCCTGTGTGTCTCTCCACTCTAGTGACGCCCTTCAGTCCGGAGCCTCCAGCGACGATCCCCAGTCCGGAGCCTCCAGCGACGATCCCCAGTCCGGAGCCTCCAGCGACGATCCCCAGTCCGGAGCCTCCAGCGTCTATCCCCAGTCCGGAGCCTCCAGCGTCTCCCTCCTGTCCGGAGCCGCCAGCGTCCCCCTCCTGTCCGGAGCCTCCAGAGTCTCCCTCCTGTCCGGAGCCGCCAGAGTCTCCCTCCTGTCCGGAGCCGCCAGAGTCTCCCTCCTGTCCGGAGCCGCCAGAGTCTCCCTCCTGTCCGGAGCCGCCCGAGTCTCCCTCCTGTCCGGAGCCGCTAGAGTCTCCCCCCTGTCCGGAGCCGCCAGAGTCTCCCCCCTGTCCGGAGCCGCCAGAGTCTCCCCCCTGTCCGGAGCCGCCAGAGTCTCCCCCCTGTCCGGAGCCGCCAGAGTCTCCCCCCTGTCCGGAGCCGCCAGAGTCTCCCCCCTGTCCGGAGCCGCCAGAGTCTCCCCCCTGTCCGGAGCCGCCAGAGTCTCCCTCCTGTCCGGAGCCGCCAGAGTCTCCCTCCTGTCCGGAGCCGCCAGAGTCGCCCCCCTGTCTGGAGCCGCCAGAGTCGCCCCCCCTTTTTCCCTTTTTCTTGTCACTTCTGTCGGCTCCCCCGCGTGGAGGTTTATGCTATCTGATTGGTATTTGGTATTTTGGGCATTTTATTAGGATCCCCATTAGCTGTTGCAAAAGCCGCAGCTAGTCTTCCTGGGGTCCAGACAGAACATGAAACATGACATAATATAGAACATTCATAGACAAGAACAGCTCAAGGACAGAACTACATACATTTAAAAACGGCACACATACTGTAGTCCACATATCAATACATACACACAAAATATCTATGTCAAACAGGGGAGAGGCGTTGTGCCTTGAGGAGTTGCTTTATATGTTTTATTAAACAGGTTTGCTGTTCATTTGAGGAATATGAGATGGGAGTTCCATGCAATAATGAAGCTCTATAATTCTGTGCGCTTTCTTGAATTAGTTCTGGATTTGGGGACTGTGAAAAGACCCCTGGTGGCAAGTGTGTGGGTCAGAGCTGTGCGTAAGTTGACTATGCAAACGATTTGGAATTTTCATCACATTTCTTATTAAAAAAACAACATGTTTGATGTGTTTGCTACCATTCCACTTATTCTGCTCCAGCCATTACCACAAGCTCGTCCTCCCCAACTAGGATGCCACCAACCTTCTGTGATAGATGTTATATCCTTATATTGCTATTGCTGTATCGTCGAAAATAATTATCTTAGTGAGTCTCAGAAATGGCTGATACAGTGCCTTCGGAAAGTATTCAGACCGTTTGACTTTTTCCACATTTTGTTACATTACAGCCTTATTCTAAAATGTCCATCATTCTTAAATGGAAGAAGTTTGGAACCACCAAGACTCTTCCTAGAGCTGGCCGCCCGGCCAAACTGAGCAATCGGAGGAGAAGGGCCTTGGTCAGGGAGGTGACCAAGAACCCGATGGTCACTCTGACAGTGCTCTAGAGTTCCTCTGTGGAGATGGGAGAACCTTCCAGAAGGACAACCATCTCTGCAGCACTCCACCGATCAGGCATTTATGGTAGAGTGACCAGACAGAAGCCACTCCTCAGTAAAAGGCACATGACAGCCCACTTGGAGTTTGCCAAAAGGCACCTAAAGGACTCAGAACATGAGAAACAAGATTCTCTGGTCTGATGAAACCAAGATTGAACTATTTGGCCTGAATGCCAAGCGTCATGTCTGGAGGAAACCTGGCACCATTTTCAGCGGCAGGGACTGAGAAACTAGTCAAGATTGAGGGAGCGATGAATGGAGCAAAGTACAGAAAACCTGCTCCAGAGCGCTCAGGACCTCAGACTGAGGCAGAGGTCAACCTTACAACAGGACAATGACCCTAAGCACACAGCCAAGACAATGCAGGAGTGGCTTCGAGACAAGTCTATGAATGTCCTTGAGTGGCCTAGCCAGAGCCCAGACTTGAACCCGAACGAACATCTCTGGAGACACCTGAAAATAGCTGTGCAGCAATGCTCCCCATCCAACTTGACAGAGCTTGAGAGGAGAAGAATGGGAGAAACTCCAAAAATACAGGTGTGCCAAGCTTTTAGCATCATTCCCAAAAAGACTTGAGCCTGTAATCGCTGCCAAAGGTGCTTCAACAAAATACTGAGTAAAGGGTCTGAATGCTTATGTAAATGTGATATTTCAGTTATTTATTTATTTTTGCAAAAATATCTAAAAACCTGTTTTTGCTTTCTCATTTTGGCGGTATTGTGTGTAGATTGATGAGAGAGAAAACAATGATAAATTAATTTTAGAATGAGGCTGTAACTTAACAAAATGTGGAAAAAGTCAAGGGGTCTGAATACTTTCCTAAGGCATGCTATCTGATGTCAGCAAGTTATTGATTTCATTAACCTTATTTCTAAGGCTACATACAGTATATTAATATGGGCTATTTTCAGCCCTTTCCTGGGTAGCTTCTCAGAGAAAGACATATTATTGAAAAGAACAAACAAAGCAAGAGAAAAAGAAAAGCAATCAGTTGGTGTGTGTTAGTGTGTGTGTGTGCTGCAGGGTTAGAACTACAAATCCATGGGCTTGGCTCTCTCATCCCTTCTAGGCTTTTGGGAGGGAGGGTGGACAATGAGCCTGTCAAATCGGATGTAAGCAATGTCCCCATGCGCTCTGGCAGCTTTCTTGGCCGGGATAAGTTATTCTCCCTTCTGGCTCATAGATTCAGGATAGTCCTTGTTTAAGAAGATGTACGTTCCCCTCAAGTTCTTGGCTCTTTCCAGAACCGCTACCTTGTAATTGAACCTCAGGAACTATCGGCCTGGGCCTGTCACCTGGGACCGGTGGTGGGTTTTCAGTCCTGTGGGTCAGCTCCAACTAAATCTTCCTGTGGTCCATCTTTAGTTTCCCTCACTTTGTCCTCAGACTCCAACCAGGTCTCATGTGGAGATTCTGCAATTTCGTCTACCACAATGTTGTTCCACCTTGATTGTACCTCGACATAACCAGCTTCATGAGGTGGTCACCTGGAATGCATTTCAATTAACAGGAATGCCTTGTTAAAAGGTCATTTGTGGAATTTCTTTCCTTCTTAATGCGTTTGAACCAATCAGTTATGTTGTGAAAAGGTAGGGTATGAATGTGTAGGTATGTCCAAACTTTTGACTGGTACTGTATGTAAAATTATATTTGTATTTGTCGATTCATTTACTTCTACCCAATTCCTTTCATGAAGGTTTTCGTTTACGAAAAAGGAAACACAATCGAAAACCTTCCCGAAAGGCATTAACTGCATATTGCTGTATTTGTTACTGCTTTACAAACCTCATTGCCTGAGGCTTACTACCATCACAAACATCATGTGGGCAACTTCGCCCCCAGGTCCTCAAGGCCATTCCCGGGTTGTTCCACGAATAGTGCCTTTTGATATTTTAAGTAGAAATTGTGCACGAATATTGCATTTTAGAAGCATGTTGTATTCAATGAAGTGCTCCCTTTTTTCTTTTTGATGAAGGCTGAGTCAATTTTGACGTTAACAAATTCATCAAATGCACATAGAGCAGTGAAGAAGTCCTGAACAAATACGTGTACAAAACAATACACCTTTTGGAGGATACAGTCTATGCTCTAATTCTACAAGTTCTATACACAGGCCAGGGCATGTAGCAGCTTCCATGACACTAATTCCACAGTCTTTCAAGTCCTGTTCTGCGATGAGCACATTTTGACTTTCCAGGTTCTGATATGCTAGCTTTCCCAATTAAATAACGTCTTTGTTTGACATGAAAGCATGTTGTTTGCCCTTTCCATGTGTTGATCCGTGCATCCCGAAACGGACTTGTTTGTATCCTTAAGTAATGCATGTTCATTTCAGTGAGGGATGTAGGCTCTTGTCCTCTCTTTACTTTACTCAGTATATCTTGAAGCACAGTTACTGCCATCCAGCAGAACACCGGTACATAGCACATTATATAGAGGCTCCAGGTTGCTTTAATGTCTGAGATGAGGCTGGCCATCTCTGGATCATTTGATTTTAGGGTTAGGGTTAGGGCTAACCCTAACCTCTCCTGAAGTACTCATCCTATGGAGCATCGTCGAATCCTCTGGTCTCTGTAACTCAATCAATACTATCTGGAGGGATCTGATTGGCAGCTACTAGATGGGAGGTTCTCCAGAGGAGAGCATCAGGGAGCAGATGGCCAGTGATGAGGTTTGTAAGAAAAACATCAAGTGCAGCAGACTCTGACACATCAGATATCTGCCTGTGGTCACACTTTATGTGGATAGTCCATCTGTAGATGCTACACAGATGGTCATACTATCAACAAACAATCTGTTGATAAGCAACTGACTATCTGTCGATAAGCAACTGCTTGCTAAGATTACGGTTAGGGTAAGAATTAGAATAAAGGTTAGAGGTAAGGGTTAAGGTTAGCATTAGGGCTCGGGTTGAGTTTGGGGTTAGGATAAGTGTTAGGGTTAGGGTTAAGTTTGGGGTTAGGATAAGTGTTAGGGTTAGGGCTAGTATATAGTTAGTTGCAATGTTTCTGATAGTCTGTAGAGCATCTAAAGATGTTTTATCCAAATAAAGTGTTACCCGAACTCTTTTCATCAAACTCCAGTGGCAGTTGTCCCTCATCCATGCCGTCAAGGATGGAAAAAAAAAACATTGGTTATTTTGATTTTGTTTCTGATGCGAAGGATATCTTCAAAAAGAGCAACAAAAAAGTACAACAGCAAATGTGTTATTTTGGGTGAAATTATTAGTCTCTTTTCCACTGGGATAACAATTGTACTTTCTCCTTGCTCCGGTCATACAGTGGCACCTGTCTTGATTGTGGCATCACGAGAATGAAAAAGACAGAAATGTACATTTAAAACACCCTTTCAAAAACAGTTTCAAAAACAATCTAGCCCAGGGTTATAGGTTTTCAGAAGACTGATGTGGATTTTCCTCTAACTTGTTATCCTCAGCTTTGCTCCTTCTGATCCTGATAGAGCTGAGCGATTAACCAACAATTCGTTTTTTTTCACGGTTATTAAACAACAGTTCAATTACTTGAATACTATTTCGTTCAGGTATTTCTGATTCCAACATGCAGTTTCTCTTGCGAGAAATCAAATAATTCACGAGAGTGGAACGCTGGCGAAGGGAGTTGTAGCTTTCATTAACCAAATATTCAGCATAGTTCAGCCCAGAAACGTATTAATTAACTACAATGACCATAATCCATTGCGCCTGTTTTTTCCACTTAGAAATATATTTTTTTACTTTTAGGCTTGCTACGTTAGGTTAGATAGACAGAGACCGCATAGACCACATGAGAGAGGAAAATACACAACACAAAGAAAAGAGAGACAGTTCATGAAAGTATGCCTTATCTACTTTGTAAACTAGTAAAATGATTTGGTCAGTCAGCTCTGCAGCATGCTTAGTCAGCCTAACCTAGCTAAATAGGATGACTAAAGACAGTACAGTATGGGGAGCAGAGAGAACATTGTCTGTCTGTTTGGCTGCTACAGCGTGAGCAGTGATGAGATGATGACTTTTAATTAAGGAATGAAAAAAAATTAAGTCAGCAAATAAAAGATAAGTAATACACACAACTGAAATATTGTATTATTTCATATTCATTTCGTATTTTTCTATTGATGTCTAGCCAATGTGGATATTTTCAAGGTTTGCCTGTTCATTATTTTTGGCTTTGGAATTTCCAATAAAAAGCTCTAAAATCATTTTTATGTCATTATTTCATGAAGCATTTCATATTTAAGAAAATAATCTAAACCGAAATTGAAAATCGTAATTCTTTTATATTAATCTAGCCAAAATCGTACCGACCTCAAAAAACAAGAATTGCTCAACACTAGATCCTGACAAACTCCCCAGTCCCTGCCGGTGACAAGCATACCCATAACATGAGGCTGCCACCACAATACTTTAAAATACAGAGGGGCCATACCTGAGAACGTTAGAAAAAGTTTTAGTTTAAGCATCAGCCAATTCAAATCGTTGAAGTAGTTGCACGTAGTCAAAGGCTACATATTAGCTGTTCCCATTACATAACTTGGCCCATTTAGCCCTTTGCTATCCTCACCAGGTGGCTGTGATTATATCCGGTTATATGCGGGGGGGGGGAGGGGGTCTGATCCCAGATCAGCACTCCTACTCTGAGACGTTTGGTGAATATAAGCCTTGAGTCGCTTGGTTGCAGCAGGGACCAGGAGACCAAGAGGTTGTTGGGGTCCCGGACGGCTGAAGCATGCATATATACATGCATAGTTTCACAACAGCGCTGGATTCCTGGTAAGATTAACATTCAGTAACAAGGATCAGCCTCAGTCCTCCAGCCTGTGGAACCAAGTTGCTACTGACACAACTGGGACCTGAACACACAAAACAATGAATACACACACATACACTCACATATGCACATACACACTATGGTACACACAGATATACACGCACAGACTGTTCTTATGGACTGTACACACAGATTCCCACACACAGGCAAATACAGACAAACATGGATACACATACTGCACGTACAGACAGATAAACATGCATAACCCCACACAAATATGTACATATATCGTACTTGATAAGGCACACTCCACATGCACTCAGACACATATGCATGTACACATTCACAGTGCTCTTGACCCAAAGCTGTTTTGATTTTCCCATTGTTCTCTCAGCCACAGCGACAGCAGTGCATGTTAGTGTACGGTCCCCACTTCACGTCAACTGCAGGTGACTACCTAAGCACTTTACACCGACAGGCAGACCATTTCATAACAGTCTGTGTGTTATGAAAGATACTTAAGTCATAATGCCTGATATGCCGGTGTTTGGAGGATATATTGGCACGGGTGTTGTTAGGCCCGGCCAATACATCCTCCAAACACCGGCTTCGAGGGCTTACCAACATATTCGGGTTACCAACATAACGGGTTATCAACATATAAAAAATAAGATTTACATATTTTCATTAAAAACATATTCATACTATTTCATCCTTTCTACCTTAGCCGGCTGGTCGTTCGTTCTATCGGTGACGTTGCCAGAGATGCGACCCAGTCGATCAGTCTTTTTGTTCTGTATCTATGGACACGACCCAGTCGTTCGTTCTAAGTGTTCCATTGCCGTACTGGCTGGCAACGTTCTTATCCCTTGCTTGCTAGCTAGGCAACTACGGCTAACTTACACATTCATATCAAACAGTGCAGCCAGGGGGCCTCCCAAGTGGTGCAGCGGTCTAAGGCAGCGGTCTAAGGCATGTTTCGCAGCCGGCTACAACCAGGAGACCCATGAGGCGGCGCACAATTGGCCCAGCTTCGTCCGGGTTAGGGGCGGGTTTGGTCGGCCTGGATGTCCTTGTCCCATCGCGCTCCAGCGACTCCTTGTGACGGGCCAAGCGCATGCACGCTGACTTCGGTCGTCAGGTGTATGATGTTTCCTCCGACACATTGGTGTGGCTGGCTTCCGGTTTAAGCGAGCATTGTGTCAAGAAGCAGTGCGGCTTGGCAGGGTCATGTTTTCGGAGGACGCATGGCTCTCAGCCTTCGCCTCTCCCTGAGTCCGTACAGGAATTGCAGAGATTGGACAAGACTGTAACTACCAATTAGGGAGAAAAGGGGGCCAAAGGTACACACAAAAAAATGGTGCTGTCAGAATAACAGCAAAGTAGCTGCATTTGTTCAAACTGTTTTCTAGTGACATTTATTTGGATACATCCAAAATTATGCGCGATTTTGCCTGGCGTAGAAAATGTGTTCTCTCGTCAGGGCACTGTTGTTCAGAGGAGCTAGCCAACAACACAGCTAGCACAATCACTTCAAACTGAAGCTGGAAAGACTGCAAACTAGCTGCACTTTGTTTCGTTTTACCTGTTTTCTATTGATAGTACTTTGTATATATCCATATAAATGATGCTGATTCATGATTTCGACTGACTGAGAAAAGCTGCCTGCCTGTCTCATCCCGACTCCCGACACGTTCATTCAGGGGCGCAACTTTGGTTTTAGAAGTTGGGGGCATCATATATATATATTTTTTTATCCAGTCAGATAAAGACTTCGAACGGCCTACCCGAGCGCTCAGAGGCGTCTGCATGGTCCTAGAGCAAACCGTTGCCTCGTTTTGTATCACATTCCAATTATAAAACCGGGGGGGACAGAAATGCCATTTCAGAATGTGGGGGGGACATGACCCCGGGTGAAAGTTCTGCCACTGTGTTCATTACCATGGGACAGCTGGAGATCAAATTTGAATATTGAAACTAGGTTGCAAATGTCGTAGAGACAGACAGCAAGGTTTATACAAAATCTCCGCTGTCGAAAACTAAATGTTAGTCTAAAAAAATGTGAGATAATGTCTCGATGCTTTTTATATTGTAGATCAAGTCCATACATTGCCTGGCTGGGCTGATGAGACAGTGGATTGTCCAGTCAGATGGAACAGAGTAAATAGGCATTTTAAAGTCATAGATTTAGCCGGTGGTTACTTGTGGCATGGACACAAGTAACCAATTTTAACCAATCAGCATTCAGGATTACACCCACCCGTTGTATAAAGTATAACAACAACAGCAAAAGACAGCAGTTTATGTATGTTGCAATTGCAAATACCAATAGCAGTGGAAATTCACAGGGATTTAAACGTTCAATGTTGTAATAATGGCTCGACAATAATGCAATGTGAAGCTGCACTGTATACTCAAAACACCACACTGCATGAGGTTGTTGGCCTGGACTAGATAATAAAGCACCAGCTTCCCATTTATTTTGGTCAGAGACACATTTGCTAAATAGACGATTTACTATAAACCATTAGTATTTACTGTAAACTTCCTGTGACCGAGCTCATTACGGATTTGCCATCCTGTAAAATCAACCTGTGTATCATGAACACTGTCTGCTGATCAGAGAGCAACCCAGTTGCATCCACCCTGAGAGAGGAACGGTAGTAAGGAATGCCGCCTCCAGACGTCACACAGAGACACAGTATTCAGTGACTGCATGGAGGCCTAAGCCCTGTCTGTCTGTTACATGGTGACAGGGAGATAGAGGAGCACACGCACGCACGCCCGCACGCACGCACGCACGCACGCACACGCACACACACACACACACACACACAAATACACACACACAAATACACACACACACACACACACACACACACACACACACACACACACACACACACACACACACACACACACACACACACACACACACACACACACACACACACACACACACACACACACATACAAAGCCCAACATTTGGGTCTGTTACAGAAGTGACGGAGATGTAGAGAAGAGGAAGAAGCTGTAGCCTAATATGTTCTCATTCGTTGATGTCTCTCCTCCCTCCCCACACAAAGACACACACATAGATACAGCTTCTATTAGTATAGCGTTGAAGTCTCTAAGCCGATTCCCATTCTTTAATAAAACCCTGTTCTCTCCACTTCCTCTCTTTGCCACCATTTGAATTGAGCACGATTGCGTAAGAGTCTTAAGCTCACTGATCGGTTAGGAGGGAGGGAAGGGAGGGAAAAGTAAGACATACTGACAATACTGACACACACACAGCCCTTTAGTTGCACTGCTATATTTGTATACACTGCCGTTACTATCTATAGTCTTTCTCTCTTTTTTATCTATAGGCCCCTCTCTGTTCTCAGTAATAGAAGCCCCTCTGTGGTTCTACAGACAAAGGCTTGTATACAGCAGCCAGGATTGTGTGTGTGTGTGTGTGTGTGTGTGTGTGTGTGTGTGTGTGTGTGTGTGTGTGTGTGTGTGTGTGTGTGTGTGTGTGTGTGTGTGTGTGCCCGCGTGGGTTTGTGTCTGTCATAACGAGGAGGGTAGACCGTCTCAACCCATCCACTGTTCATAGAGAGAGAGGAAGAGAGGAGGTGAAAGGACAATGAGACATAGATATACTGTACACTGGGAGCCAATTATTGTTTTGCAGTGTGTTGGTTTGGCAACAGTGAATCACTCCTGTCATGCCAATAAACCTAGCCTTAATTTGAAGTTGGCAGAGAGAGAGGGACTGAGATAAAAGAAAGAGAAGAATAGAGAGTGAGAGGGGATCAGAAAGAGTAGGAAACAGAGAGAGCAACCAAGCAGAGAATCAGCTGGTTGTGACTTCATCTAAGTCAAACTGTGTGTTTGTGCGTATGCCCTTGGGCCGTGCAGACACAGACAGACAAACCACTCCCAGTCTCCATCCTACTCCTCCCTTCTCTTCATCCACCTTGAGAGAGAGAAAGAGAATTAGCAGAATCGGTCTCTCTTTGTTTGCTTTTTGTTTACAGATCAGTGACAAAGTACACTACAGACCCTCACACACACACACAAATCTTCACAACAAACAGTTATTATAGTTATCATTATAGACAACATCACATTGCCTACTGTAGTAACTGTATGAGTGATTACGGGGTGGACTGTGACTGCACTGCAAGGTCAAGTAAGAACAGTAGTAGTGGCACACAGTAGAGTACAATTACATCCCTCTCTGCCCCCGGGCGCCTGGTGACCCAAACACACTCTGACTCTGTCCCTGCCACAGCTGTGGGTTGCGTGCCTAGACTCCCTGCCTCCCTCTACCCAGGTCTGAGTGCTTCACACTGGGCTGGGAATGGAGCGAGGGTGGAGGGGCACTAGTCTAGCCTCTGGCTTTCGGGGAGAGGGAGAAGGCTGGCTGGCCCACTGACACTGGCAAGGGGGCTACGGGAGGATAGGAGGACGGGAAGGGAAAGGCGGGGGTGTATGGTTGTGTGAGTGGCAGGGTAGGGGATGGTAACAGCTATAGGTCAAATAAGAACACTAAAATTGCATTTAGACTCCCCTCCCCCATCTCTGACACACACACACACACACACACACACACACACACACACACACACACACACACACACGAGAGCCCCGTCCATCAAAGAGCTATAAGTGAAGCCACATGTAGTAGCTGAACGGAGAGGGGAGACAGACAACATAGCGACAGGAGGGTTAGGGTCAGCCCCCCCCCCCCCCCCACCCAGCTCTATGTGTTGTGATAATTGTGTTGTTTGTTCTTTAACCTGTTAGTTCATATTCCTTTGCGACCGTGATATATAGGCCTAAAGGCCGAGACAATAAGAAGACACAGTAGCAGAATAAATTCAACCACACCTTTGTTTCAGCACAAAACCAGATAGCAACTTCTGTCCAGTGAAGTCCACAAAGCACATTGCATGTAACAGGCAGTTACATGATATACAAATGTTTCCCACATTTTCGGACCCCTAAACTATTGATTTAGAACCACAGAGTTACCGCAATTTGCAAAGAAAACAGGAGCTGCCTTCATCATTCCAGCACCATTTCAACTTCAACATTTCAACATCATCATGCTTAGTCTAACATAGTAGATACCAAAAACAGTTTAATCAATGTAAGCTAAATATGATGTGGCTGTCCATGGTTCTGATGTGTGTGTGCACGTTTGTGCAAGTAGAAAAACATGTTGACTCACCCTGCTTGTAGAGAAACGCCTCTCTTTCATGTTGACGAAACGGTCTATCGCTCTGTCATACCGTTCACACTTTTAATTTTTGTTTTCCTGGCTACCTGGCTAAAATGCGTGCTCGCTAGCCTAACTTCCATTCATGGTCAACGTTAGCTAGTTAACATTAGTCATCAACATCTAGCTGCATATTGAACTTCCATCCTCTCAGGCCAGGGGCACAACAATGTATGATTTAATGTTTGGATCAGATTTGACGTTATAATCATTGGCCAGTACAGAGAATTAAGTAAAACCACAAGTCCAAGTCCCTATCTCCATCAATGGATAATTTAGGAAAGGTCCCATTTTAGCTAGCTAGCAACACAACAACACAACGAGATGCAACAATTCAAGTTTTTCTGTCAATGCCGTATGCTATCAATGGCATTTGATAGGACGCCAAAATACAAGCTGGCTTCCCTTGACACTTTTTTTTGGTGTGCCAGGACCATTCACAGATGAGCTCACTCAGTTTAGCTCAACGCTGATTGGCAAATGTTTTATACTTTTTTTATCAAGGGAGGCCAAATGCTCGCTGGCTTCCCTTGCCCTCAATGCTACGGGTGGCAACAATGCTATACTTGTGTGGACCAGACAGCATCAGATAGATGGCCTACATGTAGAGAGACAGAGGGGCGCTGTTTAGTTCGCTCGGATGCTTTCCCCTGTGAGATATATTTAGCCTCTTGCGAATTGAAGGAAAATTACGAAACACAAAAGACAAATTATGTTTGTTGTTTATTTTTTAATTTATCTGTACATTTTATGGGGAAGCCTGGCTTTCCTTGGCATCCGTTAATACATGCCACTGGTAGGATACATCCAGAGGTCTGATCTGATCAACAGATACACCAGTCAGTCATACATCCCACTGGGCTATTCTAGCTACACCTTGGGGGTGTTAGCTGTGCCTGTCATCATCATCTTTGTTACCGCTGTACATTCATTCAGGACACGTTTTCATTTTCAATGGTGACAACAACACATTGACATATTAGTTAAATATAGTGTAATTATCAATAGTTAATTATCAATAATTATCAATGAGAACAGTTTTGGGTGATAGTCGAGTCACATGGTGAAAATAGACAGTTGATGTGCTTTGAATTGGGCGTGGACATCTCTCTCTGCTTTTCTTCAGGGCATCCTGCACCTCGTTTCTATGGAAACATACTCTCTAAAAAGGGCTGAGAGAGAGAGAGAGAGAGAGAGAGAGAGAGAGAGAGAGAGAGAGAGAGAGAGAGAGAGAGAGAGAGAGAGAGAGAGAGAGAGAGAGAGAGAGAGAGAGAGAGAGAGAGAGAGAGAGAGAGAGAGAGAGAGAGAGAGAGAGAGAGAGAGAGAGAGAGAGAGAGAGAGAGAGAGAGAGAGAGAGAGAGAGAGAGAGAGAGAGAGAGAGAGAGAGAGAGGAAAAGATCGAGGGGGTGCCTCTTAGGACAGGTTAAACACTAACCAGCACCCACCCACACCGAGATACACATCCACACAAATGTGCACACATACCCACACAACCACACACATGTGCACACACACTCACCCACCCACCCCCAGATACACACACACACACACACACACATCCACACAACCACACACACGTGCACACACACACACGTGTACACACACCCACCCACCCACCCACACCCAGATACACACACCCACACACGTGCACACACACCCACCCACCCACACACTCCCACACACACACCCTCTCTCTCACACACACGCACACTGCTGGAAGAGAGCAGCATCACCGGATCATAGAACCCTGGTCTGTCTGTCTCTACACCCCAGATCCCAGGACACCAGCAGACCTAGAGCCTTTAGAAATGGCTGCAGAGATGGCTCTGCACAGGCCTAGAGGCTGATCCTCGTCAATAAGCCATAAGACCTGAGAGACAAGAATGACTCTCACTAACTCATCACAGGACACAAGTCATTTAAGTAAGTAAGGTTATGGTAGAGAGCCCAGGGTTTAGACCAGGGTTTAGACAGTCGATGCAGAGAGTGCAGAGGGCTCTGTGACTGTGATGGCAGGGTGTATTGGCCTGCACAACACACACACACACACACACACTCACAAGACACAAACACACCTACTCTCTCTCTCCATTATGTGGATGAAAATTGGATTGCTGCTGCTGGATTTGAAATAACTTGATTATAAACAGCCTAACTGTAGTGCTGGGATAAAAATCACTTAATAAAGCTGAGTGCATTGACATGAGGGAGAACACACAGTATACACACACACACAAACACGTAGCTATCGTTATACACCGAGTATACAAAACATTAAGAACACCTGCTCTTTCCATGACATAGACTGACCAGGTGAATCCAGGTGAAAGCTATGATCCCTTATTGATGTCATCTGTTAAATCCACTTCAATCAGTGTAGATGTAGGGAGGGAGACAGGTTAAAGAAGGATTTCTAAGCCTTGAGACACGGATTGTGTATGTGCCATTCAGAGGGTGAATGGGCAAGACAAAAAAATGAAGTGCCTTTGAACCGGGTATGGTAGTAGTTGCCAGGCGCACCGGTTTGTGTGAAGAACTGTAACGCTGCTGGGTTTTTCACACTCAACAGTTTCCTGTGTGTATCAAGAATGGTCCACCACCCAAAGGACATCCTGCCAACTTGACGCAGCTGTAGGAAGCATAGGAGTCAACATGGGCCAGCATCCCTGTGGAACACTTGACGCCTTGTAGAGTCCATGCCCCTACGAATTGAGGCTGTTCTGATGGCAAAAAGGGGGAGGTGTTCTTAATGTTTGGTTTGCTCAGTGTATAATGCAAGGATGCACAATGTCCTGCTGTTTTTTACTATCAATTTATGTCATTGATGGCCCAGAGAGCACACCTGGTTTCCCTGGTTAAATGAATCACTAACTATGACGTACATGAATGAATGGAACCCACAAGGCAACAAATAAAAGATCAGGCAGGAACCACTTGGAAAGAACTTCAGAAAATTGCCCAGAACGGGGTCCACTGTTGAGGCCCACTAGAAGCTAAAAAGGTATAAGTTAAGTAAGTCAACACATACAGGAAATACAAGAAAGACAGGACTTTAAGGGGAAGTTTAGTAAACGGTTAGAGTTCTGCCCATGTACACACACACACTAACCAGGGAAAGATGAACAGTTGGGTTAACAATCAGCCAATGTCCTAAAGTAAAACAATCTAAATACTTAAATGGACCTAAGTCAAAGGACCCTTTCGTCCACACAGCTACAGTGTGTCGTGTTTCTCCATAACTATGTTGCCTTAAGATATGGGGGGATTAAGATTGAGGGTAACTATGAGTTACCAGGGGTCAGGAAGGTCACCATTCATTCATGTTTTCTCTGCTGTGTAGACCTTCTGTGTGCCTTTCCGTTGTTTATGTATACAGAGTCTCTGTACAGATAAACAATTGAAAAGGCACACAGAAGGTCGACGCAGCACAGACAACACTGCGCGTTTTGGATTTTACGACCTGGCTCATAGTTCGCACCAACAAATGGAGACCACGCGTGACTTACATGTAAAAAGGATTACATTTAATACAAACGTGTAAAATAAGCTGTTGACGTCTGCAGGATCAGTAGTGTATGCAGTGTGTGGATGAGTGGAGAGCGTGTTGTACGGTGAAAACAAACCCCAAAAAACTAAATGTGGTGGAAGCCAGCCTGCCAGTAAGGGGAGAGAGAGAGTGTTTTGGCTAGTGTGGCCACCCTTTATAGCCTGCAGGCCAAGCGTGCCCAGTTGCGTCAAATCAGCTGACAATCGTCCCAGCTATGCCCACTGGCCTCCTGCAACAAGCAGACTACCAAACAGAAGATCCCAGCAGACAGAGCGGGAGGGACGTCACAGTAAGGAAATCATTATAGACTCTCTACAGCAGGGCTGCCCAGCCCTCTTCCTGGAGATCTACTGTCCTTTTAGGTTTTCAGTCCAACTCTAATTTAGCGTATCTGATTCAGCTAGTTAAGGTCTTGTTGAGCAGCTAATTAGTAGAATCAGGTGCGTTAAATCAGGGTTGGACTGAAAACCCACAGGACGGTAGATCTCCAGGAAGAGGGTTGGGCAGCCCTGCTCTGCAGTATATAATATAACTGTTGACTTTGTCATGAGACATGAAGGCTAAGCATAATTACGCTAAAAAGTTTGCTATAAGATAGGCCTATTACAGTCCTATTTCCGATCATTTTTTAAAATATAAGTTCAACTCTCAGGGAAAACCTTAACTTCCACAGTTATTTCCAATGTGAAACAGTATCCTGTATCAAATAGGTCCACTGAGACTGTTCATTAACTGCAGGTCAGCTTTGTTTGTGACCTCGCAATCATTAAGGGGTTATCTGATACACTGAATCTCACAGGGTAAATAGGCTACTTATCCAAAAACACAGGGCCTCCCTTGTCCTTAGTTGCCAAAACACAACTTTCCCCTGAAGGAGAGAAGGACAGTTGCTGATGACAGCTGCTGATGGCTACCATCACTGATGTTGATCTCTCCTCCTCTCGCTCTCTTTCTCTGAGTGCCTTTTACACTGTCCCTCTCTCTCCCTTAATCGAGGGATTTTTTTTCATTTAAATAACCATTTTGGTGCAATTTTCACAAGTATGTGATAGATTTTCACAACTCTAAGCACATTTTCAAATTGACTGAGTACAACAACTTCACAAAGTCAGTTGTTCACTATATCAAATTAGATACTTAGATGGAGTGTGTATCTGCTTTTCAAAATGCAATATTCATTTTACTTTGATACAATTTTCTTGTCAATGGTTAACAATACAATTACCTATCACTTAATCAAACTTCTCAAAACTGATAACTAATAAAACAAAAGTATGTAGTGTCTAGTTAACGTAAATAGTTTGATAACTGCTGTACATTTCTATATTTTTACCTCAAAAATGTATCAATTTCATATCAATTTAGGTTGGAAGGTAAAAACGAATCATATATGGATGTGGCTGTAAACACTACATAATCATTCTCCATCAGCCGGTGTGCTTCAGTAGGACAGTCTAAGTAGTCATGTGGTACCATTTGAAATGATAGTGTATTGTACAATGCACTGATGAAATACCTGGGTGGTATATAACAATATATTCCACTCAGTATCTGAATTTCATTGATACACTGTACACTGAAGAATTTCAAGCAGAGTCAGGCGATACTGTATCAGTTGACAAGTCACGTAAAATAGCATACTTTATTTCAGACGATTTGTCCTACGTACAGGGGAGTGCTTGTAATATACGGTGTACATCTGTGCATATGCTAACAAAATCTTTCTTGGAGATGTTAGGCCATACAGCACATTGAAAAGAACAGTTTTGACATTTGTATCTTGTATGTTTTGCTATTGGATTACATGGTAGTTAAAATGACGAAATCTAAGTCTATCATTATCTAATATATTGGTGACTAATCAAAATATTCCCCCGAAAACGTTGATTTTGTTCGAATGACTCAGGGGTGAAAGATGCGTGGAACCTCAATGAATGTTTAATCAAAGGTTCTGAACATAAGCTAGACGGCATTACAGCGTTATCAGTTTAGTTCTGTATTTAAGAGTATTGAAAATATCTTACATCTGAAACATTTGTCATAGTGATTGAAAAAACGGTACTACGACAGCTGTTATAGTTCCCATAGTCTTCTAGTAGCTCTATAAATGTATGCTTCATGGAAAGGATTCGTCTAGTTGTTGTGGTAGTATTAGCCGTGTTCCAATAGAGTTATCATCACATTTAATAATATCATCGCATTTATATTAGTCAGCCCATTTCCTTAACATTAAAATGAATTGACATTTAATGTTTGGCTACCTGCTATTCAAAAAAAAAACGATATCACTAGGTTGAATATAGCAATGTATCTTCAACCTCCCCCTATCAATGGAAGCAGATGGTCGTTTCCGTTCATGAAGAGATGCGTGTCGGGTGTTCTATTCATGAGACTTGGCGCCGGCGGAGATGAAAGGCGGAGCAGATGAGCGGGAGCGATTTTTTAAAATTGATTGATTGATTTACCGGCCCGCCCCTCCCACGAGACCAGCATTGTTCGATTGTCTCGCGCACCGTTAATTTGTTTCAGTACAATAGTCATCAGATTATATCGTGACAGGTGGCAGTTACTATTCTTTACCTATTCTCCTTCATTGTCATGATCATTTAGGCGTTGACTAGTTTTCATGAGAGCATCATCTGGACGTGTCATTCTGAGAGTTGACAGTGATAATGGCAAAATAATACAATATGCAAATTAGGTTTGTAAATACAATTGACATTGCAATTAGCGTAATTGCATGGGCATTGGGTAGGCAGGTCCAATGAACATTGGGGGCAGAAACTTTTTTTTTTTTTTAAGAGTTAAAAGAAAATAACAATCCATCTGTTTCTGTTTTTATGATGGTTAACATTTTAAGAAAAAAAGATGGAGGAAAGCTTTGCTATTGTTTACCTTATTACTCACATAGCTGACATCTGTCAACTTCTCGATAAATTGTCAGAAAATTGGGCCTAGTGAAGCATTTGAGCTTTAACCCTTATCCTAGCCTACACATATCAGTGGTAGAATATGCTTTAAAAAATTACCCAAAACCTCTGATAAAATTCAGGAATAAATCCTTATTTTAGTCCGACTCTTTTCACTTGTGTGGTGATGACCTTGTAAAATCTAATGCTATTTCAATTATAACATTATAGTGACACCTACTGGTGAGCCTCTGTAGCCTACGTCCCTGAGCTAAACTTCAAACATCAAATAACATTACAAACATTAGACATTGTCATGCAGTGTACGTTTCGTCCGTGTACGTTTCGTTATTGTGTCAAAATGGAGTGGCTTGTTTTCCTATTTATTGTGTCAAAATTGGACATGGAATAACGGAAAATAAATAACTTGTATCAAATTTGTAATGTTACTTGTTAAGCACATTTTTACTCCTGAACTTATTTAGGCTTGCCATAACAAAGGGGTTAAATACTTATTGACTTAAGACGTTTCAGCTTTACATTTTTAATTAATTTGTAAAAAAAAAATAAAAAAAAAATCATAATTCCACTTTGACATTATGGGGTATTGGGTGTAGGCCAGTGACACAATCTCAATTTAATACATTTAAATGCAGGCTCTAACACAACAAAATGTGGAAAGTAAGTAAGTTAAAATAAGCCTTTTTATTGGTATGAGTTTTTTTCACCAACATAATTTCCTGCTCACTGCAAGGCAGACGTAAACTATACTGTTTAGTTGTGAATACGACTATTGCTGTGACAATTGGCCTACTGTGTAGGATCTTAATTTGATCACCCTATTGTTGAAGGAAATTTCAGGAAATGCAAACGTAGCGTTTAAAATGCTGTTAAAGTTTGTAATTACCACTTCGAAAAGTCAGACTTCATTTGCCCTAACTAAATATTTAACAACCCTTACAAAAATAAATAAATTACAATCCACACAATAATTCATATTTCCTGTTGCTGCAGGATTATTTTCCTGCTGTGAGAAAATGATCAAATTAAGATCCTACATCTGTACATACCCCCTGTGGGGGGGTTGATGATCAATGATACGGAACCTGTAATATTACTTGGTTACTGATTCACTCCCCACAAACACATTCTCTCACACACACACACAGGACCATTCATAAAGTTCAGTCACTCAGCCCTATCAAGTGGACATGATGCTCTCAAAGTCTTGCACTACCGCCTCCTACTACACCCTGATGAGAAGCAATAATCCTGGCCCCGTCGCTGTAAATCTGGATATCTCTCTAACCCTGCTGTACCCCACTGTGCTGAGACAATATGCCTCTAGAACAGTTTTACACTATTTTAAATGGAATGTACAACAGTGATTACCTCTCTCTCTCAATTCAAATACAATTCTAAGGGGCTTTATTGTCATGGGAAACATATGTTAACATGACCAAAGCAAGTGGATTAACTCAATCTCTCTCTCGCTCTCCCTCGACAATCGGTTTAATTCAATGTTTAAATTCACTTCGTGTTGTTTTTACTGAAAGTTGACATATGGCATTTGTATGGAGGGATGTGGGTGTGTGGGGAGAGAGTGGATAGATTGGTGTACATGGGTTTGGTTGAAGAAACTCCCTCACCCGTACCGCCCCTCCTCCTCTTGATATGCAATAAAAGTGAATGTAATTGCTGTCTTTAAACATCTATTCACTACTCGTCAAATGGCTGTTTTTAGGCCTGTTTTAAAAGGCAAAGCACTTTGGATGAAGTCTATATTACTATGCTTATATATGTTGGTACTGTATGTACAATAAGGTATCCAATGTTCTTAAATCTGACATGGGTTGAAGTTAGTATCATTAATCCTGAATTGTAGTGTATTTACAGAATAACCTGTTGTAAAAGGTAATATCCACTAGATGGCAGTAATGTGCTACCACCTTCAGAGGTCTGATTTTTCTATTCACCCTTCAGGTACTGAGCACGTGTCCAAATTAATGAATTTCCCCTAATTTGCAATGCAAATGTTGCTTTGATGGTATGACTGGTTGTGATCCAGACACGTAAAAAACGTGACATGCAAGGTTCAAGTGTCATAAAGTGGGTAACATGGAGCACCCAAATCCTGTCTGTCACTCACTCCATTAAATATCTCAAACCACCCTTTGCCTTGATGACAGCTCTGCATACTCTTGGCATTCTCTCAACCAGCTTCACCTAGAATGCTTTTCCATCAGTCTTGGAATTCCCACGTAGATGGGGGATTTATCAATAAATGGGTGGGAAACAGAAGTTTACACGTTAAATAAAAATAAAATCCCTGGAAAGGAGGGTCTAAACTGGTGACCATGAGGTACCAAATTTACAATCTGATGCTGCATTCAAAACAACTGGGAACTCGGAAATCTCTCACTTCCGACTTCAGTGCGTTCAAGACAACTGGGAACTCAGATTTTTTTTTGCTCTGACAGGGAAAAATCGTTTTGACCGGTCATCCAACTCGGGAACACGGCCTCTTTCTAGAGCTCAGACTTTCCGACCTGAAAATCACTGACATCCTGATTTGACCTAGTATTTTTCAGAGTTAGTAGTTGTCTTGAAAGCACTATAAGTCAGTTGAGTGAACTATCCCTTGTTATAAAATCTTTGGTCTGACAGACGCTTACATGACAACCGGAATGCATTGTATGATGTCAACATCATGGGCTCCCGAGTTGCGCAGTGGTCTAAGGCACTACAGTCCCTGGTTTGAATCCAGGCTGTTTCACATCCGGCCGTGATTGGGAGTCCCATAGGGCGGAGCGCAATTGGCCCAGCGTCGTCTGGGTTTGGCCGGGGTAGGCCGTCATTGTAAATAAGAATTTGTTCTTAACTGACTTTCCTAGTTAAATAAAGGTTCAATAAAAAAATAAAAAAACAAAACAAACAGGGCATAACCCATAGCCGCCAAATAGCTTAGCATTAGCTCATCATAAATCAGTACAACCTCCAAAAAAGTATTTTACACACATCATATGTGTCCATTACAATCTATGCAAGGATCGGAATGCATGATTTGTCACGAGTACTTGAAAACATGTGAAAACAGTAAATACATTATGAACCATAAATACGCACGGTGTGCTACAGTAGAAACAACACAATATACATAAAATAAGCCACTTACTTTGATAGGACACATATCCAAAGTCCAAATTGTAAGGAAAACAACAATGAAAGCAATGCGGGCGCCATCCAAAAAATGTGCCGGGGGGAAAAAAATTGTGCAAGGCCTGTTCTGATTAGAGATGCGCAATGTCTTCATACTGGATCTGACGAAACACTGGGGAAGTGTTTGGGCTCTCGTTGAAGAGAGACGTTTGTCTGGCTTAGTAAAGGCTATGCAACTTCTTATGTGAATTAATGAGGAGGCGGAACACACCTCAATTCAAACTGTTGTTAGAAAATAAAACTTGGTATAAAATCATTTTTAATTGACAAGCCTTGGTTTGAGGGCAGCGCGGGTTAACTGTCTTGTTGCATAACAATCACATTTTGGAACAGTGAGGGGAACAACTACTTCAGGTCTCAGAGCGAGTGACGTCACCGATTGAAACGCTATTAGCGCGCACCACCGCTAACTAGCTAGCCATTTCACATCGGTTACACTGACATCACACTAAAATTCAAGTGGGGCGACCATTATAAATATTTGGAACTCACACGTGAAAAGGTTAGTTGGCCAAAAGGTACACAGGCCGTTATTTATTTTGCTTTATTCCATGTCCAATGTTGACACAATGAGTAAACAAGTAGATTTCCGATTTTCGTTATTCAAATTCAGAAAACGAAAAAGGAAAAATACAGTTTTGACTCAGAAATCAAAATAACAAAACTTAACTTACCATGCAGGATACCCATTTGGTACACCATGTAATTTCAATGTCGATTATTGGGTAATATTTGGCTGATATTGACCAATGAGATTACAACCTAAATCCACCCACTCAAAAAGACAGACAAAAGTTAGTTGAATTTCCAATGTGTTATCACTATGCGTTCAACCTTCTAAATGCACAACCAAATTAAAATGGAAAAACAATGTCAGATTTTTGGTTTAGTTGTCTATCACTGCTCTTTCAACCATTTAAAAGCACACTAAAATTCAAGTGGGAATACAATGTCCAATATTTTGTTTATTTTACAATGCATTTGGAAACTATTCAGACCCCTTCACTTTTTCTACATTTTGTTACGTTAGTCTTATTCTAAAATGTATTAAATAAAATATTTTCCTCATGAATCTACACACAATACTCCGTAATAGCAAAGCGAAAACAGGTTGAGCTCAGGTGCATACTGTTTCCATTCGTCATCCTTGAGCTGTTTCTTCATCTTGGAGTCCACCTATGGTAAATTCAATTGATTGAACACGATTTGGAAAGGCACACACCTGTCTATATAAGGTCCCACAGTTGACAGTGCATGTTGACAGTGCAGAGAAAAAAACCAAGCCATGAGGTCGAAGGAATTGTCCATAGAGCGGAGGCAGGATTGTGTCAAGGCACAGACCAGGGGAAGGGTACCAAGAAATTTCTGCAGCATTGAAGGTCCCCAAGAACACAGTTTGGAAGTTTGGAACCACCAAGACTCTTCCTAGAGTTGCCGCCCTGGCCAAACTAAGCAATCGAAACAGATTTGTCCAGACTCCAGTTTCCGGATATAAGCAATTATTTACTGTACCAGACAAGGTACTCCAGCAAAGACCAGATACCTACAACTACTTTGTATCTGGGTGGGTCCATGATATTGAAGTGAAGAAATACACTCCCTGGTCAGTTTATTAGGTACACCCATCCAGTACCAAGTTGGACCCCCATTTGCCTTCAGAACAGCCTGAATTATCAGGGGCATTGATTCTACAAGTCGGAAATGTTCCACAGGGATGTTGGTCCATGCTGACGCAAGGGCATCACGCAAATTGGACGCCAGTGCCACCAGCCTTTACCGTTGACACCAGGCAGGATGGGTCCATGGACTCATGCTGTTATGCCAAATCCTGACTCTGCCATCAGCATGACACAACAGGAACTGCGATTCGTCGGACCAGGCAATGTTTTACCACTCCTCAATTGTCCAGTGTTGTTGATTGCATGCCCACTGGAGCTGCTTCTTATTGATTTTAGCTGATAGGAGTGGAACCTGATGTGGTCGTCTGCTGCAATAGCCCATCCATGACAAGGATTGACGAATTGTGCGTTCCGAAATGTCATTCTGCACACCACTGTTGTACTGCACCGATATTTGTCTGTGGTCCGCCTGTTAGCTTGCACTATTCTTTACATTCTCCTTCAACCTCTCTCACCAACGAGCTGTTTGACAACAGCACTGCCGCTTGACCGGATGTTTTTTGTTTGTATTAACCATTCTCTGGACATCCTAGACACTGTCGTGTGTGTGACAGCCTTTTCTGAGATACTGGATCCGGCGTGCCTGGCACCGACAATCATACAACGCTAAAAGTTCTTAGGTCACTCGTTTTTTCCCATTCTAACATTCAATCAAACAGTAACTGAATGCCTCAATGCCTGCTTTATATAGCATGCCATGGCCACGTGACTCACTGTCTGTAGGAGGGATACATTATTGTGAACGGATACATTTTTGTGAACATATACCTAATAAACTGTCCGGTGAGTGTATAATGAAGTTCACGTCGTTGTTGGAAAGGTAAGTGAAACATGAAAGTTATCTTTAGGCTACTTGTTAGCGTTACGTTAGCTAGCTAGCTCGTTGTTTCTGTAGCAAGATAACTAGCCAACGTTATCTAACTTAGCTACTCACCGGATAGATTGCAAAACGATCATGCCCTTCCCACAGACTTGATCTATGTATCTACCTCTCGCATAATTTCCCTTTTTGTTTTGGTCAGGTGAACCACTCACAGCGAATGTCAGTCCCTGCATTGAGGATCTGGGTGATCTGTGCACACTGCACTTCTATGGCAGTGTAAGAGCAGTGAATCTGATGAAAGCCTTACAGGCTGATACAAACTCATGCTTTCAATAATTCTATAAAAAAAAATGTTTTATCCAATCGGATAAACACTCCAAACAGCCTACCTGAACGCTCAGAGGAGTCCGCATGGTCTTAAAGCACACAGTTGCCTCGTTTTGTATCACATTCCAATGATAAAACTCGGGGGACCAAAATGTAATTTTAGAATTTGAGGGGGACAAGTCCCCCTCCGTCCCCAGTGAAAGTTGCGCCCCTGGTAGTAGGTGCCAGGCACACCGGTTTATGTCAAGAACTGCAACGCTGCTGGGTTTTTCACAATCAACAGTTTCCTGCGTGTATCAAGAATGGTTCCCCACCCAAAGGACATCCAGCCAACTTATCACAATTGTGTGAAGCATTGGGGTCAACATGTGCCAGCATCCCTGTGGAACGCTTTCTACACCTTATTGAGTCCATGCCCCGACGAATTGGGGCTGTTCTGAGGGCAAAAAGGGGGGTGCAACTCAATATAAGGAAGGTGTTACTAATGTTTCATATACTCAGTGTATATAGAACCTTTATTAGGATTCTCTAATCTCGTCCAAATAACCAAAAGGTTCTATATAGAACTCCAAATAACCTTTTTTTTCTTGAGCGTTCAATAGTCTTACTGTAACCTTCCAATAACTTTTACGTTTATTACTGTGGCACTGTCATGACTAGTTGGAAGGGATCTAGCGTTTGTTAAATGATCAGATTTGACTTTTCCTCGCAGGTTAGGATCACTTTTGCAACAGATTAGGAGAATTAACGTAGCAGATTGAGAATTAGGTTAAAGTTAGAAAAAGGATTAGGGTTAGCTAAAATGCAACAAAACAAATCTACTTTTGATGTTAACTTGACATGGATCCCTTAGCCATGATCGTGACAAGCTGCCCTCTCTTCTCCCCAGAGCACCCGCGTCCTATGTTTAAACATCTTGTGGCAGAGATGAATCGTGGGAGAGTTGGGAAGAGAGTGAAAGACAGACCCAGAGAGAGATGGAGAGAGAGAAACAGAGAAAGACAGCAGTGCAAATATACTTAGACTTGAGTATTTCAACAACTCTTCTCGTCCGACTTGTTAGGCAATCATATCTACCTATGGGGGAAGGATGGCCAGCCACACAGGAGGGTGATTTTTACTAAGGAGGAGAAGGAGGCCGTGCTGACCAAGATGCGTGCTGGCCAATTCGGAATGAAGCACATGAATGCCAAAATTAAGCTACGCTTCTTCTGACAGGGAATTGTCAAAGTGGACAGCTGGGCAAGTGAAATAACCTTGTGCTTACCAATCACATTCTATTATTTCTGAAATTATTATGATTTCAATTAATGTCATATCAGAGAGCACACAATGTTTCAATATGTCACTTTTCTCTTTAAGGTCAGTACCCTGTCTAGCCTGCCAGAAGTTTGAGAGGGTGAAGACTGTGGCGCCGGAGTTGAAGCCCATCAAAGCACATGATCGGTAAGTGTCCCAATTCAAATTTTGCCCTGATAAGTTGTTTAGTAATGGTTTCTTTATTTGACCACAGCAGAGTTCAATATTATTGTGTGTGTGTGTGTGTGTGTGTGTGTGTGTGTGTGTGTGTGTGTGTGTGTGTGTGTGTGTGTGTGTGTGTGTGTCCTTACAAATACAAAAATCTGCAGACTGTATGATACGGGTAAGAATAAAGGTATCTTCTCTCTAACACTTTAAATGTTAGGGGTTGGACCTCATCGGAACCCTTCACTAAATCCAGGATTGGCAACAGCTGGTGTTTGCCGGCGACCGATCACTTTACCAAATGGGTGAAGGCAAAGGTCAGTAAAGGAAGAATATGTGCTTAACTCTAAATTCCCCTTCTGTAACCCATTAAAAAGGGTGCTTGGAACCAAAAATAGATTTTAGTTTTGTATGATACCCATCGAGGACGAGACTAGCGAGGCCACCTCCAAGGCAATAGTGGACTATCTTCAGCACCCACGGTTCTCCTGAGGTCATCTTGAGTGACCGAGGTCATGAATGCTGGAACAAGGTACGGATGCTATAGGTTATATGGTTTGTTTTATTTATTTCATACAATGCGTTTTTCCACATGGTACATAAGACATATTTCAATATCTTACATTGTCAATAGATATCACTTTCCTACTGGTAAAGAGTTAGTTTGCGGGGTCACAGGTTAGTCAAGGTAATATGTACATGTAGGTAGAGTTTGTGACTATGCATAGATAATATACAGAGAGTAGCAGCTGCGTAAAAGGGGGGGTGCAATGCCTGGGTAGCGATTTGATTAGCTGTTCAGGAGTCTTATGGCTTGGGAGTGAAAGCTATTAAGCCTTTTGGACCTAGACTTGGCACTCCCGGTACTGCTTGCCGTGCGGTATCAGAGAGAACAGTCTATGACTAGGGTGGCTGGATTCTTTGACAATTTTTAGGGCCTTCCTCTGACACAGCTTGGTATAGAGGTCCTGGATGGCAGGAAACTTGGCACCAGTGATGTACTGGGTCGTATGCACTACCCTCTGTAGTGCATTGCGATCGGAGATCGAGCAGTTGCCATACCAAGCAGTGATGCAACCAGTCAGGATGCTCTCGATGGTGCAGCTGTAGAACCTTTTGAGGATCTGAGGACCCATGCCAAATCTTTTCAGTCTCCAGAGGGGGAATAGGCTTTGTCGTGCCCTCTTCACGACTGTCTTGCTGTGCTTGGACCATGATAGTTTGTTGATGATGTGGACACCAAAGAACTTGAAGCTCTCAACCTGCTCCACTACAGCCCTGTCGATGAGAATGGGGGCGTGCTCGGTCCTCCTTTTCCTGTAGTCCAAAATCATCTTCTTTGTCTTGCTCATGTTGAGGGAGAGGTTGTTATCCTGGCACAACACGGCCAGGTCTCTGACCTTCTCCCTATAGGGTGTCTCATCGTTGTCGTGATCAGGCCTACCACTGTTGTGTCGTCTGCAAACTTAAGGATTGTGTTGGAGTCGTGCCTGGCAATTCAGTCACGAGTGAGCAGGAGAGTACAGGAGGGGACTAAGCACGCACCCCTGAGGGTTCCACGTGTTGAGGATCAGCGTGGCAGATGGGTTGTTACCTACCCTTACCACCTGGGGGCGGCCCATCAGGAAGTCCAGGATCCAGTTGACGAGGGAGGTGTTGAGTACCAGGGTCCTTAGCTTAGTGATGAGCTTTGAGGGCACTATGGTGTTGAACGCTGAGCTGTAGTCAATGAATAGCATTCTCACATAGGTGTTCCTTTTGTCCAGGTGGGAAAGGGCAGTGTGGAGTGCAATAGAGATTGGTGTTGATGTGAGCCATGACCAGCCTTTCAAAGCATTTCATGGCTATGGACGTGACTGCTACGGGTCAGTAGTCATTCAGGCAGGTTACCTTAGTGTTCTTGGGCACAGGGACTATGGTGGTCTGCTTGAAACATGTTGGTATTACAGACTCAGTCAGGGACAAGTTGAAAATGTCAGTGAAGACACTTGCCAGTTGGTCAGCGCATGCTCGGAGTACACGTCCTGGTAATCCGTCTGGCCCTGCGGCCTTATGAATATTGACCTGTTTAAAGGTCTTACATCTGCTACGGAGAGCATGATCACACAGTCGTCCAGAACAGCTGATGCTTTCATGCATGCTTCAAAGTTGCTTGCCTCGAAGCGAGCATAGAAGTAATTTAGCTTATCTGTTCGGCTCGTGTCACTGGGAAGCTCGCGGCTGTGCTTCCCTTTGTAGTCTAATAGTTTGCAAGCCCTGCCACATCCGACGAGCGTCGGAGCCGGTGTAGTACAATTCAATCTTAGTCCTGTATTGATGCTTTGCATGTTTGATGGTTCGTCTGAGGGTATAGCGGGATTTCTTATAAGCTTCCGGGTTAGAGTCCCGCTCCTTGAAAGTGGCAGCTCTGCACTTTAGCTCAGTGCGAATGTTGCCTGTAATCCATGGCTTCTGGTTGGTGTATGTACGTACAGTCAAACTGTGGGAAGACGTCATCAATGCACTTATTGATGAGGCCAGTGACTGATGTGGTGTACTCCTCAATGCCATCGGAAGAATACCGGAACATATTCCAGTCTGTGCTAGCAAAACAGTTCTGTAGGCTCAGCATCTGCGTCATCTGACCACTTCTTTATTGACCGAGTCACTGGTGCTTCCTGTTTTAGTTTTTGCTTGCAAGCAGGAATCAGGAGGATAGAATTATCGTCAGATTTGCCAAATGGAGGGCGGGGGAGAGCTTTGTACGCGTCTCTGTGTGTGGAGTAAAGGTGATCTAGAGGTTTTTCCCTCAGTTTGCACATTTAACATGTGCAACCATGTTAAATGTGTAAATCCTTCACATCCGACTCGTTCAAGAAAAAATCTTTGTCCAGTACGAGGTGAGTAAATCGCCGTGTTGATATCTAGAAGCTCTTTTCGGGCATGGCAGATGATGGCAGAAACATGATGTACAGAATAATTTACAAATGACGCGAAAAAACACAAAATAGCACAATTGGTTAGGAGATTGGTTAGGATCTCCTCTGGTGCCATTATCATGAAAAGACATTACCCTGTTAGACTACATTCGCTTGTAAAATAGACTTAACTTTAGGCTATTGACTGTATTGCAAAAGTAATATTGAACGCAACCAAATATCAACGAGATTTATCTTCTGCTTGCATAGTATAAATTATGAATTTATTGACAAACTGGAATTAAAGCCAGCCTAAGTCAGCGGCACAGATGGAACTAAGCAGAAGATATCTGTCCTTCAAATGTTGATAGTGGATATAACGTTGAAGATCTGACTTTGTTTTAAATGTTCAAAATTCAACATATTTTACACAAGGTTTGTCTATGTTGAAATGTGGTTATCATGGTGACATAATCCTGTGGTTGACATTTTTGAAAATCAAATGTATTTTCCACGTCACAATACATTGACCATTATATGCCCAGTGAGCAGGCCTTCATAGAGGCTATAAAACACACTGACGAAGTGTTGAAAACTCTGCTGCGACACCACTGTTTTCAGATGCCTGAGTATGGCTGCGTAGCCTATAGCCTACGTTGCCTTTCCTCTATAGACAAAAAATCTCAGTGTCTTCCTCACCAAATTACTCTCACTATCCACGTAAGAGCCCGTTTATCCGTCCATCAATAAATTAAAATAGTCTAGAACTTTCCTCATTCTTCCAAGGATCTGTTTACCACCATCAATTAATCATTCATTGGAATCCTGAGAAACACGGGGAATCACCCACTAGGCTTCCCTTGCACTGCATGCCTCATTTATGAACCAACTACTTCAACAGGTGGTATTCTGACTGGATGGCCAGCACAAGTGTCCACTCATCTATCTGTTCCGTGTGGGGTCCGTGTTGGTTGATACATTCTGTGTGTGTGTGTGTGTGTGTGTGTGTGTGTGTGTGAGAGAGATACTGTATGTCAGTAAGTGACGCCTTCAGCACCGGGAGCTGTCCATGGTTTTGAATTTCCGAGCAGCAGTGTTCATCAGGACAGACGAGGCAGAGTGAGTGTAGAAAGAAGGAACGGAACTTTTTTCCCCCTTTTTTCCCCTCTCTTGACTTGGAAACCATCAAAAAAGTTATCTAGAAATAGTTTCTCCAACCGTCGCCATGCTCCCCGCGCAGGAAGCGGCTAAGATCTACCACACCAACTACGTGCGTAACGCACGCGCCGTGGGTGTCCTGTGGACCATCTTTACCATCTGCTTCGCCATCTTGGTGATGGTGGTGTTCATACAGGTCAGTAGACAGTTATTTCTTTAACTATTTCTAGATTAACATTGCTGTGTGTTATATCCCGAGGACCACATTGGAAAGAAGTGTGGTCACACTTTATTTGGATAGCATAACCATCTGTATGTGTCTATCAACAAAATCTGTTAAGCAACTGCTTGCTAAGATTAGGGGTAGGTTTAGAATAAGGGTTAAGGTTAGGTTTAGGTTTTCGTGATATCCAATTGGTAGTTACAGTCTTGTCCCATCGCTGCAACTCCCGTACGGACTCGGGTGTGAGCCATGCGTCCTCCGAAACACGACCCTGACAAGCCGCGCTGCTTCTTGACACACTGCTTGCTTAACCCAGAAGCCAGCAGCACCAATGTGTCAGAGGAAACACCGTCCAACTGGCGACCTTGTCAGCGTGCATGCGGCCGGTCCGCCACAGGAGTCGCTAGAGCGCGATGGGACAAGAACATCCCGGCCAGGCCAAACTCTCCCCTAACCCGGACGACGCTGATCCAATTGTGTGCCGCCTCATTTGTCTCCCGGTCACGGCGGGCTGCGACACAGCCCGGTCTCGAACCCAGATCTGTAGTGAAGCCTCTAGCACTGCGATGCAGTGCCTTAGACCGCTGCACCACTTGGGAGGCCACCATAAAGTGTTTTTAACATTTCCCTGTGTCATCCTCTGGTGTTCTTCTTTTTAAAATGATTTTGTACACAGCCCCCGATGATGCTGTAAGTAACCAAAACCCTTGTGTGCATATTTCTTGTTCTTGATGTCCCTCTTGTCCAGCCCTACTGGATCGGTGACAGCGTCAACACGCCGCAGGCGGGCTACTTTGGCCTGTTCCACTACTGTATCGGGAACGCGCTCACCGGCGAGCTCATCTGCAAAGGGAGCGCGCTGGACTTCGGCTCCATCCCGTCCGGGGCCTTCAAGACAGCCATGTTCTTCGTTGGCATCTCCATGCTGCTGGTTGTGGGCAGCATTGTTTGCTTCAGCCTCTTCTTCTTCTGTAATGCCGGCAGCGTCTACAAGATCTGCGCATGGATGCAGTTGGCCTCCTGTGAGTAGAAGAAGAAGCCATACACTAAAACATTTCCTTTCATTTGTACAGTAAATTACTGGCAGCACAGTAGTCAGTAGGTTACTGTACATTTACAATACATTACTGGCAGCACAAAAGCCAGTAAATTACTGTAGATTTATAGGACCTTTACTGAAACGCAAATTTACAGCATATTACTGGAACACCTGACTATAGCAACATGCGGTATTTCTAGAATGTATAGGGCATTACTGGAAGCACAGGGGTTAATAAACAGTTTGATTTACAGTGCAGGCATCTAGTGCCAACGATGGGCAGTGTCTGTTACATGTATTTGATCAAGGTATTTTAATATCTATTCTGTTTTTCACTAGCCTACAATTGAAGACGTTTGAGGGCGGAGATCATTATAATACCCAGCAGTGTGCTTTGCATTTTTACATTTTGGTAAATTAGCAGACGCTCTTGCTACTGTAATTGTAATATTTTACTGTAATTACATGGGATTGGTGTAAATTTATGGGAAAAGGTTTAGAGAAAAGGTTTAAAATAGGGTATGGTCTGTGGGGTACAGCATTTTCATTAATGGTTGCAACAAATATAGCCTCTCACAAGGCACGCCTCAATGTTAATGAGCCAGAGATTATTTCGCCGTCCACAACATTTTCCCACAACACACCATTATTCACAGTATACCGCTGTAAATGTACAGCAAAACAGCTTATATAGCACTTTACTGTAATATTATATTGTAAAAATACAGCAATTGCTGTAATTTTACAGCAGTGTAGAAGAATGCTATTGATCCCCCTTAATGTGTTGTTCTTTACAGTACTGTAATATAGAAATACAGTAGATTTTTAAAAATTGCTGTACATTTCCAGCAATTTGTTACTGTGTATGATTAGGATAGTGTGTGTTCTGTGCTGTTTACTTGTTTGTAGGCTAAGTATTGAGAGTCTGATTAGTGGTATTGTTCCACTTACAGTAGTAGTCCTTCTCTTCCTTTTCTTCTTCCTCCTCCACCAATCCCACACCTGCGCCTGTGAGTAATGCGACACTGAGGCTTTTCTCCATGGCAACGCAGTCAGTCTATTTGTGCTTGTGGTGAAAACTGTCTTTTATCTACTTCTGAAAAGCAGGCTGCAACATCACTGAGTGAACACCTCCCGGGAAATGAACAAAATTAGTTCAACTGAGTATTTCAGCACCAAGGACAGCTACCTAGAGGGAAGAGGAAATCCAGAGTGGTCACCAAATTTGGTCCTGGAAAGCTATGTGGTGCAGGCTTTTGTTCTAGCCCAACACTGGCACATTGATTCAACTAATTAAATAAGTTAATGCTGGGCTAGAACAAAACATACCCATAAACTCTCCAGGACCATGAGCAAGTTTTAAGAGAGCAAGGCAAACTGTTGCCAAATGTAACTCAGGAAGCTGAGTCTGAATTTAAAAAGGGAGAAAGTATATGCTCAGAGAATAGAAAGTGAGTTTGTATGTGCCAGGTTAGAAAGTGAGTGTGTAATGTTTCAGGACAGGTAATGTGATCCCATCACATGTAGCTTAGTGTGCCGAGGTGAGATGAGATGACTGAGCTTAGGGGTGAATTATGGATGAAGTTTATCTAACTCAAGACTGGAGTTGCCAAGCAACTACTGCCGTAACTTTCATTGCTGTGTGGGTCTTGGTCTTGTCCATCTGTCTCTCTGTTCATCTACCTAACTGATTGTTGGTCTGTCCATCTGTCTTGCTCCCGCTCCCTCCAGAGTCACCTGTACTACAATTAGCTTTTTAACTGGTCCATCACTTTCTCTCTTTCCCACCCCCTTCCTAGCCACTTGCATGGTGATAGGCTGTATGATCTACCCTGACGGCTGGGACAGTGAGGAGGTGAAGAGGATGTGTGGACAGAGAACAGATAAGTACACCCTGGGTAACTGCACGGTGCGCTGGGCCTACATCCTGGCTATCATCAGCATCATGGACTCCCTCATCCTCTCCTTCTTAGCTTTCTCCCTGGGAAACAGACAGGACCAACTACTGCCTGACAACTTTCAGGTGGACGGGAAAGAAAAAGACAAAGGTATTGAGGGAGAAGAGGAAAGGGGTGAGAGGTAGGGGAGTGGGATGGAGGTACATGGAAAAGTTGAATTATAGAATTATAAAATGTTACCTCAACTCGTCCATCTCCAGACGTCCTATTAAAAAAAACTGGAAATCAAAACAGTGGTGGAGAGAGAGACAAAAGAGAGAGAGAAAAGAGGAAGTCTATAACATAATTTCTAGCAGTGGTGTTGATGTGTGTGAGCAGACTGTTCCCTCCAAGACAAGGCGTTCCTCCAAAGAATGTTCCTCAAACATTAGTCTCTGACTGTTGTCCTTGTCCTCATCCAAATCATTAGTGCTGGAATCAGATCACCCAGAGAGTTTATATCATATCACAGAGGGCATAATGAGAAACTGAGACCATTTCAAAACGCACCATTATTAAAAATACATTTAGGCAACCTCTCGAAACACTATAAACACACACATATAAACACTATTCTTCAGTTAGTGAGAGGAATTCATTGGGAGAGCAGAGAACTTGTGTAGATCTTCAATAAGTGGTGTTGTGACACCACTTTACAGGTCTTGCATGTACCGTTTAGAAACGCAGAGGAAGTCTAGTGTAACCAACACAGTGTTTAGCCACGATGTAATACAGCAATTACTGTTATGGTTCATCGCTGCCCTTTAAGATCTCATTAGGAAGTTTCAAACATCCCAACCCACTTAACCACAACTTTCCTCTTTCCTCTCTAAGGAATATTATGAAACTCTTAGTCACGTCCTTTCTTCAGCGCAATATAATAAGTACATTAAAAAATGTCACCATTTTGTAATACTTTACTTCGAAATATCTGGGTATCTTTTATAGGAATAGGTAATACCTTTCATTAAATAGCCAAAAACGAATTATTCAGTCGACATCCCTTCCATCTCTACTGAGTTAGGTATATCGGCTTTTAGGTTTTTTGCACCTTACTTGTGGAATGATCTCCAAAGCTGTCTAAAAATGGATGAATTGGTGCCTCTAGGGAAATTCAGAAGGCTGATAGAGGACCTTTTGACTGAAGAATGTGTTGTTTTCTATGTGTTTTTCTTTTTGTGTATTGATGTGAATGTTGATGTGTATACAGGGCTAATATGTGAAAGAGACATTGGTCTCAGTGTGACTTAAATAACCCCTTATACCAGTATGTATTAACAACTGTAACAACCACATGTACCACTCCTAGGGATGTGCATTTTTTGCCTTTCAAGACGATTCGATACGTATCTAGATACATGGGCTCCGATACGATACGTTTTAGTTTGAAATGAGTTGGTGCGATTCGGTTCGATGCACTAACATTTGTTGTTTAAACACATTTATTTTCCATTCCAAATTAAAAATCTGGTGCTGATGGATATCATGAGCTGGATCTGTCTGAGCTGACTGTGTGTGTGTGTGTGCGTATAAATGATGTACTGTAAGGTGTGTGTGTTTGTGTAAATGATGTACTGTAGGGTGGGTGTGCGTAAATTATGTACTTTAAGGTGTGTGTGTGCAAATGATGTATGTCTACTATGTAGGCACCTGATCTGAGCCATAAGGGAGACTAGGCATCTGCCACCCCACTATCAGATTAAAGGGGAGGTAGTGTAGCTTTGGAGGTAGCGTACACTTTGGTTCTCACCCACTAATTAATTTACCATTTTTGCAGATTAACTGTTTGCGCTAGAAATGTATGAATATTTATAATTTACAAATGAGATATGACATAGCCAATGGATTTCACCCGTCTCAAAATCAAATGGTTTTGACCGATTGGAAGTTTAGTGAGCTTATTTTTACCTCCCTCTTTGGCGATGCAGTAATCCTCGCAAAATTTGGAAACGATTCGGTTGGATTACAATTCGATGCACTAAACATTAGCTGAATAAACATTAATTTTCCATTCTAAATTCAAATATGCTGCTGATGGCTCTGAGCTGGATCTGTCTGAGCTGACTTCTCTGTGTGTGTGTAAATTATGTCTATGGTGTACTATTTGAGAAGGACCGGTCACACAAATTTCCTAGGTGGCAAAAGGTCGCAACGCATGCAACTTCAAACTGTTCACAACCCTGTTGTTTACAGGTAAATTCCCACAATTCAGTGTGCCACCTAGGAAATGTTTGTGACCAGACTACAAAAGGAAAACCAGCCACGTCGCATCCTCAGAACATGCGCAGACCAGCTGGCATATTCAATATCTCCCTATCCCAGTCAGCTGTCCCCACATGCTTCAAGATGGCCACCATTGTTCCTGTACCCAAGAAAGCAAAGGTAACTGAACAAAATTACTATTGCCCCGTAGCACTGGGAGTGTGGTGCCAGGAAAATAACCTCTCACTCAACAGAGGTTATTTTCTCAGTCAACAAAAGAGAGGATCGTGGACTTCAGGAAACAGCAGAGGGAGCACCCCCCCACTCCACAGGACCGCAGTGGAGAAGGTGGAAAGCTTTAAGTTCCTCGACGTACACATCCCTGACAAACTGAAATGGTCTACCCACACAGACACTGTCGTGAAGAAAGCGCAACAGCGCCTCTTCAACCTCAGGAGGCTGACGAAATTTGGCTTGACACTTAAAACCGTCACAAACTTTTACAGATGCACAATTGAGAGCTTCCTGTCGGGCTGTATCACCACCTGGTACGGCAAGTGCACCGCCCACAACCGCAGGGCTCTCCAGAGGGTGGTGCGGTCTGCACAATGCATCACCGGGGGCAAACTACCTACCCTCCAGGACACCGACAGCACCCGATGTCACCCGAAGGCCAAAAAGATCATCAAGGACAACAACCACCCAAGCCACTGACTGTTCATCCCACTACCATCCAGAAGGTGAGGTCAGTACAGGTGCATCAAAGCTGGGACAGAGAGACTGAAAAGCAGCTTCTATCTCAAGGCCATCAGACTGCTAAACAGCCATCACTAGCACATTAGAGGCTGCTGCCTACATATAGACTTCAAATCACTGGCCACTTTAATAAATGGCACACTAGTCACTTTAATAATGTTTAAATATCTGGCATTACTCATCTCATATGTATATACTGTATTATATTCTACTGTATCTTAGTCTATGCTGCTGTGACATTGCTCGTCCATATATTTATATATTCTTAATTCCATTCCTTTACTTAGATGTGTGTATTGGGTACATGTTGTGAAATTGTTAGATATTACTGCACTGTCGGAGATATAAACACAAGTATTTTGCTACACCTGCAATATCTGCTGAACACGTATGTGACCAATAAAATTTGATTTGGGAAGTCTACACATTTTGCACAGTAACTAACTACTGACATTTAGAAAGTAACCTACCCAACCCTGATAAACGGCGACGCATTTTCAAAGCGCAAGATCGGTTACAGAAATAAACTGTTTTACACCTGCATTTGGAGTTGAAAGTCATTCATGGATATACACTAGGGATATAACTATATAATATAATATAACTAGGGATATACACTCACCGGCCAGTTTATTAGGTACACCACCTGGTTCACGAATGGATCTCTCCTACAGACAGTGAGTCACGTAGCCGTGGCTTGCTATATAAAGCAGGCAGACAGGCATCAAGGCATTCAGTTACTGTTCGATTGAATGTTAGAATGGGCAAAATGAGTGACCTAAGCGACTTTGAGCATTGTATCATCGTTGGTGCCAGGCGTGCCGGATCCAGTATCTCAGAAATGGCCGCCCTCACAGATTTTCACGCAAGACAGTGTCTTGGTGCGACAAACAAAAAAACACCCAGTCGGCAGCAGTCCTGTGGGTGAAAAAAGCTTGTTGATGGGAGAGGACGAATGAGATTGGAGAGAATCGTACAAGCTAACAGCAAGTTGCTATAGAGGGTGCTGAGATGTTGGCCGGGGTACGGGTAGCCAGGTGGAAAGCATGGCCAGCCATGGAAAAATGCTTATTGAAATGATCGATTATCGTAGATTTATCGGTGGTGACAGCATTTCCTATCCTCAGCTGGGAGGAGGTGCTCTTATTCTCCATGGACTTTACAGTGTCCCAAAACGTTTTGGAATTAGTGCTACGGGAAGCACATTTCTGTTAGGAAAGCTAAGGCTAGCTTTTTCAATCTGACTGAGTATATTGGTTCCTGACTTCCATGAAAAGTTGCATGTCGCGGGGGCTATTCAATGCTAATGCAGAACGCCACAGGATGTTTATGTGCTGGTCAAGGGCAGTCAAGTCTGGGGTGAACCAAGGGCTATATCTGTTCTTAGTTCTACATTTTTTGAATGGGGCATGCTTATTTAAGATGGAGAGGAAAGCACTTTTGTGGAGCAACCAGGCATCCTCTACTGACGGGATGAGGTCAACAACCTTTCAGGATACCCAGGCCTGGTCGATTAGAAAGGCCTGCTCGCTGAAGTGTTTTAGGGAGCGTTTGACAGTGATGAGGGGTGGTCGTTTGACCGCAGACCCATTACGCATGCCGACAATGAGGCAGTGATCGCTGAGATCCTGGTTGAAGACAGCAGAGGTGTATTTAGAGAGCAAGTTGGTCAGGATGATATCTATGAGGGTGCCCATGGTTACGGATTTAGGGTTGTACCTGTTAGGTTGCTCGATCATTTTTGTAAGATTGAGGGCATCTAGCTTAGAATGTAGGACGGCCGGGGTGTTAAGCATGTCCCAGTTTATGTCACCTAAAAGAACTCTGAAGATAGATGTGGGGCGATCAATTCACATATGGTGTCCAGGGCACAGCTGGGGGCTGAAGGGGGTCTATAACAAGCGGCAACGGTGAGAGACTTGTTTCTGGAAAGGTGGGTTTTTAGAAGTAGAAGCTCGAATTGTTTGGGCACAGACCTGGATAGTATGACAGAACTCTGCAGGCTATCTCTGCAGTAGATTGCAACTCCGCCCCCTTTGGCAGTTCTATCTTGTCGGAAAATGTTATGGTTAGGGATGGAAATTTCAGTATTTTTGGTGACCTTCCTAAGCCAGGATTCAACATCCTTGTGGAACGTTTCCGATAACTTGTAGAATGTCCCAAATAATTCAGGCTGTTCTGGAGGCAATGGGGGTAGTACCTGGTACTAGATGGGTGTACCTAATAAACTGTGTATCACGTCACTTCACTGGAGTCAAGATAAAGCAAAATCCTACGGCCTACTTGTAGAGGCAGTTGCCAGATCGGATGGAAAGTATGCTCTGTCTGCAGTGTACCATCACTTTGGAGGGCAGCCTGCCTGCAGTGTGCTCATTGCCAGCCGGGTAGCCCTGTTCTTCCTCACAAATATTGTAATAAAATTGGCCAGAATGTTACATCTTCATCCCATAATATTGAAGGCAGTGCGATGTTACAGCTGCTTAAGACATAGCTAGTAGCCACCGAAACTAGGCCAATTTGAAATACACTGCTCAAAAAAATAAAGGGAACACTTAAACAACACAATGTAACTCCAAGTCAATCACACTTCTGTGAAATCAAACTGTCCACTTAGGAAGCAACACTGATTGACAATACATTTCACATGCTGTTGTGCAAATGGAATAGACAAAAGGTGGAAATTATAGGCAATTAGCAAGACACCCCCAATAAAGGAATGATTCTGCAGGTGGTGACCACAGACCACTTCTCAGTTCCTATGCTTCCTGGCTGATGTTTTGGTCACTTTTGAATGCTGGCGGTGCTTTCACTCTAATGGTAGCATGAGACGGAGTCTACAACCCACACAAGTGGCTCAGGTAGTGCAGCTCATCCAGGATGGCACATCAATGCGAGCTGTGGCAAGAAGGTTTGCTGTGTCTGTCAGCGTAGTGTCCAGAGCATGGAGGCGCTATCAGGAGACAGGCCAGTACATCAGGAGACGTGCAGGAGGCCGTAGGAGGGCCACAACCCAGCAGCAGGATCGCTACCTCCGCCTTTGTGCAAGGAGGAGCACTGCCAGAGCCCTGCAAAATGACCTCCAGCAGGCCATCAAACTCAGAGAACTGGAAGGAAATGCGGCCAAAGGAGGTGTTGGCTTTGGGGATGACCAGTGAAATATACCTGCTGGAGCACGTGCTACGGGTGGTGAACTGTGAGCTGAGATAACGCGGGGCTTTACCTAGCAAAGACTTATAGATGACCTGGAGCCAGTGGGTTTGGCAACAAATGAAGCGAGGGCCAGCCAATGAGAGCATACAGGTTGCAGTGGTGGGTAGTATATGGGGCTTTGGTGACAAAACAGATGGCACTGTGATAGACTGCATCTAATTTGCTGAGTAGAATGTTGGAGGCTATTTTGTAAATGACATCGCCGAAGTCAAGGATCGGTAGGATAGTCAGTTTTACGAGGGTATGTTTGGCGGCATGAGTGAATGAGGCTTTGTTGCGAAATAGGAAGCCGATTCTAGATTTTGGATTGGAGATGCTTAATGTGAGTCTGGAAGGAGAGTTTACAGTTGGACCAGACACCTAGGTATTTGGAGTTGTCCACATATTCTAAGTCAGAACCGTCCAGAGTAGTGATGCTAGACGGGCGGGCGGGTGCGGGCAGCGACCGGTTGAAGAGCATGCATTTAGTTTGGATAAGTAGGAGTGACGCCATCTGTCGGAAAAGAATGCTCCCATAGTACAACAAGAGTCTTACCTCTTTCTCTCTCTGTTTCAGAGGAAGCCTGAGCTCATTATCAACCACAGAAGACAGACGTACTACATACAACATGACAGAAGGACCTGTGAGGTGGTGGTGTTGTGGAAAAAAAGCCCAGCTAGTTAAAAGGCAATATCAACTCCACTTTAGTGCATCACTTTACAATAACACATGCACCTGGTAGAACACTGATAAGTGATAATAAATGTTCCATATTAATATACCCTGACCGTGCTTTACTGGAATATAGAATATACCGCACAGCCTCCTAACAAGTACAAGTCAGCCATTTTCAAAATCTAAATGTTTATTCAACTACAGAAAATGCTTAGTTTAGCAGTGAACAATCAAATGCAGAGAGGGAGGTCAGTAGAGTGGGAGGAAGAAGGGCAAGGAGAGGTCAGGGAAAGAGCGCATTGAGAACGAGGGAGGGGGGGGGCTTGTAGAAAAAGAGCAACCAATGGGATCGGGGGGGGGCACCCTTCAAAGCATTATAATAGCGTCATCATTCTTTATTACAATCAGCGATTATACATTTCTCTCTTTGATGCATTTAAAACAGTCCTACACTGCAAGGGGGGCAACGTCAGTATGAAAATAAGCTTTAAAAATGCAGCAAAAAAAAACTAGCAAATGCGTCTCAAGGCATCAATCAACCTCATAACTCATTCAAACATTTGCACCTTAGCAGTGTGTGTGTCCCAAAAGGCACCCTATTCCCTAAATAGTGCATTACTTTTGACCAGAGCCTAAATGGGCTCTAGTCATAAATAGGGCACTAAATACGTTATAGGGTGCCATTTGGGACACAGTCAGAGCTTCCTCTCCTTCATAATATACACAGTTCAAACAGAAGCTCCAAACAGAAGTTCAGAGAGACAAGGCCAACTCTTTGGTACAGATATGTACAAGATAGGGGTTCAGATATGGTGTGCGCCTAAAATGGCACCCTGTTCCAACTATATAAAGAATAAGGCGTCATTTTTTTCTAAATCTGTTCTGGAATCGAATACAGAATTATTCTGATTCTGATAATTTTTCTGAAACGGGAAAATTCTCACGATCTTGTATCACATCATCTAGCATAAAAATAAGCATTATTTTCTCAGAGGCAAACGTTATCTAGAACCGTAGGAGAGGTATGAAACTAGCCAGCAGATTCTTGATCCTATGTCACGCTTGTTTACACTGAGCTGCACTGGGGTCAAAACACAATCATGGTTAGATTAAGACACCACAGAGCCGCAGCGAGATATGGGCTGGAAAACTTCTCAATGCAGGGATGGGATGTGCCCAATGATATATATATATATATACACACACACACACACACACACACACACACACTAGATGACTTACAGGGGTCACTGTTTTGAAGCCACCGCGCTGTCATTTTGGCACTCCTTCACCATTGTAAAAAATATTTTGGAAGCTATAAAAATGCATTTATTAATGTCTACATTGACGTCTGTTTTTATCAAGTTTACTCTGTTAGACACCTTAATGCATACTGTCCCCACTACAAAAATATGTAAATACAGGTCATTTTGTCCTTTAATTTAATTGGAATTCCATTCATTCCTATGAAGGACTGCCTCTTCTAGGGAGTGCCAATATGGTCGACCGGTTGCTTCAAAGCCACTCATTGGCCAATACATAGCATCAGCAATCCAGGTTTTATATACATCCTTGGATGTAACACGGTACTGAAAAGTGTACCTATATCCAAACTGATACATCAAGAAGATTGAAATACCGCTAGTTTTACTAGAAGAATGCCCTTTCATCCTCATGCTAGTGAGCAGTAGCCACCGCCACCATTTTGGAATGGCAGTGTCAGCCAATCAGCCTCTGTCGTTCAACGCGACGTGCCATTCCATAATGGCTGCTGTATCTACTGCTAGCTCGGATGAGGAGGAAAAAGGGCAGTTTGAATTGAAGTACAATTTGGGGCACAGTGGCACATCCCGTCGCTGCATTGAGGAACGTTTTCGACACCGCGCCGGCTCCGCGCTGTCTAAATCTAACCACGATTGCATTCCGACCCCAGTGCAGCTTAGTGTAAACAAGCGTAACGGCAAGATCGGAATCTGCTGGCTAATTTGAAACATGGTTATTCAGTAGCATAGGTCTAGTCATGGTCTGTGGATCAATGCGGGTAACAGAAGGTAGTACATGAAACGCGGGACAGAGTACGATGGTACTATCTCCACACTGTGGTAAGTGCCATTCCAAAACGGCTGCTTGGAATGAGACAAGGAGGGATAGGACAGGGATGATGTCATAGAAGAGAGACAGAACAAGTTCCATTGCATTCAGTCAGTTCGGGAATACTTCATGGAGAATCCTTAGAATCTTTTCATTACTTTCTAGGTAGCTTACTCTTCCCCACAATCCTACACACATTGTAAATATGCTTTGTTATTGAAGGAAAAGACTCAAACTAACTATCAATACTGTATATAAAATAACAACCAATCGGATGTGCTAGTATAGTGGTACAGTGGGTGTTTTGTAGATATGATTGGATCGGTCTTGAAGTTGTCCACTGGAGGTCTGTGAGGTCTGATCTTAACTCTGAACATGCACGTCTGTCAAACATAGAAACAAAAGAGAAACTCCGAATGAAACTTGTGAGAGGTGTCATCATTGGCACAGAGAAAAACACGAGTAAATAAAGAAAAAGTGATCAGATACTCAAGTCCTATCCAGTCAGTACCAAAAAGAAACAAAGTAAAAGAGAGAGACATAAATAGATATAGTGCTGCTGGATCGGGCGTCCTTGTGTTTATTTATCTGGAACCAGTGTTTTCTATGAAGGCCACCAGTAGGGCTTCAGTAGCCAGTCTAGTGTGGTTTGTGCGTGTGTTGAGCCACTAGGGAGGCAATGCAGGCATGGTGCTGGCAACGGCTTCCTCTTAGTGTGTATTTATATGTGTGTGTGTGAATGCTTGTGAGTACGTGAGTATGTATGTATGTTTGTGTGTGTGTATATGTACATATGTTCATGTATGTATGTATGTGTGTACTGTTTGAGCTGCTTGTTGGCTGTGGTAGCGCTGTGGCTCCTCTAGGGGGCGATCCATGCGTGTCGGAGGCACTCTGCAGCCGTAGCTCTCTTCTCTGGTACCAGGTCCAACATTGGGAAAAGGAAGCTAGCAAAGGTAGCTGCCTCCTCTTTAGACCACTCATACTTCTCCACTAGCACCTCCAACAGACCCCACGGCTTCAGCTTGGTAATGTGCCTCAGGTCACCTAGGGAGGGACGGAGGGAGAAAGTTAACTACACACACACATTCCCAAGACAGTTTACATGTGAAAAAGACAAAAAACACCCACACTTTTAGACAAGGCTCAACTTTAACCTTTTCACACGTGAGTAACAAATATCTCCAACGGTCGCCCCCAGCGTGAGTTGTTTTATGCACGTAATGTCAGAATGCGCTCACTATTCCAAAACGTGATTATTACGCAACAAGACAGTTAACGCGTGCTGCCTGCTAATTATCTATGGGCTATGTTTCAATTTGTCAATTTCAAATTATTTTCTAACAGTCCGAATTTAGGTGTGTTCCGCCTCCTCATTAATTCACATAGCCCATTTCAGCATTGCGGACAATTTATGTTTGAAGCTTTACTGAGCCGGACAAACTTCTTCCAAGCACTTCACCAATGTTTCCGCAGATCAGTATGCAGACATTTGCGCAGTCTTGCACGAATTGGCACATTCAGACTTTGGATATGTGTGCGTTCCTAACAAAGTAATTGCCTTTTTTTCTGTATATCGTGTTGGCGTTTCTAGTGTAGCATGTATGTATGAAACAATGTATTTAGAGTTTTACTTGCGTTTTCAAGTACTGGTGAAAAATAATGCATTCTGATTATTGCATATATTGTAATGGACACCTATGATGCGTGTAAAATACTTTTTGGAAGGTTGTACTGATTTTAATGACCTAATGCTAAACTATTTGCCAGCTATGTGTGGCGCCATGTTTGTTGACATTATACAATGCATTCTGGGTGTCCCGTTAACGTCTGTCAGACCAAAGATGTTATAATGAGGTGAAAGGTAAAATTCCGGAAGTGAATGATCATTGACAACACACCCCCTTCAACATGCCTACTGCAAACGGACCAAACTAATCTTGTCTCCTCTTTGGTTGACGCGAAAGAGAAAAAAAACATGGCGGTGCGCACAAACTACCCATCTTCGGATTACATTCGATTTCTAGAAAGTGTTTTACTCAAATATTTAGATCAATGATCAGCTCACCCGTGATGAAATATAAATAGTAGTTGCTATTAGCTAATTCATAGTGTTTTCTGACAGCCGAGAGTTATCTAAATATGACCGCTTGGATTACGTCAGTTAGCGCTAGGACTAATGTAGCCTACATTTTCCGGTTTGGATGACTGTGTATGAGGTCTCTACTTCTGTGAATGTCGTAACATTGCATCCAAAAATAAAACTTCACATTCAGGACATCATTTTGCAAGGACTTTGTTTGTGCAAAATGTTTGTGAGAAAACAGTGTGGCTAGCTTAAAACGCTGACTGTTGCGTCAATAACAACTGGACGTTCTAAATAAGCGTTCCAATCACACCGGGTTTGAGCGTACGCTGCAGGGACCACTGTCGAAGGATCACACCCGTTACGTGTGAACAGGTTAAACCTGCTATGGCACGCACACGAACGTGCACACAAACTATGATAACTATGAAAACACACAGCAGAGGGATAAACGACGAGGCAGAATCAATGCGTTAGCCAGCTAACTTTGATAAACAACCAGAAATAACTATTGATTTTGTCATTCATTAACAAAGCTAAACTCCGATATGGTTTTTCTTTGTTGAGTTAATTTGTCCATTCCCATTTCAAGCATACCCTTCTAAAAAAAGGTTGCTGGCTAACTTACTGATCCTGGTTTGTAGTATAACACTCTAGTGCTTCTTTACCTTTCTTGGTGAAGAACTCCTTGGAGTATTTTCCAGCCAGGATCAGCTTCTTAGGAACTTTACCCAACAACTCAATGATCAACGCTATGTGATCTACACAAGAGAGGAAGAGGACAAACAAATTAGACGGTGCCAATCTCAGTTGTGATGAAGGTCTGCAGAATCCTCACAGACACAGCAGCAGGATCTACACAACAGGATGTGAGAGTGAGTGTGTCTTGAGGTCTAAAATATTTGAGATACTATAAAAAGGCACAATCTTGTGCCTTTACAGGGAGGGGAACATACCTTCATCTCTAGAGTAGTCTTCCCCAGAGTGAGGCTCAAACAGGTAGTCTCCTGTAGCCAGCTCAAAAGCCTAGAAGGGACAGTCACATATACAGTACCAGATAAACGTTTGGACACAACTACTCATTCAATGGTTTTTCTTTATTTTTTACTCTTTTCTGCATTGTAGAATAATAGTGAAGACATCAAAACTATGAAATAACACATATGGAATCATGTAGTAACCAAAAAAGTGTTAAATCAAAATATGTTTGAGATTCTTGAATGTAGCCACCCTTTGCCTTGACAGCTTTGCACACTCTTGGCATTCTCTCAACCAGCTTCATGAGGTAGTCACCTGGATTTATTTTCCAACAGTCTTGAAGGAGTTCCCACATATGCTGAGCACTTGTTGGCTGCCTTTCCTTCACGCTGCGGTCCAACTCATCCCAAACCATCTCAATTTGGTTTCACAGAACACAGTAAGGACTCTGCCTTTGAACATTTTTCACACGTACCAACAAACGGGTGTGCTCATTCTACAGTGGTCCCTTACAGAACACAGTAAGGACAGCGTGGCCAGCTCAAACGCTGACTGTTGCATCAATCGAAACTGGACGTTCCAAATAAACGTTCTAATCCCACCGGGTTTGAGCGTACGCTCCAGCGACCACTGTAGAATGAGCACACCTGTTTGTTGGTACGTGTGAAAAGGCTCAAATGCAGAGTTGTACCAGACAGGGGGATAGACTGATGACTAGTAAGCCCCGCAGCTTAATACAAATACATATCAGAGCACTGTCTGCTGGGCTAGTTAGCGCAAGATTTTCTGAGGCTAGTTATACACTGACTAAGTTGTTTCACATTCTTGCGGGACCTCCTTGGGAAACTAAACTATTTATTAAACGTGGTTGTACTTGTGAGTTGTAACCCACATTTTTTCTTTACATGACCACGTCAACATACAGCCAGACCTGACCTGTGGTAGTTGGTAAGTGCGGAGACGTTCCTTTGCGTGTCCCTACTGACAGGAACACAGAGGCGAGGCCATGTTTTGGGTTGATCTGACAAGCGTGAGGAGTGTGTGTCGGGGTGTGTGTGTGTGTGTGTCCTCCATCATATCTCTACCCACCATTGCGGCAGTGCTCCAGATATCAGCAGGCGTCCCGTAGCCGGCTCCCATCAGCACCTCCAGAGAACGGTACTGACGAGTTTGGATGTCATCTGTAAAGTGCTTGTGCTGAGGAGGAGAGGAGGAGGGATGGAGAGAGAGAAAGAAAGAAAGAGAGAGAAAGAGAAGGCATCACTGATCTGACATGACTCGTATTGGTGTGAGCCTTTAAGTCAAATCAAATCACATTTTATTGGTCACATACACGTGGTTAGCAGAGGTTATTGCGAGTGTAGCGAAATGCTTGTGCTTCTAGTTCCGACAGTGCAGCAATATCTAACATAGACTGTAGTAAAAACCCTTGCCGTCTGTCGCATATCCGGTCATATTTATTTAATAGTCTGGTCATCTCGAGTGGACGGGATGAGAAGTGGGTCTTCCACAGCATCCTGTCCTGATTAACGATCACGCTAGCGAGCGAGGAAGGATGACTTGGGCCCAAATAAGATTTTAAAAAATTCAAAAATGGCTGTACTATACTCACCACCCAGCAGGCGTTCCCCAGATCAGCGATTTTGATCTGGATCTTGTCTGCATTGAGAGGTTCCAGAGGGTTGACCAACAGACTACCTGCTGCTACTTTATCTAAAAAGAGAGAAGAGGGTGGAAAGTGGAGGGAGAAAAAGGAGAGGAACAAAACAATATTTATCTATAATGTGAGCGTTGTGTGATGCTGCACCAGCCGGAAAAAGTCAGTTCTGCCGAGTCAACTGGAAGAGAAAGCAGACGGAAAAGACCGAAAGAGAAGTACTGAGGTGGTGATATTATAAGGAGCCCTCAGAAAGATGACAGAAAAAGTAGAGAAAGAGAGACATTACAGCTATTGACACTCACAAATAACACTTACGCCATCAACGCGAGTGTCTTCAGTGAGGTGAACCGTACAGAACATTGCAACTAGAAATGTGAGGAATAGAGCCGAAATGATACTTGAATCTACATTTCAAAGAGACATGTCTGAACTCCGTGATCTTTATTCTATAAGGTTTCCCCTCCTGATGAAGCGCGCAGCAAAGTGCCATCTCTCCCCCTCCACTAACCATTCCTCTCGCCCTCCTCTTCATCCTCTCTTCCAGGCACCTCATCCGTCTCCATCTCCTCGTCTTTTCTCTCCTCCTCATCCTTCTCTGGTCGTTTACACTCCTCCGTCTCGCCCTCCTTTCCTCTCCCTCTCCCTTCTTTATCGTGTGTTCCAGGGTCACTGGGCCCTCTGCCATTGCATTCTGGGTAAACTGCGTTGGCTGGCGATTCCCGTCCCTGGGTACTGACATTGTCGGGGGCTACGGCGTCAAGTTTGTTGGCGTTCTGTTGGTCCTCTTCTTCTTCGTTGGTCCTCTGTACTACATGGCTCTCCGAGAGGGCATGGCCATTGCAGTTCACCTCCATCCTGCTCTCCTCCTCCATTTTATCTGGAGCTGGGTCTAGGGGACAGAGGGTAAGTGATAGGACAGTCAGTCACATAACCCTATGTCAACACACTACTGATCAGCAACCCTGGTCCCATGACATTTGGTCCAAATATTGTTTGAAATCCACTACATGGCAGCCGGGCTGCCAGAATCATTGATCTACAAATCCCCTTGCATGCCATAAGACTACTCATTATGTAATGAAGATTAGCAATTCTGTGCCTCCAATTGATCTCCCCACACTGGTTGTGTTCTCTAAAACCATGGTGTTTGTTTACCTGCTGTGACACCATTAGCGATGTCCTGTAGCGTGTCGGTGGGCGGGGGGGAGTCTGTGGTGGTCCCTTCAGTCTCCTCTTCCCCCTCCTCCTCTCCTCCCTCTGGCGCTCCCTCCATCTCCTGAATCCTCTTCTCTAACATCTCCGCCTGCTTCCGCTGTTTCTTCTTCATCTTCTTCTTCTTGTTCTTTGACATCTTCGCCGTCTGAGGGGAGGGGTAAGGAGAGGGGGATGAAAAGAGGAGTGAAGAAGGGAAGAGAGTTCAAGGCTTAGACTACTATACAATTTGTAAAACTGCTTTTCCATTGATAAGTGTGAACAGAGAGCCACCCACTCCCATGCATTACCTGGTAGCAGCAACCACACTCAATAAAAACATCATGCTTTTATAAATAACGCAGAAAAACAGAGACTTACTGGTTTGGGCGCAGGGGCTGTGCTCACTAGGCAGAAAGAAGAGAAAGAGAACATTCGACTGTCATATCCTCAGCTAGATAATGACTAAACCAGCACAGGATTATGTCAAATCTGCCTCAGTAATTAGCATACAGTACCAGTAGCACGGTGTCTGTCTGTATTGTATTGTCCCTAGAATTTCTAAGCAAACAGCTGGAGGCAGGGCCTTCTCCTATAGATCCACATTTTTATGGAATGGTCGGCAGACCATTGTATCCATGTGAGAGACGCAGACTCTGGCTCAACCTTTAAGTCTTTACTGAAGACTCATCTCTTCAGTAGGTCCTACAATTGAGTGTAGTCTGGCAGAAATCAAATCAAATTTTATTTGTCACATGCAGGGAGAATACAACAGGTATTAATGCTTACTTACAAGCCCTTAACCAACAGTGCAGTTAAAAAAATCTAATCTACCGAAATAGAAGTAACAAATAATTAAAGAGCAGCAGTAAAATAACAATTGCGAGGCTATATACAGGGGGTACCGGTACAGAGTCAATGTGCGGGGGGGGGGGGGGGGGCGCACCGGTTAGTCGAGGTAAGATGTACATGTAGGTAGAATTATTAAGGTGACTATACATAGATAACAGAGCAGCAGGAGCATAAAAGAGGGGGGGCAATACAAATAGACTGGGTAGCCATTTGATTAGAGGTTCAGGAATCTTATGGCTTGGGGGTAGAAGCTGTTTAGAAGCCTCTTGGACCTAGACTTGGCGCTCCGGTACTGCTTGCCGTGCGGTAGCAGAGAGAACAGTCTATGACTAGGGTGGCTGGAGTCCTTGACAATTTTTAGGGCCTTCCTCTGACACTGCCTGCGTATAGAGGTCCTGGATGACAGGAAGCTTGGCCCCAGTGACGTACTGGGCCGTACACACAACCCTCTGTCGTGTCTTTGCTATCATTAAATTGAAGACTTATAGTTTTTATCAAAGATTCCTGTAATTAGGGATTACGCGATCAACTGAGTAATAACGTAACTAATTAACTATGAATTTGGGAGCACCAGGGAAAGTAGTCAGATTACAAAGTTATAATTTCCCAATATAACCTTTCAGATATTTTCATATCTGATCAATAGTCTTCTAATTAATGATTTATTTACTTTACCTCACGTTAGTCTCATTCCAAACGTTGTAAATTGTTGATTATCTGCACGAACCCAGTCTTCACTATGAGTCATCCATACATCAATTGTCTTAAATCATTTATTTATTACTAACTAATTAATTCACAGATATGCACAAACAAAACAAACAAACTTAAAAAGGGTTACATGAAATGGGAGAAATATGCCCTAGTGGCTGAACCGGCATGGCGGCTCGTTAGACAAAAGGGAGAATGGGGGGTCGATTCAGAAGTCACTACAGAGTATACTCTTTATAACAATTGACATGCTAATCCTTACACATGAACGCTCACTCATTCGGGAACAACTGCAATCAATATATATATATTTACGCTCGGTGTGTGTCGTCTTGATCGTTGGAGAGAAGTTAGTTTCTGTTGGAGTGAAGTTAGTTTCTGTTGGAGTTCCTTCTGTCTCGGTTATTGTGGATAGTTCAGTGACATTCGTTATAGAATGGATGTTTCGGCGGTTGTCTTTCTTCGCGTTCAATGATACCGAATTCCTAGCTGCAGACTAGTAGTCAATATCAAAACTTGTTATTATTCGTCTAAGAGTTTAACCACGTGGTATGGTTAAAGATTCAGCAATTGTACTTAACCTTCGTTCTCCTCCTGGAGGATAAACATGGTCTAATGGTAATTTCTCAGAGTTGACTTTTATTCAGATAGCAGGAAGGGGCTGTCCTTGGATGTCTGACCCAACTGGCTCAGGGGCGGGTCCTCAGGTTTAGTTCAAATCAAAAAGGGATTTGTATTTTTCTTCATTAAACAGTCCAAAATCATATTACACAATTATACAAACAGTATCATACTCACTCATTCATTTTATACAACAAACAGATGTAAACCTCATATCTAAGGTTATTATATAAACAGCGGTATGGCAATGTAGTCCCACAGTCTCTCATGAGTTTCCCACGTGGTGACCAATGGGCATGTTAATAGCTGGACTCTCCACCGATCTTTTATACTTTTGCAGGGAACATGAAATATGTTCGTACCTCAAGTTCTGTGAGGTGGGAGAAAATTCCTTTGTCCTGAAAGTTTACCCTCTGTCTAATACTGTTGGGCCATGAGGAGATTCTCAGGAATTTACGACGTCTCTCTGTGACCACAGCATGGGTTGAAGGGGCAGGGAAAGGCAGGGAGAGGGGGATGGGGTTTGCAATACCCAAGCAGGCAACGTCATGACACCTCTGTAGTGCCTTGCGGTCGGAGGCCAAGCAGTTGCCATACCAAGCAGTGATGCAACCAGTCAGGATGCTCTCGATGGTGCAGCTGTAGACATTTTTGAGGATCTGAGGACCCACGCCAAATCTTTTCAGCCTCCTGAGGGGAAATAGGTTTTGTCGTGCCCTCTTCACAAATGTCTTGGTGTGCTTGGACCATGTTAGTTTTTTAGTGATATGGACTCCAAGGAACTTGGAAGCTCTCAACCTGCTCCACCACAGCCCCGTCGATGAGAACAGGGGAGTGCTCGGTCATGCATTTCCTGTAGTCCACAATCATCTCCTTTGTCTTGATCACGTTGAGGGAGAGGTTGTTGTCCTGGCACCACACGGTCAGGTCTCTGACCTCCTCCCTATAGGCCGTCTCATCGTTGTCGGTGACCAGGCCTACCACTGTTAAGTCATCGGCATACTTAATGTTGTTGGAGTCGTGCCTGGCCGTGCAGTCATGACTGAACAGGGAGTACAGGAGGGGACTGAGCACGCACCCCTGAGGGGCCCCCGTGTTGGATGTGTTGTTACCTACCCTTACCACCTGGGGGTGGCCCGTCAGGAAGTCCAGGAGTCAGTTGCAGAGGGAGGTGTTTAGTCCCAGTGTCCTTAGCTTAGTGATGAGCTTTGAGGGCGCTATGGTGTTGAACATTGAGCTGTAGTCAATGCATAGCATTCTCACATAGGTGTTCCTTTTATCCAGGTGGGAAAGGGCAGTGTGGGGTGCAATAGCGATGGCATTATCTGTGGATCTGTTGGGGTGGTATGCAAATTGGAGTGGGTCTAGGGTTTCTGGGATAATGGTGTTGATGTGAGCCACGGCCAGCCTTTCAAAGCACTTCATGGCTACAGACGTGAGTGCTACGGGTCGGTAGTAATTTAGGCAGGTTACCTTAGTGTTCTTGGGCACAGGGACTATGGTGGTCTGCTTGAAACATGTTTGTAATACAGGCTCAGACAGAGAAAGGTTGAAAATGTCAGTGAATGTGTACTCCGCATGCTCGGAGTACACATCCTGGTAAACCGTCTGGCCCGGTGGCCTTCTGAATGTTAACCTGTTTAAAGGTCTTACTCACATCGGCTGCGGAGAGCGTGATCACACAGTCGTCCGGAACAGCTTAAGCGCTCATGCATGTTTCAGTGTTGCTAGCTTCGAAGCGAGCATAGAAGTAGTTTAGCTCGTCTGGTAGGCTCGAGTCACTGAGCAGCTCTCGGCTGTGCTTTCCTTTGTAGTCTGTAATGGTTTGCAAGCCCTGCCACATCCGACAAGCGTCGGAGCCGGTGTATTACGATTCGATCTTAGTCCTGTATTGGCGCTTTGCCTGTTTGATGGTTCGTTGGAGGGCATAGCAGGATTTATTATAAGCTTCCGAAAGTCCCGCTCCTTGAAAGCGGCAGCTCTACCCTTTAGCTCAGTGCGGATGTTGCATGTAATCCATGGCTTCTGGTTGGGGTATGTACGTACAGTCACTGTGGGGACGACGTCATCGATGCACTTATTGATGTACTCCTCAATGCCATCGGAAGAATCCCGGAACATATTCCAGTCTGTGCAGGCAAAACAGTCCTGTAGCTTAGCATCTGACCATGTCACTGGTTCTTCCTGCTTTAGTTTTTGTTTGTAAGCAGGAATCAGGATAGAATTGTCGTCAGATTTGCCAAATGGAGGGTGAGGGAGAGCTTTGTACGCGTCTCTGTGTGTGGAGTAAAGGTGGTCTAGAGTTTGTTTCCCTCTGGTCACACATTTAACATGCAGGTAGAAATTAGGTTAATGCAGGCAAACTCAAATCTGTTTAAAGTCCCCGGCCAGTAGGAGCGCTGCCTCTGGATGAGCGTTTTCCTGTTTGCTTATGGCCGTATACAGCTCACTGAGTGTGGTCTTAGTGCCAGCATCGGTTTGTGGTGGTAAATAGACAGCTACGAAGAATATAAACTCTTGGTAGATAGTGTGGTCTACAGCTTGTCATGAGATACTCTACCTCAGGCGAGCAAAACCTTGAGATATCCTTAGATATCGTGCACCAGTTGTTTACAGATAGACATAGACCGACACCCCATGTCTTACCAGAGGGCCAGCTGTATGTTATTCGCGTCGTCGTTCAGCCACGACTCGGTGAAACATAAGATATTACAGTATTTATTGTCCAGTTGGTAGGATATACGTGCTGTAGTTCGTCCACTTTATTATCCAACGATTGTACGTTGGCCAATAGTACCGATGGCAAAGGCAGATTAGCCACTCATCGCCGGATCCTTACAAGGCACCTTGATCTCCTTCGCGATATCTCCGTCTTTCTCCTGCGAACGACAGGGATGAGGGCCTCGTCGGGTGTCTGGAGTAAATCCCTCTCGTCCGACTCAAAGAAAAATTATTCGTCCAGTTCAAGGTGAGTAATCGGTGTTCTGATGTCCAGAAGCTGTTTTCGGGTCTTAAGAGACAGTAGCAGCAACATTATGTACAAAATAAGTTACAAAAAATGCAAAACAAAACAGCACGGTTGGTTAAGAGCCCATAAAACGGCAGCCATCCCCTCTGGCACCATTACTATCGCCCAGGGGTGCGAAGGTGAAAAGCAAGGTACTGGAGTGAAGAAGAACCATCGCTGCCTGGCCGGCTCCCCTTCTCCACTAGGATTCTCTGCCTCTGACCCTATTACGTGGGCTGAGTCACTGTCTTACTAGTGCTCTCCCATGGGCATTAATATTGACTTGGTGCCACCTTTGCTGCTATAACAGCCTCCAATCTTCTGGGAAACTTTCCACTAGATATTGGAATATTCCTTCCATTCAGCCACAAGAGTATTACGGAGGTCGGGTACTGATGTTGGGCAATTAGGCCTGGCTCGCAGTCGGTGTTCCAATTGATCCCAAAGGTGTTCGATGGGGTTGAGCCCAGGTTGAAAGTCACTGAGCTCTTCAGTTAGGCCATTCTAATGCCAATGTTTGTCTATGGAGATCGCATGGCTGTGTGCTCGATATTATACACCTGTCAACAATGGGTGTGGCTGAAATAGCCGAATCCACAAATTTGAAGGGGTGTCCACATACTTTTGTATATAGTGTTAATGTTTGTTTTTGACTTTGTTATACATTTGTTGTCCTTTTTGAGGATCCACATGTCATGGAAAATGTTATTTTGAACAACTAATGAGCAACTCCATTGTAAATCCAGCGCATATTGAATGTTGAGATTGCCGAAAGGCCAGTCTTTTGCAATGACAAGGAGTGGCGAGGAGTGGAATTTTAGCCAAAGAGACTGGTACTCAGACTAGAAGGCAGTCGGGAGGAGACAAGATCCAGTGGGACCATTCTAGCCAAGGAGAGGGCAGACTCGTGTGTGTACAGGTACAACTCCCGAGATACAGTGCATTCGGAAAGTATTCAGACCCCTTGACTTTTTCCACATTGTGTTACATTACAGCCTTATTCTAAAATGGATTAAATAAAAAAAATTCTCACAGCAACCTACACACAATTCCCCACAATGACAAAGCGAAAACAGGATGGTCTGATAAAACCAAGATCGAACTCTTTGGCCTGAATGCCAAGCGACACATCTGGAGGAAACCTGGCACCATCCCTACAGTGAAGCATGGTGGTGGCAGCATCATGCTGTTGGGATGTTTTTCAGCTGCAGAATGCTTATGTAAATAAGGTATCAGTTTATTTTTAATACATAATTTCCCCCCCGAAAAATCTGTTTTTGCTTTGTCATTATGGGGTATTGTGTGTAGATTGATGAGGGAAAAAAAAAAAAAATTGTGAATAAGGCTGTAATGGAAGGGGTCTGAATACTTTCCGAATTAACTGTATACCCACTGATTGTTGAAGAATATAACTTATGAAGGCCTGATGAGCTTAGTTCAACTGTCGTACTTCATCAGAACTGAAAATACAAGATTGTTTACAAACATTGGAGTAAAATCATATAAATGGAAACAAACACTTACATGGTTATAATTTTGACATCATGGATAGTCAGTCCTTTAATCCATAGCTCTGTCTATTAATTTGAGAGGTTACATTTCTCCAGGCCCATCCCTCAGCTTTTTACCAAAAACACTGACCTAACATGCTGACCCAACAGGCTCTGCGCGTGTTTGCGTGTGCCATTGTGCAGGTGTTGTTTTTGTCGATCCCCACCAGACACGTTCATGACAAGCAGGCTAAAATACTTAAACCAACTGAACCAACTATATTCATTTGGGGACGGGTCGAAACACACATGAAACATTCATGGACATTTAGCTAGCTTGTTGTTGCTAGCTAATTTGTCCTGGGTTGATATTTACCTGAAATGCATATGGTCCCTTTTATTTTTGCTAGATCTTTGTAGAATGTTTGGCCCATGTTGAGTCATACAACATCGTGTGTTCTCTACTCGGACAATTCATCCAGATGAAAAAACGGGAAAGCTAGTTCGTTTTTCTCCTTGTTCATTCTTCTTCTGTGGAATTTATATGAAAGTTAGAAACCAACTTTAAGGCGCATTACCACCACCAAATGGACTGGAGTGTGGCCCTCTTTCTTTCAATCACCCACGTGGGTATATGCTCCAAAAAGTTATATTTTAGCGCCTGGCTATGCAGACATTCGTTGCCACCCGCAAACATTTTTGGATGAATGATTGATGCATGTGCAAATATGTGGCAACGTATTTTTGCAACGCGGGCGGTGTGGTCAGCATGTAACGTAGAAGGCGTAAAAGAAACGTCTGTGCGGGGTTAAAAGAAACCGGAAGCATCCAGTTCAGGCTTCGCCTCATCTCTGCTTTTTCCCTGAAAACCATATGCCTCGGGTTCTTCCGACCCTCTGAGGGTGCCAAAACACAGGCAGGGTGACCACTTCATTGCTTAAGATGGAGTCTATCTTTTACAATCCCATTATTCACCATCCCAAGCCCTGATGGTAACGTTATGTTCACTATGTTCGTTATGTTGATAAAACCTTCCGAAACTGTTCACTCTGTTAATTCAGTGTGCCAATTGGTCGAGAGAAAGTGTCCGTCATCTGTGGATACAGAGGAGGCTGGCACTCCTGTCCTGTCACTCTGTAGCCCCAGCAGCCATCGTCCTATCGTAGGACTGTATATATGCGTCTCCTTCTTTGTGGTGTGTCTGTGTGTATGTACCTGCAGATCCAGAAGGGGGTGGAGCTCCTGTCCTCTGCCACTCTGTAGCTTCAGCAGCCATATTCCTAATGTAGGGCTCGTTAACAGTCAACAAGATGTTCTCTGGCTTGATGTCCGTGTGGATGATCTTACACTTTGAGTGGAGGTAGTCCAGCCCCTGGAGAACCTATAGGACGGTAGAGCATCAGTAAGACCACTGCTGCATAGGGTTTCAACATTAAGAATAATTCCAGTTGGAGGATTCCACGAATCAGGGAAACTTTAGAATTTTCAACCTTGTTTCGACGTAAAAGTTATGTAGAATGTTTGTTTTTGCTAAAAAAGAATGCACCCAACCTGGAACACACCCAATGTTGTGTGAGGAATAAGGTTTTGTTTTACCTGTCGAATGATGCTCTTGACACAGGGCAGAGGAAGGCCCTGGTAGTTAGACTTGATGATCCACTTCAGCAGGTGATGACCCAGAACCTCAAACACCATACAGACATCTGATGGGCAGCTGGGTCAAGGACTCAAAAACACACACACACCCTTGTCATTCACGCCTATGCATTTGGCAGACACCTACCCAATATAAAAAATGTGAACACCTAAGGTTCTGCCAAGAACCAAGATGGAAGTGGGCCAACGAACCCAGAAATCAATACGACCTCTTCCAGAAGCTGGGCATGCTGGGACGGAGGAAGTCTGGACGCGTTGCCCAGACACCCAGCTGTGACCAGGATGTAAGCATTGCTGGGACGGACAGACAAACTGTCACTACATCTGTGGCTCTGTGCGTGTCATCTAGCTGGAGTGTATTGTGCTGCCAACAGCTGTACCACACCGGCCAAACATCAGTGCAACATCTGCGAAACACTGATAGATAGTGCCAGGACTAGGGCAATAAAGATGTTAAGGCTCATAATATTGACTAATACTAACGCACTGATCTTAGGGAGTACTGAGTAGATGGAGTATGCCTGCGTCCTTTGATTGTCTGTTTCAGGGTTATTATAGTAAACTACAACTGAAAAAAAAAAAAAAACTATTATTATGTAAACTTTCAGCAAAAAAAAAATCTAATGGGATTAAGCTTTTTTCTTCTTCTTCTAATGGGGGTTTCAAGCTTCCGAATCTGGCAGCTAAATGCTGAGAGGAGATAGTGATGTTTCAAATTGACCTAGCTTGTGCATCATGACCACTGGCTATCAATGTTGAATTGCTGTGGGAGCATCGAGCACTCTTTAAAAAGACTAGTGCAGTCAAAAATGGGATTGTCCTTTATACAGTATATATATATATATATATATATATATATATATATATATATATATACACATACATACACATATATATATATACACCCATATATACACAAAAGTATGTGGTCACCAATTGAATGGATTGGCTATTTCTGCAGGTTTCCACATATTTTTGGCCATGTAGTATATTTCCACGTTGTTTTTACACTGCTGCTACTCGCTGTTTATTATCTATGCATAGTCACTTTACCCCTACCTACATGTACAAATTACCTCGACTAACCTGTACCCCCACACACTGACTCGGTACCGGTAACCCCTGTATACAGCCTTGTTATTTTATTGTGCAACCTTTTTCCCCCTTTCGTTTATTTAGCTAATATTTTTATTTCTTGAACTGCATTGTTGGTTAAGGGCTTGTAAGTGTAAGGTCCACACCTGTTGTAATCGGCGTTCGTGACAAATAAAATTTGATTTGAGGTTGGAATAATACTGCGAAATTGTGAAAAATATGATAGCGCCATTTTAGTGTAAGAGCTGTTTGAAAGACCACTTGAAACGTCAGCCTGTTTCGGTGGGATGGAGTTTTGGCCTTCCATGGTGACATCACCATGTGATAAATTAGTTCAATTGACCAATAACAGAGTTCCAAACATCTCTGCCAATAACAGCACATTTTCATTTTCCCCCTTCCCACTCAGACCAAAATTATTGCTTGAGAAAATGCACTTTGCAAGAAGCTATTTTTGTTTATTTTTGTCCATTTTAATTGAAAACCACTAACACTTCAGCTCCGTTATATGCATCAGCGTTGCGTCAATGTGACATTTTAACTGCTCTGCATTTTAACAGGAGAGCAGAGGGGAAGAGGGTCTTTATTCTATTTTCCTCTGCTGTACCATATTCATCAACTACGCGCAAGTACAATAGTGTTGGTCCTGTTTTTTGTAAGTACTCATTAAAATTGTTGCTAGTGGTTGTACTAAATGATCCTCTGATTAAACAAAAGCAACGTGTGTGAATTGTAAACATAGTCAATGTAGCTAGCTAGAGTTTCTGCTAGCTGGTAGCTTCGTGACTTTCGAAATCTTAGTAAAATAACCAGTGGTGTATAGTCGAGGCCATATGCAACCGAAAAACTCTTGAGCTTGTATGCTGCTATTGGATGTGACAAAACGCGCGCGCAACACGGGCAGTATAGTAGCTTGCATTCATTTCAAAGGAAGCATTCCCTCAATGGCTGATGGCAATGCAAGACACTCGATTGTCGTAGTGTAGCAGGGCAGTTAGGTACTTAATTGTTATCCAGAAATGAATTGCTAGAGACAAATCGGCGTAATGTCTTTTCCACAGGTGCATGTTCATTAATTGTTTATGGTTCATTGAACAAGATCTGTGAAGTTCTGATTTTTTTTTACAAATCATCTTTGAAAGACAGGGTCCTGAAAAAGGGAAGTTTCTTTTTTTGCTGAGTTTACATATACATACGACATGCCACCAGGGATCTCTTCACAGTCCAAGTCCAGAACAGACTGAGAAACATGCAGTAATACATAGACCCATGACTACATGGAACCACATCAAGTAACTCAAGCGAGCAGTGAAATCAGATTATAAAAACAGATAAAACACCTTATGGCACAACACGGACTGTGAAGAGACGCATACGCACACACATAATGGCTGCATCGCTGCTTCATACGGCAACTGCAAGGCACAAGACTGCAAGGCGCTATAGAGAGTGGTGAGTACGACCCAGTACATCCATACCATGTTTACAAAGGACGTGACCAAACATTTGATTCTTACAGAAATACAACCTAGAACACAATAAATGGCCCCTCCCCTCCCATAAACTACATTATGTCCCTAACACAAACTAAATAATATAACGAAATAGAAATGTTTATATCAAACTGAATAAAAACTAGTAAATCAAGGTCACAAAACTGAAACTCAAATAAAAACCAAAAAACTCGTAAAATCACAAAACTATAATAACCTTGGTCTGTTGTCATGCTTGTGTATATAACAGTTGATAAAGCACTGTTGTCATTGTTTTACTGAGGATACGACTTCCGTTCATGCCAGAGATCTTGAAGTCGTCTAGTAGCTGAACCACCTTCTCTCTGCTGGGGTCGTTCTGGTCCGTGTTCCTCACTGATCTCAGCAGCTTGATCTCATCCAGGGCTGTCTCAGTGTAGTGCTCTGCACTCTTCACCACCTTCATGGCCACAAAACGCTTCCCCCTGGAGATACAGGACAACTTACACAGTGTACCAACATTAGGAACACCATACTAATATCAGAACTGCCAACCCTGTCCAACTTTTTAGAGTACCAGACTCGCGCAGAAAATTGGAGATTCATGTGCTTTGACAAACATTATGGCTCGCACCTGGTTCAGTTCAGTCCTCTGAAAAGGTACTTACAAAACATAAATAAAAGTACAGAACATATAAAAAAAATACATGTTTGGTGGAATTAGCACAGATTGTATGTTTATTCCATGTACAGTGTAGAATGGAGATAATTATATATAACGTTTTTCTTGGCACATGAACCCCCAAGTTTAGTCTCTATAGTAGAAGAACGCTTGTCGCCTCTCAAAACAGGGCAAATCACGAGGGACAGCTCACAAATATTGGCTTTTTAGAAACGGTTCCTAATCAACACTAAAAGCAAAATCATTTAAAACATACAAACAAAATGATCGCGTCGACAGACCGCAAACTGGCTACACAAAGCTTAAGTAGGCTACCGCAAAGGGAATCTGAACGCTGTTCGCTAGAATAGTCCGGTGTTTCAGCCGATGTAAAAGTGCCCATTGGATTTCTTTGCAGCGCGTACATCATGAAATTGATAAAATCTCAAATCTAGTGAAAAGGCTTTTTCGAAGCATTGCCTCTATTGCTAATACCGGACACGCATTCATTCTACATTGCGCAGTCTTCTAAACTCTCGACTCCATTTAATGCCAATATGTTCATATTTATTTTGGATTATACATTTGTAATGCTTTTTGTGACGTGACTCATAATTACAGTTACAGTCTATCAGGTTGCGTGATCCTCGTAATGTTACGTGGAAAATACAACTAATGGGACGCAGAATTAAATGTACTGTGCGTGGCCAAAAGTTTTGAGAATGACACATATTAATTTTCACAAAGTCAGCTGCCTCAATTTGTATGATGGCAATTTGCATATACTCCAGAATGTTATGAAGAGTGATCAGATGAATTGCAATCAATTGCAAAGTCCCTCTTTGCCATGCAAATGAACTGAATCCCCCAAAAACATTTCCACTGCATTTCAGCCCTGTCACAAAAGGATCGGCTGACATCATGTCAGTGATTCTCTCGTTAACACAGGTGTGAGTGTTGACGAGGACAAGGCTGGAGATCACTCTGTTATTCAAACTCAATCAGCAAGACAGACTGGAAGCTTCAAAAGGAGGGTGGTGCTTGGAATAATTGGTCTTCCTCTGTCAACCATGTGTACCTAACCATAAACATCAACGCCTTTCTTAAAATCAATACACAAGTATATATTTTTTAAACCTGCATATTTAGTTAATATTGCGTTCTAACATGAATTTCTGTTAACTAGGAAAAATAGTGTCACTTCTCTTGCAACAGAGTCAGGGTATATGCAGCAGTTTGGGCCGCCTAGCTCATTGCAAACTGTGAAGACTATTTCTTCCTAACAAAGACAGCCAACTTCGCCAAACGGGGGATGATTAACAAAAGCGCATTTGCGAAAAAAGCATAATCGTTGCACGAATGTACCTAACCATAAACATCAATGCCTTTCTTAAAATCAATACACAGAAGTATATATTTTTTTAAACCTGCATATTTAGCTAAAAGAAATTCATGTTAGCAGGCAATATTAAACTATGACTTCAAGCCTATCAACTCCCGAGATTAGGCTGGTGTAACTGATGTGAAATGGCTAGCTAGTTAGCGGGGTGCACGCTCATAGCGTTTCAAACGTCACTCGCTCTGAGAATTGGAGTAGTTCCCCTTGCTCTGCAAGGGCCGCGGCTTTTGTGGAGCGATGGGTAACGATGCTTCGAGGGTGGCTGTTGTCGATGTGTTCCTGGTTCGAGCCCAGGTAGGGGCGATGACCATTGTTACAATGACCATTGTTATGTTTGGAAGAAAAGGGGGGACGTTTGCAAGCCGAAGAACACCATCCCAACCGTGAAGCACGGGGGTTGCAGCATCATGTGGGGGTGCTTTGCTACAGGAGGGACTGGTGCACTTCACAAAATAGATGGCTTCATGAGAAAGGAAAATTATGTGGATATATTGAAGCAACATCTCAAGACATCAGTCAGGAAGTTAAAGCTTGCAAATGGGTCTTCCAAATGGACAATGACCCCATGCACACTTCCAAAGTTGTGGCAAAATGGCTTAAGGACAGCAAAGTCAAGGTATTTGAGTGGCCATCACAAAGCTCTGACCTCAATCCTATAGAAAAGTTGTGAACAGAACTGAAAAAGCGTGTGCAAGCAAGGAGGCCTACAAACCTGACTCAGTTACACCAGCTCTGTCAGGAGGAATGGGCCAAAATTCACCCAACTTACTGTGGGAAGCTTGTGGAAGGCTACACGAAACATTTGACCTAAGTTAAACAATTTAAAGGCAATGCTACCAAATACTAATTGAATGTATGTAAACTTCTGACCCACTGGGAATGTGATGAAATAAATAAAAGCTGAAATAAATCACCTCTACTATTATTCTGACATTTCACATTCTTAAAATAAAGTGGTGATCCTAACTGACCTAAGACAGGGAATTTTTACTAGGATTAAATGTCAGGAATTGTGAAAAACAGAGTAAATGTATTTGACTAAGGTTTATGTAAACTCCCGACTTCAACTGTATATACACAAAAGTATGTGGACACCCCTTCAAATGAGCAGATTCTGCTATTTCAGCCACACCCGTTGCTGACACGTATATAAAATCGAGCACACAGCCATGCAATCTCCATAGACAAACACACGTATAATTGTTTGTGTGTTATTAGTTTAAGTCTATTGTTGTGACTTAGATGGAGCTTAGATCAAAATTAATGTTCAATTTATGCAAAAATCCAGGTAATTCCAAAGGGTGTATGTCAGACAGACATTATAGATACTGTACACCGTCAACACTTACTGTATGTCCCAGGCCAGCCACACAGTGGAGAAATGTCCCCAGCCCAGCTTCCTGATCACATGGTATCTCCCATTGAACAGGTCTCCTATCTTCACATGGTGGTAACCTCCTGCAATAGTAACATATGGTAGTTGGTGTGTGTGACTGTGTATGGACGTGTTTAACTATAACCAGAAGTCCCAACAAGAATAGTAAACAACAATTCCACCAACTGGGAACACTGACCTGTTCACCGGGCGTGCTACCTTGTCCCGGACCTGCTGTTTTCGACTCTCTCGCTCTCTACCGCACCTGCTGTCTCTAACTGAATGATTGGCTATGAAAAGCCAACTGACTTTTACTCCGGAGGCGCTGACCTGTTGCACCCTCTACAACCACTGTGATGATTATTATGATTTGACCTTGCTGGTCATCTACGAATGTATGAACATCTTGGCCATGTACTGTTATAATTTCCAGCCGGCACAGCCAGAAGAGGACTGGCCACCCCTCAGAGCCTAGGTTCCTGCCTTTGTTGGGAGTTTTTCCTCGCCACCATGCTTCTACACCTGCATTGCTTGCTGTTTGGGGTTTTAGGCTGGGTTTCTGTGTAATACTTTGACATCGGCTGATGTAAAAAGGGCTTCATAAATACATTTTATTGATAGATTGTCAGTCCCCACGAGGTCAAATGCTACTTTTAGGGGGTTACGGTTAGAATTAGGTTAAGGGTTAGGGATAGGAGCTAGAGTTAGGATTAAGGTTATGGTTCGGTTTTTGGGTTAAGGTTAGGGAAAAATGGGATTTTGAATGGGACTGAATTGTGTATCCCCACAAGCGCTGTACAAGACTGTGTGTGTGTACACAGTGTATCATACCTCTACAGTAGTCGTTGGGATCCTCCTGCTCCTCGTCATCAGAGCCCAGTATCTCCTCATCCTGGTCTGGGATAGGAGAGTCATTCTGCTTGGACGCACCTCCCCGCGGCGCAGGGTCTGGTCTGGAGAGCGAGCGAGAGAGAGAGGGCAGGGTTATTGTAAATGAGCCTTTTCCGTTAACTTGGGATTGAGGCGTATAGCTGCTGGATCTACACAACCGATGTCATGGGACGTGGTTTCATCTGACATTCTACTTTTAAGGTCGGAAAACGTGACATACTTTAATTTATATGTCCCTTTGGTGCTCCCTGAAGCTGGGAGGTCAGGCCTCTAAATAGTACTCCATCGACAGCTGTGATGCCTTGGTATATTCAATCAAATCGGCCTCAATGGCAATAGGCCAAAGTGATATTGAGGAATCTGTGTCTGCATCCCAAATGGCACCCTATTCCCTTTATAGTAAACATTTTTTGACCAGGGCCCATATACAGTACCAGTCTAAAGTTTAGACACACCTACATATTCAAGGGTTTTTCTCAAATGTTTTGCTATTTTCTACATTTTTGAAGTAATAGTGAAGACGTCAAAACTATGAAATAACACACATGGATTCATGAAGTAACCAAAAAAGTGATAAACAAATCAAAATATTTTATATTTGAGATTCTTCAAAGCCACCCTTTGTCTTGATGACAGCTTTGCACAATTTATTTTCTTCTTAATGCGTTTGAGCCAATCAGTTGTGTAGTGACAAGGTAGGGGTGGTATACAGATGATAGCCCTATTTGGTAAAAGACCAAGTCCATATTATGGCAAGAACAGCTCAAATAAGCAAAGAGAAACAACAGTCCATCATTACTTTAAGACATGAAGGTCAGTCAATTTCAAGAACTTTGAAAGTTTCTTCCAGTGCAGTCGCAAAAACCATCAAGCGCTATGATGAAGCTGGCTCTCATGAGGACCTCCACAGGAAAGGAAGACCCAGAGTTACCTCTCCTGCAGAGGATAAGTTCATTAGTTACCAGCCTCAGAAATCGCAGCCCAAATAAATGCCTCGCAGTTCAAGTAACAGACATCTCAACATCAACTGTTCAGAGGAGACTGAGTGAATCAGGCCTTTGTGGTCGAATTGCTGCAAAGAAACCACTACTAAAAGGACACCAATAAGAAGAGACTTGCTTCCGCCAAGAAACACAAGAAATGGACATTAGACAGGTGAAAATCTGTCCTTTGGTCTGATGAGTCCAAATTTGAGATTTTTGGTTCCAGATGCCATGTATTTGTGAGACGCAGAGTAGATGAACGGATGATCTCCACATACAGTGGGGCAAAAAGGTATTTAGTCAGCCACCAATTGTGCAAGTTCTCCCATTGCCAACAAAGGGTATATAACAAAGTATTGAGAAACTTTTGTTATTGACCAAATACTTATTTTCCACCATAATTTGCAAATAAATTCATAAAAAATCCTACAATGTGATTTTCTGGATTTCCCCCCCTCATTTTGTCTGTCATAGTTGAAGTGTACTTATGATGAAAATTACAGGCCTCTCTCATCTTTTTAAGTGGGAGAACGTGCACAATTGGTGGCTGACTAAATACTTTTTTGCCCCACTGTATGTGGTTCCCACTGTGAAGCATGGAGGTGGTGGTGTGATAGTGCTTCGCTGGTGACACTGTTGGTGATTTATTTACAATTCAAGGCACACTTAACCAGCATGGCTACCACAGTATTCTGCAGCGACACGCCACCAATCGAGTTTGCGCTTATTGGGACTATCATTTGTTTTTCAACAGGACATTGACCCAACACATCTCCAGGCTGTGTAAGGGCTATTTGACCAGGAAGGAGAGTGCTGCATCAGATGACCTGGCCTCCACAAACACCCAACCTCAACCCAATTGAAACGGTTTGGGATGAGTTGGACCGCAGAGTAAAGGAAAAGCAGTCAACAAGTGCTCAGCATATGTGGGAACTCCTTAACCTGTTTGGGCTGCAGGGGCAGTATTGAGTAGCCGGATAAAAGGTGCCCATTTCAAACGGCCTCGTACTCAATTCTTGCTCGTACAATATGCATATTATTATTACTATTGGATAGAAAACACTCTCTAGTTTCTAAAACCATTTTAATTATATCTGTGAGTAAAACAGAACTCCCTTTGCAGCAAACTTCCTGACAGGAAGTGGAAAATCTGAAATCGATGCTCTCTTCTAGGGGCTGCCTATTAAAGTCCTTGAGATTTATTCGTTTAGATGCACTTCATACGTCTTCCACTAGATGTCGACAAGGAGTGAGAGAAGAAATGAACTGTGTAACTTGATCTGGGCTCGTATAATTGCTCTTTCTATGACGTGTCACCAGTTTCCTGTTTTCTGGAGAGCGCGTCATGGGACCTGGATTTGCCTTTTGATAAGCTGTCGTTACGGACGACTAATATCTCCGGCTTTGATTTTATTTGATACATGTGACCATATCATCGTAAAGTATGTTTTTTCAATATAGTTTAATCAGATTATTGAAATTTTTTCGGGAGTTTTGCCGTGTTCCGTTCTCTTCCGTTTGTTGACATGGAGAGATTCGTGCCACTTGGCTAGTGCGCTTGCTAAATCGAGAGGGAAAGAGGCCGTTCTAAATCCAAACAACGATTGTTCTTGACAAAGGACCCCATGTCCAACATTCTGATGAAAGATCAGCAAAAGTAGGAAACATTTTATGATGCTATTTCATATATCTGTCGTACATGTGAACTAGTCGTCGGCGCCCAGCTTTTGGGTACTCTAGCTATACCGAAGCTGTATGTCGAAATTAAGTTATTTTTAGAATTCTAACACGGCGATTGCATTAAGAACTAGTGGATCTATCATTTCCTATACAACATGTATTTTTTAGTTATGTTTATGAATAGCTATTTGGTCAGAATATGTGTGTCAGAAAAAGTGTCAGAAAAAAATCCGGACGTTGTGGGAAAAAGTAGCTACGATAGCACAATGTATAACCACTGATTTCAGCTCTAAATATGCACATTTTCGAACAAAACATAAGTGTATGTATAACCTGATGTTATAGGACTGTCATCTGATGAAGAATATCAAGGTTAGTCAAAAATTATATATCTTTTACTGGTTTGTTACGATCGCTAACTTTTACTGCTGGGAAATGGCTTGTGTTTTTGGCTATTGTGGTAAGCTAATATAACGCTACATTTTGTTTTCGCTGTAAAACACTTGATAAATCGGAAATATTGTCTGGAATCACAAGATGCCTGTCTTTCATTTGCTGTACACTATGTATTTTTCAGAAATGTTTTATGATGAGTAATTAGGTATTTGACGTTGGTGTCTGTAATTATTCTGTCTGCTTTCGGTGCAATTTCTGATTGTAGCTGCAATGTAAACTATGATTTATACCTGAAATATGCAAATTTTTCGAACAAAACATAGATTTATTGAATAACATGTTATAAGACTGTCATCTGATGAAGTTGTTTCTTGGTGAGTTTGGTTGGTTCTTGGTTAGTTAGGTTGGCTTTGTGCATGCTACCTGTGCTGTGAAAAATGTCTGTCCTTTTTTGTATTTGGTGGTGAGCTAACATAAATATACGTGCTGTTTTCACTGTAAAACATTTTAAAAATCGGACATGTTGGCTGGATTCACAAGATGTGTACCTTTCATTTGCTGTATTGGACTTGTTAATGTGTGAAAGTTAAATATTTCTAAAAAATATATTTTGAATTTCGCGCCCTGCACTTGAAGTGGCTGTTGTCATATTGTGGGCGGCCTCGGGCTTGCAGCCAGAAAAAGTTAAAGAGTTGGAAAAGCATTCCATGTGAATCTGGTTGAGAGAATGCAAGAGTGTGCAAAGCTGTCATCAAGGCAAAGAGTCGCTAGTTTGAAGAATCTAAAATATATTTCAATTTGTTTAACACTTTTTTGGTTACAACACTAATTGAAAATTGTAAAAATAAAGAAAAACCCTTGAATGAGTAGGTGTGTCAACTTTTGACTGGTTTTCTATGTTTGGTATTGTCGATGTTTGATGCTGTAAAACTTGGGGAATTGCTCTCAGATTATCAAGTCCTGTCATGATAACTTTGTTGGTACAGGCGAGCACATCAGCAGTGGAGCTCAAATGATTGCTCTCTGTCTCATGGAAATAGTTGGTTTTTAGCTGTATATAGTCAACTAACTAGTTGTTTTGTCTTGTTCCTACCGATTTAATTACTATGTTAACAACCCAAGCAAAAACAGTTGTGTGTGTAGCGGTAAATTTGGGCTGCGCTCACGAAGTGTCAACTTCAGCTGTCACTTTCACTCGCTAGCCATACAGACAAGTCTCAAGTAATAAATGTCACATGCACAAGTACAGTGAAATGCCTTTCTTGCAAACTCAAAACCCAACAATGCAATAATCAATAACAATGTATTACAAAAAACAAAAATGAGAAATAAGAATAAGGAAAATTCCTGTCTTCGGCCGTAGCACGAGGGTTGTCTACGATAGCTCTGTGTGTGGGAGCCCTGCTCTTCAGTTTAGCGCCAACCTCTGTGTTAATCCAGAGCTTTTGATTGGGGAAACAGTGAACCCACACCGTGGGTACCACATCGCCGCTGCATTTTCTAATGAAGCCAGTGACGGAGGTGGTTAGCTCGTCAACGTTATCGGCGGAGTCTCTAAACATATTCCAATCAGTGCTAGCAAAGCAGTCCTGTATACCCTCTGATTCTGGTGACCATTTCTCAACATAGAAAATTGCGGGTACTTCCTGTTTCAGCTTCTGCTTGTAAACAGGAAGCATGAGTACGTAGTCATGATCTGATTTGCCAAATGGCGGACGAGGGAAGGTCTTGTATGCATGCTTGAGGGTAGAATAGCAGTGGTCTGGGACTTTATCGCCCTTAGTGGCGTTAGAGATGTGTTGATTGAAGTTGGGCATCATGTGTCTTAAAATCGCGTGCAACCAGAAAAGCAGCCTCCGCGTGTAGGGTTTCCAGCTTGTTTATAGCCTTGTACAATTTGTTAAGCGCCAGGTTGCTATTTTTATTGTCCTGAGGTGAAAAGTATACAGCAGTCACAATAACAGTTGAAAACTCCCTCGGGAGATAGAAGCATTTGACCATCAGGTATTGCAAGACAGAATAACAGAATTAGCACATCAGTTGGTGTAGATGAAGAGGCAAACACACCCCCCCCCCCCTTAATTTCCCTGACTCCATTGTACTGTTCACCCATCTAGTTGGATAGCCGTGGGGGGTATCTTCGCCGAGAGCCATGTTTCTGAAAAGCAAAGAATATTGCAGTCCCCCCCGTTGGTAGCAAATCCACGATCGGAGGTCATCCATCTTATTATCAAGTGACTGTACATTAGCCAGTAGAATGGAGGGAAGAGGTGGCCAGTTTTCCCTTCGCATTAATCTCATCATTATCCCCATCGCTTGCCTCTGTAACGCCGGCATTTCCGCTTGGGCAGCCCAAACATTTGGTCAGAATTAGAGCCCAGGGAAGATGAGTCGAAGTAGAAGCCGGAATTGGGTTAAGTAACTGCCGATCTGATGTTCAAAAGAAACAATAACAGATATAATTGTGAAAATAGAGTTAAAATAAACAACAAAATAGCAATGTTGGGTCGGAGCTTGCAAAACTGCGGCCATCCAGTATGGCGTCATCTTGCACTTCTAACCACTGAAATGAAGGCTAGAGTAATGTGTGTTAATCTGTTTGGCATAGGTTAGGGTTTGTCATGTTTGCTATGTGCAGAAATGCATAGGCTATACATTGCCTCGTTTTCACATTATTTTACAGCTTAGCTGTGTAGGGTAGATGCCCGTGCAGTGGAGCTCATAGCCACCGTGCTTCTACACCTGCATTGCTTGCTGTTTGGGGTTTTAGGCTGGGTTTCTGTACAGCACTTTGAGATATCAGCTGATGTAAGAAGGGCTTTATAAATACATTTGATTTGATGATGAGTTGGATATTTGTTTACATAGCCAGCTAACAAGTTGCTTGTTTTGACCGATGCAATTCATTTGGAAACTGTCCCAGCTTCGTAACTAATCAACGAACATTGGCAAACTCTGTAGTTCGTTTGTCAGGCAAGAAAGCAAGAGTTCATTGGCGAGAGAGCGAGGTTCTGGAGTTGTTTTTAAAAGTGTTAGGAACTTATATTGTAATGGAATACAACAAGAAAATAGGCGAGGTTGACCATCTCGAACAACCGAGGTGCTATTACAATGTTGGATGCAATGGGCACCTCTTGAAGGCAAAAAAAAGTTGTGGCTTGTTTTAAATCACATTGCCTATAGTAGGCAGAAAAGGCAGTGCCCGCAGTTTAGACAGATTATTGTTGAGTTGGGATTGTCAGTGAAAAGTAACTTTTCCCACATTTTATTACTTTACAGCCTTATTCTAAAATTGATCAATCCATACACAATATCACAATGACAAAGCAAAAACAGATTTTTATCAATTTTGGTCAAATGTATAAATAAATTATAAAACTGAAATATTATTAACATAAGTATTCAGACCCTTTACTCAGTCCTTTGTTGAAGCACCTTTGGCAGCGATTACAGCCTCGACTCTTCTTAGGTATGACGCTACAAGCTTGGCACACCTGTATTTGGGGAGATTTTCCCATTCTTCTCTGCAGATCCTCTCTAGCTCTGTCAGGTTGGATAGGGAGCCAGACTGCACAGCAGACGTGACGCTTGGCATTCAGGCCAAAGAGTTCAATCTTCATTTCATCAGTGCAGAGAATCTTGTTTCTCATGGTCTGAGTCCTTTAAGTGCCTTTTAGCAAACTCCAAGCGGGCTGTCATGTGCCTTTTACTGGGGAGTGGCTTCCGTCTGGCCACTCTACCATAAAGGTCTGATTGGTGGAGTGCTGCAGAGATGGTTGTCCTTCCGGAAGGTTCTCCCATCTCCACAGAAGAACTCTGGAGCTCTGTCAGAGTGACCATCGAGTTCTTGGTCACCTCCCTGACCAAGGCCCTCCTCCCTTGATTGCGCAGTTTGGCCGTGTGGCCAGCTCTAGGAAGAGTCTTGGTGGTTCCAAACTTTTTCCATTTAAGAATGATGGAGGCCCCTGTGTTCTTCGGGGACCTTCAATGCTGCAGACATTTTTTGGTACACTTCCCCAGATCTGTGCCTCGAATCCTTTCTTGGAGCTCTATGGACAATTCCTTCAAGCTCATGGCTTGGTTTTTGCTCTGATGTGGACCTTATATAGACAGCTGTGTGCTTTTCCAAATCATGTCCAAATCAATTGAATTTACCACAGGTGGACTCAAAGTTGTAGAAAAAAACATCAAGGATGATCAATGGGAACAGGATGCACCTGAACTCAATTTCAATTCTCATAGCACAGGGTCTGAAGACTTAAGTAAATAAGGTATTAAAACCGCATTGTTGGTTAAGGGCTTGTAAAGCAAGCATTTTTTTGGCGCATGTGACAAATAAAATGTGATTTATTTATGTTTAAACCCGTTTTCTCTTTGTCATTATGGAGTATTGTGTGTAGATTGATGTGGGGAAAAATTGATTGAATCCATTTTAGAATAAGGCTGTAACGTAACAAATGGGTCTGAATAAATTTCCGAATGCACTATATATCGAATCATCTTGGAAGGGAAAGAACCCTAATGATTTCCCTACTACACGTGCAAACCTGCCCAGCAAAATATAGCACAAATCTGACCTGATTGTGCCACCAGCTGCATTTACTACATATTTACAAGTTACAAGTTCAATACGATTTGGCTTGACTGAATAGTTCAAATGTGAGAAGTTCTCTGGTTAGAGCCTGTAGACCGGGCAAAAATCGTGTAGTCTATTTCAGCCTTCAGACGCATGGGACCTCAGCCCACAGAACTAGAATTCATTCTATATCTACGCCACAGCCTCAGCGGGTGTGCAAGATCTCCAGTCAGCTTGAGAGGCTGATGTTTGCCATGGGGTAATCAGTGGGTGAAAACAGAGCAGCACGTCCCATTTGTTATTAGACTAAGACACTGTCTGGTGTTTTTCTGTTCAACACTGGAAGTCTACTGAGGAAAACTGGATTGTGGATCAAAAATTAGTATTGAATTGCTCTCTCCCCATTTCCTTCTTCGAGCGCGCGTACACACACACACACACACACACACACACACACACACACACCTCAAACCCACCAACTCCTGTCAGCTGACTGGGATCAAGTATAGCAACACTATTCTGAACCTCAGGGACAACTACAAATTCACCCGTCCTTGATTCCCATCTCATAGCATTTTGAAAAGGAGGTGAAATGAAGAGGATACAAGGAATCAAGGAAAAATTAATAGCAAAAGAACCAAGGTCCTCATCCACGACAGCTGTAGGCTACAGGGATCCATCATCCTACACAACAAAACACAAACACACACCAGGAATAAACAAGCAACATTCACAGTCACTGTAAATTAAATCCACCTCACAAGGTTTGCATTTATTTAACCACCACCTCATTTACCAAAATATTGCCATAGAGGACTTCGCTGCAGTCACTTCCCTGCCTCACCGTCTGACATTCTCCCAACTGTTAATGCGGAGGGCTTTATATCCATTTCAAAGATGCACATATCCTCCTACTAACTTTATAGCATTGTTGCGTTAGGCATTTGAAAATGCCCTTTATGATGATTCGTTCCTTTTAGTGGTAGTTTTGTGATAACTACACAGATTTTAATTTTGTAAAAAACAAAAAAGATTTGGTTAGGGATTGTCTCAACGTTAACGATCCCCATATCGTTTAAAAGTTCACAACCCTAGCGGGGAGAGAGGGGTGGAGAATGAGGTGGAGCGAGAGAGGGTGCCGGACAATTATGAAAGGGAAGGACGTGTAGACAATGTCACCGACATTTTCCCGTCTCCATTGATGAGCAACCGTCACAGCTGCTGTTGCATTCATTCCTGACACACACTCGCAAAAACACACACGGCTCGACATTAATGCTTGTCCTCTTGTCCGAGACAAGTTAAAAATATATATATAAATCAGACAAGAATATAGATTTAAGTTGTCTGAATGGACAAGGAATATATATTAAAAAATGTCATCACAATATCAATAACGTCGATCAGAAGAGGCCAAACATTGGCACAATATTCAAATCTATTGTTCATGTACATAAATAAAAAGCCAACATGTCAAATTATAGGTGATATGCATATTGGCTACAGCTTCATGTCCAAACCGATGCTGACATGAGGCAGGAACCAGAAAATGTAGCCAGACTTTAACCCATTACAGTCAAAACCCTGTCTAAGCCGGGAGAGGGGTTTCTACTAAGCTAGAAAAGGTATGACCTTTTAATTAAGAAGGTCATACCAAGGATCCTTTAGCTATTTGATTTGTAATTTTAAAGACCCCTTTAAGTATCAAATAAAAAAATAAAAAATAAATAATAATAATTTATTGAAAAATTATATTTGGCCTTACTGCTATTAGCCCAAACAAACACATTGAATAACAGATTCACTACATGGTACAACAGATAGTTGTCCCCCCCCCCCAAAAAAAGGAACTTTGTTTCCGAAGTGTCTGTCCTATATCTGAGAGATAAGAAAGATCAGGAAACTTACCCTATATGACCAAAAGTATGTGGACACCTGCTCGTCGAACATTCCAAAATCATGAGCATTAATATGGAGTAGGTTCCCCTTTGCTGCTATAACAGCCTCCACTCTTCTGGGAAGGCTTTCCACTAGATGCTGGAACATTGGAAGCAAGTCCCCACAGCATTTAACCACAAGAGCATTAGTGAAGTCGGGCAATGATGTTGGGCGATTAGGCCTGGCTCGCCGTCGGCGTTTCAATGAATCCCAAAGGTGTTCGATGGGGTTGAGGTCAGGGCTCTGTGCAGGCCAGTCAAGTTCCACCACACCGATCTCGACAAACCATTTCTGTATGGACCTCGCTTTGTGCACAGGGGCATTGTCATGCTGAAACAGGAAAGGGCCTTCCCCAAACGGTTGCACAAAGTTGAACACATGATAATCTAGAACATCATTGTATGCTTTAGCATTAAGATTTCCCTTCACAGGAATGAAGGGGCCTAGCCCAAAACGGTAGCGTTCACCTGGAATCCACCAAACCCAGATTTGTCCACCGGACCGCCATATGGTGAAGCGTAATTCATCACTCCAGAGAAGGCATTTCCACTGCTCCAGAGATCAAGGGCGGTGAGCTTTACACCACTCCGGCCGATGCTTGGCACTGCGCATGGTGATCTTAGGCTTGTGTGGGCCGGCTTGGTCAAGGAAACCCATTTCATGAAGCTCCAGATGAACAGTTCTTGTGCTGACGTTGCTTCCAGAGGCAGTGTGAGCGTTGCAGAGGACAAATGATTTTTACGCCCTACACGCTTCAGCGGTCGTCCCCTTTCTGCGAGCTCTTCAGTATGGCCATTCTACTGCCAATGTTTGTCTATGGAGATTGCATGGCGGTGTGTTCGACTTTATACACCGGTCAGCAACGGGTGTGGCTGAAATAGACAAATCCACTAATTTGAAGGGTTGTCCACACACACAAAATAATTTAACCCCTTATTTGTGTCACTAAACAGTTTCCATATATACTTCCAAGAGCAAAACAACAGACAAATGTGTTCGCGAGAATCGCCTTTCCATAAAGGGGTCAAAAATGTTTGTAGGCCAAATCGTTCGGACGCTACAGACGATTTTGGTCTTATGGTCTGACACAAACTGCTCTAACTCCTCACCTTTCACCACAGATGCGGAAGTGCAATATTTCTATCTTAAACTGACAGATTTTTATGGGGATTGCTTTATTATGCCAATTCTATTCATTTTATAAAGACAAAAGTATTTGGTTGTATGCAAAGAAGCTAATAGGTAGAGTGTAGCCTACATCGTAAAAAAATAGTAATGCATTATATTTTGTAAAGTGGTTCCTTGCGTCATACAATGATGTAAAATGGTGTTAGACCATTTTATATTTCTTTGACAAGTAAATACAATCTGTCCTACTTGTCCAAAGGACATGTGGCTAAAAAAGTTCATGTCACGCCCGGACACACACACTTCCTTTCTCTATTAACCCTCTTCTCCTTCGGTCACTACTTCGCTAATCTAACCTTTAATACCCTGACCAGGGTCAAACATCAGAGACAGAAAAAACTCACAGACCTCCCTGACCACTGTTGAATTCTCAGTTGGGCTATAGCACCAGACAGACAGGCAGAAAGACCAGTGTTTTCAGTCAGACTCTTCTCCCTAAAATCACTGAAGTGTCTTTTCCTGCTTCCTCAGGACCACTGCAGAGGACAAAGCCCAGCTGTTACAGCTCACTCACTCACTCACTCACACACACACACACACACACACACACACACACACACACACACACACACACACACACACACACATATATATATATCAGGGGTACTTCAAGGACATGCAAGTGCAGAGATCCTGACACACACACACACACACGCGCACCTCCTCTCCCCCTGCTCTTACCTGCAGGATGCTCGGATGCCCATGGAGGGAGGTGTAGAGAGGATGGGTGCAGGCGGGACCTGAGATCCTCACTCCATACACCACAATACAACAGAATGAGGAGATGAGTGAAGAGGAGGAGATGGGATCAGCGTGGAGATGAACAGAGTCCAGAAAACTGAGGGGAAAAGTACAAAGGGAGGAAGAGAGCGGGAGAGGAAGAGAGCAGTGCAGAGAAGGAGAAGAGGATAAGAATGAAGAGGAGAAATCTGTGAGCCCCAGTCTCGCTGCAGGCTCAGGCAAAGGAGCTAGACACTGCTGTTACTGCCCCCCCCTCCCCCGCTCATTCACTCTCACCCTCTCGCTGACCGAGAACTCTCCTTGGCTGTCGTCAGCGCCTGGCCCAACCTCCTCCCCTCTCTGCTCAGCTATGATTGGCTGACTCAGCCCAGCACTGCATTGCAGGTGATGAATGCTTACACCTCCTCCACCTCAGACCAAAACAACCCCCCCCCCCCCCCCCCCCCTCATCCAGTCTTTCTTCTCGTTCCCTCCCTCTGCTTCCCTCTCTCATTATCATTACAACGCATCACAATCTGCATCTGTACCATCTCGCCCTATTCACTATCTTTGTGTTCACTACTCTTAGCAATGCTGCACAACGTGGTCGTCCGTCTCTGTGTCCATGTGCCTGTGCATCTCCCTCTCTTTATGTAAAGTGGCAGAGAGTTTATTCATAAATTACTCAGCCCATTACCCTACATTACCGTGTTCCTCTCAATGTTTCCCCACTTATTACTGTTACTATGGAGCCAGGGGTAACTCTGCACACACTGAACACTGTCCTGTCACCTCAAAACATGTACAGCATAGTCTCCAAGAATCTCGGCTAAACAAAGATGATATTTGACCGCAGTACATTTGCTTTTATTTTTCATTTTACTCAGATGGCTGTTAGCAATGACTTGAGCAACAGACAGAGTAATGTAAATCCATATTCAAATGGACAAGGTCTTTACACCCCAGAGTATTTTTGAAGTATTGTGGTGGCAGCATAATGTTATGGGTATGCCTGTCACCAGAAGGGACTGGGGAGTTTGTCACGCCGTAGTCTTTGGCAAAGCTAACCCTGGGATTCAGCGGAACAATTACACAAATTAGTAATGCCAAAGACGCATCAGAATGACTGTCCAATAGGTGTTGAGTGTTCCTGAACAGTCCAGTTTGAGTACTGACTTAAATCTGCTTGAAAATCAGAGACACGGTTTGAATACTGCTGTCCATCCATGATTCCCAACCAACTAAAAACAAGAGATATGTTGCCCTAAGAGTTGTGCAAGGTTGGTAGAATCTTAAAATTATTCACAGCTGTAATGGCTGTCCTTTAGAGAAACTAAAATAGGCCAGGTCTGTGTGTTGCAGTATGCCTTTGTAGAATAACCCAAAACATATCCTTGCCTATCTAGGCCTTTTTTTATATCACTTTTCATGGAATATTTTCATGAATATTTCCCTATGCAATATTTTCACCAATATTTCTTTATGTAATGCATCTTTCACAAATGTTCATGCACGGTTTATCAAACGTTGGTGCTTGCCTTTACTGCAGATTTTTACTAATCAAATCTACAAATAAAATTGATCAAATGTAATACGCTTTTTTTGGTAAGAGAAACGAAATACAAAACATATCCTTTTTATATTTTTACGAATATTTATTTGTGGGCGGTCTAATTATTTTATTATGAAAGGCTGGAAATGGTATATAATCTCCCCTCAGAGTCAAATCAGACACAGAGTACAGTGTGTGTGGTTCACAATGGAAAGCCAAAGCAAACTAATGGACGGACTGACAGCATTGCAAATTTAGAGTTTAGATGAGCTGGAATCTGATGGCATTTTTAGCTCGATAATCGACGTTGCCGACGAAGGTGATGTGACTGACATCGACTTAGTCTTCAAGCCCAATACCTTTCCATAATGTGGTGAAAGAATAAACCAGGCCCGGCGGATGAGTGACTCGGACTGGTTTTGAGACTCGTGGAGTTTTACATGGGAAAAGGCAGTAATGTGACCATGGACAACTTCTTCACATAAATATCCCTGGCAGACAAGTTCATTGCAAAGAAGACTAGCCTGCTCGGAACGATGAACAGAGACGGAAGCTGCTGCATTCTGCACAAAACATACCAGCGGAGCTACACTCCACATTAGTGATGGAGAGTGCTAAAGCAACACTCACGGCGGACAGATGTCAAATAAATACGTGTTTGCATCCTCAGCACCATGCATCCCACTGTTGCCATCGGCTGTGACCAAAAAAAAGAAACCGGAGACGGTGACAGACTACAATCGCACAAAAGGTATGAAGCTGTGTGCGGACTGTGGACCCGAAGCATAAAGAAAAGACGAGATTGATTCATGCGTAAAGGAATGGCTATACGGGCACAACACACTGTCAAATACAATCAACAAATTACTCTTTTCATATATTGTCATGGATATAAAGTGTCTTCCGAAAGTATTCACGCCCTTTGACTTTTTCCACATTTTGTTGCGCTACAGCCTGAATTTAAAATGGATTAAATTGAGATTGTGTCACTGATCTACACACAATACCCCCTAATGTCAAAGTGGAATTGTTTTTAGAAATGTATATACAAATTAATAAAATAAGTCAACCTTTTTCTTATGGCAAGCCTAAATAAGTTCAGAAGTTAGTGTGCTTAACAAGCCATAAAAAATTGCATGGACTCAATGTGTGCAAGTGTTTAACACCATTTTTGAATAACTACCCCATCTCTGTACCCCACACATACAATGATCTATAAGGTCCCTCAGTCGAGCAGTGAATTTCAAGCACAGATTCAACCACAGAGAGTTCTTCCAATGGTTCGCAAAGAAGGGCACCTATTGGTAGATGTTTTTTTGTTTTTTTTTAAGTAGCCGTTGACTATCCCTTTGAGCATGGTGCAGTTATTAATTACACTTTGGATGGTGTATCATAAAGCTGTATCTATACACCCAGTCACTACAAAGATACAGGCGCCCTTCCTAACTCAGTTGCCGGAGAGGAAGGAAAGGCTCAGGTATTTCACCAATGGTGATTTTAAAACAGTTAAGGAGTTTAATGGCTGTGATAGGAGATAACTGATGATGGGATCAACATTGTACTTACTCCACAATACTAACATAATGACAGAGTGAAAGAAAGCCTGTACAGAATAAACATATTCCAAAACGTGCATCCTGTTTGCAACAAGGCACTAAAGTATACTGCAAATTTTTGTCATGAATACAAAGTGTTATGTTTGGAGCAAATCCAACGCATCACAGAGTACCACTCTTCATATTTTGAAGCATGGTGGTGGCTGCATCATGTTATGGGTATGCTTGTCATAGGCAAGCACCAGTTTTTTTTTTTTTTGGGGGGGGGGGGGGGGGGGGGGGGTTAAAAATAAACGGAACAGAGCTAAGCACAGGCAAAATCCTAGAGTAAAACATTGTTCGGTCTGCTTTCCAACAGACACTGGGTGGATGTGTTAGCTTAGCTACCTGATTGCCATTCCAAGTTAAACCACCAGAAATATGCTAACATTCCACCAACCTTGCACATAATGCAACAATTTGTCAAGTCAACAAACGTGACGTCTAGATCTCCCTGTGCGGTGTACACTGCGTAAAATGGCCTGTTTGTGTGTCTACATGTAAGTCAGAATGTCTTTAATGATAGGATGCTAGGAGAACGCTACCTGCCCCAATGCATAGTGCCAACTGTAAAGTTTGGTGGAGGAGGAATAATGGTCTGGGCCTGTTTGTCATGCTCCCTTAGTTCCACTGAAGGGAAATCTTAATGCTACAGCATACACTGATATTCTAGATGATTCTGTGCTTCCAACTTTGTGGAAACAGTTTGGGGAAGGCCCTTTCCTGTTTCAGCATGACAATGCCCCCCTGCACAAACCGAGGTCCATACAGAAATGGTTTGTCGAGATTGGTGTGGAAGAACTTGACTGGCCTGCACAGGCCCTGACCTCAACCCATCGAACACCTTTGGGATGAACTGGAACGCCGACTGCGAGCCAGGCCTAATCGCCCAACATCAGTGCCCGACCTCACAAAGGCTCGAGGCTGAATGGAAGCAAGTCCCCGCAGCAATGTTACAATATCTACTGGAAAGCCTTCACAGAAGAGTGGAGGCTGTTATAGCAGCGAATGGGGGACCAACTCCATATTAATGCCCTTAATTTTGGAATGAGATGTTCGACGAGCAGGTGTCCACATACTTTTGGTCATGTAGTGTAACACGACCAGTAAGCCTTATTTACTTTGAAGAACTACTAAAATAGTTTTTTAGGCGGCAGCTCTAGAGATGAGAGGATGACATGGAATCAAATAATAGTAATCAAACAAAAATGTAATATGCACAACCGAAAAATTTGACTTAAGTGAAGTAATGTGAATAAATTATTGTTAAGTGATAAGCAGTAATGGGCAAGTACTACCATCATGGGACTTGTATTCATTGTTTTATTTCAGTTTGCTACAAAACCAGCAAGTATAGTGTAGAGAATCATTGTACTAGCTAAACCGCTGTGAAATATATTTCTGATCTACATGACCAAAAGAATTTCCACACTATGAAGTTGGAATAAGTATGAAAATGACTCTTTTTAGTGTAAAAGTCATTTGAAAAGACCGTTTGAAATTTCAACCTGCTTTGGGGGGGATGGAGTTGAAGCCTGCCTGGTGACATCACCAGGCGGTAAATGAGTTAATACACCAATAAGAGGGTTCCAAACCTTTCTGCCAATAACAGCAAGTTTTCAGATTTCCCCTCCTCACTCAGACAACTCCCAGACAGTCCTAGCAAACTTCTTGCTTGAGAAATTACTTTATGCTAAGAATCCATTTTTGTTTCTTTTCGACAATTTAAATTGAAAACAATCACAGTATGGTACTTAATTGTAAAAACAGCTACATTGGACCTTTAAAACTTCAGGCAGGAAAAACACCAGAACGTGACTTGCCAGCTAGACTAAGAGGTGGCCTTTTCTTAATTTCCTACGTCTGCCTAGTCCACTCACAATCAGCTAGTTAGTCAGTGAGTGTCAATCAGTGAGACAGTCGGTACAAAACAGTTAATTTACAACCGTAGTTCTGTAACCTATCTGCACACACACACATACAGTCTGCAGTGCTCCTCCCCCACCCCCTACCGCCCCTTCTCCTCATGTCCTAACTAACTCAGTCTCACTGCTGGGGGGCTCTCTGCAGTCCAACACACACATACTCACTGCAGGAAGAAATGGGTTACATAAAGAGTATCGAGGATGAAAATGTAGCAGAGAATTATAGTGCGTTAGAAAAACACTACAGTAACACACAGTCCATTGCCCTGGATAATACAACTGGAAGTGACTGGCCTTCCCTTTCTAAATCTGTGGGACAATGGTTAGGATTGGGAGGAAAGGAATAAACTAGATCAGGGGTTCCCAACCTAGGGGTCACGGCCCCCATAGTGGGTGCCAACGTTTCGTGGACCTTGACTTGAGGGGTTAAAAACAATCTATATCACACACACACACACACGATGCGTCGATATTACATTTTTGGCCGATACCGATATCCATTCTTTTCCTTGCAACAAAAAAAACGATACCGTTATGAAAACATTTTTTTGCGGCCTTTTAATGCGGCCTTTTAAGCATTCCAGTACAGTTAAATAGTTAACACACACACATGGACGCAGCGGTCTAAGGCACTGCATCTCAGTGCAAGAGGCATCACTACAGTCTCTGGTTCAAATACATATCACATCCGGCCGTGATTGGGAGTCCTATAGGGCGGCGCACAATTGGACCAGCGTAGTCCAGGTTTGGCCGGAGAAGGCCGTCATTGTAATAAGGAATTTGTTCTGAACCGACTTGCCAGGTTAAATAAAGTTTACACACACCAAAAAGTTATTTTGTTGGCATTTAATTAAAAAAGCTAGCCAGCTCATGGATGCAAGCAATGTTCTTCCCCAAAAACATAGCAAAACGACAATCTGTTTCAGTAGCTATAGCTAGCTAGCTAACTATATAGCTAGGTGTCATCTAAAACAACTCTAATTTATAAAGACAGTTCTTATTTGATTAATGGTGGTCGGACCCATCTATGTGAAGCTATCCACAATAAGGATAAGCCACAATAGTGGACTTTGCGGTTAACCTTCAAAATAAAAAGTATGGCATACATTCTACTATTTGTATTCATTTGCGTCACTGTTATTATGCCATACTTTAATTTTGAAGGCAAACCGAAAATTCCACTAGCTTTGAGCAACAGGGTTAAGTAGCTGGCTAGCTATTTATTTTCATGAACTGAAGTTCAATTTCAATAGGCAAACAACAAGTGGCAACCTAGCTAATACTTACTCACAAGGATTCCTAAATCATTGCTAAGAATAATGAAAATGACTGCAGTTTCTACTGGTCATTGTTTTCAGGCTGGTTGTATTGGTGCTAGCTAGGTACCAAGCTAAAGCTAGCAACGCCAGAAGTTGCGGTCGAACAAATTATGCTTCATTACCACTGCGGTATTGTAAACACATCGCTCGTGGCCTGTGTTTGCAGACTTTTTTGTACAGCTTTGACAGTGCTACTGTATCTTTCTCTAGCAGTGATGCCATTACTGTGTAACTCCGGTAGTGCAACATCTGAAAAAAAGCGCACTTGGTTGTGTGTACCGGTGCCCGACCAATCGACGAAAGCCAACATCACCCACGACAGAGAACGGTTGATTGTCAAGGGAAATGAATCCCATTATCTTGGTTTTAATGGATTTCGCCTTTGAGTTTTCTTGCTCTTTCAAATGACTGCTCGATCCACACAGCAGACATTGTGGGCTAGGTTAGGAATGCTACGTTGCACGTATAACGCAACATTTTCCGTGGCATCATTACATCGTGTACCTACGTTATATAGGTATGCACGTCAGCTTTGACATGGGTTTATCACATCGGCGTAAAAACTAGACATCGGGCCGATACCGATGCTGGCATGTTTAGCTAAAATCGTCCGAATCCGATATGTTCACCGATATATCGTGCATCCCTTACACACACACACACACAGTCAAAAGTTTTAGAACACTTACTCAATCAAGGGTTATTCTATATTTTTCCTATTTTCTACAGGTCTTCCATTCATGTGGCGGTCCTCACGAGAGCCAGTTTCATCATAGCGCTTGATGGTTTTTGCGTCTGCACTCTCAAACAGCTTCAGGAGGTAGTCACCTGGAATGCATTTCAATTAACAGGTTTGCCTTCTTAAAAGTACATTTGTGGAATTTCTTTCCTTAATGCGTTTGAGCCAATCAGTTGTGTTGTGAAAAGTTAGGGGTGGCATACAGAAGATAGCCCTCTTTTGTAAAAGACAGTCCATATTATGGCAATAACAGATCAAATAAGCAAAGAGAAATGACAATCCATTACTTTAAGATATGAAGGCCAGTCAATACGGAGTTTCTTCAAGTGTAGTCCCGCACTGGCTCTCATGAGGACCTCCACAGAAATGGAAGACCAAGAGTTACCTCTGCTGCAGAGGTTAAGTTCATTAGAGTTACCAGCCTCAGAAATTGCAGCCCAAATAAATGCTTCACAGAGTTCAAGTAACAGACACATCTCAACTTAAACTGTTCAGAGACTGTGTGAATCAGGCCTTCATGGTCAAATTGTTGCAAAGAAACCACTACTAAAGGACACCAATAAGAAGAAATGACTTGCTTGGCCAATAAACACGACCAATGGACATTAGACCGGTGGAAATCTGTAATTTGGTCTGATGAGTCCAAATTGGAGATTTTTGGTTCCAACCCATGTGTCTTTGGGAGGATGATCTCCGCTTGTGTGGTTCCCACCGTAAAGCATGGAGGAGGAGCGGTTATGGGGTGAGGGTGCTTTGCTGCTGACATTGTCTGTGACTTACTTAGAATTCAAGGCACACTTAACCAGCATGGCTACCACAACATTCTGCAGTGATACGCCATCCCATCTGGTTTGCGTTTAGTGGAACTATCATTTGTTTTTCAACAGGACAATGACACACCTCCAGGCTGTGTAAGGGCTATTTGACCAAGGAGAGTGATGGAGTGCTGCATCAGATAACCTGGCCTCCACAATCCTCCGACCTCAACCAAATTGAGATGGTTGGGATGACTTGAACCACAGAGTGAAGGAAAAGCAGCCAACAAGTGCTCAGCATATGTGGGAACTCCTTCAAGACTGTTGGAAAAGCATTTCAGGTGAAGCTGGTTGAGAGAATTCCAAGAGTGTGCAAAGCTGTCATCAAGGCAAAGGGTGGATATTTGAAGAATCTCAAATATATTTTGATTTGTTTTACACTTTTTTGGTTACTACATGATTCCATATGTGTTATTTCATAGTTTTCATGTCTTCACATTATTCCACAATGTAGAAAATTGTAAAAATAAAGAAAAACACTTGAATGAGTCGGTGTTCTACAACTTTTGACCGGTAGTGTATATTAATAAAGAACTTTTGGTACAATTCACACTTGTTTTTACCCATCTAAAATTACGCATAAATCCACACTGCTTTCGGCTATAAATTAGAGGTAAAATGCTAGAGGAAGACGCGACTGATGCACATTGGTTTGTCTCCATGACAAAGAAATTGTATCAGATTACTTCCCAAGCAATGTCCAATGTGACTCTGTCACTATCAATTGATCTATTCACTTTCCGTAAGAGAATATGTATAATTTAATTGAAAACATAAAACATTTGGTTGCAGAATAACATTTGGTGAAATCAGGTCTAGAATTTATTTTCCTTATCCATTATTATTAAAAGGTGCACTATGCAGAAATCGCTACTCCATTTCCTGGTTGCTAAAATTGTAATACTTGCCTAAATTCAGTTTGTAACAAAAGAAGCATTGTAGAGAATCATTGTACCATCTAAACCACTGTGAAATATCTTTTCAATCACCAAAAATATTGTATTTTCAGCCGTTTGAAGCTGGTGTACAAAACCACAATTAAAAGACGCAAAAACCAAACTTCAGAGTGGGAACCATAGAAATAGCACACATAGAACATATCTACTGCTTGCTGATGTGTCTGTAGCGCTCATGTTAGCATACATAGAACATATCTACTGCTTGCTGATGTGTCTGTAGTGCTCATGTTAGCACACATAGAACATATCTACTGCTTGCTGATGTGTCTGTAGTGCTCATGTTAGCACACATAGAACATATCTACTGCTTGCTGATGTGTCTGTAGCGCTCATGTTAGCACACAAAGAACATATGTACTGCTTGCTGATGTGTCTGTAGCGCTCATGTTAGCATACATAGAACATATCTACTGCTTGCTGATGTGTCTGTAGCGCTCATGTTAGCACACATAGAACATATGTACTGCTTGCTGATGTGTCTGTAGCGCTCATGTTAGCACACATAGAACATATGTACTGCTTGCTGATGTGTCTGTAGCGCTCATGTTAGCACACATAGAACATATGTACTGCTTGCTGATGTGTCTGTAGCGCTCATGTTAGCACACATAGAACATATGTACTGCTTGCTGATGTGTCTGTAGCGCTCATGTTAGCACACATAGAACATATGTACTGCTTGCTGATGTGTCTGTAGCGCTCATGTTAGCACACATAGAACGTATGTACTGCTTGCTGATGTGTCTGTAGCGCTCATGTTAGCACACATAGAACGTATGTACTGCTTGCTGATGTGTCTGTAGCGCTCATGTTATTGTAGTTTGCAAAAGAAATTGCCACTGAATTGATGCAAATAATCATGATATCATTCAGCCAAGGGAAGATCCACCCATTTAATGTTATTATATGATGCAAAACGCATCATACCGGCTATATTTCTGTGTAGACGTACCCTCGCATCACACACACACACACACACACACACACACACACACACACACACACACACACACACACACACACACACACACACACACACACACACACACACACACACACACACACACGTTTCCTTTCAAAAAGTTCCAGGAAAATATGAATCACTGATGCATTTTATTAAAGTCTTATGATTACCTTTGGGCAAATTAAGGAATTCCTAAGTTCAATACATTTAGGAGATTTCCTACTGTTCAATACATTTTTGAATATTGTTGAATTCCGTTTATAATGTCTGGATTCCGTGATTCGGTCCAGGTTCTCCACAACGCAGATTTTAATAGGGCCCTAGGATGGGCCAATAAAGGCTTGCTTAAATGAGAACTGAGCAGCAGGATACAGTCACCTGGGGCTACAGCCAGGGACGCTGAGACATCAATCTGACACATACACTAGGGTTGGGCGATATTACAATAGTATCAGATATCGAAGAGGATTGACCTACATTGTCGATGGTGACGACACTGTGATGAGACAGACGATTCCAACTCGACAACCAATTCCAACTCGACACCACGCAGTAGAGCTGACTGGGCAGCCCATGGCAAAAGTGGCCTATTTCTTCGCTATAGTCTGCATAACCTATTTCAATCGAGATGTTATAAACCATTTTTTTTTTTTTTTTTTTTAATCCCCTTTTCTCCCCAATTTTCGTGGTATCCAATCGCTAGTAATTACTGTCTTGTCTCATCGCTACAACTCCCGTACGGGCTCGGGAGAGACGAAGGTCGAAAGCCATGCGTCCTCCGAAGCACAACCCAACCAAGCCGCACTGCTTCTTTAACACAGCGCGCCTCCAACCCGGAAGCCAGCCGCACCAATGTGTCTGAGGAAACACCGTGCACCTGGCCCCCTTGGTTAGCGCGCACTGCGCCCGGCCCGCCACAGGAGTCGCTGGAGCGCGATGAGACAAGGATATCCCTACCGGCCCAAACCCTCCCTAACCCGGACGACGCTAGCCCAATTGTGCGTCGCCCCACGGACCTCCCGGTCGCGGCCGGCTGCGACAGAGCCTGGGCGCGAACCCAGAGACTCTGGTGGCGCAGTTAGCACTGCGATGCAGTGCCCTAGACCACTGCGCCACCCGGGAGGCCATGTTATAAACCATTTACAGAATGTTCTCTTGCAATGTAGACAGAGCTAATATTTTCACCAAAGCAGTACACAATGTCAAGCCCAAAAAATATGCGTCTCTCCCACCGCGCTACTTCATGGTAAAACAATGAATTTACACAGAATAAATATATTTTAAAAATGTACGTTTTGAACATTCACACCAGCAGAGCTAAAGGACGATGGCCAGAGCTTACCCATGATGCTGCACAACGATTTAAGTCAATAAGTCATTGTTTTATTCAAGGTATGATATGTTTGGCCTTGAAGTGACAAATCCAACCTGCCCGCGTCAATGCTTTGTCTTTTCCTATGAGATGACGTGGAAATTATTTTTTGCCCGTTTCATTTCATGCCTAGGTTTTATTTGAACCTCACCACCCACCAGCATGTTTATTAAATCAAACTCCTGCGAAGTTGTTCCTCTTCGAGTCATGACTGAGACAAACAGCTTTTTGCCGTAACCATGGAGCAAATCAAAAAAGGGGCGCAAATGTATGATTTATCGCCCTTTTTTAGCAGAAAATTAACAATCTGTTGGATAGTTTGGACATTTTCTATATCTTGTTTTGCTAATCTGTATGAAAAAAATGACAATTTTATAACTGGTATAATTGCATCATATGACTAACAGTATAGCTTCCGTCCCTCTCCTCGCCCCTACCTGGGCTCGAACCAGGGTTGGGCGATCGACATCGCACATCGGCAACAGCCACCCTCGAAGCATCGTTACCCAACGCCCCACAAAAGCCCCACAAAAGCCGCGGCCCTTGCAGAGCAAGGGGAACAACTACTTCAAGGTCTCAGAGTGAAATCACCGATTGAAACGCTATTAGCGTGCACCCCGCTAACTAGTTAGCCATTTCACATCGGTTACACTTGCATACCCTGCTCCCCCCGTCAACCCAAGATGAATGGTTTTGACCACTTCACTACACACTTTACTGCTTTGATTGGTGCAGCCCCTGTGAGCACCATGAGCAAGGGCTGATTTGGCTTTGCTGTACCGCAGCCTGCCAGTAGTCTACCTACCAAAGACAGCACCATGTCCATTTCAATGTAGAAAAAGCGCATGTCTCTGGTGGAAGATGCCAAAACTTGAGATAATAGATAACGAAGTCAAAGAAACCGATTTACATCTGTGGCAACGTTTTCCTTATTATGTGAGTGACAAACCCAGCTCCAGAACTATTAGCCAGCTGGCTAATCTTTTGAGAACAGTGTAGTTAAAACAAAAATCAGCAACAGATAACATTAGCTAGCAAGATAAGGTTAGCAAGATACACTAACAGCTGTCATTTCCCTATTTGTTGGCATTCATTTTAAGCCTAAGGCCAAGATGCAACGTTCAGGCCCTACTTTACCCAGGACTGAGTGCATCTGCCAAAATGAAGGCCAGGCCCAAAATAACTTACTCCATTAGTAAATCCATTAGCTGGTCCTCTGTCACTTGCTCCCTGCATGAAGAGCAAGCCGCATGAGCTCTGCTCTTGGCAGCTCAGTCTGAGTATCCATAGCAACGGCTCTGCTTGGGCTGCTCTGCTCAATGAAGACACATGAGAACAGTTAGCCGTCAGCTACTTTTTGTCACACGAGACACAGACAAAACTCAAGGAACATTATTTTCTGTGAAATAATCTCTCCCGTCTTAAAACAGGCCCTACCCGACCCTAACCCATATGTTGCAGCCCGTCGGACTCGGGTAGCAGAGCTCGAACGTGGATATCACCAGGAGATTCTTTCCCACCCCAAATTCGTGAATTCACTAGCCTGTGTCAGTAGCTTGCGTCATCCTTCGGAGGTGGAACCTAAACGAGCATTTCCACTGGGCAGGAATTGCACACCCTCCAACCAGGATTTCTGGAAATCCAGGAACTTCCAATACATTTTGGAACCCTACTCACACATCTCCATACACGCCACACACAATTCTGCATACACCTCATGCACACATGTAATACACCATGCACACACACCACTCCTCCTAAACTCGCCATTCTCATCTAAATCAGGTGCCCAGTGGAGTGATGTCAGTCAACATCTGCTGCGTAGTAAAGAAAATTGATCAGGCCACCAGTAAGTCAGGTGCGCTGCACACACACAGATCAGGGATTGACATTAACTTTTTTGGCCAGACAGATTTTTTTACTTGTTCAAAAGCTTAAGCCACTTGTGGTCTAACACTTTCGGCCAAAAGGGCGCTTGCTCATTGACAATGGTATCACCCCCCAGCGGGCCATCCCAAAACAGTTATAGAAAATAAAAAAATAAAAACGAGAGACGAGAGACAGAGACAGAGAGGAGAGACGAGAGGAATCATGACATTGACAAAATATATTTAGTGGAGCCAAATCTTTTCAAATAGCCCATTCCACTCTGGTGGAGCTGTGGCTCGTCAGAGATGTGTAGTAGCCTAACCCTATCTGGCTATCTGTGTGTGCCGAAGCGCACAGATTGAGTGAGTGACAGTCAACAAGCCTTGCTGGCTGTGTGTCTGTGATGGGTTGTAAATCATCATGGGCTGCAGAGCAAATCTGCTGTCCTCAGAACTGGATAAATATAAACTGATTAGATTTTTTTTTTTGCCTCATCCTCCTCTCTTAGGCCTAGGCTACTACATGTGTTGTAGGTAGGTTGCACATTGCTAGAATAATATGGCAAATTTATTTTATAGGTTTTCCTCAGCTGTAGCGTAAGTTCTTTTGACTCATTAGATTTGACCATCTGAGGATCGTTTGCGCCATCACTCATTGTGGCCTAAAATATGTAATTAAAAATAAATCTGTGAATGAGAACAGCATAGACTCCTAATTTCATAATTAATTCCAATTTAAAAGCTGCAACTTTAGGACAATAAACACTTTATTGGAATAGTTTGGAAAAAACTCTTCATAACTATAATTTGTCTTCATGCTTTAATGAAATTTCAGTTAGTAGGATTAGGCTTTGGTCGTTTGGTTCGCAATGACGAGGGATTTCCTTCAGTCTTATAATGCTTTGCTCAACTGTAAGGTTTGTTAAAATGTATCATTGGATTTGTACATCCTGCTATTGTTTCTTCAATCTCTCTCATTATTACCTTAGGCCTCCCATGTTTTGGGGTTATTCAAAAACAAACTTTAAACTTTGAGGTAGCCGAGAACACTGTTCGATTCCTTCATCGTTTGATCATGAAATAGCGTGGCAGAAAAAATCTAGTACGCATGAAACTGAAGGAGTGGCTTAATAGGGACGTCACATTCATATCAAGTGGAGAGAACATTGAACATTTGGCCTTCTTTAACAATAAGACACCGGAGTGTCTATTGGCCTAGATCATCTGACATTTGAGAGAGAGAAAAAAAACTATATTTTGCGCTGCTTTGGTGAAACTCTTAGCTCGGGCTACATTGTTCTCTTGCTTTGTGTAAATATAACATTTATTGAAGTAGGCTTTAGGAATACAGGCAATTTACTCAATGTCAACCATGCACTGCCCTGCCTGATCCAATTCTGATCGGAGTAACCGATAGAGATTTTTTTTTTTACTTGTCCATTAGGACAACTGAAATCTGTATTCTGGTTGTCTGACCAATTTCTTTTTTTCTACTTGCCCGGAAAAGCAGACAAGCCTTAACGTAGAGCCTACACACACACAGCATCCAATCTGCCACTCACTTGCACCTCAGGCCGGTGGCCAGCTTGACAACGGCGGTGTTGAGAGAGACAATCCAGTCGAGAAGCCACATGGCCCAGAGGCAGGGGAAGGCTCGGCCAGGCTAACCCAGGAATGGTGCTCTGATCTGGGGCTCGCTCGCTACACCGCTCCCCAGCTCTCCCCTGTACCACACCAGAACTGAACACACTGCGCAACTAATGCTAGTGAGCTACTGAGGCGAGAGAGAAATAGGAAGAAAGAGAGGAGGAAAGGGAGGGTGTGGAGGGATGAAGACTGGAAAAAGAGAAGAGGGAGGGAAGGAAGGAGAGAAGAGAGCAGGACTGAGACAGGAGAATGGAAGGCAAGTGTGCGAGAGCACTGCAGCGGAATTCAAAAACGGGAAGATTCTTCCCCAGTGTTGTGTAGATTGAGACTGGCACTGTTAGGCCATTTTAGGACAACCAGAGACAGAGCCGGAGGACTGGAGGTGTGTGTGTGTGTGTGTGTGTGTCTGGGTTTCCTTTAGCCGGTAATTTAAATGCCGACAAACAAAATTGCGGCCAGGCCAATTGTCCAGGAGAAGAAATAAAATCCCATTGCGAAATAATGCTTTTGTGCCTATTCATTGATGGAAATACCAGTCAAATCAAATGTTATTGGTCACATACACATGGTTAGCAGATGTTAATGCGAGTGTAGCGAAATGCTTGTGCTTCTAGTTCCGACCGTGCAGTAATATCTAACAAGTAATCTAACAATTTCACAACAACTACCTTATACACACAAGTGTAAAGGAATGAATAAGAAAATGTACATATAAACATATGGATGAGCGATGGCCGAACGGCATAGGCAAGGTGCAGTAGATGGTATAGAGTACAGTATATACACATATGAGATGAGTAATGTAGGGTATGTAAATATTATATAAAGTGGCATTGTTTAAAGTGACTAGTGATACATTTATTACATCCAATTTATTATTATTAAAGTGGCTAGAGATTTTAGTCAGTATGTTGGCAGCAGCCACTCAATGTTAGTGATGGCTGTTTAACAGTCTGATGGCCTTGAGATAGAAGCTGTTTTTCAGTCTCTCGGTACCAGCTTTGATGCACCTGTACTGAGCTCGCCTTCTGGATGATAGCGGGGTGAACAGGCAGTGGCTCGGTGGTTGTTGTCCTTGATGATCTTTTTGGCCTTCCTGTGACATTGGGTGGTGTAGGTCTCCTGGAGTGCAGGTAGTTTGCCCCCGGTGATACGTTGTGCAGACCTCACTACCCTCTGGAGAGCCTTGCGGTTGTGGGTGGAGCGGTGATACAGCCCGACAGGATCTGTAAAAGTTTGTGAGTGTTTTTGGTGACAAGCCAAATTTCTTCAGCCTCCTGAGGTTGAAGAGGCGCTGTTGTGCCTTCTTCACCACACTGTCTTTGTAGGGGGACGATTTCAGTTTGTCCATGATGTGTACGCTGAGGAACTTAAACTGTTTACCTTCTCCACTACTGTCCCATCGATGTGGATAGGGGGGTGCTCCCTCTGCTGTTTCCATAAGTCCACGATCATCTCCATTGTTTTGTTGAGTGTGAGGTTATTTTCCTGACACCACACTCCGAGGGCCCTCACCTCCTCCATGTAGGCCGTCTCGTCGTTGTTGGTAATCAAGCCTACCACTGCAGTCAATGTAATTCATTTGACCAGTCATGCTTATCGGTCTATTCGGTTAATTTGCATAATTTGGTGCAATTAAATTGGCATGTGTATATTCGTTCTGTATCTTACACAGCATTTTCTGCCTTTGAGCAGAAAATATGTCAGACAGCACGAGAGCTGATGCTACAGGTCCTCAAACAGCTCTTTCGTTGCTGCTGGAGTGAAACCTGCTTTTATTAGCCCAATCATTGCGCAACAATTCTACATGTAATTGCGTGTTAAAAACTGTTTTGATGGCTACGAAGAGCAACTATTTTTATTTCTCAACTGGTAATTGAAGTGCGCTTCCCATTCACCATTCAAATGCATAGGCAACAGAAGACAGGCTTCACTTTGCAATGAGCTGGAGGCAGTATGCATTTTGAAAGCATATGCTTAATTTGAAACCTTAACGTTTTACTACGTATTATGAGGCATGTCTTACCTTGCTTCAAAGTAGCCTAGCCAAAATCCAACCACATCCGGATGTAATTTTTTAATAAAGACTTCCATATTGGTTTTCAAATGAACTTTCTTTCATTGTCCAGTATATTGATGAGGAAAAACATTTGATCAATTTTAGAATAAGGCTGTACTGCTCTCATGCTTTGGGCTGTAGGTGTGATTGCATAGCAGTGCTCGTAGGGCCGAAGGCCTGTAGGGTTGTGTGTGATGTATACTGACTGAGGGAGATAGATTGTGTGTGAGTGTCAGTGTTTGTGTGCTCAGAGGAGAAGCTAATCGAGCTCATCAATAATTGGCAGAGCTTTGGCTCGAGCATCATCTCCCTGAATCGCCACCCCCCCACACACACATAGGTATTCAGTGAAAGCATAAAATGGACCATACCGTTATAGGAGCACCACTGTCAACAGGAATAATGTCAACTGTCCTTTCATTTATTTGTTAATTCATTCATGAGTAGTAACAGCGCAGGTTCCTTCTCCATTAAACCCTGAGGTAGTGAAGGAGGGGAGGAACCCCATTGACACAATTGAGATGCAGCTCTGGACAAAACAATGGCATCGGGCAACATTCACTTCACATGTCAGTTCAGTGAATGAGTCAACCACACAAACCAGGATACGGAATGCACTTAATGGACGAGAGCAAAATTAGGATTCTGTGGCATAATGAAAACCAAATACCAACAAGAAAGATTCCAATCAGACATATCTAACTGATAACCAGGATCGAAGACTATAAAGTCAATTCGGTCATGCAGAGGGGCGCTCTCTCGACAGTCCAAATTACTAACTAATAAAAGTTACTAGGCACTCACTTTTTGCCGGGTCTTTTCGTCTTTGTCCTTTTCTTCCTCGCCTGGAGTGCAAGAACTGTCACGGGGTAGATGACAAAATAACGTTACCATCGTTTCATTTGGCAGACCTTTCACTTTCATAACAGTACGTATTAACGTTAGTTTGATACACAACCTTGTAGCTAACGTTAGCTAGTTAATTATAATATTGGTTGTTAGTTATAACGTAAACACCATAGTGTTACATAGTGATAAGGGGGGGGCTAAAGTATATGCGCACAAAGTTGCAATATGGAACTAACTAGCCAGATAACGTTAGCTGCTAAGAAAGCTAGCGAGCAGGTGTTAGATGCTGAAATGGCCAGAATTAGTTAAGTTAGCTAGCTACAAAATACAGGTGTTTCCCACACGTGGGTTTTGTTTATTCAATTGCACAAACGAGTTTAATAATGTTTATCAAATAATATCAGGATTGTGCAGCTGTGAAAACCTCCACCGCTAACTAGTGACGTTAGCTAACTAGCTTTACAGCTCATGGTAGCTAGCATTTCGTGCCTAGCTAGCTACAACGCGTGGTTCGCTATTGTCTAGTTCCACAAAAAAATCCACGGCCTTGACAATTCCTTCAATAACAGTCATATGTCCAAAATCAGCGGCCTCAGCTTGTTGGATCATTGATGTGCGCATTCACTGATACTGTTCATTTATCATCCTTATTCTTTAAGCAGATTACCTTTCCTTTCCATGCTGTAAACGGGCCGGGGATGGGGTTCAAATTGGAGTTGAGCGATATGTTTTCAGTGTAGTAGTCAGAGCGCAGGCGTCCCTTGGTCATTGCAATCTGGAATTCTTGGGACGTCCATAACCCTAATCTGTACCAGAGTATGTGAACGGAGTTGAGCGCTCATCGATCGATGTCATTTCCTACCGCTTCACGCTCACAGGAAAAAAAAACGGCCGCTCCAAATTCGCCCCATTCATTAAAATCACAATTTAACCATCACCCATCTATTTTTGTGACTACTGGACCATCCTTGGGGGACGTCCCAACGATCCAAAAGAGCACGGACCGGCGTTCCCTTACAGGCAAAACTTCACAAACGTTCCCTCTTTGACCACGGCGTCATCGTTACCGTCTGTCCCTTTGATAGGCCTACATGAAACAAAATGATAATTTTTGCTACATGTCCTCTTAGAAAACAAATGTTTACGGATCATATTGATATATGATTATATCGAATCGCTTTAACTGGATAAACAGTATTCCTGGTTCACTTGCCCCAAAATCTATCTTCATCATGCAGATGTGGCCCAGGCCAAATCTAGGCCCACTTTATTGATAATAGGAGTTTGCCATGCATTTAATCGATTACTACATTTTCCAGAACTGCATGCAGGTTGGATGGATGCTGCACTGTCAAGATCCAACGTGTTCAACCCAACACCAGTGTAGTGGTTCCACCTAGTGGTAGCAGTATGCACAACACCATACCTGGGGCGTATTCATTACGCCGATTCTGTTGCAAACGTTTCTTAAACGGAAGCAAACGAAACGGGGAGTGACCTACCTGAATTTGTAAAATAGAAACTCTCGTTTTAGTTGGAAAACGAAACGTTTTGCAACTGTTTTGACTAATGATTAAACCCCTGATCATAGGTACAGTAAAATCAAATAAAAGTTTATTGGTTGTGTACACAGTTTTTCAGATGTTATCGCAGGTGCAGCAAAATGCTTATGTTTGCATTTCCAACAATGCAGCAATATTTATCAATACAATAACAATGCACACATAATAACAAGAAAAAGTAACAAGAAATGAATGTGCAATATGCAGAAATCGCTCCGCCACCTCCTGGTTGCTAAAATTAGAATAGTTAACCTAATTTTAGTTTATGTGACAACACAAGGAAGTGTAGGGAATCATTTTACATGTACGTCATTTAGCAGACACTTGTATCCTGAGCGATTTACAGGAGTAATTAGGATTAAGTGCCTTGCTCAAGGGCACATAGACAGATTTTTCACCCAGTTGGCTCAGGGATTCGAAACCAGCGACCTTTCAGTAATAAGCTATAGGACTGTTTCGCTAGCACAGACTGGAATATGTTCCAGGATCAATCTGATGGGATTGAGTACGTACGTACATATCCCAACCAGAAGCCATGGATTACAGGCAACATCTACATTGAGCAAAAGACTAGCGCTGCCGCTTTCAATGAGCGGGACACTAATCCGGAAGATTATAAGAAATCCCCACTACGCACTCTGACGAACCATCAAACAGGCAAAGTGTCAATACTGGACCAAGATTGAATCCTACTACACCGTCTCTGATGCTCGTCGGATGTGGCAGGGCTTGCAAACTATCACAGATTACAAAGGGAAACCTAGCCATGAGCTGTCCAGTGACGCGAGCCTATCAGACAAGCTAAATACCTTCTATGCACGTTTCGATACTAGCAGCACTGAACTATGCATGAGAGCACCAGCTGTTCCAGACGACTGTGTGATCATGCTCTCCATAGCCGATGTGAGTAAAACCATTAAACCGGTTAACATTTACAAGGCCGCAGGGTCAGACTGATTACCAGGACGCACACTCAGCGCATGCAGTGACCAGCTGGCAAGTGTCTTCCCTGACATTTTCAACATCTCCCGGACCCAGTCTGTAATACCTACATGTTTCAAGCAGACCACCATAGTCCCTGTGCCCAAAAACGCCAAGGTAACCTGTCTAAATGACTATCGCCCCCATAGCACTCACATCTGTAGCCATGACATACTTTGAAAGACACCCTGGACCCACTCCAATTCCTGTACCACCCCAACAGATCCAGAGATGATGCAATCTCTATTGCACTCCACACTGCCCTTTCTCACCTGGACAAAAGGAACACCTATGTGAGAATGCTGTTCATTGACTACAGCTCAGCGTTCAACACCAATGTGCCCACAAAGCTCATCACTAAGCTGAGGACCCTTGAATTAAACACCTCCCTCTGCAACTGGATCCTGGACTTCCTGACGTGCCGCCCCCAGGTAGAGAGGGTAGGCAACAACACATCTACCACGCTGATCCTCAACATGGGGGCCCCTCGGGGGTGCATGCTTAGTCCACTCCTATACTCCCTGATCACCCACGACTGCGTGGCCACACATGACTCCAACAACATCATTAAGTTTGCAGACAGCACGATGGTGGTAGACCTAATCACCAACGACGATGTGACAGCCTACAGAGAAGAGGCCAGAGTCCTGGTAGTGAGGTGCCAGGACAACAACCTCTCCCTCAACATCAGCAAGTTGAAGGAGCTGATCATGTATTACAGGAAATGTAAGGCCGGGCATGCCCCCATCCACATCGACGGGGCTGTTGTGGAACAGGTCGGGAGCTTCAAGTTTTTCAGTGTCCACATCACTATGGAACTATCATGGTCCACACATATCAACACAGTCGGGAAGAGGGCACGACAATGCCTCGTCGCTCTCAGGAGGCTGTAAAGATTCGGGCATGGGCCCTCAGATCCTCAAAAAGTTCTACAGCTGCTCTAAGTGTTGCCAGGACAATAACCTCTTATGAATGAGCTAATCGTGGACTTCAGGAGTGCAGTGGAGAGGGTGAAAAGCGTTACGTTTCTCGGCGTACATATCACTGACAACCTGAAATGGTCCATCCACACAAACAGTGGTGAGGAAAACTCAGGAGGCTGATTAAATAATTTGGTGTGATGAACCAACAACAAAGGGAGAGAATGCGTTTCCACTGCTACAATGGCGGCAAACTTTACACCACTCCAGCCGACTCTTGACATTGCGCATGGTGATCTTAGGCTTGGGTGCGGCTGCTCAGCCATGGAAACCCATTCCATGAAGCTCCCGACTAACAGTTCTTGTGCTGATGTTGCATCCAGAGGCAGTTTGGAACTCGGTAGTGAGTGTTGCAACCCAGGACAAACGATTTTTACGCGCTACGCACTTCAGCACTCGGCAGTCCCATTCTGTGAGCCTGGCTTACCACTTTGGGGCTGAGCCATTGTTGCTCCTAGATGTTTCCATTTCACAATAACAGCAGGGCAAAAATTTGACGAACTGACTTGACGAACATACTTGACGGTGATGACGGTGCCACGTTCAAAGTCACTGAGCTCTTCAGTAAGGCCATTCTACCACCAATGTTTGTCTATGGAGATTGCATGGCTGTGTGCTCGCTTTTAAACACCTGTCAGCAATGAGTGTGGCTGAAATAGCAGAATGCACTAATTTGAAGGGGTGTCCACATGCTTTTGTGGATATAGAATAAATTATATAAAGAATTATAGTAAAAAGCTCTGGAGTACTTTAAATTAAATTTAAAAAATGAATGGTACTAAAATGACAGATGTGGTGTTTTTTGCTCCTGCACATAATTACATAACCTGAGCTTCCCCAGTAAAATGAATCCAGTCCGAATAGGCCCCTTCCTCAATTAAGGCTTTGTTTTGTCTGCCCAATGCAATTGCAAAGTAGCCAAGATTGTCGATAAAGGGTTTGGCTCCTGAGACCAATTGGAAATACATTTTAATCACCAAAGCTTTATTAAAATATAAAAAGTTTGAGAGGTGTAAAACAGTTAGCTGACGTTCCCTTTTTATATATGCATTGTAGGCAGGCCCACATTATTTTACCCATGCAGGTCCCGTTTGGATATGCGTAAAACCCTCCATATATAGCCCTATTCGGACAGGATTCATTTTACAAAACTCAACATCATTTTTTTAAATTCATGCCAGCAAAGCCACTACACAACACAACACTAAACAATACCTGAATTGCACTATAACGGTGACAAATGGTGCCCGCAAACTGTTAGGGCCTACTTATAGCTGTCCCAACAGCAGAGCTTTCTTTTCAGCACCATGGAGTGAATCCTTTCCACCGCTACACCTGGCTATCAGCGGAGCCTTGTCTGGCAGCGAAACAGTTCATTCAGCCTCATTTACTGCCTTCTTAAAAAACATAGCTGATATGGCTGACTTGCTTAAACAAATGTGGTTTCTAATGACAATAGAAATGCATAAACTATGGCATAAGATAATGGAACAATGAGCAGATAAGAGGCAATCTGTAATTCTGATTAAGACATTAATGAACGAGCTAAGACGGACGTAGTCAATATAACTATTTGTTCAGCACTTTTGAAATGTACAGCAACATAATTCAGAACATGGGCCATTCTTACAGTATTCTCCCTGTACACCAAGTCAGAACCGTAGGATAAATAAAGGGGGCATATAAGCAGACAATGAAAGCTCTTTGTCACGCCTGCTCTCACTCTCCCACATTGGTGCTCGAGGGCCAGGCTACCCTTCATTACGCACAGCTTCACCATCAATATGCGCAGCAGCACTCATTGGACTCACCTGGACTCCTTCCCTTTGTTGATTGCCCCGTTTGTAACTGTCTGCTCCCCCATTTGTTCCCGGTGACTGCATTAATGTCGTAATGTGTTCTTGTCCAGACACTGTCCTGTTTCGCTCCATGTCCGTTGACAATTAAATGTTCACTCCCTGTATCTGCTTCTCGTCTCTACCAGTGTCGATCTTTTCAGAATGCTGACACCACTAAAAGAAGCATCAGGGAGTTTTTTGTTTTTGTTTTGGTTGGTGATGTCGGGTCCAGGTGCCGTCGCCGAGGGAATGGAAGGGCCCTAGGCTGCCTTTCATTGCGCACACTTGTCACCATCATTACGCGCATTAGAGCTCATTGGACTCACCTGGACTCCTTCACTTTGTTGATTGCCCCGTCTATAACTGTCTGCTCCCCCGTTTGTTCCTGGTGTCTGCATTAATGTTGTTATGTGTTCTTGTCCAGACGCTGTCCTGTCCTGTGCTCTTCCATGTCCATTGATAATTAAATGTTCACTCCCTGTACCTGCTTCTCGTCTCTACCAGAGTCGATCCTTACTCTCTTACAATATTCGATGATGACATTTCTCTAAAACAGGCTATAGGCTACATGTGCACCACAGTCAGAACAGTAGGCTAAGTTATGATGTGGAAAGGGACCAAATTATTAGGATGAGGCACATGGGCTACTAATAAATTACTACACAACGAACACTTAGTATTACTTTCTTAGCTACAGTATACATATCTCCCTGGCATATCACATAATTTATGTAGCAGCATACAATACATTTTGGGACTCACAGAAGGATCAACAAGGTTTAATATGGAACAAGTGTGGTATTTTAGGGTCCTCCCAAGGTGACAATAACACTCCAACTAACACTACAGTACAACTTGGCCCACGACTCCCTACCGTTCTCGGAACTCTGAAAAAAACAAGGTCGAATTATGACGTCAGTGATCTTCAGGTCGAAGAGGCCTGAGTTTCCGAACTTGGAATTTCGAGTTGGATGACTGTTCAAAGCTATTTTTTCCCCAAAAAAATATTTTGAAGTTACCAGTTGTCTTGAACTCACTGAAGGCCTGTGAATACTTATGTAAATGAGATTTTTCTGTAAATTTGCTAAACATTCTACAAACATGTTTTCACTTCATCATTATGAGGTATTGTGTGTAGATCGGTCAGAAAAGTATATGTATTCCGTTTTTAATTCAGGCTGTAACACAACCAAATGTGAAATAAATCAAGCGTTATGAAAACTTTCTGAAGGCACTGTAAATGTATTGACGCAGAAGAGTAGCCTCGACGTAGGCATAATTTGGCTAAGTAATTGTCTGCAAGTAAACATGTTATCTAAATCATCATAATTGACACAGGCTACATTTCCAGTCAAATTATAAATGGTGGTGTAGTTCCAACTTTCGGATAGACACGTAACAGCGTCAGATCAGCTGGTCTGCTATTTAGATTTTTTTTCATTGCAAGCAGCGTTATTTTAGCTAGGAGCGCTGCGTAATCTCCCATTTAATAGAGAAATCCAGCGGTAACTTGCAGGCAACCTATGGCTTGTATTCATGGATGCCAAGGGAAGCCAGGCTTCCCCAAATATTTGACCAATATTTTTTTTATTACTATTAAATTATTGATTTTTCACCTCTGTGTTTTCATAATTTTCCTCAGTGGCTGACTCTCACCGGAGAAATCATCAGAGCGAGGGAAACAGAACCCCTCAGTCTCAGTATGTGTAGCCCATGTATCTGATGCTCCCTTTATATATTTTTTTAATTAAATAATTTGCCAATCAGTGTTGAGCTGAGCTCAGCTGTGGGTTGTCCTGGTGCAGCAAAATGCCTCCCAAGGGAGGCCAGTTTGGATTTGGCTTCACACCAATCAAATCACATCCTAAGCACAACATCATTTTCATTTCTTGTCCACTTGTGTTGATGTCCTGCAGTAGCTAGCTTGCTAAATCAGCCCATTCCTAATCCATAGATGGAGATGTGGATTTGGATTTATGGTGTTGACAGGCCAATGATTATGAGGGCGATTCGAATTTATCAATAAATTAATATTCTGTGCCACTGGCCAGAAAAGATTGAAGTTCAATATGTAGCCTAGCCCTTTAAGATTCACTTTAACAAGGTATTAATAAGAAATTACACTGGTCACTCAAAACAACTTTGTTTTCAATTGTATGTTTGTGCCTAGTTGTGTGTAATTGTGTCTTTATGTTTTTAATAAAAAATAGAGCTGCATTGTGAAACAGCTGGACTGTGTCTCAGTGTTTTGGTGTTAATTATTACCAGTATTTGTAATCTCAGTCTTCTGTATTTGGTTCAGTCTGTATGATGACTCAGACGGCTTGTTCAATTCCATGAACAACATTTCAATCAGTGAGTTCAAGCAACTGATGTCAAACAACATACAGCTTAGTCTTTTGCCAGATGTAGGCCGGACGGCTTGGCACTCTACCTGGCTGGTACTAGTCTACCAAACGTGATCTAGTCTCGCTAGGCAGACGGGTTGCCTCCCACATTCTCACATGAGCTCAACGTGATCGGGTTGCTTCTCACCGAGAGAGAATGTGGTGATGTAGTTCTAACTTCTGACCACTAGAGAACAGCGTCTTACTTATTTTCACTAGAAAGTACTCCCTCCTAATGTTGTCATACACACCATTTGATGACAATAGGATCACAGAGGGATTAACCATACTCAGCAATATGTTTTATATTAGGATATGTATTGGTGACCAGGCATCACACTGTTGTCTTCTGTTGCAATTAAATTTTTTCATGTTTTGTGGCAACAGTGAGAGAAGCATGCGTCCTCACACAAACACACATCTTCACAAAATGTACCTACATGTCAGACGACATATCGGATTGTACACTGAGGCTAGGGTGTTTGCAGCAACTACTGTGTTTAAAAAAAATACATCCTTAGTTGTAGACACAACAAAAAGCCAAGAATATCTATCACGGCAACTACATATTTTCACATACAGTACTTCGGCCGAAGCCAAAAAATCTGCTTGAACGTTTCCTGTCCTAAACCAGAGGTGAGTTGGCTGTTTAGTGGCAGGGGTCACCACAGTTCACACCAAGATGATGAGGCTTGAGTCTATACTCCCTATACTGTGAAAAGATACTGTAGAGAAGTCAAACATCACATCTTATCACAGGTGCAAGGCAAACACTTTCCTCAGCATGTAGTCCCACAGATGAACAAAACAACTGTCAACTGACTGTGGTAAAAAATGCTGTCAAGTGCCCGGAGACATGAGGAGCTGCAGGGACCTTTGACCTAAATATATTCATAGGGTATATGAATAGGGTGTGTGAGAGGGAAGAGAGGGAGTGTTGTTGAAAGAAGGGGGTCCAGAAGCTTTTCTATGCTGCTGCCTGTCAGTGGGAAATAACAACTGGATTGAAATAACACTGCAGTCAAATATTATAGTTCAAAACACATTTGATGATGGAAAGTGCTAATGATAACGTTTTTAGTGTTCATAGAGATTACCCTACTACAGTGCCTTCAGAATGTATTCATACCCCTTGACTTATTCCACGTTTTGTTGTGTTACAGCTAATCAAAATGGATAGATGTTTTTTTTTTAAATCTCACCCATCTACACACAATGCCCCGTAATGACAAAGTGAAAACATGTTTTAAGAAATATTTGCACATTTACTTAACGTGAAAAACAGAAATATCTCATTTGCATGAGTATTCAACCCCTTGCAGTTGACCGGGGCAGCTGGGAAAGTGTCTAAGAGCTATGCACGTCTGGATTGTACAATATTTGCACGTTATTCTTTTTACAATTCTTAACTTTATTGTGTACATTGTTTGCTGTTTTTATCAATTCCCCATTACCTACAGTATATAACTAGCTGTAGCCTACATTTACCGTTAATTCCCATCATTTCTCATCTGCAATGTTTGTTTGGTTTGGTTGCAGTCAATATATTCTATTCCAGTCATTTACCTTTCTCATTGTCAGAGTGAACATGTGTTTTGCAAAACTCACAACCTATGCTACACTTGTAAGAAACACGTTTTTGTTTATTTCATTCCATTTACGAGTTTTGTCAATGTATTCATCGTCTTTTGTTTGACATGCTTCTGTCAATGTTGAGTAACGGTGCGCACCTGATTTCGCATAGAGAAGTAGCACGAGCCTAACTGGCCTGCGCACAACTGTAGGCCAATACAGTGCATTCGGAAATAATTCAGAGCGCTTGACTTTTTGTTACATTACAGCCTTATTCTAAAATTTATTAAATTGCTTTTTTTTACCTCGTCAATCTACACACAATACCCCATAATGACAAAGCAAAAACAGGTTTTTAGAAATTTTTGCACAAAAAACAAAAACTGAAATATCACATTTACATAAGTATTCAGACACTTTACTCAGTACTTTGTTGAAGCACCTTTTTCAGTGATTACAGCCACGAGTCTTCTTATGTATAAGCTTGGCACACCTGTATTTGCGATGTGAAGTAAGGTTTTCATCGAGCAGCTCTCTGTACTTTGCTCTTTTCATCTTTCCCTTGATCCTGACTAGTCTCCCAGTCCCTGCTGCGGAAAAACATCCCCACAGCATGATACTGCCACCACCATGCTTCCCCGTAGGGAATGGGATGGTGCCAGGTTTGCTCCAGATGTGAAGCTTGGCATTAAGGCCAAAGAGTTCAATCTTGGTTTCATCAGACCAGAGAATCTTGTTTATCATGGTCTGAGAGTCCTTTATGTGCCTTTTGGCAAACTCCAAGCTGGCTGTCATGTGCCTTTAACTGAGGAGTGGCTTTCATCTGGCAGCTCTATCATAAAGCCTGAATGACATAAAGCACACATTTACCCGGCAGAAATTCTGCTGCTGCTTGCTGCTGCTACAATGCGCTGGCTTCTTGCACCCACCGCCACCCCAGCATGGAGGCTCTGTGTTTGGTTCTGTGTTCCTGCTGGGGGGATTAGTATAGCTTACCGCACTCCTGTAGGCTATTTTATTTTGACGCTTTGCCCTGGGCAGTGAGCTACCCTGAAGGAGCAGAGCCTATATCTCGAAGACTTGCATTATTCATTGCTTAAAATAAATGGTTAAACTTATTTCTACGTGCCGTTCTAGAATTCAACAAAGCTGTCATATAACTATATTTATAACCGAACACTAACAGTAATTCATATTGTAGTCAATAGAGGAGAGAAGACAGAGGGTGGTCTCTCATCCAGAGCAGCCTAATGGAAGAGATTCCGGCTCTCTGAATCCATTCAGGTAAGTCATTCATTCACTTGTTGAGAAACTCAGCACGATAAATGTACATTTCAGGCTGAATTACAATAGTTAATGTTGGTCTTGTGTTATATAGATGATGTTTGATTTTGTGGGGGAGGATGATGATGCCTCGAGCAAGGTTTTTACTCTCCAGGTGGCAGCGGCTTTGCAACCCTGGAGAGCACGATTAACGGGTCATTGGAGGAGTATGAAATTCAGGAGTTGTCACGTTCTGACCTTAGTTCTTTTGTTATTTCTTTGTTTTAGTATGGTCAGGGCGTGAGTTGGGTGGGTTATCTATGTTCGTTTTTCTATGTTGGTTTTTTCGTTTGGCCTGGTATGATTCTCAATCAGAGGCAGGTGTCGTTAGTTGTCTCTGATTGAGAATCATACTTAGGTAGCCTTTTGTCACCTGGGTTTTGTGGGTGGTTGTCTTCCGTGTCTGTGTGTTCCACACGGAACTGTTTCGGTTTTAGTTCGTTCACTTTATTGTTTTGTATTTCAGTGTTCAGGTTTGTTCCATTAAATATTCATCATGAACACTTACCACGCTGCGCTTTGGTCCTCTTCTCTTTCTCCCAAAGAAGATCGTTACAGGAGTCTGTGAAGGATGTGTAGGTGACGCATGATAATAATAATAGTAATACATTTAATGTTTGTATCTGACTACAGTTGAACTAATTGATAGTTATAAACTTTGTGTGGTTGTTTCTGTCAGTGGTGGAAAAAGTATCCAATTGTCATACTTGAGTAAAAGTAAAGATACCTTAATTGAAAATGACTCGAGTCAAAGTCACCCAGTAAAATCCTACTTTAGGTAAAGTCTAAAAGTATTTGGTTTTAAATATACTTAAGTATCAACAGTAAAAGTTTAAATCATTTCACATTCCTTATATTAAGCAAACCAGATTGCACCATTTTTTTATTTTATTTTTATTTACGGCTAGCCAGGGACACACCAACACTCAGACATAATTTACAAACAAAGCATGTGTTTAGTGAGTCCGGCAGATCAGAGTCAGAAGGGATGACCAGGGATGTTGTCTTGATATGTGTGTGAATTAGACCATTTTCCTGTCCTGCTAAGCATTCAAAATGTAACGAATACTTTTGGGTGTCAGGGAAAATGTATGGAGTAAAAAGTACATTATTTTCTTTAGGAATGTAGTGAAGTAAAAGTTGTCAAAAATATAAATAGTGAAGTACAGATAACCCCAAAAACTACTTATGTAGTACTTTTACTTAAGTACTTTACACCATTGGTTTCTGTCCAATTACCTGTCCCCTCTCACCTCCTACCTGTCCCCTCTCACCTCTCGCCTGCCTCCTCTCCACTCACCTCCTTCATCACCCCTCACCCTCAACATCCTCACTCTTTTCTTCTTTCACCCCTCACCTCCTCACTCACTTTATCCTTCTCCCTCACCTTCACCTCCCTCATCTCCAAAATCGGATCCAGAGACTGAGTTGTTTTAAGAGCATTTGTTTATAAACAAAATGTAGTATTTAAAACCACAATGTCAGAGTATTTTCCCTGAGATCAATCCTTATTGGATTTGCCATACATTTTAAATAAGCCCCCCCCCCCCCTCCGCCCTCTAGAATGGACCTACGTGCCGTTTTACGTATGCTCTGGAGCCGAGAGGACCAGGACAACTGCCCCATCACCAACATGATAAACATCCACAGGGGAAACGTCCTAGACTGTATGCCTGTATGCGTTTCAACGCATACACTTTAACACAGGGGCTAAGATGGATGTTGCCTTTGTGGACGTTGAGTCCAAGGTGGAAGGGGCAGTTGACCAAGGGGGTCCCTCAAGGGAGTATTACTGGCTCTACATGAGGGACATCAGAGACCATCCCGGGGGAGGGTGTCCCTTGATGTCCATGGTAATTCTCTTTTCTTTTTACAGTACCTGTGTTAAGGTCTAATTTTCATGTGAAATACAGAATTTAGGCCAAAACAATTAGTGAAGAAGCTTTTTCAGGTGCTTTGTCCAGGGCGATAGATCATATGGATAATGGAGCACATTTGAAATGTTGCGTTTTTAGCATCACATGAAGGCCTTTATGGAACCATTGGGAAAATGGTCAGTGCCTGTGTGGTCCATGGAGGTGTTCGGTCACACTTCTTCTCTGAGCGACTCTTTACAGCGGTGTGTGGGAAGCCTGCTCCTCCACTCAGAGCACATTTGGAAAATGTACGTTTGATGTCCTCCCAAACAGCAAAAGGAAATAATAGATCATCCTTATTTACATGTATGGTTTCTTTTTCTGTGTGTAAAATTCTCCATTGCCTGTCATAAATTCTAGATCAAAAAAGCAGAGGACCTATCAGAAGTAAAGAACAAATTGGAGGAAGACAGGCTGATCCTACTGGGGCTGAAAAGGATTGTTGTCAAGACAATGGAGGACAGGAATGGTGTGGTTGAATTGTTAGCTATTTATCAGTCATTGCTTGGGGATAGAAGCTGTTCAAGAGCCTGTTGGTGCTAGACTTGATGCACCGGTACCACTTGTCGTACGGAAGCACAGAAAATAGTTCATGGCTTGCGTGGTTGGAGTCTTTAACGATCTTCCGGGCCTTCCTACCACACCGCCTGATATAGATGTCCTGGATGAAAGGGAGCTCGGCCCCAATGATGTAATGGGCTGTCCGCACCACCCTCTGTAGCGCCATGCGATCGAGGGCGGTGATATTGCCATGCCAGGCAGTGAGGCAGCTAGTCAAAATGCTCTCAATGGGACAGCTGTCGAACCTTTTGAGGATTTGAGGTCCCATGCCAAACCTTTTCAACCTCCTGTTGCGCCTTCTTCATGACTGTGCGTGTTTGATCCATTTAAAGTTAAGTGATTTGCGGGCTCTGGTTCCCCCCAAAAAAGTAGTGCACTATATAGGGAATAGGGTGCCATTTCAGACACAACCATAGTGTGCTACTAATAGTTCAACAGGTTCCTATCGGTACATGCCGGATACCCCCTTCCCCCGTTACACATCTTCGTTCCCTAAGCCGATGGGAGATGGTTGAAGTCATTGTTAGTAGTTCTGCCTTCCTTCTAATTCGGAATCCTAAATCACCATTCTGACCTGACCTCTCCATTGGTCTGTTCTGTTCTGTTGTCTTGCATCAGGTCAGACAGTACAACCTGTCTTGTCAGTCGATGGACCTTATTGATGTATTAGGAGTGACGCCATTCTGCTGCATTCTAGAATGTAGAGAGATTAGATCACCCACGGTTACGGTATCGGAACCCAGCCACCTGTGGATAGTTAGTTCAGCCTGTGTGAGGTAACATTTCAACCCTCATTTAGGAACATTCCTTGACAGAACTTCCTCACTGTGTGGGGTCAAACTGAGGTTAGGGTCCCCCTCGATTCTGTCGAGGGTTAGGGATAGGGTCCCTTCCCCATACCCTCCTTCAAGTTCAATCACTGCAGGGTTAGGATCCCTCCCACCACCTCCACCTCTTTATCCAATCATAATTCTCTAACCAGCAGGCAAATCAACAGAGAAACCATTGTCATGTACATCCTTCTGCTCTAATAATCCAGTATTCACATCCCAACATCTTCACTTACTTACTTACTTACTTTATTGTCCCCATGGGGAAATGTTGTTGCAGTATCATGTACATGTTTAAAGTGGTGTTTAAACATGTACATGACAATACAACAAATTGACAGCACAATATTCATAACAGTTACATCCAAATTGTAACAATCGTTGTTGGAAGGATGGTCGGACCAAGATGCAGCGTGGGGTAGGTTAATAATTTTTATTTATGATAACCGGCACAAAAACAAGAAAGAGTAACAAACGAAACGTTCAGTTTTGTAGGGCTAAAAAGAAACAATACAAAAACAAGATCCCACACAAAACAGGTGGAAAAAAGGCTGCCTAAATATGATCCCCAATCAGAGACAACGATAGACAGCTGCCTCTGATTGGGAACCATACCAGGCCAACATAGAAATACAAAAAACTAGAGTACCCACCCTAGTCACACCCTGACCTAACCAAAATAGAGAATAAAAATTCTCTCTAAGGTCAGGGCGTGACAGTACCCCCCCCCCCCCCCCCCCCCCCCCCCCCCCAAAGGTGCGGACTCCGGCCGCAAAACCTGACTCTATGGGGGAGGGTCCGGGTGGGCATCTAGCCTCGGTGGCGGCTCCGGTTCGGGACGTAGACCCCGCTCCTTCCGTGGAACCGGACCGTGGATCATCGCCGGAGGAACCGGACCGTGGATCGTCGCCGGGGACTCCGGACCGTGGATCGTCGCCGGAGGAACCGGACCGTGGATCGTCGCCGGAGGCTCCGGACCGTAGATCGTCGCCGGAGGCTCCGGGCCATGGATGATCACTGGAGGCTCCGGACTGGGAACCGTCGCTGGAGGCTCCGGACTGGGAACCGTCGCTGGAGGCTCCGGACTGGGAACCGTCGCTGGAGGCTCTGGATTGGGAACCGTCGCTGGAGGCTCTGGATTGGGAACCGTCGCTGGAGGCTCCGGACTGGGAACCCGTCGCTGGAGGCTCTGGACTGCAGACCGTTGCTGGAGGCCTGGTGCGTGGAGCTGACACAGGGTGTACCGGGCTGGGGAGACGCACAGGAGGCCCGGAGCGTGGAGCCGGCACAGGACGTACCGGGCTGTGGAGGCGCACTGGAGGTCTGGTGCGTGGAGCTGGCACAGGACGTACCGGGCTGGGGAGGCGCACTGGAGGTCTGGTGCGTGGAGCTGGCACAGGACGTACCGGGCTGGGGAGGCGCACTGGAGGTCTGGTGCGTGGAGCTGGCACAGGACGTACCGGGCTGGGGAGACGCACAGGAGGCCTGGTGCGTGGATCTGGCACAGGACGTACCGGGCTGGGGAGACGCACAGGATGCCTGGAGCGTGCACAGGACGTACCGGGCTGTGGAGGCGCACTGAAGAAACGGTGTGTAGAACCGGCACACATTGTACCGGAACGATAACACGCTCCTCAAAGCGAGTGCGGAGAGCTGGCACAGGACGTGCAGGGCTGGGGAGGCGTACTGGAGACCTGGTGCGTGGGGCTGGCACAGTCTTCACCAGACGGCTAGCACGCTCCTCGGGACGAGTACGGAGAGCTGACTCAGGTGGCATTAAACTGAGGACACGCTCCTTAGGGCGAATGTCGTGCCTCATGCACCAACACAACAGCTCTCTCATAATTCTCTCCTCCAATTTCCCCATCAACTCCTTAACTGTCTCTGATTCACTCCCTTCACTCCCCTCCAAGTTCACCTTCCTCTCCCAGACTGGCTCTGGTTCACCCATCGGCTCCGCCGACCACCCCGTGTGCCTCCCCCTATTTTTTTTTTTAGGCTGCCTCTCGGGCTTCCGTCGTGGCCGCGAACCCCGGTGTCGTCGTTGTTGCTCCCTCGCTGCCTCCGCCTGCTTCCATGGCAGGCTTCTGTCTCCTGCCATGATTTCATCCCACGTCCAGGATGTCCTCCACTCCTGGCTTTCCTCCCAGGCCCAGGATCCCTGCTCCTCCTGGGCAAGCTGCTTGGTCCGTGGGTGGTGGGATCTTCTGTAACAATTGTTGTTGGAAGGATGGTCGGACCAAGATGCAGCGTGGGGTAGGTTAATCATTTTTATTTATGATAACCGGCACAAAAACAAGAAAGAGTAACAAACGAAACGTTCAGCTTTGTAGGGCTAAAAAGCAACAATACAAAAACAAGATCCCACACAAAACAGGTGGAAAAGGCTGCCTAAATATGATCCCCAATCGGAGACAACGATAGACAGCTGCCTCTGATTTAGAACCACACCAGGCCAACATAGAAATACAAAAAACTAGAGTACCCACCCTAGTCACACCCTGACCTAACCAAAATATAGAATAAAAAGGCTCTCTAAGGTCAGGGCGTGACACAAATAAAAAAAGACTAGCTTGCTGGCCTTACTGGGTCGATAGGAACATCAGCCTGAACTGTTTAGGAGGGATATCACACCTGGCACAAATTATTGTCTAGTTTGGTTTTCATGCCAGGGGGTGCCCTATACCTGCACCCAGAGGGGAGTAGTTCAAAGTCCGGGTACATGGAGTGGCTTGGGTCTAAAATAATTTTATGAGCCTTACTGAGTGCCTATCTGTTTGACTCTAAGTACCTTGATTGCTGTGGTGATAATCCTTCTCAGCATATTTTTCTGGCTGACACTGGCATTGCCAAACCAACAAACAATACAAAAACTTGAAATACTCTCAACATTAAAAGATCCCAGCTTTTTTAGAAAGTACAGTCTCTGTTGACTCTTTTAGTAGATCAGGGTTGTACACTTACTCCACTGAAGCTTATTGTCCAAGAGGACACCCATAAATTTGTATTCCTCTATCTCTATGTTCTGACCTCTGACAGATGTTGCAGAGGTAGGTGTTGTATGCTTATTGAAGTCTATGCACATCTCTTTGATCTTGTTGGTATTGAGGACCAAGTGTGATTCATCACACCACTCTACAAAGTCATTTAGGACGGGGCCATGTTGTTCCTCGTCATCATGCAACAGGCTGATCAAGGCAGTGTCATCAGCAAACTTAACAAAGTGTCTGTCAGGATGGGAACTAGTACAACTATTAGTGTACAAAATGTACAGGAGTGGGGACAAAACACATCCCTGTGGGGAGCCTGTGTTGGTGGTGCATATGTCCGACACTCGGGGACACAACTTGACCCGCTGTGACATCTGGTTCAGAAAGTCCAACAGCTACAAAACCAGCCACCCCATCTCAGGGGAAGTCACTTATGATTCTCTGTGCCAGAATATAAGGCTGGATTGTGTTGAAGGCAGAAGAAAAGTCAACAAACAGAACATTGACGGATTTGGCGCCCTCTTGAAGTCTGTAGATCATGTTGAGAAGAGTAAGAATGGCATCATCAACTCCTCTGCTGGGCTGATAGGCAAACTGAAATGGGTCGAGGAGCTTCTGGGTGTTGCTGAGAATATGACCTTTCACAATTTTCTCAAAGCATTTAATTCCTAAGGATGTCAAGGCGACAGGGCAGTAGTCATGCAGCAAAGAGGGATTAGATGCTTTAGGAATGGGTATAATTATTGAGTTTTTCCACAATACTGGCACGTGTTGCCGGTCGAGCGAGGATTGGAAAATGTCTGTATAAACACCAGCTATTTGTTCATCACAGTGCTTCAATGTCCACTTATTTTGCCCAGGCCTGGGCTTTTTTGTGCATTACATCCACTGAACAACTTCAAAACATCAGCCTGTTTAACAACAACCCTCTCAAACATTTGTAATGATGCTTCCATTTGTTTGTTTGCTTCCTAAGTCGTCTGATTCAAATCTTGAGAAGAAAACATTCAGTTCATTAGCCATGTTCTGTCCCTCATGTCTCCCAAGCTCAGCACTGGTTTTCTCCTGCCTATGTGGGAGGAACTAGCCATGGATTTAATCTTTTACCAGGCCACCCTTGAGTTTCCTGAGGAGAGGGTCCTCTCCACCCTTTGCTTGTATGCCTCCTTGTCCACCAGTATCTGTCTTTTGATCTCACGTTGTACATCTCTTAAAGCCTGTCTATCACCCTCAGCATAAACTGCCTTCTTCCTATTAATTCGTGATTTTAGATGTCTTGATACCCAAGCTTATTGTTAGGGAACATTTTACAGGTTTTTGTAGGCAAAACTGACTCAACACAGAAGTTGACATACACTGAAACAACATCTGTGAGTTTGTTAAGATCCGAGCTGCTGTCTTGAAATACCTCCCACATAGTACAGTCAAAACACCCTTGGAGAGGAGTGATACTATTGTCGTTCCAGATCTGGACAGTTTTAACTGTGGGTTTCTCCCTCTCCAAGAGCTGACAGTAGGTTGGCTGGAGGTAGACAACATTGTGGTCAGATGTCCCCAGGGGAGGTCCGGTGGTGGCAGAGAAAGCATTTGGTATTCTCCCATAGCACAAATCAAGAGTCTTATTTTTCCTAGTGTGACATTTCACATACTGGTGGTACGTGTGCAGGACCTTGTGCAAAGTGCAGTTGTTAAAATCCCTTCAAATAAATGTGGGTGCGTCGGGGGAGTTGGACTCCAGTTTCCGTGACAGATTATAAATCATCTCTGATTCCTTTGCTATATTATCGTTTGGTTGAATGTACACAACGGTAACAAACAATTGGGGGAACTCACAGGGCAGATAGTAGGGTCGCAGTGACACAGAAAACAGTTCAATGTCAGGGGTACAGAGTCTCTCTCTTACCAGGGTCCATTTACACCACTGGTCCCTGTGACGGTCAGATCACGATCTGGCCAGTGTGAAGCCAGCTGGCTCCACTTCCCTGTCTGGGACTCATCCAGCCAAGTCTCAGTAAACGCCAGCAAACAGGCCTCCCAGTATTCATGTTGGAAGCGCAGATTCGCTGACAGCTCACCCGCTTTCCCCCTCAGTGACTGGGCGTTGATCAGCAAGGTGGTGGGTACTGTCTACTGTCTACTACCCTGTCATACTTCTCTGTCTGATTCCCCTGCGTTTTCCACGTTTACATTTGGGTTTGTAATCCACTCGCAGACAATCAGGGATTAGATGAGCCCTTGGGATATCCATTACGTTCGTGTTTGAGTTGCATTGTAGTAGAAACTCTCTGCTGTATTGGATTCCGCTGCCAGCAGCGTTTCCATAACAGTCCTTTAGTAACGAGTATGTACGCGATCAACAAGATCAGTCCAACACCCCACCACTGAAAAGCCATCATTGACAGATGGTTAACAAACAACACACGACACACACATTGCGGGATGCGACAGACCCGTGCCCCCTGTGACCTTCATCACCAGATCAGACTTAATTGTCATCATCGTTCGCCCTCAACATCCTCTCCAATCTGCTCTGGCACCTCTGACTCCCTCTCTGGGGCAGCTTGCCTACCGGGTCCCTACACAGCACATACTGCTTCCAGATCTTCCGGAACGCATTCTGGAACTTCTTGATCTGGAATGCGTAGACAATGGGGTTCACAGCGGAGTTGCCGTGTGTGAGCAGGATGGCGATGTAGATGAGAAGCGCGGGCTTGTCACCGTTCGGGCTAAACAGCGTGATGCAGTTGAGGATGTTTAGAGGAAGCCAGCTGATGGCAAACAGGAAGAGGACCAGAGCCAATGACTTGGCTAGTTTCAGCTCCTTACTGTAGTAATGGCTACGGTCTGTGTGGCTCTCCATCACCTGGGGTAGGAGGGAGGGAGAAGAGGATTTAGACTTTAGATTCAGAGGCTGTACATTTCTGCAATGCATACTTACAAGTTAACTGATGTTAACTGACGTTACATTTTTTGGTTATTCTATTCCAAGTGTGTTTGATTTGCACAGCACTGTGTCCTGGGTGGAGTGAGTTGACACCTGATTTAGAAACAAATCAACATCTCTGCTCATTATGCCTGTCTAAGCTTTCATCCCTGAGGGGAATAAATAATCTGTTACGCCAAAGGACAGCGAATTTCAACACCCCTTTATCTCCTTCCACCTCCCTGCTGTACTCATCAAATGCACCCGCTTCATTCACCTGACTCTAGTCTAGTCAGTGACCTTCATGTAACCTGGTCCCAGAACTGTTTGTGCGGTCTTGCCAACTCCTAGGATCATTCTCAGGCCATGTGAGAATGACCATAGGAGTTGGCAAGATCAAGCTAACTTTGGCAAGACTAGCTCAAGCTAACCTTGACAAGACATTGGAAAGACTAGCTCAACCCAACCTTGGCAAGACATTGGAAAGACTAGCTCAAGCTAACCTTGGCAAGACATTGGTAAGACTAAATCAGGCTAATGTTCTTACCGAGCTGGCGTTGGATCATATAATACCGCAGCATAGATCATTCTTGCACATATAATAGAGACAATGCACATAGCTCATGGTAAAGAAGGTAGGGTTACCCTGTTCTAGTCATCTGATTCTCAAGACAGGTACTTCTCTACAGACAGTGAGCTACCTTCTTGTTGAGCTGGTGGTGTATCTTGTAGAATATCTCAGCATAGATGAGCAGCATGAGGACGAGGGGCGGCAGCACCCAGCCGAAGAAGTTGAAGTAGACCATGTAGTCCATGCTGATGACTTTCTCAAACTTACACATCACTAAGAAGTCATGGGTCACCTGGGAGACATTGTCATGGAGACGCTGCCGGTTGTTCCAGCCCAGCATGGGCGTCAGGCCAACCACTATGGCAACCATCCAACACACCACCACCGCCGTGCCTGCACGCCGCCGTGTCACCACATGTTTGTAGCTATGGAGATGGGGGATAAGACAAGAATGAGGAGTTAGAGTATACTGGGTTGGTGTGTGTGTATGTGTGTATTGAGCAACAATTGCTGGAGTTTCAGTGCATACTTTTCTGTTTTCCCTGTTTATATGCTTCCAAGTGCTTTCTTTGTGTCACGCCCTGACCTGTTTCACCTGTCCTTGTGCTTGTCTCCACCCCACTCCAGGTGTCGCCCATCTTCCCCACTTATCCCCTGGGTATTTATACCTGTGTTTTCTGTCTGTCTGTGCCAGTTCGTCTTGTTTGTTCAAGTCTACCAGCGTTTTGTGTGTCAGCTCCTGTTTTCCCCAGTCTCTCTTTTCTCACCCTCCTGGTTTTGACCCCTGCCTGTCTTGACTCTGAGCCCGCCTGCCTGACTACTCTGCCTGCCCCTGAGCCTGCCTGCCGTCCTGTACCTTGGCCCCACCACTCTGGATTATCGACCCCTGCCTGCCTTGACCTGTCGTTTGCCTGCCCGTGTTACAATAAAAATTGTTACTTCTACACAGTCTGCACTTGGGTCTTACCTGAAACCTGATACTTTCTTGACTTTGAATCAATAGAAGAAATTTGTGTCCTGCACTACAAATCGTTTTCAAGGCAAAGGGTGGCTACTTTGAAGAATCTCAAATATAAAATATATTTTGATTTGTTTATCACTTTTATGGTTAGTACATGATTCCATATGTGTTATTTCATAGTTTTGATGTCTTCACTATTATTCTACAATGTAGAAAATAGTAAAAATAAAGAAAAACCCTTGAATGAGTAGGTGTGTCCAAACTTTTGACTGGTACTGTAATTGTGGCCGGAGGCAAGGTACATACAGGGCCTGTGTTAAAGACAGAATGTTTGCATAAGGGTGTTAGTTGCAGAGTTTGGCAGGACCGACATCAGTGTATTCTATGGAGTCCCAAAAACCAAGGCTTTAATGTTACGGGCAATTGGGAGAGCAGAATGGAATGTGACTGGGGAGGAGATCTGTGTGGCTCATAAATTAAGGAAGTGGGTAATAGAGTCTCTGGGGAATGATACCCCTCTGTGTATAGTGATACAGGAGATATCTCGTAGTAGAGGAAGGACAGCTAATTGTGCACGATATGCATGTTAACATTAGAAGCCTCCTCCCTAAGTTTATTTTATTCACTGCTTTAGCACACTCTGCCTACCCGGATGTCCTAGCCGTGTCTGAATCCTGGCTTAGGAACCAAAAACCCAGAAATTTCCATCCCTAACTACAACATCTTCCAACAAGATAGAACTGCCAAATCAAATCAAATGTATTTATATAGCCCTTCTTACATCAGCTGATATCTCAAAGTGCTGTACAGAAACCCAGCCTGAAACCCCAAACAGCAAGCAATGCAGGTGTAGAAGCAAATGGGGCGGTGTTGCAATCTACTGCAGAGATAGCCTGCAGAGTTCTATCTTACTATCCAGGTCTGTACCCAAACAATTCTAGCTTCTACTTTTAAAAATCCACCTTTCCAGAAACAAATCTCTCACCGTTGCCGCTTACTATAGACCACCCTCTGCCCCCAGCTGTGCCCTGGACACCATATGTGAATTGATTGCCCCCCATTTATCTTCAGAGTCCGTGCTGTTAGGTGACCTAAACTGAGACATGCTTAACACCCCAGCCATCCTACAATCTAAGCTTGATGCCCTCAATCTCACACAATTATCAATGAACCCACCAGGTACAACCCCAAATCCGTAAACACGTGCACCCTCATAAATATAATCCTAACCAATTTGCCCTCCAAATACACCTCTCTTGTTTTCAACCAAGATCTCAGCAATCACTGCCTCATTGCCTGCATCCTTAATGGGTCTGCGGTCAAACGACCACCCCTCATCACTGTCAAACGCTCCCTAAAACATTTCTGCGAGCAGGCCTTTCTAATCGACCTGGCCCGGGTATCCTGGAAGGATTTTGACCTCGTCCCGTCAGTAGAGCATGCCTGGTTATTCTTTAAAAGTGCCTTCCTCACCATCTTAAATAGGCATGCCCCATTCAAAAAATGTAGAACCAGGAACAGATATAGCCCTTGGTTCTCTCCAGGTCTGACTGCCCTTAACCAACACAAAAACATCCTATGGCGTTCTGCATTAGCATCGAATAGCCCCCGTGATATGCAGGCAGTTAGGAAAGCTAAGGCTAGCTTTTTCAAGCAGAAATTTTCATCCTGTAGCTCAACTCAAAAAAGTTATGGGACACTGTAAAGTCCATGGAGAATAAGAGCACCTCCTCCCAGCTGCCCACTGCACTGAGGCTAGGAATACTGTCACCACGGATAAATCCACTATAATTGAGAATTTCAATAAGCATTTTTCTACAGCTGGCCATGCTTTCCACCTGGCTACCCCTACCCCGATCAACAGCCTTGCACCCCCCACAGCAACTCGCCCAAGCCCCCACCATTTCCCCTTCACCCAAATCCAGATAGCGGATGTTCTGAAAGAGTTGCAAAATCTGGACCCCTACAAATCAGCTGGGCTAGACAATCTGGACCCTCTCTTTCTAAAATGATCTGCCGAAATTGTTGCAACCCCTATTACTAGCCTGGTCAAACTCTCTTTCATATCGTCTCAGATTCCCAAAGATTTGAAAGCTGCTGCGGTCATCCCCCTCTTCAAAGGGGATGAAACTCTAGACCCAAACTGCTATAGACCTATATCTACCCTACCCTGCCTTTCTAAGGTCTTCGAAAGCCAAGTTAACCTCTCTAGGGTACGTGAGACGGTAGCATCCCACCTCTTCAACAGCCAGTGAAACTGCAGGGTGCCAAATTCAAAACAACAGAAATCCCATAATTAAAATTCCTCAAACATGTATTTTACACCATTTTAAAGATACACATGTTGTAAATCCAGCCACAGTCTCCGATTTCAAAAAGGCTTTACGACGAAAGCAAACCAAACAATTATGTTAGGTGAGTGCCTAATCACAGAATAACACAGCCATTTTTCCAGCCAAAGAGAGGATTCACAAAAAGCAGAAATATAGATAAAATTAATCACTAACCTTTGATGATCTTCATCAGATGACACTCATAGGACTTCATGTTACACAATACATGTATGTTTTGTTCGGTAAAGTTCATGTTTATATCCAAAAATGTACATTGGCGCGTTACGTTCAGAAGTTCCAAAACATCCTTTGATTTTGCAGAGAGCCACATCAATTTACAGGAATACTCATAATTAACATTGCTAAAAGATACAACTGTTATGCATAGAATTTTAGATGCACTTCTCCTTAATGCAACCGCTGTGTCAGATTTCAAAAAAGCTTTACGGAAAAAGCAAACCATGCAATAATCTGAGTCTGCGCTCAGAGCCCAATCAAGACACAAATATATCCGCCATATTGCGCAGTCAACATGTCAGAAATAACATTATAAACATTCACTTACCTTTGATGATCTTCATCAGAATGCACTCCCAGGAATCCCAGTTCCACAAGAAATGTTTATTTTGTTCGATAACGTCCATCATTTATGTCCAAATTCCTCCTTTTGTTAGGGCGTTTAGTAAACGAATGGAAACTCACGAGGTGCAGAGTCCAGCGGAAATGTCGGACGAAAATTCCAAAAAGTTATATTACTGGTCGTAGAAACAAATCAAACGATGTATAGAATCAATCTTTAGGATGTTTTTATCATAAATGTTCAATAATGTCCCAACTGGAGAATTCATCTGTCTGTAGAAAAGCAATGGAACGAGAGGTAACTTTCTCATGACCGCGCATCACGAGACCGAGGCTGCTGGTAGACCTCTGACTCATTCCCCTCTCATTCAGTTCCGCTTCACAGTAGAAGCCTGAAACAATGTTCTAAAGACTGTTGACATCTAGTGGAAGCCTTAGGAAGTGCAAGATGACCCATATCCCACTGTATATTCAATAGGGACTGAGTTGAAAAACTACAAACCTCAGATTTCCCACTTCCTGGTTGGATTTTTTCTCAGGTTTTTGCCTGCCATATGAGTTCTGTTATACTCACAGACATCATTCAAACAGTTTTAGAAACTTCAGAGTGTTTTCTATCCAATACTACTAATAATATGCATATATTAACATCTGGGACTGAGTAGGAGGCAGTTTACTCTGGGCACGCTTTTCATACAAACGTGAAAATGCTGCCCCCTATCCATAATTAATGATGGTGTTGGAGTCGTGTTTGGCCACGCAGTCGTGGGTGAACAGGAAGTACAAGATGGGACTAAGTACACACCCCTGAGTGGCCCCTGTGTTGAGGATCAGCGTGGCAGACGTGTTGTTGCCTACCCTTACCCCCTGGGGGCGGCCCATCAGGAAGTCCAGGATCCAGGTGCAGAGGGAGGTGTTTAGTCCCAGGGTCCTTAGCTTAGTGATGAGCTTCGTGGGCACTATGGTGCTGAATGCTGAGCTGTAGTCAATGAATAGCATTCTCACATAGGTGTTCCTTTTGTCCAGGTGGGAAAGGGCAGTGTGGAGTGCGATTGAGATTGCGTCATCTGTGGATCAGTTGTGGCAGTATGCGAATTGGAGTGGGTCTCGGGAATCCGTGAGGATGCTGTTGATGTGAGCCATGACTAGCCTTTCAAAGCACTTCATTGCTACCGACGTGAGTGCTATGGGCGGTAGTCATTTAGGCAGGTTACCTTCGCTTCCTTGGGCACAGGGACTATGGTGGTCTGCTTGAAACATGTAGGTATTACAGACTTGGTCAGGGAGAGGTTGAAAATGTCAGTGAAGACACTTGCCAATTGGTCCGCGCATGCTTTGAGTACACGTCCTGGTAATCCATCTGGCCCACGGCTTTGTGAATGTTGACCTGTTTAACTTCACTAGGGTAGGGGGCAGCATTCGGAATTTTGGATGAAAAGCGTGCCCAAATTAAACTGCCTGCTACTCAGGCCCAGAAGCTAGGATATGCATAAAGCATATCACTCTAAAACACTCTAAAGTTTCCAAAACTGTTAAAATACTGTCTGTGAGTATAACAGAACTGATGTGGCAGGCGAAAACCTGAGGAAATTCCAACCAGGAAGAACTATTATTTTGAAAGGCTGTTTTTCCATTGAAAGCCTATCCACCATACAAAGACTTAGGACCCAGTTCACGATATCTATGGCTTCCTCTACACGTGGCCAGTCTTTAGGCATTGTTTAAGGCTTTTACTCTGAAAAATGAGGGAGATACAGCACTTCAATGAGAGGCCAGTGGAAATTTCCAGACATGAGTCCTGTGCGTGATCGGGAACGCACCTTTCTTGTTTCTCCTTTTCTATTGAAGAAGCTTTTGTCCGGTTGAAATATTATTTATTATTTATGACAAAAACAACCTGAGGATTGATTTTAAACATCGTTTGACATGTTTCTACTAACTTTTATTGTACTTTTTTGACTTTTTGTCGTGATGTTGAGCGCGTGCAATGTGCCTTTGGATTTCTGAACTAAACGCACCAACAAAACGGAGGTATTTGGACATAAAGATTAACTTTATCAAACAAAACGAACATTTGTTGTCTAACATGGAGACCTGGGAGTGCCATCAGATGAAGATCATCAAAGGTAAGTGATTAATTTTAATGCTATTTATGACTTTTGTGACACCTCTCCTTGGTTGGAAAATGGCTGTATGGTTTTCTGTGGCTAGGCGCTGACCTAACATAATCGCATGGTGTGCTTTTGCCGTAAAGCCTTTTTGAAATCTGACACAGCGGTTGCATTAAGGAGACGAATATATTTAATCGTATGTTAAACACTTGTATCTTAGATCAATGTTTATGATGAGTATTTCTGTAATTTGATGTGGCTCTCTGCACTTTCACCGGATGTTTGTTTGAGACAATGCATTTCTGAACATAACACTCCAATTTTAAATTAGGTTTTTGGACATAAAGATTAACTTTATCGAACAAAACACACATTTATTGTCTAACATGGAGTCCTGGGAGTGCCATCAGATGGAGATCAAAGGTTAGTGATTAATTTAATCGCTATTTCTGACTTTTGTGAGCCCTCTCCTTGGCTGGAAATGGCTGTATGGTTTTCAGTGACTAGGCGTTGACCTAACATAATCACATGGTGTGCTTTCGCAGTAAAGCCTTTTTGAAATCGGACACTGTCGTTGGATTTACAGGAAGTTTATCTTTAAAATGGTGTATAATACTTGTATGTTTGAGAAATTTTAATTATGGGATTTCTGTTGTTTTGAATTTGGCGCCCTGCAATTTCACTGGCTGTTGTCGAGGTGGGATAGAGGTTAAAGGTCTTGCTCACATTGGCTACCGAGAGCGTTATCACACAGTCGTCCAGAACAGCTGGTGCTCGTGCATGCTTCAGTGTTGCTTGCCTCGAAGCGAGTATAAAAGGCATTTAGCTTGTCTGGTAGGCTCGCGTCACTGAGCAGCTTACATCTGGGTTTCCCTTTGTAGTCCTTAATAGTTTTCAAGCCCTGCCACATCCGATGAGCGTCAGAGACGGTGTAGTAGGATTCAATCTTAATCCTGTAATGACGCTTTGATTGTTTGATGGTTCGTTTGAGGGCATAGCAGGATTTCTTATAAGCGTCCGGATTAGTGTCCCGCTCCTTGAAAGTGGCAGCTTTATCTCAATACAGATGTTACCTGTAATCCATGGCTTCTGGTTTGGATATGTACGTGCGGTCACTGTGGGGACGACGTCGTTGATGCACTTATGGATGAAGCCGATGACTGAGATGGTATACTCCTCAATGTCATTGAATGAATCCCGGAACATAATCCAGTCTGTGCTAGCAAAACAGTCCTGTAGCGCAGCATCCACATCAGTTACAGGGTGTCCACATCACCAACAAACTAACATGGTCCAAGCACACCAAGACAGACGTGAAGAGGGCACGAAAAAACCTAATCCCCCCAGGAGACTGAACATATTTGGCATGGGTCCTCAGGTCCTGAAAAGGTTCTCGAGCTGCACCATCGAGAGAATCCTGACCGGTTGCATCACTGCATGGTATGGCAACTGCCCAGCCTCCGACAGCAAGGCACTACAGAGGGTAGTGTGTACGGCCCAGTACATCACTGACTCTGTACAGGTACCCCGCTGTATATAGTCTCGCTATTGTTATTTTACTGCTGCTCTTTAATTACTTGTTACTTTTATTTCTTATTCTTATTATTTTTTTTTATTTTTTACTGCATTGTTGGTTAGGGGCTCGTAAGTAAGCATTTCACTGTAAGGTCTCTACACCTGTTGTATTCGGCGGATGTGACTAATAAAATGTGATTTGATCTTACCATTTACGTATTGAGTGAGTCACTGGTACTTCCTGCTTTAGTTTTTGCTTGTAAGCTGGAATCAGGAGGATAGAATTATGGTCAGATTTGCCAAATGGAGGGCAGGGGAGAGCTTTGTATGCGTCTCTGTGTGTGGAGTAAAGGTGGTCTACAGTTTTTTCCCCTCTGGTTGCACATGTGACATGCTGGTAAAAATGTAGTAAAACTGTTTAAGTTTGCCTGCATTAAAGTCCCACGCCACTAGGAGTGCCACTTCTGGATGAGCATTTTTTTGTTTGCTTATGGCATTGGTTTTATTTGGTTTTATTAAGGTCTTAGTGCCAGCATTGGTCTGTGGTGGTAAATAGACGGCTACGAATAATATAGATGAGAACTCTCTTGGTAGATCATAAGGTTATCATAAGGTACTCTACCTCAGGCGAGCAATAGCTTGAGACTTCTTTAATATTAGACATAACGCACCAGCTGTTATTGACAAAAAGACACACACCCCCACCCCTCGTCTTACCAGACGTCGCTTCTCTGTTCTGCCGGTGCATGGAAAATCCCGCCAGCTCTATATTATCCGTGTCGTCGTTCAGCCACGACTCAGTGAAACATAAGATACTACAGTTTTTAATGTCCCGTTGGTAGGATAATCGTAATCATAGGTCACCAATTTTATTTTCCAACGATTGCATTTTAGCCAGTAGAATGGGTAGGAGTTTGGAAAGCAGTATATCCTTCTCGTCAGAAAAAGCTTCTTCCAGTTCAAGGTGAGTAATCGCTGTTCTGATGTCCAGAAGTTATTTTCGGTCATAAGAGACGGTAGCAGCAACATTATGTACAAAATAAGTTAAAAAATAAGTTACAAACAACGCAAAAAAACTAACAAAATAGCACAGTAGGTTAGGAGCACGTAAAACGTCAGCCATCCTCTTCGGTGCCATCTTAACTTCGGCTCCAACTTGAAATATTGAAATATCCTTATTCATGTTTAACATATTAGAACTGGGTGTGGAGTACAGAAAGTACATCTACCTAAGTCCATATGTAGCAGCTCATTGTAAGTGAAATATATAATGATTTTCTCTACACATTACTACCAAGTCGGTCAACAGATGGAGAGCGTTACAGACTCACTAGGAGAGCAAACCTCACAGCTGGTGTGGAATTCAAATAGAGCGGGTCTGCTACACACATCTCATCTTGACTATGGACTTGACACCAACTGATACTGGCTATGAATACACTGTCTGCAGTCTGTTGTGGTTGGGGAATATCAGTTGTAGATGAATGAATTCCATATTTTATATACAATGTGATATAAAATACAGTTAATGCTTCTCCAGCTGGAAGCAACATCATATTGACATGTAGCTCTGTCTAAGAGCTGATTGTGGGAGATTCTCATTTGGGCAAAGGACTGTCATCCATCCTCTCTCCTCCGCAACCCGGAAACTGATAAGTGGTTGACGAGTGTCAATTCATTAATAGGCAAACTGAAGAGTATCCTCCCCTCCTCGATAGCCCCCTCCTCCTTTCGCCAAAGATATTCATGTGTATCCTACCACGGAAGAGTTTGGAAATCTGCCACACCCCCTTTTGAATCAGCTTTTGTTTTGCCAGAGGAGAAAAACATGCACACGTTTAAAAACAACATGCTACTTATTGTTTTATCTATAAAATGTCTTGCACAACTAACTTCATTTGTTTTGAACACTTTACACATTTATTTTGGGATCCGCCTCTGTAAACGTAATTTGCCTAACGACGCGCGAGTGCAGAAGCACCGTCTAATTTCAAGCCTGCGCATTGCCAATAATATGTACACTCTCCTTGCCGACTCGATTAACTTTGACCTTTTCCAAAAGGAGGAGAGTGAGAGTGGACGGAGGAGAGAGGACGCAGGAGGTGAGCAAATCGAATTGATAAAAGGCCTGTCTGGCAAAACTGTTAATGGGCTGTGTAGTTGCAGCTACAGTGAGCTCCAAAAGTATTGGGACAATGACAAATGATTTGTTGTTTTGGCTCTCTACTCCAGCACTTTGGATTTAAAAATGCTACAATGACTTATGAGGTTAAAGTTAAAGCTTTAATTTGAGTCTATTTTCATCCATATCAGGTGAACCGTTTAGAAATTTGTCACGCCCTGACCTTAGAGATCCTTTTTATGTCTCTATTTTGGAGTTGGGGTGGGCATTCTATGTCTTGTGTTCTATGTTTTCTTTTCTGTGTATTTGGCCGGGTGTGGTTCTCAATCAGAGGCAGCTGTCTGTCATTGTCTCTGATTGAGAACCATACTTAGGTAGCCTTTTTCCACTTGTGGGTAGTTGTTTTCTGTTTTGTGTCTGTACCAGACAGGACTGTTTCGTTTCGTTCACTCTCTTTGTTGTTTTTGTTATTTCAGTGTTCAGTTTATTTATTAAATTAACATGAACACTTCCCACGCTGCGTTTTGGTCCACTCCTTCTTCCCAGGACGATCGTTACAAAATTACAGCACTTGTACATAGTCCCCCCCATTTTAGGGCACCAAAAGTATTAGGAAAAATGTACTTAAATGTGTATTAAAATAGTAAAAAGTTAAGTATTAGCACGCAATGACTACATCAAGCTTGTGACTCTACAAATTTGTTGGATGCATTTGCTGTTTGTTTTGGTTGTGTATCAGATAATTTTGTAACCAATAGAAATTAATGGTAAATAATGTATTGTGTATTTTCTTTTTGTCACATTCAGGATAATCATAGTAGCTTCCACATTATTGTAGAAGTGTTTAGAAACATATTCTATTCTTATTTACAATTAAAGTGACTCCAAAATGACGCAATACATTATTTACAATTCATTTCTATATACCCTAAAATGAAAGCTGACAGTCTGCACTTTAACCTAATAGTCATTGTACCATTTCAAATCCATAGTTCTAGAGTACAGAGCAAAAAATAAGAAAGAAAAAGAGTTACTGTCCAAATACATTTGGAGCTTACTGTAAAATAGGCTAAGTAGCCTATTCAGGCAATCTGCAACAAAATAGCCTATACTGCACATTATCTCAAATCCCACTGCCAACACACAAACGAGACAAATGTTTGACCTACTGACCTTGGCAAAGAAAGCATGCAAACAGAGACAAAAGAAAACTCAGCAAAGCCCAATATTTCCCCTTTCTCTCTCTCTTATTATTACCTCATTGGTATTTTCACCCTCAGGTAACGGTCGATAGCGATGGCCAGCAACGCGAAGATGGAACTCTGCGTGAGCACCAGCACGATGCACGTGACCAGCAGGCAGCTGTAGAAGTGCATCTTGAAACCGATGTTGATGGTGACGGCCAGCGGGATGACCAGAGCCCCCACCGCAATGTCCGCCAGAGCCAGAGACACAATGAAACAGAAGGTCGTGTCTCGCAGCGAACGGTTGATCCGCACCGCCCAGATAACCATCACGTTTCCGATCACCGAAGTCACTGCGATGATCACCTCCATCACGATGTAGATGGCTTCGACGGTCATCGTGCCGTTAGCCTGGTCGGTCCTGTTGTCTGGTGCTGCTAGTATCTCAGAAAGACAGAGTGGAGAAGTCCTCATATTCCTTTGTGGAATTCGGAGAGCCATTGGAACTCTTCTTTAAGCCTGCGCATGGTGTTCTGTTGTTCGATCCTTAGGAGGATATGAATCTAGATATATTGGTTGAAAAGTCCTTTTTGAGCCTGCATTACTGGGCAGAATGTGGACCTTGGTTTGGACACATCATGCATATTGAGGTTTTAGTGAAAGTCTGGTGTCCCACTCCCCAAAAATGAGGAGGAACAATTTTGCCAGAGAATGAGTAATTGAGTCACACTGGTCACATAGTTCCTCAATTCAGTTCGCATCACCACTAGTCGTCATCATTAGTAAGAATAGAAAATTTAAAAATAAAATATATGACGCTGGGGTCATAAACGGAGAAAGCTGTCAAGGAATTAAAAAATATATAAATATGTTTAGGCTACTTCCGGAACGTTTAATCAGATTGATTATTCCCCCATTCTCCTCTCGTTCGTTCGTCCGTTATATTCCGGTTCTTTTTACAAAGGTGTTCCGCGTAGAATTCAGTCTTCTTTGCCAAAACCTAAGTTTGCTCACAAACGCAGAGCAGAGTGTTTTTTAAAGGCTACAGCGGCAACTGTCCCGAACTCAGACACAGGATGCTGACTGACAGTACGATCAGCTCCAATACAATCTCTAGTAATTGCGGCGAGGGAATTGTCTTCTCCCCGTTCTCTGTACGTTCTGTTAAATCACATGCGCCGCCGGCGGACATCTATGCAGAGAGGGATAAAGAGAAAGAGAGAGAGAGTGCACACTGTCCACAAAATGAGGTGGAAACTGAGTTGCACTTCCTAACCGCCTGCCAAATGTATGACCATATTAGCGACACATATTTCCCTCCGATTACACAGAACCACAAAGAAAACAACCCCAATTTTGATAAACTCCCATATCTATTGGGTGAAATACCACAGTGTGACATAACAGCAGCAAGATGTGTGACCTGATGCCACAAGAAAAGGGCAACCAGTGAAGAACAAAAACCATTGTAAATACAACCCATATTTATGTTTATTTATTTTCCCATTTGTACTTTAACTACCCTCTGTAATGCCTTTTGTACTACTTGCACAAGGTATGACATTTGAAATGTCTTTATTCTTCTGGAATTTTTGTGAGTGTAATATTAATTTGTATTGTTTATTTCACTTTTGTTTATTATCTACTTCACTTGCTTTGGCAATGTTAACATGTTTCCCATGCCAATAAATCCCTTCAATTGAAATTGAATAGAGAGAGAGAGAGCGAGAGAAAGAGAAAGAGAAAGAGAGAGAGGACACATGGTGCCGCCAATCTATCCCAGCATTGGCCAGTGCGCATGAACGTGACATGCCCATTCTCATGAAAAACAGAAAAAGCTATCTTATTTGTTTATGAAATCGATATTGTGTAGCCCTTACTTGCAGTCAATGACCAAATGCTCCCTCATTGGCGTCATAAGTGGAAAGTTATTCATATTTTTCATAACTTCATAGGCTAAATAAAAACGTTTTTTTGTTTTTGTTTTTTTACTAATGACGAAAATCCAGTGTTTCTATGTCAAACGGTTTAATTATATTTCAATCTGTGATGTATGTAATGTGTAATATTGGGATGCAAACTCAAATTAAATAAATATCAACTCTATATCTGACATGGTACAGGTGTCTTCTTTATTTTTAAGCCCATAACCATGTGTGTGAGTTGTTTCAAAGTAGATTTGTTTAACTACCAAGAATCCCTCTGTGGGACCCTGATTTAGCCCACTGCAGTAAAAAGGTAATGTGAGCAGGTGAGAGACGGAGAAATGTTGAATGCAATCAAGGCCTAGCCAGTGCTTTTATTTACTGGATGCCATTGTCAAGGTCATTTGGTGTGATTGTGAAATCCACCTTTTTTATGCTAGAAGGGGTGCAATATAATGACACAAAGCGCAAAGAATACACAATAATGTCATAAGCTGGAAATGTAGCCTGTGACTTAAGAACGCCCATGTATGTAAATCAAATATCTGCTTCTCAACTAAATGTGTGCTTTCATATTCAAACGTTTTGGTGGTTTCCATGGCTTTGTCCACCCCCATGGTGGTGGACAAAGCCAGTTTATAGGTTGATTGACGGTTCCAGTAAAGAAGGCTTCCAGACCAACAAAGGATTTCTTCTCTACTGACAGAGGAACAAAGAGAGAGATAGGAGTGGAGGTAAATAGATGATATACAGACAAAACCAAGCTAACACAGTGTGTGTCTGTGTGCGTGCCTGTGAAAGGTTAGAAGAAATTATTCTGATGGAATCAGAACTGGGAAGATTTTAAACTGGATGCTTAAGCAGAAGCATTGGCAGGTTCCAGATGTGACTGTCTCAGTCAGTGACACACGCGCACAAGCACGCGCACATACAGTCGTGGCAAAAAGTTTTGAGAATGACACAAATATTAATTTTCACAAAGTCTGCTGCCTCAGTGTCTTAAGATATTTTTGTCAGATGTTACTATGGAATACTGAAGTATAATTACAAGCATTTCATACGTGTCAAAGGCTTTTATTGACAATTACATTAAGTTGATGCAAAGAGTCAATATTTGCAGTGTTGACCCTTCTTTTTCAAGACCTCTGCAATCCGCCCTGGCATGCTGTCAATTAACTTCTGGGCCACATCCTGACTGATGGCAGCCCATTCTTGCATAATCAATGCTTGGAGTTTGTCAGAATTTGTGGGGTTTTGTTTGTCCACCCGCCTCTTGAGGATTGACCACAAGTTCTCAATGGAATTAAGGTCTGGGTAGTTTCCTGGCCATGGACCCAAAATATCGATGCTTTGTTCCCCGAGCCACTTAGTTATCACTTTTGCCTTATGGCAAGGTGCTCCATCATGCTGGAAAATGCATTGTTCGTCACCAAACTGTTCCTGGATGGTTGGGAGAAGTTGCTCTCGGAGGATGTGTTGGTACCATTCCTTATTCATGGTTGTGTTCTTAGGCAAAATTGTGAGTGAGCCCACTCCCTTGGCTGAGAAGCAACCCCACACATGAATGGTCTCAGGATGCTTTACTGTTGGCATGACACAGGACTGATGGTAGCGCTCACCTTGTCTTCTCCGGACAAGCTTTTTTCCGGATGCCCCAAACAATCGGAAAGGGGATTCATCAGAGAAAATGACTTTACCCCAGTCCTCAGCAGTCCAATCCCTGTACCTTTTGCAGAATATCAGTCTGTCACTGATGTTTACCTGGAGAGAAGTGGCTTCTTTGCTGCCCTTCTTGACACCAGGCCATCCTCCAAAAGTCTTCGCCTCACTGTGCGTGCAGATGCACTCACACCTGCATGCTGCCATTCCTGAGCAAGCTCTGCACTGGTGGTGCCCCGATCCCGCAGTTGAATCAACTTTAGGAGACGGTCCTGGCGCTTGCTGGACTTTCTTGGGCACCCTGAAGCCTTCTTCACAACAATTGAATCACTCTCCTTGAAGTTCTTGATGATCCGATAAATGGTTGATTTAGGTGCAATCTTACTGGCAGGAATATCCTTGCCTGTGAAGCCCTTTTTGTGCAAAGCAATGATGACAGCACGTGTTTCCTTGCAGGTAACCATGATTGACAGATGAAGAACGAACAATGATTCCAAGCACCACCCTTCTTTTGAAGCTTCCAGTCTGTTATTCGAACTCAATCAGCATGAAAGAGTGATCTCCAGCATTGTCCTCGTCAACATTCACACCTGTGTTAACGAGAGAATCACTGACATGATGTCAGCTGGTCCTTTTGTGGCAGGGCTGAAATGCAGTGGAAATGTTTTTTGGGGGATTCAGTTTATTTGCATGGGAAAGAGGGACTCTGCAATTAATTGCAAATCATCTGATCACTCTTCATAATATTCTGGAGTATATGCAAATTGCCATCATACAAACTGAGGCAGCAGACAGAGCATTTATATTTGTGTCATTCTCAAAACTTTTGGCCACGACTGTACACGCACAAGCAGGCACACACACACACACACACACACACACACACACACACACACACACACACACACACACACACACACACACACACACACACACACACACACTCTGTTGACGCTTGTGTATATCAGTGGAGGCTCCTCAGAGGAGGAAGGGAAGGACCATCCTCCTCAGTGAATTTCATTTAAAAAACAATTGTGAAACATTAAAAAAGTTATCCTTTTTAGATAAAAACACACTGTTTTGTAATGAAGGTTTACAGTAGCTTCAACAGCACTCTGTAGGGTAGCACCATGGTGTAGACGGAGGACAGTTACTTTCCGTCCTCCTCTAGGTACATTGACTTTAATACAAAACTTAGGAGGCTCGTTGTTCTCACCCCTTTCCAGAGACTCAAATCAAATCAAATTGTATTGGTCACCTACACACGGTTAGCAGATGTTAATGTGAGTGTAGTGAAATGCTTGTGCTTCGAGTTCGGACAGTGCTGAAATATCTAACAAGTAATCTAACAAATCCCCAACAACTACCTAATACACACAAATCCAAAGGGGTGAATGAGAATATGTACATATAAGTACATGGATGAGCGATGGCCGAGCGGCATAGGCAAGGTGCAGTAGATGGTATAAAATACAGTATACACATGTGATATGAGTAATGTAAGATATGTAAACATTATTAAAGTGGCATTATTTAAAGTGGCATTGTTTAAAGTGACTTGTGATCCATTTATTAAAGTGTCCAGTGATTGGGTCTCAATGTAGGCAGCAGCCTCTCTGAGTTAGTGATTGCTGTTTAGCAGTCTGATGGCATTGAGATAGAAGCTGTTTTCAATCTCTCGGTCCCAGCTTTGATGCACCTGTACTGACCTCGCCTTCTAGATGATAGCGGTGTGAACAGGCAGCGGCTCGGGTGGTTGTTGTACTTGATCATCTTTTTGGCCTTCCTGTGACATCGGGTGATGTAGGTGTCATGGAGGGCAGGTAGTTTGCCCCGGTGATGCGTTGTGCAAACCGCACCACCAGGCGGTGATACAGCCCGACAGGATGCTCTCGATTGTGTATCTGTAAAAGTTTGTCAGGGTTTTGGGTGACAAGACAAATTTCTTCAGCCTTCTGTGTTTGAAGAGGTGCTGTTGCGCCTTCTTCACCACACTGTGTGGGTGGACCATTTCAGTTTGTCTGTGATGTGTTCGCCGAGGAACTTAAAACGTTCCACATTCTCCACTGCTGTCCTTTCGATGTGGATAGTGGGGTGCTCCCGCTGCTGTTTCCTGAAGTCCACGATCATTTCCTTTGTTTTGTTGACGTTGAGTGATAGGTTGTTTTCCTGACACCACACTCCGAGTGCCCTCACCTCCTCCTTGTAGGCTGTCTCGTTGTTGTTGGTGATCAGGCCCACTACTGTTGTGTCATCTGCAATCTTGATGATTGAGTTGGAAGCGTGCATGGCCACGCAGTCGTGGGTGAACAGGGAGTGCAGGAGAGGGCTGAGCACACACCCTTGTGGGGCCTCAGTGTTGAGGGTCAGCGAAGTGGAGATGTTGTTTCCTATCTTCACCAACTGGGGGTCGGCCCATCAGAAAGTCCAGGACCCAGTTGCACAGGGCGTGGTTGAGACTCAGGGCCTCCAGCTTGATGATGAGCTTGGAGGGTACTGTGATGTTAAATGCTGAGCTGTAGTCAATGAACAGCATTCTTACATAGGTATTCTTTAAGTCCAGATGGGATAGGGCAGTGCGATGGCGATTGCATTGTCTGTGGACCTGTTGGGGCAGTATGCATACTGAAGTGGGTCTAGGGTGGCAGGTAAAGTGGAGGTGATATGATCCTTGACTAGTCTCTCAAAGCACTTCATGATGACACAAGTGAGTGCTACTGGGCAATAGTAATTTAGTTCAGTTATATTTGCCTTCTTGGGTACAGGAACAATGGTAGCCATCTTGAAGCATGTGGGGACAACAGACTGAGATAGGGAGTGATTGAATATGTCCGTAAACACACCAGCCAGCTGGTCTGCGCATGCTCTGAGGATGCAGTTGTCACATCCTGATCTGTTTCACCTGTCCATGTGATTGTCTCCACCCCCTCCAGCTGTCACTTATTTTCCCTGGTGTATTTATCCCTTTGTTTCCTGTCTCTCTGTGCCAGTTCGTCTTGTATGTTCAAGTCAACCAGCATGTTTTTGCCCGTGCTCCTGCTTTTCTATTCTCTTCTACTAGACCTCCCTGTTTTGACCTTTGCCTGTTTTCTGGACTCCATTCCCGCCTGCCTGACCATTCTGCCTGCCCTGACCTCGAGCCTGCCTGCTATTCTGTACCTCTGGAATTCTGAACTGGTTTTGACCTTTGCCTGTCCACGATCATTCTCTTGCCTACCCCTTTTGGATTGTTAATAAACATCTTGGACTCTAACCATCTGCCTCCTGTGTCTGCATCTGGGTCTCGCCTTGTGCCCTTATAGCGGCTAGGGATGCCGTCTGGGCCAGCAGCTCCTGTTTCAGTTTCTGCCTATAAGAAGGGACGAGCAAGATGGCGTCGTGGTCGGATTTGCCGAAGGGAGGGCGGGGGAGGGCTTTGTATGTATCACGGAAGATAGAGTAACAGTGGTGAAGAGTATTAGCCCTGCGAGTCGTACAATCAATATGTTGCTAGAATTTAGGTAGCCTTGTTAACAAATTTGTTTTGTTAAAATCCCCAGCTACAATAAATACAGCTTCCGGACATATAGTTTCCAGTTTGCATAGAGTCCAGTGAAGTTCCTTGAGGGCCGTCTTGGTGTTCGCTTGAGGGGGAATGTACACAGCTGTGACTATAACTGACGAGAATTCTCTTGGTAGGTAAAATGGCCGACATTTGATTGTAAGGAATTCTAGGTTGGGTGAGCAGAAGGACTTCAGTTCCTGTATGTTGTTATGATTACACCATGAGTCGTTAATCGTGGGGCGGCAGGTAGCCTAGTGGTTAGAGCGTTGGACTAGTAACCGAAAGGTTGCAAGATCGAATCCCTGAGCTGACAAGGTAAAAATATGATGTTCTGCCCCTAAACAACACTGTTCCTAGGCAGTCACTGAAAATAAGAATTTGTTCTTAACTGACTTGCTTGGTAAAATATATAAAGCATATGCCCTTCCTCTTCACAGAGAGGTGTTTATCTCTGTTGGCGCAATGCATGGAGAACCCGGTGGTTGAACCAATTCTGACAACATATTCCGAGAGAGCCATGTTTCTGTGAAACAGAGCATGTTACAATCTCTGATGTCTCTCTGGAAGGAAACCCTTGCTCAAATTTCATCTACCTTGTTGTCAAGAGAGTGATGTGCACATCTACGGAGCCTGACCAGAAGGCCACTCCCTCTGTGGCGCTGTTGTTTTGGATCGGCTGCTGGGATCAGATCCATTGTCCTGGGTGGTGGTCCGAACAGTCCGCTTCGGGAAAGTCGTATTCCTGGTTGTAATGTTGGTAAGTTGACATTGCTCTTATATACAATAGTTCTTCCCGGCTGTATGTAATAAGACTTAAGATTTCCTGGGGTAACAATGTAAGAAATAATACATAAAAAAACTAAATACTGCAGTTTCCTAAGAACGCGAAGCGAGGCGACCATCTCTGTCAGTGCCATCATACACAGTAATTATGACAACTTCCGGAGGAAGTCCTCCAACCTATCAGAGCTCTTGCAGCATGAACTGACATGTTGTCCACCCAATCAAAGGATCAGAGAATTAATCTATTACTGAAAGCATAAATTACAGCTAGCTAGCACTACAGTGCATAACATGTGGTGAATAGTTGACACAAAGAGAGAGAAAGACAATAGTTATTAAATTAATTTCTGATAAATTGAAGGAGACTCAAGAAAGAGAGAGCACTAGCTATATTTTATATTTTTTTCATTTTCACTTACTTTAGCTCGCTGAGTTTGCTAGCTAGTTTAGCCTACTCAAACACCAGGCTCAAACAGAGAGGGGTGCTATGTCACCTAGCTGGCTATGGCTATCCAACACTGGAACTCTTCTAAGTCAAGCTAAGCTTTTGGTTTTATACATTTATTGTCACGGGGCCCGGCAGTGTAACTGCTAAACTGCACTGCATGATTGTAGGGGGTTTACTAACTGTTAAAATATTTTATCAAGGTTTAAGATAAATGATTAAATAATTCTACCCGGAAACTTAACCATTAGGATTAGAGGTTATGTAGCATGGACAAGGAGTAATTAAAGCTGATAACCATTGGGGAAGAGAGGAATGTATGTGTGTGCCGAAAGAAAGCAAAGAGACTCCTTAACCTATGTTTGAACCGACCCAGCTATAACTCTGGGGAGATAAGATAGGACAGGGAGAGCCCCTCCAGGTTTCCTGTATCTGGGGGGGACTGGAACTGTCAGCTGAGTGGTAATAAACTGTGGTGAGAATGGTAGAAAAGTAGATAGGATAGCTCTCCTCCTGTTAGTGTGTATGTATGTGCGTAGGTTAAAACCTCTCTGGGATAGCGGGACGGTAGCGTCCCACCTGGCCAATAGCCAGGGAAAATGTAGAGCGCCAAATTCAAAAAATGTATATAAGATCAAACTTTCATTAAATCACACATATAAGATATCAAATTAAAGCTACACTCGTTGTGAATCCAGCCAACATGTCAGATTTCAAAAAGGCTTTTCGGCAAAAGCATAAGATGCTATTATCTGATGATAGCACAATGTCAACAAAGAGAATGTAGCCTATTTCAACCATGCCGGCGCTACTCAAAACGCAGATATAAAATATAAAACATGCATTACCTTTGACGAGATTGTTTTGTTGGCACTCCAATATGTCCCATAAACATCACAAATGGTCCTTTTGTTCGATTAATTCCGTCCATATATGTCCAAATTGTCCATTTATTTGTCACGTTTGATCCAGAAAAAACAGCTTCCACTTTGAAGAACGTCACTACAAAATATCAAAAAAATTACCTCTAAACTTTGCCAAAACATTTCAAACTACTTTTGTAGTACAACTTAAGGTATTTGTAAACGTTAATAATCGATCAAATTGAAGACGGGTCTATCTGTTTTCAATACAGGAGGACAACAAACTAATGCTACTTTTCAAGTCTTGCGCAACTCTCAAACAGTACACATGACGTTACTCTACTTCCTGATGGCCTTCTTCTTCATTGCACAAATTAATATCCTCAACCTATTTCCTAAGACTGGTGACATCCAGTGGAAGCAGTAGGAACTGAGAACAGGGTGATCAGAAATGTTGTATTCCAATGAAAACTCATTGAACAGACAGTGACATAAAAAAAATAAATGGTTAGTCCTCAGGGTTTTGCCTGCTACATAAGTTCTGTTATACTTACAGATGATTCAAACAGTTTTAGAAACTTCAGTGTTTTCTATCCAAATATACTAATAATATGCATATCTTATATTCTGGGGATGAGTAGAAGGAAGTTGAAATTGGGCACGCTATTTTTCCCAAAGTGAAAACTCTGCCCCCTATCCTAGAGAAGTTTTTAAGAGAATGTTATAAGAGGAACATCTTTGGATAGGCACAGGAGAGCTCTCGCAAATAAACTTGGATTTGATCAATTGTGAGCTGGGAATTCTGTCTGTTTCATTTAAAACCAGAACTTTACAACCTCTGGGTTGCAGACCGATTAAGATAATTGAAATTTATGAACATTGATTACAAAATTCTATAACACTAACACGTTAGATGTAGTAGCTATGTTGATTATGACGTTAGCTAATATGGTGACAACGATGTAGGCTGTGTGTAGAGGTTAGCGGTTATGATATGAAGGTTTGGTTTGGACAGATTATTTTTGCCTGGTCACAGACAGCTGATGTGTTGTGCGCTGAAGTCCACAAGCTGAGGGAAAAGGTGAGAGGAGAGCGCGTAGATGCTTGAAGGAATTATACAACAATCAAAGGGATCATGCTGTTTGTATGTGGCTGCTATGAAAGTGAACTCTGTTTGCGTGTGATCGGGTGTATTCATTCCGTCAATTCTGTTGAAAAACATTTCTTAAACAGAAGCAAACAGAACGAAATGGGGATAAACATACCTGAATTTGTCCAATAGAAACTCATGTTTGGAACAGTTGAACAACTAATGACTACACCCTAGATCAGCTAAATGCAGGCAAGAGTGTGCAAGGCGGTATTGAATGTGTTATTGTCTGTCACCTTGAATACTCAAATTCCTCTCGACCTGTGCACCTACGTTGTAAACGTTCATTCATAGGCTAAGTTGATAGGTAAAAGGAACATTGAGTATCGTGTAGTAGCCTAAACCTACCAATGTTACACTGAGCTGGGTGAATGGATGACAGTGAATGACAGTCATCCAATATGCTGCAATAGAAATAAGGCCATGCTCATGAAAAAAAAGAGTCGTCCTCACTCGTCTTAAACGGCACCGACCGCCACTGTTGTGTGTGTGTGGCCGGCACCTTTTACAGAACTTACCAGCTACTTTTCTGCTAAGTCATCCTCGCCCACAGCCTCCCAAGGCCGTATACAATCTTACAGAACATCTTGATATTTACTGAGCTTGTCCTTGACTCCACCTTAGTCACACTGTTTGTCGGCACACTTTACACTCTTACTCACACAAGAAAACACACTCCAGAAACAACATCATGGTGCAGTTATAGAGCAGCCACAGAATTGTTTGTAATGGTAGTGTGTATGTATTGTGTTTAGAGGCCTGGCTAAATGTAAATATAAAAAGTTGCTGCCATCATATAACATGGTATTACTCAGGCTATGACCAGCGGTGTAGTGGAGTTGACCCATCTATTTGCATTGAAAGTATAGGGAGTGTTTCTGTTTTCACTGCGACTGTCAGTTGGAGTTTACCCACCTATTTTCTTATCACTACATCACTGGCTATGACCCATCTGGCCAGACAAGGAATAGCGGAAGTACGGCGCTTCCTAACCACAACGTCCCTATTTACAGTTTAAGAAAGAACAAGTGGTATGTGTTGAGGTCAGAGAGACTCAAGCTAAATATGGTAATGTTGGTTGGAATGTAGAGCAAGATTGCGAAAGTGTTGTTTTGTCTTTGTATTGGTTTCCGGAGGCTAAATGCAGTCCTAGGCCTACTGTTCACCAACTACAATGACATGACTCAAGGTATATGTTGGTGTGCTTGTTCAGTCTCAGAGCCAATAGAACCACAGTGCCAAAATAAGCTTTGAATCCACTGTTTGGAAAGACTATTTAACAATGAGGTGACAGGTAGCATAGTGGTTAGAGCGTTGGGGCAATAACTGAAAGGTTGCTGGATCACGTCCCCTAGTTGACAAGGTGAAAATCTGTCGTTCTTCCCCTGAATAAGGCAGTTAACCCACTGTTCCCCCGTAGCCTGTCATTGTAAATAAGAATTTGTTCTTAACTGACTTGCCTAGTTAAGAAATGGCAGTGTTTTGAAAAGAGAGAGCTTAAAGTAACTGTCCTGTGAAATTCTCGCTTTTAAAAGTTCATATTCTGTAAACTCATACCCAAATAATGCTTTGTGAATTGTAGAAAAAACACTTCAAAAACCCAACCTCGGCAGATAAACTGGCCAATCAGCGGTCTATTCGCATTAATATTTTTTATGACCGGTATATGCCCACGCCATTCCAACACAGGAAAGCTGCTTTTTAACATACTTCTTTTTTTTTTTTAATTGGAAGGAAAACTAATTCACTCATATTGTAATTAATTATAGTTCATCTTTCATAGAAATTTGGAAACACTGGAAAGTTACTTTAAGAGATAGCCTATATCATTTTAAGGAGAGAGCAAGTATGGACATCATTTGCTATTCAGACAAAGGTTAGTTTGCCCATAATTATGTGTTTTCATGTGTTTTCCGGATGTGTTTCATTTTCAAACCCATTGTGTATATGCTTTAAACCGTTATAGACCTGCAAACTGAAATGTCGGTGTCGTCTTAATTGGAAGGCTGATTATGAGATGGTTGAGAGGGATCAGATTGTTCTGAAGGTTGTTGAGGCGTAACGGTAGCTCAGGCCAGAGTAGACTCTGCGCTGCCGAGTCCCCAACAAGTGGATCTTCCGGTATGCAAGGGAAATAGAAAGAGAGCTTCTGCTTTTGGACGTTAACAAGACGACACTCCATCTTAACTCCTCCATCCACATTTACTGGATTGGATGAACAGTGCAAAAGAGAACCTCACTGACAGTTATTTTTCTTCTCATCAAGACCAGTATGTAGGGGATCTAGTTTCAGGCATTTATTTGTACGCCTGCTACATTAGGTTTGGCCAGAGAGAGAGAACGTTAAGTGAGAGAGACCCCACTGCCCTTCTCTGGCTGGTGGCGAATAGAAAAGTTTGTTTGACCCCGTGGGGAACGGACGGTGGGAGCCTCTCCTCACGTGCAACACCCTGTTGGTGATGTGTTACATGGAAAGATCTGGGCTAAAAGCTTCTGTAGACTCACTGTATGTCAATGTAACAAGTCTGACAGAGATAAATAATATACATATTTTTTATATTTCACCTTTATTTAACTAGGCAAGCCAGTTAAGAACAAATTCTTATTTATATGTGCCAGCACCAGTAGCGCAATCCTCCCTCTTATGCATGAGAGTGTTCGGTGAGTTCGGAAAACTGAAAGTCTGCAGCTTAGAAATAATTTTCACATACAAAAGTTATATTTCCGATCTCAGAACTAAATAGTCTTTGCAAAATGAACATGGTCATTGTAGTAGAACGTTTATTTTGATTAGCCATTTTCAGCATCAAAAGTCACATCAGGTAGCCTAATTTCCAATGAAGCATTCTCCCTGTAATCAAAGATGGGGGAGCTTTGATAATGCTGTGGGGTTACTTTGCTGCCTCCGGTACTGGGGGCCTTGAACGATCATCAGGTGTTTTGAAGTCCAATGTTCAACACAGTGTCTAAAAACTGGGTCTCCATTGAAGGTTGTGGGTATTCGAGCAGGACAACGATCAAAAAGCCAACACACACATCAAAAAGCACCCAGGAATGGTGCTTTTGATAATGAGATGCCGGACGGTTCTGGAGTGACCAGTGAAGAGTCCAGATCTAAATTACATCCAAAACCTACGGCGAGATCTGAAAACATCAGTTGGTGGAGGGCACCCCTCAAATATTGAAGACTTAGAGCAGTTTGCTTCTGAAAAGGGGGCCAAATTGTCAGTTGAAAGGTGCAGCAAGCTACAGGAAGTGTTTGTCTGCAGTTATCTTGGCAAAGGCTGTGAAACCAAGTACTAGCTCCGGGGTGCCGATAATTTTGTACATGTCATTTGTCTTTATTTTCTAAATTCAAATTGTAAACTCATGTTTATAAAAATAAAATTGGTTCTGCAATGTGTGGTGATCCAATGTTTATTATCAATTTCAAGTTATTTTAAAGGCTGTTATTTATGAAAAGTGCAAGGGTGCCAATATATTTGGCGGCATCTGAATCATATCTTTGACATCATCTAGGCCTCTTCAACTCATTTTCTGTCTGTTCTCGATCACTACACTATTGCTACAATTATAGTTTTAGCAGGACTGAAGCATCTGTGGTTCCCACAGTTGACTGTCATGTTTTGTCATCTTCATTCTTAATCTTCACTGTTAAATCACTCTTAATCTCACATCCCTGGTATCGCTGTAAATGACTTCCTGACTGACAGTATATGTACGTGCATGTGTGTGGGAAGCTGGTATCGCTGTAAACGACTTCCTGACTGACAGTATATGTAAGGGTGTTGTTAGGCCCGAGACGAAGTCGCTGACCCAGTCAATCAGTAAACAGCACCTATACATTCTAAGGAAGGTCCAATAAACCTCCTTGTTATTCAGAAGAGGCGGTACTAACAATCAGTTATGCGCTATGACAGAGAGACAGTGGCTGCATTCCAAACACTTAAAAGACACACCCTATCCCCTCAGCCCTCAATTTAAGTGGACACTTCTAATGACATATCATGACGTCTGACGAGTATACACTTGCAGGGCAAGGAGCGAGGCAGGAAGGATTTTTAAATTTTTTATTCATCCCGCGATGATTGTGTTTTCAGCCACTGGTAGCTTGTGGGTGCTTTATATGCGCTATAGTCAATTAGGATTGCATGTCTACTTATATTAACTATATAATTATTTATATACGCCTACTGTATGATAGCTAGCAAATTAATTAGCTAACTAACGTTAGCCTGCCTAGCTACTTCTGAAGAAGGAAAATGTTATATTTCTCCAATTTCCAAAAGCTAACCAAACAAAAACATCACATTTATGAGACGTGTTTGTGCATTAGTAGCACAATTTCTAACTTATTTCCGTTCGTTTTTACTTACACTTGTATGTTGGCTCCATATTGATGTTGAGGTTTTAAGTTTTGGCTGACTTTTCTTAGAAATAGCCCAAAAACCCCCAATACATTTTGACCCGAGACATCGTTTTCAAAGCTGTCCAATTTGCTATAAAACCGTGAACATGGCAACACTGGCTATAATTCAATTCACGATGATTGTACATCCGCTAAGTTGCACCGCAGCCGCCATGGCATTTATACAAATATATATTTCACTATGACCTGCTGCTGACTGTCAGGCAGTGAGGCAGGTTGTTGCTGAGTGAGTGGTGAGGAGAGCCGAAGGGGTGTGTGTGTGTGTGTGTGTGTGTGTGTGTGTGTGTGTGTGTGTGTGTGTGTGTGTGTGTGTGTGTGTGTGTGTGTGTGTGTGTGTGTGTGTGTGTGTGTGTGTGTGTGTGTGTGTGTTGAGCAGTGGTGGAAAAAGTACCCAATTGTCATACTTGAGTAAAAGTATAGATACCTTAATAGAAAGTTACTCAAGTAAAAGTGGAAGTCACCCAGTAAAATACAAAGGGGATTTTTTAAAACAATTATAAACCTGGTTTGAACCCTGAATGTGGTTTTGGCTGAAAGCTGTGGTATATCAGACCATGTACCACAGGCATGACAATACTTTTTACTGTTCTAATTACTTTGGTAACCAGTTTATAATAGCACTAAGGCACCCAGGGGGATTGTGGTTCTCCCACATGACTGGGAGAACCTTTTCAAGGAAGTAAATACATTTAGAAGATGTAAAAAAAAAAAAAAAGATGTATTATTAGCTAACTATAGTAGCTACAGTGCAGGCTAACTCAAATGAGCTGCTAAATGAGCAGCTACCTAACATCACATTAGCTAGCTATCTTGATGTAGTTATCACTGTAAAAAACAAACACCAAATGCCTTTGTAGGTAGCTAGATAACAGACATGGAGGAAGGTGAAAGGATAGCAGCCCCAACTGTCAAAGTGAGAGAGTAGGCTATTCTGGATAGGGCAGGTACTTTTGTGTAGTTCCTATCCCTAGAAGTGAGGACGGAGATAATAGTAACATAATATTCAGTGCGGTGTAATTTGAGTATAATGAAGTCTGTTTCTTGTGAGGTTTTCTGTCCTCAGATACAGAGAGCTGTGAAAGCCTGTCTACAGATGAAGAGGTCCCAATGAAGAGCAGTGGGTCTCAGTTCTGGGGACTCAAAGGGGTGCACATTTTTGTTTTTGCCTCAGCACTGAACAGCTGATTCAAATGATCAACTCATCATCAAGCTTCAAGTGGTATTTATGTATTCATTTGTGACGCTTCCTTGATATGATCCTGTTATTGTCACATGCATCTATCAATCTAATGTTATCATGATTTGTTATAAGGGATATTATACTTCAATAATCCACAATGACCTGGTGATGTAAAAGTCTAATAATGACATTATCTTCCATATTCCTACAGATACCTTGTAACTGGAGATTCTTTCAAAACAATTGCCGACAGTTAACATGTAGGGCACTGCAAGGTTGGGTGACCAGGGGTATCTGAGACTGCCTCCTGGAGGAATTCAGGTGTATGAAGGCTACCTGTGTCCTGCATAACTTCATGAGGATGGACACGAGGACAAGGAGGGGATCTGCAGCTTGCCGACGTGTTCCAGAGGAGAAGTCTGCTGCTCTGCAGGATGTTTCAAGGATGGGGTCCAACAACGCAGCAAGAGAGGCAATCTGTGTGCGGGAGATCTTCACCTCCTACTTCTTCAAAGAGGGTGCTGTTCCCTGGCAACACCATAGACTACACTATGCACAACCAAAGGCTCTTTTAAGAGTATTCTTCCATTTACTTAGCTATATCAACTGCAGTTATTCAATTCCCAGTTTCTCTCCCTTCTACTTCTCAGGTGAGGGTGCTGTTTAGGTAAGTGTGTGATGTCTGTACAAAAACAAAACAGGCTATTTTAAATCAAAAAATTGCAATTAGACACCCTATAACCCATACACTCCTGTATCAATATGATTGATGGATTGTGTAGTAAGCAGACTCACCTTCAAAGAATAGGCAAGAGGGCCAACCATGGAGAATAGTAAGACACTTCTTTATTTCTATAACTACGCAATATTGTTTGTCCTCGTGTGTCCATTCATGTTTTTCAGCATAAAGTACTCTGCAGCCACTTTGTGTGTGGCCTCAACTGGTGTCCATACTGTGGACCAGGTGATTTTTGCATCTGAGCTCCTAGAGTGTGCGGCTCTCCTTTATTTTTAAGTTTTCTACTCCGCTAGCCAGCACCTCGCCTAAATAGGTGTGCGTTTATTTTTCTTATAGATTGTCCACACTGTGTTCAACAGGAATCTATAACTACCTTATTTTCGCAATAACAGTCTCTCTCCTTCACGTCATCCCTCTCTCCACCCTAAATCCTCTAGGTCATATCAGCTGTGTCGGTGAACCCCTCCTGCATCTGAACTGGCTACATAGAGGGCACAGCATGATCAGAGGTGAGAGGTCAGGCCAACAGGAAGTATTAAAGATATGCTTTACATTGAAATACAGATAGAGATGTAGTAGTCCCAGAGTTAATGATCCAAGGTCAGTTTTGCATTTCACCTCCTGATGACTGACAGTGTTAGAATATTAAAAAAACACAAGGCTTAAACATGCTCTCTCTCCATCTGTCTCTCATCTGCAGGTATGTGTTGATGTAAGAGAGGATGCCAACCCCCAGTCCAGTCATCGCCACCTCACCTGCTCTTAAGATAACCTTCGGGCCGGCTAGAGACACTATGTAATTGTGATGAACTGAGAGAATATTAGGGTAGCACTGATTCATTAATCATATGCTGCCTTCCTTTATCCTATGTTCTTAACTCTTTCCCATCTCTCTCACCACCTCTTTCTTCCTCTGTTTTTATAATGCACAACAGATGTGCATTGTAGTAAAGATTGAACTCGTATTTATAATATTATGTGAGCGGACCAAGTAATTGGGCGTCACTCTAAAGCGGGAAGGTGGAACAAACGAGTCAGGAGTAGGTTTTCTTGATTGAACAAAGTTCTATATTGAGGGCATTTGGTCAACACAAACACTCCAACAGAATCAATGAAACTCTCCAAAGGAAAAAACATATATCTTCTTCTCCAGAGCAAAACAGGAACACAATACGATTGTCTTTAAACTACCACCAAAAGTCACAACATTGTCACCGTCTTAATGGTTCTTCCTAGATAGCTCCTCTGTCTCGGTGGCCATCTTCCAGAGATAGTCCCCCTTCTTGCTGGTTCCATACTCTCTCTTATAGGGGAAGGAGAATATCTCATTAGTAGTGTCAGCTGTGCTTAATTGCCTCTGGTTCACTTGTCTCCCATGCCTTGTTGGGCTACCATCCGTGAGCCCAGCCTGCCCTCTGGTGGTCCTTCCACATACCTTCCCCCTCAGGACCGAACCGGAGGGTCGGGCGCCAGACGCACCGTCTTGGTCGCGTCGGGACAGCACGTCTGCATTCCCGTTCCTCGATCCGGCCCTGTGGATGACATGGAAAGAGAACGGTTGTAAAGACAAAAACCATCTGGCTATTCGGTTGTTATTGTTTCTCTTACCAGCCATCCACGTGAGGGGCGCATGGTCCGTAACTAAAGCAAACCTCCGACCCAGTAGGTAGTACCGGAGATAATCGAGGGCCCACTTAATGGCTAAGGCCTCTTTCTCTACGGTAGCATACCTCTGTTCCCGATCGCTGAGCTTCCTACTTATGAAGAGAATCGGCTTCTCTGCTTCGCCTTTACCCTGAGCTAGTACGGCCCCGAGCCCTGTATCCGAGGCGTCGACCTGCACAATGAACTCTTGTGAGAAGTCCGGAGCCTGTAGGACGGGATCAGAACACAGGCCATCTTTTAGCGATTGGAAGGCCTCTTCCGTCTCGTCTTTCCACTCTACCTGGTTTGGCAAGTTTTTCTTGATGAGGTTTGTGAGGGGATTGGCAATGGTTGCATATCCCGGGATAAAACGGCGATAATATCCCGTTATCCCTAAGAAGGCCCGAACGTCCCGCTTGGTCCGGGGTCGCGGCCAGTCCCGAATTGCCCTGGTCTTCTCTGCCTGTGGGCGTATTTTCCCATTCCCCACGGTGTACCCCAGGTATTCCGCTTCGGACAGACCCAGGCAGCATTTATTTGGATTGGCCGTCAACCCTGTGGCTTCCAAACATACGAGCACCGCCCGTAATCGCAGGAGGTGACTATCCCAGTCCTCGCTGTGGATAACCACATCGTCTATGTACGCCGCTGCATACTCTTGATGGGGCCGTAGAATGGCATCCATGAGGCGTTGGAAAGTTGCAGCGGCACCATGCAGTCCGAAGGGCATCCTCACATACTGGAAAAGCCCCTCTGGTGTGGCGAAGGCAGTCTTTGGGCGATCCTCCGGAGCCACCGGCACTTGCCAATATCCCTTCGTCAAATCCAGGGTGGTGATGAACTTGGCCTTTCCTAAGCGCTCCAAGAGTTCATCCACGCGGGGCATGGGATACGCATCGAATGTAGAGATGGCATTCACGGCCCTAAAATCGTTGCAGAGTCTCATACTACCATCGGATTTGGGGACCAGGACTATGGGACTGGACCACTCACTCGTCGATGGCTCGATCACACCCATCCTCAACATCTCCCTTACCTCGTTCTTAGCGATGACTCGGCGAGCCTCAGGAATCCTGTAAGGGCGGATATGCACCTTCTTGCCGGGTTCAGTGTGGATATGGTGGAACAGGACATCTGTTTGTCCTGGGAATGGAGAGAATATTCGACCGAAGTTCATAATCAGCTTGTCTAGCTGTCTTGACTGCTCCGGCAGGAGAGTTTGACCACGGCGCACCGGTGGTAGAGCCTCCTCTTTTCCTTTTCCCTCCAGGGCCATCAAAGCCACCTGATCCGTCGACGTTCCTCCCGTCGATCACCTTCACCTTCCTCATGGCCTCCCTTAGGTCTGGGTCTCTATGCTGCGAGGTGCCGAACTGTCCCTTTAATTCCTGGGGCAGATCAACCTCGGTAGAGGGATGTGGAGGATGTTCCCCATCCCCCTCAGGGGTGACCGATGAGAACCCCTTCCAGGTTCCCTCCTCGGATGGAGCTTCAAATATATCCCTTAGCGTCTGGTTGCTCCTTCCTTCCTGTGTAGTGTATAACCCTTCACAGGTGTCTTCATCGGTGGTTTCCTGGAATATCTGTCGTAAACGTTGGGTTGCTATTTCTTCCTCTGCTGCAGAGGACGAGGACGTAGCTACGTCTCCTTGTAGGACTACTACCTCGGGCTTGGATTTTCTCTTCTTTCCTGTCCCCCTTTTTCCACGCATAACGTCATCTGCCGAAGCTCCTTATATAGGGGACAGTCTCTCCCGATCAATAATGGTACCTTCAGCTGGGGCACTTTCCCTGCCCTTACTGTACACCTTCCTTTTGGAGTGAGAATCGGCAGATTCACAGTGGGGTAATAGTGGGTGTCTCCATGGATACAGGATACGGCTACTTTGTCTGGTAGCAGTGTTGCGGCGGTCACCAGCCGCTCCTCTACTAACGTAACCATACTTCCCGAGTCGAGAATGGCTACCACATCTTGTCCTTCGACTCGAACTGGAATCTCTGGGGCTGGAGCTATTTCTGCTAACCAACAGTGTTGATCCTGCCCCCTCAAACCGAGATGTGTGAGGGTGGGCAGTGATGACTCTGTGACCATGGGCTCGTCCTTGCTAGGACATTGTGGGGCATAATGGTTGGGAGACTGACATTTATAACACCGACCCTGCTGTGTGGGGGATGACTTCTCCCACCTCCGGAGGGGGTTTGGACGTTTCGGTGGCGGACGCGCCGGGGTGAGTCGTGGTACGGGATTGGAAGAATCCTTCCGTTCCTCCTTGTCACTTTTTAACAACTCCCCTGTAGACCGATATGTTTCCACCGCCTGTGCTATGTCGTCGGCTGACAACGGGTTGGCTTGCCCCACAACCCTTTTTAAGTCACTGGGTAATTCCCTCAATATCTTGTCCACTACAAGAGTCTCTATCACCTGTCCTACTCCCTTTTCAGGTTCTAGCCACTGTTTCGTCAGTCGTATTAATGCAAAAATCTGGGAACGGACGGGTTTGTCAGCTGTGTAGGTCCATTGATGGAACTTTACGGCCCTATCTCTGGCAGTCAGCTGGTACCGGGATAGGATCTCGGTTTTTAGTCGCCCATAGTCTGCAGCTTCGCGGGCATCCAGGTCAAAATAGGCTTCCTGAGCCACACCGGTCAAAAGAGGGGCTAATGCGCTCGCCCATTCTGTGGGCGGCCACTCTTCCAAGGTGGCCGTCCTTTCGAAGGTCATGAGGAAGGCCTCAATATCATCCTCCTTGGAGAGACGAGGTAAGATGGCGTGAGCAGCCGCTCTTGGCTTAACTCTAGGTTCTTCTCGCCGGCTCAGCTGTTGTTGCAGGAGTTCTATAGTTGTATGCTGTGCCGTGATCAATTGTTGTAGTAGGGCGTTATCCATCGTACTTGAATGGTTCCTCCTGGTCTACTGGAAGAATCTTGAATTACTCACTTATCCTTGTGTCACTCGTCCACCTAATGCCCACATTCTCCACCAATGTGAGCGGACCAAGTAATTGGGCGTCACTCTAAAGCGGGAAGGTGGAACAAACGAGTCAGGAGTAGGTTTTCTTGATTGAACAAAGTTCTATATTGAGGGCATTTGGTCAACACAAACACTCCAACAGAATCAATGAAACTCTCCAAAGGAAAAAACATATATCTTCTTCTCCAGAGCAAAACAGGAACACAATACGATTGTCTTTAAACTACCACCAAAAGTCACGACATTGTCACCGTCTTAATGGTTCTTCCTAGATAGCTCCTCTGTCTCGGTGGCCATCTTCCAGAGATAGTCCCCCTTCTTGCTGGTTCCATACTCTCTCTTATAGGGGAAGGAGAATATCTCATTAGTAGTGTCAGCTGTGCTTAATTGCCTCTGGTTCACTTGTCTCCCATGCCTTGTTGGGCTACCATCCGTGAGCCCAGCCTGCCCTCTGGTGGTCCTTCCACAATTACAATATGTATAATGCATGTAATTTTACCACTTGAATAATGAACTTCTTTCAATAAAGTGTTTCACATTTGCTACTGGTTGAAATTAAGTCTCATTTGATGAAATACTACACCTATCCTGTGTTTATCAGATCAATGCAGATTAAGGAAATTAGATATTGAGATGAACCGGTTTTACAGTATTTTTTATTTATCTCCCCTTTATTTAACCAGGTAGGCCAGTTGAGAACAAGTTCTCATTTACAACTGTGACCTGGCCAAGATAAAGCAAAGCAGTGTGACAAAAACACAGAGTTACAAATGGGATAAACCAACGAACAGTCAATAACACAATAGAAAAATCTGTATACAGTGTGAGCAAATGAAGTAAGGATGTAAGGCAATAGGCCAATAGTGGCAAAGTAATTACAATTTAGAAATTTACACTGAAGTGATATGTGCAGATGAGGATGTGCAAGTAGAAATACTGGTGTGCAAAAGAGCATTAAAACTAAAACAAATATGGGGATGAGGTAGGTAGTTGGATGGGCTATTTACAGATGGGCTGTGTACAGCTGCATTGATCGGTAAGCTGCTCCTACAGCGGATGCTTAAAGTTAGAGAGGGAGATAAGTCTCCAACTTCAGCTATTTTTGCAAATCGTTCCAGTCATTGGCAGCAGAGAACTGGAAGGAAAGGCGGCAAAGGCAGGTGTTGGCTTTGGGGATGACCAGTGAAATATACCTGCTGGAGCACGTGCTATGGGTGGGTGTTGCTATGGTGACCAGTGAGCTGAGATGAGGTGGAGCTTTACCTTGCAAAGACTTATTATAGAAGACCTGGAGCCAGTGGGTTTGGCGATGAATATGTAGCGAGGACCAGCCAACGAGAGCATACAGGTTGCAGTGGTGGGTAGTATATGGGGCTCTGGTGACAAAAGAGATGGCACTGTGATAGATTACATCCAATTTGCTGAGTAGAGTGTTGGAGGCTATTTTGTAAATGACATCGCCGAAGTCAATGATTGGTAGAATGGTCAGTTTTACGAGGGTATGTTTGGCAGCATAAGTGAAGGAGGCGTTGTTGCGAAATAGGAAGCCGATTTTAGATTTAATTTTGGATTGGAGATGCTTAATGTGAGTCTGGAAGGAGAGTTTACAGTCTAGCCAGACACCGAGGTATTTGTAGTTGTCCACATATTCTAAGTCAGAACCGTCCAGAGTAGTGATGCTAGACGGGCGGGCAGGTGCGGGCAGCGATCGGTTGAATAGCATGCATTTAGTTTTACTTGCATTTAAGAGCAGTTGGAGGCCACGGAAGGAGAGTTGTATGGCATTGAAGCTCGTCTGGAAGTTAGTTAAACAGTGTCCAAAGAAGGGCCAGAGGTATACAGAATGGTGTCGTCTGCGTAGAGGTGGATCAGAGAATCACCAGCAGCAAGAGCGACATCATTGATGTATACAGAAAAGAGACTCGGCCCGAGAATTGAACCCTCTGGCACCCCATAGAGACTGCCAGAGGTCCGGACAACAGGCCCTCTGATGTGACACACTGAACTCAGTCTGAGAAATAGTTAGTGAACCAGGCAAGGCAATCAGAGAAACCAAGGCTGTTGAGTGTGCCCAAATTAAATGTTAGCTATCTGGCTAACATTTATCGTAAATTAGCTTTATGATAAAAAAAATGCATAATTGTTTGTTTCTACATGTACATGTACATTTCAAGTGTACATTTTTTGCATGATTCATTATGTTATAATCACTTACATTTGCTTCCATCCTAGTATTTTTGTCAGCCATATTTGCTGAAGAAAGTCTCTAGCCTTGGGTCAAATAGCGTAAAATTCATAATGGGAACCATTCGATATGATTGGTCATCGCTCAGCGGTCTCCGCTGGTGATATGCATAACGTTGGGAAAAGTTTATTTTTCGCCACCTCTTGCACCATGTTCGCACTGCCCAAAAGGTCCCCGCCCTCTTCGCTTCTCACCGCTTTCCTTCTATTGAAAATGAATGGGAAGCGGTGTTTCACCGCGCGGCATCTTGTGCTAGTGTACACGGGGCTGTAGCCATAGTATATTGGCCATATACCATAACCCCTTGTGCCTTATTGCTTAAAAACCTCTCTGGACCACCCATCCCGGATCCGGGATAACTGTCATCAGAAACGCTGACTAGCATAGCCTAGCCTAGCGCCACAGGTATATAATATAATATAATATTATGAAATCACAAGTCCAATACAGCAAATGAAAGATAAATATCTTGTGAATCCAGCCAACATGTCCGATTTTTAAAATGTTTTACAGCGAAAACAACATATATTTATGTTAGCTCACCACCATATCCCAAAAAACACAGCCATTTTTTCACAGCAAAGATAGCTTTCACAAAACCCACAAATAGAGATAAAATGAATCACTAATCTTTGAACAACTTCATCAGATGACAGTCATATGACATCATGTTATACAATACATTTATGTTTTGTTCGATAATGTGCATATTTATAGCCAGAAATCGTGGTTTTACATTGGCGCCATGTTCAGAAATGGCTCCAAAATAGCGAAAGTAATTACAGATAGCCACGTAAAATACAGAAATACTCATCATAAAACTTTGATGAAAGATACATGTTGTACATATAATTAAAGATAAACATCTTGTGAATCCAGCCAACATGTCCGATTTTTAAAATGGTTTACAGCGAAAACACAACATATATTTATGTTAGCTCACCACAATATCCAAAAACACACCGCCATTTTTTCACAACAAAGATAGCTTTCACAAAACTCACAAATAGAGATAAAATTAATCACTAACCTTTGAACAACTTCATCAGATGACAGTCATATGACATCATGTTATACAATACATTTATGTTTTGTTCGATAATGTGCATATTTATAGCCAGAAATCGTGGTTTTACATTGGCGCCATGTTCAGAAATGGCTCCAAAATAGCAAAAGTAATTACAGATAGCTACGTGAAATACAGAAATACTCATCATAAACTTTGATGAAAGATACATGTTTAACATATAATTAAAGATACACTGGTTCTTAATGCAACCGCTGTTAGATTTAAAAAATAACTTTAGTAAAAAGCACAGCATGCAATAATCTGAGACAGCGCTCAGCCATTCTCCGCCATGTTGGAGTCAACAGAAATACGAAATTACATCATAAATATTCCCTTACCTTTGATGATCTTTCATCAGAATGCAGTGCCATGAATCCTAGTTCCACAATAAATTGTTTTTTTGCTTTATAATGTCCATTACTTCTGTCGAATTAGCAACTTTGGCTAGCATGTGTAGTTCACGTGTCCATAGAACTTTACGCTAATGAACGAAAACTTCAAAAAGTGATATTACAAATCGAATAAACTGGTCAAACTCAGTTGAGAATCAATCTTCAGGATGTTTTTCTCATATATATCCAATAACGTCCCAAACGGAGCATTTCTTCATGTCTATATAATCCATGGCAGAGAAGGACATCACATTCCCAGTGTGCGTGACCAAGAACTGGCAATCTGCCTGACCTGTCACTCCAATGGCTCTCATCCGGTCCCACATCAAGCTAGATGCTTCATTCCACGTTCTACTGCCTGTTGACATCTAGTGGAAGGCGTATGAAGTGCATACAGATCCATAAATATAGGAGAATTGAATAGGCGATGCCTTTCACAGCGACCCATTTCAGAATTTTCACTTCCTGTTTGGAAGTTTGCCTGCCATATGAGTTCTGTTTTACACAGATATAATTCAAACAGTTTTAGAAACTTCAGGGTGTTTTCTATCCAATAGTAATAATACTATGCATATCATATGATCTAGGACAGAGTACGAGGCCGTTCAATTTGGGCACCAATTCATCCAAAAGTGAAAATGTCGCCCCCTATCCCTAAGAAGTTTTAATCATAGCAGTCAAACGAGTTAAACCGACATCCGTTGATGGAAAATGATCTGCCGAATTTAATAACGGTGAATTATATTTTTTCTTGCGACATATTCAAATTCCTTTTGTCATTTCATTGCTCAAAATTATTATTGTTTTGAAGAAAACAGAATTTTGCTTCTAACGCCATTATTACAAGTTACTACGATATTCCTTCTTAATTGGCTCGATAGCGTTATGGAAAAAGGGTTTATTGCATAAATATGGCAACTCTTCCCTTTCTGGGAAAAAGAAATTGGGCTAGTTTTCAGGACTTGTGGGCGAGTTTTGAGTGGTCATTGGGCTGGAATTTTTTGCGGACATTGAACTACAGCGAAGGGAAATAAAAACTGTCACTATTGGACTTTGACATTATGTCATTCATAGAACGGGATAGTAGCAGTGTGAACGGACACTGACAGTGTGAAGTTGGCAACACTAACAATTAGCCACAATAGCAGACAGTGTTAATTTACACAAATACAGCTATTCTGGAAACTCATGAGCTGGAGCATATCGCTAGCTCTGACTATAGAAGCAGATTACTAACTCATTCTAGCTGAAGATCATTTGTTTGGTAACTGATATGCGAGAAGCAAACTTGTGATTTCACAGTGACTCTAAAAGAAAGAACATTATTAGCTCATGGGAGAAAGGAGTTCCATGATATTAATGTAGTTCTTTCCTTGAGCTGTTCTTGTCTATTAATGTTCTGTATTATGTTATGTTTCATGCTTTGTGTGGACATCAGGAAGGGTAACTTCTGCTTTTGCAACAGCTAATGGGGATGCTAATAATATACCAAAATACCAAACATACTTGGCTGGACAGCAACAAAAAAAACTTTAAAGGCATTTTTCTCAGTTTCACTGTTTGCATAGTTACTGCTCTTTGCCTTTGTAGGGCAGAGCGGGTAACTGCAGTCTAAATATGCTGAAACAAAGACACACTGCAGGAACTTCATTTACTGCCGTTTTCCTTAGATTTTGTAGTTACTGTAAATTTCATACTCCATTTTCTCTTTAAAGCTAAAATAATGTCACTTTTGGGTGACCCAACCAAATTGTCATAGAAATATGATTTATAGATCTTTCATTGTCATTGAAAGTAAGTCTAAGAAGTGGTAGATCTGTTCTAATTTATGTGCACTCTTTCATCACGTCCCGTTCTTAAGTTTCGTCTTTTAACTTTCAGTTTTGTAAACCAGCTTCAAACAGCTGAAAATACAATATTTTTGGTTATGGAAAATACATTGCACAGCGATTTAGACGGTACAATGATTCTCTACACAATGTCTACTTGTCTTGTCACTTAAACTGAAATTAGGCGAACTATTAGAATTTTAATAGTTGGCCTTGGAGAAATGGCGGATCGATTTCTGCATTAGTAAACCTTAAACCAGGACACTTTATCACAAGATAAAACAATTACTAAAATAGTCATTTATCAGCGTAGTAACAAACCTCCACCCATGCGACCCCAAACTGTTCACAACCTCTTGTTGGCAAAGAAAAAAATGGTGCAGTTTTAAAGCTATGTTCCTGCAATTCTACACATTTTTCCATATCTTGTGAGTTTAGATGATACCAGGGGTAGAAGCACGACCGAATTCAATAATATATTTATAGACCATCTCAAAGTGTTGGAGTCTGGATAGATAGCTAGAGTAAAGATAGGATCTGACAGTTAATCTGATGTCTGAATCACTCTGTGATTGGAGATGGAGAAGAGAGAGAGCGAGAAAGCGGGGATGGATGAAGAGAGTACAGGACGGTGAGAGTGTAAGTGTCTACTGTAAGACTGCCGTAGTTACTAGTACTGGCACTGCCAACCACAACATCATGCCATTTCCAAAGTAGACGAATAGTTAACGTGTCTGTACTGGCCCATATTTACTGAGGTATTTTCTCATGGTGGGGAGCCAACACCAACTTCCCTTCCCACATTAGTGACTGCCACATTACATTAGTTGTGACACATTACCAAGATTACCCAACCTTCTAAAGAATCAGTTCCTGAACATGGCCTTATTTCTATTTAAACCATATTGGATGACTCATTCATATTCCAGTCACCCAGCTCAATGTAACATCGATAGCTTTAGGCTATTACATGATACTCAGATTTTCCCTATAGGACTACCCATCATGAAGTTGCGACAACCTAGTCTATGAACGAAAGTTTACAATGCAAACTCAAGTTGAGGGAGAATGGAATTGACATGCTGACTGCAGGAATGTCCACCAGAGTTGTTGCAGAGAATTTAAAGTACATTTCTCTACCATGACGTCGTTTTAGAGAATGTGGCAGTATGTCCAACTGGCCTCATGACATCTATCCACTCCAGCCCAGGACCTATTTTTAACTCTGCATCATTGGGAAGGCTCCTAAGCAATCATTTCACAGTAAAGTCTACACTTGTTGTATTCGGCACATGTGACAAATAAAATGTGATTTGATTTGACATTTTGATGCCTTCAAAATAAACCTAACAATTGATTAAACGTTATATTTTGTTCTACTGATGTACAACCTAATACACTTTTCCAAAGTTAAAGAAATTATAGAAAATGATCCTAATGAATAAAGAAAACAAAGATGTCTTGATTGTTTATGTCTTAGCCCAGAGTTAACATTTAGTGCAAGTACCTTTGGCATCCATTACAGCTGTGAATCATATTGAATAAGATTCTACCAACTTTGTACAACTCTTCAGGGCAACATACACACTACATGACCAAACGAGTCGTCCATCGGACTACCAAATGGTGAAGCATGATTTATCACTCCAGAGAACGCGTTTCCACTGCTCTCGAGCTTTACACCACTCCAGCCTACGCTTGGCATTGCGCATGGTGATCTTAGGCTTGTGTGCGGCTGCTCGGCCATGGAAACCCATTTCATGAAGCTCCGGACGAACAGTTCTTGTGTTGACGTTGCTTCCAGAGGCAGTTTGGAACTCGGTAGTGAGTGTTGCAACCGAGGACAGATTTTTACGTGCTATGCGCTTCAGCGATCCCATTCTGTGAGCTTACCACTTCACGGCTGAGCCGTTGTTGCTCCTAGACATTTCCACTTCACAATAACAGCACTTGCAGTCAGGCCAGCTCTAGAAGGGCAGACGTTTGTTGAATTTACTTGTTGGAAAGGTGGCATCCTATGACGGTGGTACGTTGAAAGTCACTAAGCTCTCCAGTAAGACCATTCTACTGCCAATGTTTGTCTATGGCGATTGCTTGGCTGTGTGCTCGATTTTATACACCGGTCAGCAACGGGTGTGACTGAACTAGCCGAATCAACTAATTTGAAGGGGTGTCCACATGCTTTTGTAGATATAGTGTATGACAGTGAAAAGAATGAAGCCTGTGTTAAAAGAAAATCCACTCCAAATCATCCATTCTGTTTGCAACAAGGCCATTTACAAATACTGCAAGACAAAACAGCAAAGAAAATGTACTTTTTGGCCTAAATTTAAAAAAACGACAGGCTTGAGTCAAATCAAATACAAACCCTCTCTGTATTTATGTTGTGGTGGCAGAATCAAGTGATTGGTATGCTTGTGTTGGAATCGACTAAACTTTGAACATTAAGATGTTAAATAAATGATAGAGACAAAGCCTTGAAAAGAAAGAGTTTGTAAAAAGCCAGAAGGCTTTGGAATGTGTTTGACGGAGGAGAGCGATGTGTTGATATAGGGAAGACAGATGGATATCTGTGGGTCAGGAGGTGAGGGGTGAGGTCAGTTCCCCTTAAGGGAGTAATCAGGGTTGTTATCTGGTTACCTTCTATCCTGTGGAGCCATAAACTGTAAGGAAGAGGAGTGTCTTAAGTAGGATGTATATAAACTGTGATGTCTGAAATGTTTAGCGGTCTGATTTCAGCTGTAAAGAACCTTTGGAAAAGATTAAACTTGGTTAAAGCTTCTCTAGTGTCCGTGAGTTATTTACTCTGAAAAATAAGAACCTAACAGTTGGCGTTGTCGACAGGATTCACCACGATTTTTAAATCAAACCAAAGAGTCCAGATCAGTGGAACAGGAGCCGGCACAGCAAATAAGGTAGGCAAGTTCGTACACCTGTTACCACTCATTTTGACATCTTGGGGAGATGAGAATCGTAGGCTGAATAATTATGGAATACGGATTTAGGAAGCCTGAGTTTATTCAAAAGGCCCATTGTGTAACGACCGGTCGTAGCTTTATAGTAAATGGTAAGGCCCGGAAGGTAAACTCATACAGGCTGGTACCTGTAGGGTAAGTCCTAGGGGGTAACTCCCTAGTAGGTTGTTTCCAGCTAGTACTATAAAGTCAATAGTAAATCCCAGTGGATTAATATCTGTGATTACTATTAATATCCACGAAGGTAAGCCCGCGCAGGCTGGAACCTGCGATGGGTGAGTCCTAGGGGGTAAATACCAGCAGGGTTGGTTCCCTGCATAGCTATAACGGGGTGAGAGCCTAGTTGTATTAGCCATAAAAGTGTGAATGGAAGGTTAGTTAGGCGTCCTGTTGGGGTGGTGAACCATGGCAGATTATGTGGAAATAGGAAGACAAGTGTGAATCATTTTGGTGATGTGTTATCAATAATAGGGATATTGGAGGAGATACGGCACAAAGACATTAATAAATCCGTATTCTCCAGTAATAGATTCGCAGACGTTTATGATATCGGTTTTAATACAAGGTATTACGTGCCGTGTCCAATTAATTATTATCCGGGGAAGTGTGTAGTGCTATCTTAGAAAATAGAAGGACTGGGAACGGGAGTGTATTGATAGAATTTGCGCTTCTGCTTTAATGACGAGGTCGAACCCTCTGATCAAAACGGTAATTGCGGGAGTAGTAGATTTAATTCAAGATTATGTTTTGTTAGTGGAATATGACTCCGCTCACCTCGCAGGCGTGCGAGGGGTTAATAGGACCATTGAGAAAAGCACTGAATATAGTTTCAATGGCCACGATAAAACTAAGAAACGTAACGAAAAAGCATCAAAGCGTAGGGAAACTGAGTCCTGTATTAGGTGTGTGGCTATTGGTCATTGGAAAAGGGAGTGTGAAGTGGGTAAGGAGCTTGCTATATTCGGAGAAAATGTTGCCAGGCAAGCGTTTGCATCATTTTCAAAAGCGCAACAACAAATCCTCCGGAAAGTAGGAGGAATGGAGCTTTCACCTGACGGTGTATAGTCTCTGTTCGATCGATAGGTGGTACATAGAGATTACAGTTTCTATGTGAATGAAGACGTATGAGATAACGTTATACCGAACTGTTTAATAAAGGCCAGGGATTAAATCTTGCGGAATACGGATGCGAAATTGGCTAAATTTGCGACAGGGAAAAGTATCACATTCAGCGGATAACAGGGGCACAATCTAAGGCGATACAACTATTACCCATGTCATTAAACATAGGACCAGTAACAATACCAGGATCATTTTACATGGCAATGGGTATAGAACCGATGTGGAATGACCGTAAAGAGAGAGAACAAGCTCAGGTGAGAGACTCGTGTACGTGGAAAAAACGGAAGTATCTAATTGGATATTAAAATCGGGACATTATCAAGGGCCATGAAATGTGACAGGCAAAAGTTACATGTGACGTTGGGAAATTGAACTGTAAACGATATCTGAAGAAGACCCGCTAGAATGATAAGTGCCGGGTGAAAGGGGGGGGGGTAATACGCCCTGCTAACAATTTAAACTGAAAATGCATTGAGATACTGATTTTTCTTTACCAGGCCACTCATGACAGGAAAACAGGGACAAAGGGGGCCTGTAATGAGAAGGGTTATGACCGGCAATAAAAGGTTGCTTATAAATGTGTGTTCTAACAGGGATGATGTGTGCAGAGTTGATAAACTGGAATTTGAGCCTTAGTCTCAAAGAAAGCACTGAGGTCAGTCATTCTAAATTCGGGTTTGGATAAGTGATAAAAACTTTTCGTTGTGATTGGGATACTGCGAGAGAGAATGGCTAAAGCACGATGAGGGGCTGGGGCGCTGCTAGCAGTCATGTGGCCGAGAGAGTTTCAGAAACTTCTCTAAGTGTCATCGTGAGGGTAGGTGGTTTGTTTGGGAGACTCACTGGATGATAGCTTGGGACGAACATACATATTTTTTTGTATTACCCTGTATTGAGAGTTAAGTTACATCTCATCAATGAGTGGTGCTAAGTTATTAGACATGTACTTTGTTTCTCTTTTCTTTTCAAGTCAATATGTTTTTAGGTTTTGTGGAACATGAGGGTGTTCATTGTTCCAGAGGAGGGAATGATGTATATTGACTAAATTGATTTGAGAATGTGTTAGTAGGTTTGTAAAATGTAGAAAATGCATTTGGAGTATAATGCCGATGACTCCAGTTTTATATTAAGTCCGCAAGCTAGATCCCAGCAATGTCTCATTGACGATAAGTGTACAATATTACGTATTGGATCTTTTACATGACCCTGCAGTTTACCTATAAAATGAGCTGATGGTGAAGTAGACATACATGGCATTCATATCACAAAATACACTGCTCAAAAAAATAAAGGGAACACTAAAATAACACATCCTAGATCTGAATGAATGAAATATTCTTATTAAATACTTTTACTGCTGACAACAAAATCACACAAAAATTATCAATGGAAATCAAATTTATCAACCCATGGAGGTCTGGATTTGGAGTCACACTCAAAATTAAAGTGGAAAACCACACTACAGGCTGATCCAACTTTGATGTAATGTCCTTAAAACAAGTCAAAATGAGGCTCAGTAGTGTGTGTGGCCTCCACGTGCCTGTATGACCTCCCTACAACGCCTGGGCATGCTCCTGATGAGGTGGCGGATGGTCTCCTGAGGGATCTCCTCCCAGACCTGGACTAAAGCATCCGCCAACTCCTGGACAGTCTGTGGTGCAACGTGGCGTTGGTGGATGGAGCGAGACATGATGTCCCAGATGTGCTCAATTGGATTCAGGTCTGGGGAACGGGCGGGCCAGTCCATAGCATCAATGCCTTCCTCTTGCAGGAACTGCTGACACGCTCCAGCCACATGAGGTCTAGCATTGTCTTGCATTAGGAGGAACCCAGGGCCAACCGCACCAGCATATGGTCTCACAAGGGGTCTGAGGATCTCATCTCGGTACCTAATGGCAGCCAGGCTACCTCTGGCGAGCACATGGAGGGCTGTGCGGCCCCCCAAAGAAATGCCACCCCACACCATGACTGACCCACCGCCAAACCGGTCATGCTGGAGGATGTTGCAGGCAGCAGAAAGTTCTCCACGGCGTCTCCAGACTCTGTCACGTCTGTCACGTGCTCAGTGTGAACCTGCTTTCATCTGTGAAGAGCACAGGGCGCCAGTGGCGAATTTGCCAATCTTGGTGTTCTCTGGCAAATGCCAAACGTCCTGCACGGTGTTGGGCTGTAAGCACAACCCCCACCTGTGGACGTCGGGCCCTCATACCACCCTCATGGAGTCTGTTTCTGACCGTTTGAGCAGACACATGCACATTTGTGGCCTGCTGGAGGTCATTTTGCAGGGCTCTGGCAGTGCTCCTCCTGCTCCTCCTTGCACAAAGGCGGAGGTAGCGGTCCTGCTGCTGGGTTGTTGCCCTCCTACGGCCTCCTCCACGTCTTCTGATGTACTGGCCTGTCTCCTGGTAGCGCCTCCATGCTCTGGACACTACGCTGACAGACACAGCAAACCTTCTTGCCACAGCTCGCACTGATGTGCCATCCTGGATGAGCTGCACTACCTGAGCCACTTGTGTGGGTTGTAGACTCCGTCTCATGCTACCACTAGAGTGAAAGCACCGCCAGCATTCAAAAGTGACCAAAACATCAGCCAGGAAGCATAGGAACTGAGAAGTGGTCTGTGGTCACCACCTGCAGAACCACTCCTTTATTGGGGGTGTCTTGCTAATTGCCTATAATTTCCACCTGTTGTCTATTCCATTTGCACAACAGCATGTGAAATGTATTGTCAATCAGTGTTGCTTCCTAAGTGGACAGTTTAATTTCACAGAAGTGTGATTGACTTGGAGTTACATTGTGTTGTTTAAGTGTTCCCTTTATTTTTTTGAGCAGTGTATATAAATAAGCTCTCCAAAATGAATTTCAATATAAAACTTGTAAAAATAGACAAGATCCTGCAACCATAGAGAGGTAAATACCTGTATTTATGGGAAAATTGCCCTGATTAACTCCTTAGTCATATCTGTTTACTCACTTACTTATGGCACTGCCTACTCCTGATGACTTGTTTTTTCAAATAAAATATTTCGCTTTATCTGGGACGCTAAACCAGACAAAATAAAGCATGTCTATTTATATTATGAATTGGGTGGGTTGAGATGATTAATTAACTATAAAAGCACTTAATCTCTCTAAAAGCTTCACTTATTCAAAGGTTTTACTTGAACCCTAAATTGTTCTCAAGTAGATTACTAAGAAAAGCTCATCCATTGTTTAGAAATGTGTTTTTTTTGCCTTTGCAGATTGCCATGTCTCATTTTCAATTAATTGAAAATTATATATTTTTCAAAGTATCTGTCTTTTTCAAACCAGCTTTACAGAGGTGGCTTCAATTTCCCCTGAAAAGAGAACAAATATCATGGCTGAACTCATGTGCTGGTTGATAAAATACCTGTATATATGGGAAAGATGTTTGAAAAGGGTATTTTGTTCTTAAATTATATTGTAAGTTGGAATGGTAGAGTTATCAGAATTGTATGGGACGGTCTGCTCAATCCAGGAGTACAACCAATTGATGACAATTGGGTTGTCGCCCCCCCCTTGGCTTGTGCCGTGGCGGAGATCTTTGTGGGCTATACTCGGCCTTGTCTCAGGATGGTAAATTGGTGTTTGAAGATATCCCTCTAGTGGTGTGGGGGCTGTGCTTTAGCAAAGTGGGTGGGGTTATATCCTGCGTGTTTGGCCCTGTCCGGGGGTATCATCGGATGGGGCCACTGTCTCCTGACCCCTCCTGTCTCAGCCACCAGTATTTATGCTGCAGTAGTTTATGTATCGGGGGGCTAGGGTCAGTCTGTTATATCTGGAGTACTTCTCCTGTTTTATCCGGTGTCCTGTGTGAATTTAAGTATGCTTTCTCTAATTCTCTCTTTCTCTCTCGGAGGACCTGAGCCCTAGGACCGTGCCTCAGGACTACCTGGCATGATGACTCCTTGCTGTCCCCAGTCCACCTGGCCGTGCTGCTCCTCCAGTTTCAACTGTTCTGCCTGCGGCTATGGAACCCTGACCTGTTCACCGAACGTGCTACCTGTCCCAGACCTGCTGTTTTCAACTCTTTAGAGACAGCAGGAGCGGTAGAGATACTCTCAATGATCGGCTATGAAAAGCCAACTGACATTTACTCCTGAGGTTCTGACTTGTTGCACCCTCGACAACTACTGTGATTTATGAACATTTGAACATCTTGGCCATGTTCTGTTATAATCTCCACCCGGCACAGCCAGAAGAGGACTGGCCCACCCCTCATAGCCTGGTTCCTCTAGGTTTCTTCCTAGGTTTTGGCCTTTCTAGGGAGTTTTTCCTAGCCACCGTGCTTCTACACCTGCATTGCTTGCTGTTTGGGGTTTTAGGCGGGTTTCTGTACAGCATTTTGAGATATCAGCTGAGAGAAGGGCTGTATAAATACATTTGATTTGATGACAGCATTACCCCAAAAACGGAGGCAGCGGGAGGAGGTAGGGAACTGGTCTGTCTGCCCAATATAATGGATCAACTTGCGGAGGAATAAAAATAGGAAAGTATACCAGTTTCATTTGAGGACCAGGATGTTGACAACTGTGTCATACAGATTGCAAAAATAGTTGGGAAGAGATTTTTGATATACCGATTCCATGAGTTGATATATAAAATGATGCAAGATTCAAGACTTAACTAAAATTATTATGTAGAATACTTGCCACCAACAAAATGTTGAATATTTGGGGCATAGAATCATCAAAGCTCTGCAGATTTTGTTTTGAGGATACAGAATCAATAGACCATTTATTTTGATATTGCCCTCAGGCAGGCAGCCTGTTTCTGGTGTCAGGTTCAGAAATGGCTGAAAATGTATAGCATTGATCTAAAATTGCCCCTAGAAATAGTACTGTTAGGAGATCTGGAGAGACCGGCTCAGTCAATTACTAATACTCTATGTAAAAGTATTTATCTTCAACTCGCTATCTGTGGATTCTATTCGATTGTACGTTAAACAGCATAGTTGAAAGACATGTTGCGTAGAAATCTGAGGGTGGCCAGCAGAGATAGGTGGGATGGGCTGAGGGTTGGAATGTGGAATTGGAGACAAGTGTGAATGGAGTTAGCATGATGGTCAAAGATAAGTTTTTTTAAAACATAGGGCCAGTGTTTTTACAGCGTTTGCCTGAGGCTGATGCCGTGCAGGTGTTTGTACACATGCGTATACACGGACACACACGTAATAGTGCCAGACATGCACTCAAACATATACAGCTGGCATTGCTGTTATGAATTTAGTTGTCCTTGATGTCCTTTGTTAATTAAAAAGTAGATTTGTAGAGAACCGTGCTACCATCTAAATAGCTGTGAAATGTATTTTACATAACCAAAAATATTGTATTTTCAGCTTTGAAGCTGGTGTACAAAACCGAAAGTAAAAAAATGTTTAAACTAAACTTAAGAACAGGAAGCAAAGAAATAGTGCACATAGAACAGCTACCGCTTCTTATACTTGCTTTCAATGAGACATCTATAATGCACATTGGTCGGGTCGCTCAAGAAGTTACACATTGTAGCTTTAAAGAGAAAATGGAGTATGAAATTAGCAGTAACTACAAAAACCAAGGCAAACGGCAGTAAATGAAGTTGTCCACCGTGTTTTGACTGCAAATGCAAAGCGCAGTAATTATGCAAACAAGGAAATGGCTTTAGAGTTTTTATTTTTTTGTTGCTGTCCAGACAAATATGTTGTAGTTACATAATACATCAGTGAATTATCATTTATATTATTATGGAGTACTTTTTTAAGCATATCAACCATGACCACTGATCTGACGTATGACTCCAACTTGTCACTGGCAAACATGGTTACCGACCTAACATTATATACTATTCTCTCCTTGTGGAGAAAAGCACACGCTAAATATAATACACAAAGTAAGCAAAACAATGAAATACATAATTCCAACATTGCCTAAAATGATCAATAAGATAGACCTATATAACAAGTGAGATGTACAAACTATGACATAAGGAAACAATGAGCAGATAAGAGGCAAGCTGACATTAATGAGCGAGAGTCGATATGCCTATTGGTTCAGCACATTTGAAATGGAAAACGACAGAATTCAGAACATGGGCCGTTCTTACAGCATTTTCCGAGTACACCATTTCAGGACTGTTGGATAAATAACAGTGGCATATAAGCAGACAATGAAAACTCTTAAAAGATTAGATGACATTTCTCAAAAACAGGTTGTTACATGTGCACCACCAATTTAAAAAAAATTAGGCTAAGTTCTGAGGAGGAGAGGGGTCAAATTCTTGAAGTGAGACTAACTTCTTACTACACAACATACACTTAGTATTAATTCATTAGCTACAGTATACATATTGTGGCATGTAACCTTAGTTATACAGCAGCATTTAACCTCACTAGGGTAGGGGGCACTATTTTCACCTCCGGATGAAAAGCGTGCCCAAAGTAAAACTGCCTGCTACTCAGGCCCAGAAGCTAGGATATGCATATAATTAGTAGATTTGGATAGAAAACACTCAAGTTTCTAAAACTGTTAAAATAATGTCTGTGTGTATAACAAAACTGAAATGGCATGCGAAAACCTGAGGAAAACCCATCCAGGAAGTGCCATTACTTTGAAATGACTGTTTTTCCAATGAAAGCCTATCCACCATTTAAAGGGATAGGACCCAGATTCCATTCCCTACGGCTTCCACTAGTTGTGAACAGTCTTTAGACATTGTTTCAGGCTTTTATTCTGAAAAATTAGGGAGAATGTCAATGAGTGAGTGGACCCTGGGATGTCCTCAGAGCTGGTTACTGCGAGCGACCGAGAGCACGCCTTTCTTGTTTTCCTTTTATATTGACGAAGCTTTTGTCCGGTTGAAATATTATCGATTATTTAGGCTAAAAACAACCTGAGGATTGATTATAAGCATCGTTTGACATGTTTCTACGAACTTTACGGATACTATTTGGAGTTTGTCTGCCTCTTGTGACCGCATATGAGCCATTGGATTACTGAACAAAGTGCCAACAAAATGGAGGTTTTTGGATATAAAGAGGTACTTTTTCGAACAAAACAAACATTTATTGTGTAACATGGAGTCTTGAGTGCAACCATACGAAGATCATCAAAGGTAAGTGATTCATTTTATTGCTATTTCTGACTTTCGTGACTAATCTACTTGGCTGGTAACTGTACGTAATGTTGTGTGCTGAGCGCTGTCCTCAGATAATCGCATGGTTTGCTTTCGCCGTAAAGCCTTTTTGAAGTCTGACACGGCAGCTGGATTAACAAAAAGTTAAGCTTTATTTTGATGTATAACACATATTTTCAAGAATGTTACATTTGAATTGAGTATTTTGGAATTTTGCGCTCTGCAATTTCACTGGATGTTGGCCAGGTGGGACGCTACCGTCCCAGGTACCCATATGAAGTTAAGATATATTTTTTGATTTTTGTGCTCACTTGAACATGAAGGTGGCACAGCGGTTGTTCTCTTGGGCAAACTGTCATTAAACTTTGTCATCAAAGTCTGGCATGCTCTGGATTTGGAAAAAAACAAGGTCGAATCATGACGTCAGTGATCGTCAAGTCAGAACGTCGGAGGTCTAGAAAGAGGCCCGTGTTGCCGACTTGGAATTTCGAGTTGGATGACCGTTCAAAACTTATTTTCCAAGTCCGAGTTTGTTTATCGGAGCTCGTGTAACCAGTTGTCTTGAACGCACTTAAGTCGGAAGTCTGGGATTTCCCAGTTTTTGAACGTGGCTGGATTCAACCTTTTCTGGTTCATGGTGTTTATCCTTTTATACTTAGAAAAGAGAACCCGTTCAGAAAGATGTTTTAAATTCTTAAACCCAGACATGGACCACACACCCTCTCCACCGAATAGCAGGCAGGGGAAGCAAAATAGTGATTGCTTTGCAATGCTTGCAGTGATTACTACCAAACTCGATTTTCAACTTGTTCTGTAGTGTTTATGGCCGATGAGCACCGATATGTTTTATCTATCATTTCTCTTCATATGACAAGGATTGAAAAGCATTTTCCAGTAGATTGTCAACATGATTCATGATGACTGCTTGTCTAGCTAGCTTGCTAGAGCTACAGTAGACATAACGTCATTTGCTGTTTTTTTATCTGTAGCCAATGACCTTGAGCCTTCTTGAACGGGCACTTCTAATGTCAATCTACGACAGCATCCAACGGGGCTTGAAGTTCCGAGTTCTCCCAGTAGATTCCGTGGTGATGTAATGTCCCCATGAGTGACAGAACACTGAGCCAATCACAGCGCAACTATAGAATATTACCAACACCTACGCTCTGTGTGCTTCGATGGCTGCCCCTCCACCACAGGAAGCACTGAGCTAGGCTGAAACACCTGCATTATGGAGCTGTCTTACATAAGAAATAGACAATGTTTGTATGTGCCTTTTTTAAATATATATATATATTTTTTTTTTTACATTGCTTGCAACTGATACGTAACACAAGTGAATGCCAAAATAACATGTATAACAGGCAATAGTATTATCGTAATTTTTTGCTAAACAGGTGGGGCTCAAAACAGAATGACGGGTTGCCACTGCTCAAAGCACTACATTCCATGGGAGTTACTCACCCTTTTCGGTCACAGGGTCACTCAAACTATGCTGAGTTCAGTTCAACTTTGCATGGGCTGGTTTCCCCAGACACAGATTACACTTAGTCCTGAACAAATTATTTCAATGGAGATAGAGAATGAATCTAAGATGATCAATCTGTGTCCAGGAAACCATCCCTGTTGAACTCAGACTCAACGACCAGTTAATAAACATTTGGCCGCCCCCTGGACAAATTAGTTTGTTTTTAATTAAAAGAGGCAAGAGAAACGTTCTGTAAATATGGATCTGGGGTCCAGATCTGGCTTGTATCTGTGGCTTCACAGAGAAGACCAGAGTTTATGGGGAATTATTTTATTTTTAACTACCAGTAAACCAGTGTTACTTGCCAGGATCTAAAGCCAGAAACCTGAAGGAATCTGCCACACCAACGACCCAGCCAGTGGTTTCAGACCTATATCGAAAAACACTGCCTAAACTTCTGAGAGATGGCTGATTGTTTCACTAGTCCTCAGATCATGCGAAATTTTAACCCAAGGTACTTAGTCGCTAGTTAAAGTCTACACAACCCTTAAACAGTCTTCACATTTTGCTGCCAATTGAATTGTCAAAGTGAAATGCAAATTCTAGAATATTTTCCAAATGAATAAAAAAATGTAATATTACGATGTCTTGATTGCGTATGGCGTCATAGGGCAGAGTTAATACTTGGTGCAAGCCCCTTAGGCAGTCATTATAAGTGTGAATCCTTTTGAATAAGATTCTACCAACTTTTCCCAACTCTTTGGGCAACATTTATCCATTGTTTTGTCAAAATTGCTTAAGCTCAGCAATATTCAAACCTTGTCTCTGGATTTTCAGGGCAAATTTAAGTCAATAGCTTTTGTAATTGTCCCACTGACAAATAAGACTCTATCCCAGGGATAGGTTTTCAGAAGACTGAAGCGGGTTTTCCTCCTTTTGATATTTATTTTGATCTTGACAAACTCCCCAGTCCCTGCCATTGACAAGTGTTAGGTTCTTATTTTTCAGAGTAAATAACTCACGGACACTAAAGAAGCTTTAACCAAGTTTAATCTTTCCCAAAGGTTCTTTACAGCTGAAATCAGACTGATAAACATTTCAGACATCACAGTTTATATACATCCTACTTAAGACACTCCTCTTCCTTACAGTTTATGGCTCCACAGGATAGAAGGTAACCAGATAACAACCCTGATTACTCCCTTAAGGGGAACTGACCTCACCCCTCACCTCCTGATCCACAGATATCCATCGGTCTTCCCTATATCAACACATCGCTCTCCTCCATCAAACACATTCCAAAGCCTTCTGGCTTTTTACAACTCTTTCTTTTCAAGGATTTGTCTCTATCATTTATTTAACATCTCAATGTTCATATATATATAATATATATTTTTTTAAATGAACAAACAATGAACAACCAGTCACCGCGAGGTGTACAAATTCATAGACTTATGGCACACTTTTCATCCGGAGGTGAAAATAGTACCCCTACCCTAGTGAGGTTAAATGCTGCTGCATAAATAAGGTTACATGCCACAATATGTATACTGTAGCTAATAAATTAATACTAAGTGTATGTTGTGTAGTAAGAAGTTAGTCTCACTTCAAGAATTTGACCCCTCTCCTCCTCCAGAACTTAGCCTAATTTTCAAAATTGGTGGTGCACATGTAACAACCTGTTTTTGAGAAATGTCATCTAATCTTTTTGAGAAATCAGACCTTCCGGCTGAGTACCTGACAGACTACCTTTTCTACAGGAGTAGTTAAAACAAAGGCGATTTTAGTATATCAAAAAAGGCTAAATACACCTATGTCATCAAGCCCTGGGGTTTTTCCAGACTGAAAGGATTTTATCACATCAAAAAGTTAATCCTCTGTAATTTGGACTTCGCATTGATCTTCCTGTACATTTGTTCATTTCCATATTATTTGGAAAGAATTCTTTACCGTAACCTTCATTCAGTGGGAGAGGATGACAAAAAAAAGAGAACATCTGCCTAAAATATTTAGCTTCCTCTTAAAATATCATTCGGAGAATCAGATGTTTTCAGTAACGAGTTCCAGCAAATTATTTTTGTTAGCGTTCCTGTATTATAGATTCAGGAAGAATTGTGACTTTTCTCCATCCAGTTTGCTTTAATTTAGTAAGAGATTACATTAGATCGTTCTTAAATAAGTTCAAGTTACTTTTCCTCTAACTTATTTTGTATCTCTGTAGTATCATTTTTATTGCCATCTACCTGTACTATTAGTTAATTCATTTCCCTTGTTAGTCTTGTTAGCCAGAAATTGCTTTTTTAGTTCACCAGGTAGGCCAGTTGAGAACAAGTTCTCATTTACAACTGTGATCTGGCCAAGAAAGCAGTGCGACAAAAGAAAAAGTTAACATGGGATAGAAAAATGTACAGTCAATAACAATATACAAATCTATGTACAGTGTGTGCAAGTGTAGAAAGATTAGGGAGGTATGGCAATACATAGGCCATAGAGGCGAAATAATTACAATTGAGCTATTAGACACTGGAGTGATAGATGTGCAAGTAGAGATACTAGGGTGCAAAAGAGCAACAAACAAAAAAATCTATGGGGGATGAGGTAGTTGGGTGTGCTATTTACAGATGGGTTGTGCATAGGTACAGTGATCGGTAAACTGCTCCTACAGCGGATGCTTAAAGTTAGAGGGAGATAAGTCTCCAGCTTCAGTGATTTTTACAATTCGTTCCAGTCATTGGCAGCAGAGAACTGGAAGGAAAGGTGGCAAAAGCAGGTGTTGGCTTTGGGGATGACCAGTGAAATATACCTGCCGGAGCACGTGCTATGGGTGGGTGTTGCTATGGTGACCAGTGAACTGAGATGAGGTGGAGCTTTACCTTGCAAAGACTTATTATAGAAGACCTGGAGCCAGTGGGTTTGGCGATGAATATGTAGCAAGGACCAGCCAACGAGAGCATACAGGTCGCAGTGGTGGGTAGTATATGGGGCGTCGGTGACAAAACAGATGGCACTGTGATAGCTTACATCCAATTTGCTGAGTAGAGTGTTGGAGGCTATTTTGTAAATAACGTCGCTGAAGTCAAGGATTGGTAGGATTGTCAGTTTTACGAGGGTATGTTTGGCAGCATGAGTGAAGGAGGCTTCGTTGCGGAATAGGAAGCCGATTCAACTTTGGATTAGAGATGCTTAATGTGAGTCTGGAAGGAGAGTTTACAGTCTAGCCAGAAGCCGAGGTATTTGTAGTTGTCCACATATTCTAAGTCAGAACCGTCCAGAATAGTGATGCTAGTCAGGCGAGTAGAAATCGGTTGAAGAGCAAGCATTTAGTTTGAATAGCATTCAAAAGCAGTTGAGGCCACGGAAGGAGTGTTGAATGTCATTGAAGCTCATTTGGAGGTTTGTTAACAGTGTCGAAGGGCCAGATGTATACAGAATGGTGTCGTCTGCATAGAGGTGGATCAGAGAATCACCAGCAGCAAGAGTGACATCATTGATGTATACAGAGAAGAGTCAGCCCGAGAATTGAACCATGAGGCACCCCCATAGAGACTGCCAGAGGTCCGGACAACAGGCCCTCCGGTTTGACAAACTGACCTCTGAGAAGTAGTTGGTGAACCAGGCAAGGCAGTCATTTGAGAAACCAAGGCTGTTGAGTCTGCCGATAAGAATGCGGTGATTGACAGAGTCGAAAGCCTTGGCCAGGTCAATGAAGACAGCTGCACAATATTGTCTTTTATCGTTGGCGGTTAGGACATCGTGTCGGACCTTGAGTGTGGCTGAGGTGCACCCATGACTAGCTCGGAAACCAGATTGCATAGCGGAGAAGGAACGGTGGGATTCGAAATGGTCGGTGATCTATTTATTAACTTCGAAGATTTTAGAAAGGCAGGGCAGGTTGGATATAGGTCTGTAACAGTTTGGGTCTAGAGTGTCTCCCCCTTTGAAGAGGGGGATGACCACAGCAGCTTTCAAATCTTTGGGGATCTCCAACGATACAAAAGATGGGTTGAACAGGCTAGTAATATGGGTTGCAACAATTTCGGCAGATAATTTTAGAGAGAGGGTCCAGATTGTCTAGCTCAGCTGCTTTGTAGGGATCCAGATTTTGCAACTCTTTCAGAACATCAGCTGTCTGGATTTGGGTGAAGGAGAAGCGCGGGGATTTGGGCACGTTTCTGCAGGGGGGGTGCAAAGCTGTTGGCCGGGGTAGGGGTAGCCAGGTGGAAAGCAAGGCCAGCCGTAGAGAAACGCTTATTGAAATTCTCGATTATCGTGGATTTATCGGTGGTGACAGTGTTTCCTAGCCTCAGTGCAGTGGGCAGCTGCTCTTATTCTCCATGGACTTGTGTCCCAAGACTTTTTGGAATTAGTGCTACAGGATGCTATTTTGTTTGAAAAAGCTAGCCTTAGTTAGGAAAGCCGACTGTATATTGGTTCCTGACTACCCTGAAAAGTTGCATATCGCGGGGGCTATTCGATGCTAATGCAGTACGCCACAGGATGTTTTTGTGCTGGTCAAGAGCAGTCAAGTCTGGAGTGAACCAAGGGCTATATCTGTTCTTAGTCCTAAATTTTTTGAAAAAGGCATGCTTATTTAAGATGGAGAGGAGAGCACTTTTAACAGGGAATTTATTCCTTCACACGGTATTTTAGGGAAAAGGGGCTGGACGGAACCAACGCAAAGAAAGTTAGGAGGGGGGAGGGGGCTCTCCCCAATACTTACCTAACACCAACCAAAAGACAGGGGATGGTCCACCCAGGTCTTACCTAGTGTGCATAGACATGGCACATACTACAGGTATATGTATGCCCACAGGCCTCTTGCCTAAGCACTCTTAAGGTGCCTTCCCCTTCCCCACTGTGAACAAATGAAACAGAATAAACTTAAAAAGTGAGCAATTTCACTAATCAAAAACACAGTCCAATGGCATACACAAACATCAGAAGGACTTGCTACAAAATACTTTCAAAATTATACAGACCAACAACAAAATACAGGACATACCAAGAAGCTCTCTCTGAGCAACAACCAATACAGGACATACCCAGACGCTCTCTCTCCTCCTAACAAAGAAACACTGGCTTATATCCAGCGCAGAAGGAGTCTGTAATTGAAGACAGCTGCATCCCCTGACGAGAGGGCGGGGTCAGAGCTCCAATTAGCAATGGGGCCAACCAAGCATTGAAAGTGGCTCATATTGCATTGATCAGATCAAAATTGCCACAGTAAATGGTCATGTTGATAGTGTTAACAGGGAAAACGACAGAACAGTAGTCACCAACCTTTTCTGAGTCAAGATCACTTTCTGAGTCAAAATGCAAGCCGAGATCTACCGCTCAGATTTTGTTTTTACATGGCTTAAAAAACGAAAGCTTATGTAACATTAACCAATTAAAAACTGTACTGTAGCAATGAGGTTTGTGCAGTAAGCTATAGGCCCAATACATTATAAGTGCATATTGGCTTTGCTTGAATTCCCCTGCCAATGTATTGTTGTTGGGGCTGTTTAAAATCATATATATTTCAAAATTTGAGGTAGGCTATATCATCACACCAGTAATAGATCTGTTGTGAGGCACAGCTGAGTGAACATACATTTAAATCATTTCCTTTTTAAATTGTATTTACTGGGCTGATGGTGCCTGCATCTGATGGTCAGTCTCAGCGGAGGGAGAGAGCAGGAGACTGAGGGTCGCCTCTCAACATACCTCCGCTCTCCCGTTCCTCCACTGACACTGACCAAAAAGGGACACCGTCTTCCAGCTGATGGCAAAACTCATGTCACACCGCACTATTTCTGCCTCATGCACAAATTCGTAGACAGTCTCCCTATAGTCATGGTTTTAAACTTTTTGAAAACTCACAGTATGAATTTTGCTGTAGCTTTCTTTTATGCCTGGTACATTCCTACATACACGGTAATCTGAGCCATCTGATTGGTCAGCGGTAAACCTATAGTGCACTTGATTTGCTCTCTGGGGGGGAAGGCAGAGTTTGTACCTTCAGACACATGAAATGGTTCAAAATGGCAACAGTTGCTTACCCGGTGCACAGAGCAGCTGAATCGGGTGCACCTACCGTCAACGATACAAAGAAAATAGGAACACAAGGCTTTATCGTTGGTTTTGTTACAGAAATGTTTGGTGATCGCCTAGGAATGCTTTGAAGATCGACCCGTCTACTGCGATTGACCGGATGGTGACCACTGCTCTAGAAAGTTGAGTGAAGTTCAATCTCTTTGGGCTAATATTTCTTCCCCGGGGAGCTGCACGGCAGTCTCGGGCTACTGCGCACCCAGTTTAGAGGGAACACTGGACTTGACCAGTCTACCACAATTGACCAGATGGTGACCACTGCTGAACTCCAAGGCATTCCTCCCTCCACTGAGACTGACCTGGGGAATAGTTACAGGGGAGAGGAGGGGGGAATGAGCGAGCCAATTGTAAGCTGGGGATGATTAGGTAGCCATGATGGTATGAAGGACAGATTGGGAATTTAGCCAGGACACCAGGGTTAACACCCCTACTCTTACAATAAGTGCCATGGGATCTTAAGTGGCCACAGAGTCAGGACACCCGTTTAACGTCCCATCCGAAAGACTTCACCCTACACAGGGCAATGTCCCCAATCACTGCCCTGGGGCATTGAGATATTTTTTTAGACCAGAGGAAAGGGTGCCTGCTACTGGCCCTCCAACACCACTTCCAGCAGCATCTGGTTTCCCATCCAGGGACTGACCAGGACCAACCTTGCTTAGCTTCAGAAGCAAGCCAGCAGTGGGATGCAGGGTAGTATGCTGCTGGAGAGGAAAGAGAGACTCAAGCCCATTGTCCATAAAGCTGTAGTTGCATCATCCATAAAGCTGTAGTTGGTGTATTTTGCTGAGTAGCCAGGGTTGTCGGAACAGCCATCCCGCACACACATCAATGGCGATTCCTTCTTGTGTCTGGAATTGGGCTGTTGCTGTGACCGTATTACTGCCACACCTGCAGTCATGAGTCATTCCACGTGACTCCCATTTCCTCTTATGCATTCTCCCTAGTCAAAAATTCCTATAGAATTCCAATTTAAAAAATTATATTACAATCCAAAATAAAATCCTATCAGATTTTGGAACCTATCCTCTTGGGTTTTATACTATAAGATAGAATCCTATTGGACCTATCCTACACGATTTTATCCTATAAGATTGGTTCCAAAATCTGATAGGGTTTTTCTATTGGGTTCTTGTATTGGGATATAATCCCATAGGAGTCCAATATGACTTGTTCGAAAATCAGATTTTTCGGTAACACTTTACTTGACACCCAGCGTCATAACATGTTATGACATGGTCATAAACATGTCATAATATGTAAGAACAGCTGACATAACCTGTCATAATATGGTCATAACACTCTCATGACTCATATTTACACCTGTTGTGACATATTTTGCATTTTATTGCTGGTTATGACCCCCACATAAGTGTCAAAACCCACATTTATTCAAATGTGTTGTTTCCCTGCCAAGAACTTTCCTTTCATTTTAAAGTTTGTTTCTTAAGTCCTTTGTTGTTGTAACGAAGCCTTTACAGGCATGTTCTTTTCATCATATTTTAAATAACTTGTAGAAAATACACTTTATGACACTGTCAAGAAGCATTATGACATCATAATCATACAAGCCAGATAGGCCTATCACGTACATGCCCTTTTGTCAGTCATCAGTCACAAAGAGGGTGTCTTGTCCTGCTCCTAAAAATCTGCTCCTGCATTCATCCCAGTCATCAGAAACAGAGCATTGGGTTAGGTGCATGTCTGAAATCAACGTGTACGCAATTACAATGACAATTTAATATGTTTTAAATAACCTAAACATACTGTTGACAAGTAGGCTATGGTGTAATGGAATGTTTTGCCTTGTGTGGTAGGTTTTGACACTCTTATGTAGGGGTCATAACCAGACTCAGATAATGCAATCTATAGCGCATTTGGGGAAAGTATTTAGACCCCTTGACTTTTTCCACATTTTGTTACGTTACAGCCTAAAAATTGATTAAAAAAAATATATCCTCATCAATCTACACACAATATCCCATAATGACAAAGCAAAAACAGATTCAGAAATGTTTGCAAATGTATTAAAAATAAAAAACTGAAATATCACATTTAAATAAGTATTCAGACCCTTTACTCAGTACTTTGTTGAAGCACCTTTGGCAACCTTGAGTATTCCACAAGTTACCACCGGCTAAAGCTATGACGGTGATATGCCTATTTACTCTGTTCAATCTCTCAGCGCAATCCACTGTCTCATCAGCCCAGCCAGGCAATTTATAAACTTGATCTCCACTATAAAAACCACCTAGACATTATCTCCCATTTCTTTTAGACTAGCATTTGATTTTCAACAGAAAAGAGTTGTATAAACCTTGCTGTCTGTCTCTCTGACATTTGCAAAAAAAAATCGATATTGAAATTCGGTCGCCAGCTGTCCCATAGTAATGAACTTGGGAGTCGAGAGGAGACAGACAAGCAGGCAGCTTTTCTCAGCCAGTCGAAATCATGAATCAGCTGGCATAATGTTTATGGATATATACAAAGAAATGTGAATAGAAAACAGGTCAAACGAAATTCAGCTAGTTTGCCGTCTTTCCAGCTTCAGTTTGAAGTGATTGTGTTAGTTCTGTTGTTGGCTAGCTCCTCTGAACAACAGTGTCCTGACGAGAAAGCACATTTTCTATGCCAGGAAAAACTGCGTATCATTAGCTCATTGTTATGGATGTATGTAAATAAATGTAGCTAAAAACAGATTAAACACAAATGCACCCATTTTGCTGTTATTCTGTCTGCAATGTTTGACGTGACTGTAAGTTAGCCGTAGTTGAATAGCTAGCAAGCGATAAGAACGTTGCCAGCCAGTATGGCAATGGAACATTTAGAACGAACGACTGGGTCGCATCCATAGATACAGAACACACAGGCGTTTGAACGACTGGGTCACGTCTCTGGCAACCGAACCAATAGAACGAAAGACCAGCCTACTTGGGTGACAACCCTATATTTATGTTGGGACTATCTTGTGGAAGGATGAAATAGTATGAATAAATTAATCAAAATTTAAAAAAAATATGAAAATATGTAAATCATTATTTGATATGTTGGTAACCCGTTGAATAAAAGTGATAATGCCCTCGGTGTTGAGGATATATTGGCACGGTTTGCTGACACGAGACAAACCCGTGCCCATATATCCTCCAAAACACCGACTTCTCTGGCATTACCAATTAATTCATATTCTACTACCGCAGGGAATAAATAATACCTACAACTTTTTTGTAGGCATCCCCCTCCACGTCTGTCCGGGGCGTATTCAGTATGTTGGCCATCAGGTGCATGACAGCAGACTCAGTGGCATATGGATGGGTGATCATGATGAAGTCTGGAATATAGGCAGAGGTTCGGAGAGGAGAGAACACCACGTAGTTAGGGATTAGGGATTGTGGCGTACCGCAGGTTGGCCACCAGGGGGAGACTCGTCGAGGCCTGGTGACAGATGGAGTCTACATCACGCGGCGATGGATCCCTCTGCAGGATGTGCCAGGTCTCGAAGGGCTCTCCGGCCAGGACTAATTGGGGCTGATTGTGGTTGGTGAGTAATCAAGGGGCTGATTGCTCACCAGCTGGACGAGTACCATAATGCTGACAGAAGGGCAGCACATGGGGGTGGGGACTGGGGAAGAGAGGTTACTTCTGTATAGTCATGCGCAGTATAAGAGATAAACGAGGGTGTTCGGTTTTGTTCCCCACAGGATACAGCAAGACCCCGGAGCCCAGTAGACGATATTCTGGAGGACCTATTATTATTATTTGAAATAAACATCCGTGAAACCGAGCTAATACAATTTTGTCTGTGTCTGATCTGTGTAAACGTCTTGACCAAACCCCCTGGTCTGCCACAAGTGGTGGAGAATGTGGGCATTCGGATAACGTGGTCAGATCAGGGTTGACGTTTATGCAGCATCAGCATGGACGAGTTGATAGCAGTGGGAGCAGTGGAGACGCATCAGAACGCCGAGGCCCTGCTGAAGGGGAGCCGGGCCGAGGACCCATCCGAGGGGACGGAAGGACACCCTCACCGCCGTATATCCTAAACCGACCATCAGCGGGGCCAAAGGGGCGCGGAGAGATGGCCCGGGAAGATCTGACCCGCCTCCACCGACCCCAGGTAGATGGAGACCAAAGGAGGTGTTTTGAGTGTGATGCCTGGGGGCACCTTGCATTGAATTGCCCGGCTCGAGAGGAGAGCATGCCAAGTGTGTGCAAAGCTGTCATCAAGGCAAAGGGTGGCTACTTTGAAGAATCTCAAATATAAAACATATTTTAATTTGTACAACACTTTTTTTGGTTACTACATGATTTCATTGGTGTTATTTCATAGTTTTGTCTTCACTATTATTTTACAATGTGGAAAATAGTAAAAATAAAAACCCTGGAAAGAATAGGTGTCAACTTTTGACTGGTACTGTATATATACACATAGAAAGTATATATATTTACTTTCTATGTCCATGAGTTTCTATTAGATAGACCATATGGATAAAGAGAAAATAGCCTAATTAATAAATAACATCTATTTAACAATGGCATTATTTTCAAATAACTCTGCAACTCTTCCAACTATTGATTTTTTCACAACTGCCACCATTTGTGCCAAAACATTTAAAACAAAGACATATTGACATAGTCAAATGTGTAAAACAAAGGATATTTCATGTTGAAATCCTATTAAACACCAAAAGGTATTCACCAAGTTAATGGTTTATATTTAGGATAAAGTTGTACAGCTTAGTCATTCTATTATTTTTGTAATAATCTTGAGGGCCAGAATAATTAGACACCTGTCATGAGCTCAAGTACCCAAAAAGGACACTAGATGTCATGTGATACATTTACATTTTTTTTTTAAGTTTGCAAAAGTTACCAGCAATATACCCTTTGAAACCCTAATCACATGTAAGACAATCGAAAACAAATGTCACTTAAACTTGGCACATAAAATGATAATCAGATAAGGCATTGAAGACATAATAGCCTACTACTGCTCATTCAATCACATAACATGTCATGCAGAACTACTGAGGTAACATTATTTTCTAATTTGCTGTGTAACTCTTAGAGTATATGAGTGGAGCAGAGCGTGTCCAATTTGACTGAAGCGAGAGTGAGTTTCCCCAAAGGCTGGATCGTCGCCGACTTGTACGCTCCAATTTAACTCCAGTAGTACTCAATTCACTTCACTAGCTTAGGGCATGCCCGGGCCCAGCATGCATTTGAAGTCTACTTGTGTGCTGCTATAGCCCCTTTGCTTTAGCTACTGTCATGGAGTTCGTTAGATATTATCATAAAGAAACTGATCAAAACATACACGTGCAAAATCAAGGTAACTTACAAAAATGAGGACCAAGAGCAAGAGGGAGTGCTTTGCCTCCAACCCCATTCGATGTGTAGAACGGATGTGGGTGGGGCCAGTTCTACATAAGGGTGCAAAAAAAATTTAAATCGCAAAAGCTCTGACGAAGGCCGTGAGGCCGATACGTAAGCTTATTAAATATTGGTGATACTATCAAGAGCAGTGTGCGGTTTCCTTTTTCCTTCATCTGGTTTCAATATTTCACAAGCAAATGGTAGGTCCAGGTAGTCACAAAAATAGATGGGTGTTGGTGAAATGGTGATTTGAATGAATGGAGTACATTTTGAGTAGCGTTTTTTTCCTTCTGTGTTTGAGGAACGTTTTTTGCAGTGTGGTTGTAAAGAATGTGGAGCGCTGGCTCAGTGAGCGATAAGCTTTATTTCAGACCGCTCCACTCTGCTCATATACTCTGTACTCTTACCAATAAAGATTTTGCTCAGAGAGTGTGTGAGAACTCTTCTTGGTCCATTTCCTTCCTTTCATGTTGAAGTTGCTCATCAGTTCATTGGTTATCAGCCTAGTACGAGAACACTGTTACCCATCAAATAGCAGTCACAGAAAGAGAGATTTACACAGGAGTACAACAGTATTTTAGCCAGTGTGTGTCCACTTCTCCATCACTCCGGTGACATTGTCCCTCAACGTGTTCCCACCGATCCTACTCAAACTGTTTCTGAAAAACATACCAAAAAAAACGACCAAAAAATGTATTATTCAATATGTATTGGAGTTACACCTACAACTTTAAGTCGAGGTAAATTAATTGATGCCAGTTTGTCATTCAATGCTCCTCTGCAGATCCACATAGCATCTGGCCAGCTACCTCCGGAGGCTCTAGAACTCTCTCCAGGTTGGCCATGTCTTCCAGGATTCTACACACATCAAACTGGAAGTCTGTTCCAGGTCCAGAACCATCAGTAGAATCCCAGTGTTACAGAACTCCCCCCCCATCCTACCAGCTCCTTCACTGACTGACTGATTTCCAACAGCAGATCCAGGACCAGCTCCTGAAACTCTGGAGGAGTCAGAATGTGGTACAATGGAATTGTATCTTTATGGGCCATTTTCCCCAGATCCTGATTAAACCTACACCTGGACGGAAAAGCATGCTCAATGGAAATGGCTTTTAAACATGGAATAGGTTTAATGTGGTTCCGCGACACAGGCCATAAGCATTTCTGTGTGACTGACCAGATTGAATAAATAAACGTTATAGTCGGTCATTTGGAAGAGGAAAACTTTTGGTTGGATTCAAAAGGTGTCCCATCATATCCTGTCCACTAAAAACACACAAATCATTTTTCAGAGGGAGGACATTTAATTCCACAGCACTTATCTATCTGCTTTGGCATTGGTAGTGCCAAGGTTACATTCTTCAGCTGCAGCACATACCTTAGGTATGCTCCCTCTCTGGACTGTGAGGAAGGAAAAACCGCATCCCCTAAAAAAAGCAAGAGTGGAATTAGCAAGGACGTAAATCACATACAGAAGGATGATGCATTCTCTTCAACTATATACAATAAAATGTGTAATGTATTAATATGTATTATTAAACATATCAAAACCCTCATATGGGACATTCACACAGTCCCATTAGACTGTGCCTGTCTTACATGAGGTAGAAGAGTGTGGTCCACCCTCTGAGGTAGCTCTCCTCGTTGAATGAGTCGTCAAGGCTTGAATAACACAAAAGAGGCTGATCAGAACATATACACTATACAGTTGAAGTCGGAAGTTTACATACACTTAGGTTGGAGCCATTAAAAATCGATTTTCAACCACTCCACAAATTTCTTCTTTAACTATAGTTTTGGCAAGTCGGTTAGGACATCTACTTTGTGCATGACACAAGTCATTTTTCCAACAATTGTTTACAGACAGATTATTTCACTTATTATTCACTGTATCACAATTCCAGTGGGTCAGAAGTTTACATACTCTAAGTTCACTGTGCCTTTAAACAGCTTGGAAAATTGCAGAAAATTCTGTCATGCTCTAGAAGCTTCTGATAGGCTAATTGACATCATTTGAGTCAATTGGAGGTGTACCTGTGGATGTATTTCAAGGCCTACCTTCAAACTCAGTGCCTCTTTGCTTGACATCATGGGAAAATCAAAAAAAATCAGCCAAGACCTCAGAAAAAAAATTGTAGACCTCCACAAGTCTGGTTCATCCTTGGGAGCAATTTCCAAACGCCTGAAGGTACCACGTTCATCTGTACAAACAATAGTACGCAAGTATAAACACCATGGGACCATGCAGCCGTCATACCGCTCAGAAAGGAGACGCGTTCTGTCTCCTAGAGATGAACGTACTTTGGTACGAAAAGTGCAAATCAATCCCAGAACAACAGCAAAGGACCTTGTGAAGATGCTGGAGGAAACAGGTACAAAAGTATCTATATCCACAGTAAAACGAGTCCTATATTGACATAACCTGAAAGGCCGATCAGCAAGGAAGAAGCCACTGCTCAAAAACTGCCATAAAAAAGCCAGAGTACGGTTTGCAACTGCACATGGGGACAAAGATCGTACTTTTTGGAGAAATGTCAACTGGTCTGATGAAACAAAAATAGAACTGTTTGGCCATAACGACCATCGTTATGTTGGGAGGGAAAAGGGGGAGGCTTGTAAGCCGAAGAACACCATCCCAACCGTGAAGGACAGGGGTGGCAGCATCATGTTGTGGGGGTGCTTTGCTGCAGGAGGGACAGGTGCACTTCACAAAATAGATGGCATCATGAGGGAGGAAAATTATGTAGATATATTGAAGCAACATCTCAAGGCATCAGTCAGGAAGTTAAAGCTTGGTCGCAAATGGGTCTTCCAAATTGACAATGACCCCAAGCATACTGCCAAAGTTGTGGCAAAATGGCTTAAGGACAACAAAGTTAAGGTATTGGAGTGGCCATCACAAAGCCCTGACCGCAATCCCATAGAAAATGTGTGGGCAGAACTGAAAAAGTGTGTGCGAGCAAGGAGGCCTACAAACCTGACTCAGTTACACCAGCTCTGTCAGGAGGAATGGGCCAAAATTCACCCAACTTATTGTGGGAAGCTTGTGGAAGGCTACACGAAACATTTGACCCAAGTTAAACAATTTAAAGGCAATGCTACCAAATACTAATTGAGTGTATGTAAACTTCTGACCCACTGGGAATGTGATGAAAGAAATAAAAGCTGAAATAATTCATTCTCTCTACTGTTATTCTGACATTTCACATTCTTAAAATGAAGTGGTGATCTAACTGACCTAAAACAGGGATTTTTTACTATGATTAAATGTCAGGAATTGTGAAAAACTGAATTTAAATGTATTTGGCTAAGGTGTATGTAAACTTCTGACTTCAACTGTATATATAACAGTATGTGGACACCCCTTCAAATTAGTGGATTCAGCTATTTCAGCCACACCCGTTGCTGACAGGTGTATAAAATCGAGCACACAGCCTTGCAATCTCCACAGACAAACACTGGCAGCAGAATGGCCTTACTGAAGAGCTCAGTGACTTTCAACGTGCCACAGTCATAGGATGCCACCTTTCCAAGTCAGTTCGTCAAATTTCTGCCCTGCTGGAGTTGCCACGGTCAACTGTAAGGGCTGTTATTGTGAGGTTGAAACATCTAGGAGCAACAACGGCTCAGCCGTTAAGCGGTAGGCCACACGAGCTCACAGAACTGGACCGCCGAGTGCTGAAGCTCGTAAAAATCGTCTGTCCTCGGTTGCAACACTCACTACCGAGTTCCAAACTGCCTCTGGAAGCTATGTCAGCACAATAACTGTTTGTCGGGAACAAAGCGAGGTCCATACAGAAATTGTTTATCGAGATTGCCGTGGAAGAACTTGACTGGCCTTACCTTAACTCCATCGAACACCTTTGGGATGAACTGGAACGCCGACTGCGAGCCAACCCTAATCGCCCAACATCAGTGCTCAACCTCACTAATGCTCGAGGCTGAATGGACGCAAGTCCCCAAAGCTATGTTCTAACATCTAGTGCAGTGGTTCCCAAACGTTTTTATAGTCCCGTACCCCTTCAAACATTCAACCTCCAGCTGTGTACCCCCTCTAGCACCAAGGTCAGTGCACTCTAATTGACTCTATTTGTTTTTTGTCAGCATTGTAAGCCTGCCACACACACACTATACGATACATTTATTAAACATAAGAATGAGTGTGAGTTTGTCACAACCTGGCTCGTGGGAAGTGACAAACAGCTCTTACAGGACCAGGGCACAAATAATAATAATATTTAACCATCTTATATATAAAACCTTATTTGTTCATCGAAAAGTGTGAATAACTCACCACGGGTTAATGAGAAGGGTGTGCTTGAAAGGATGCACATACCTCTGCAATGTTGGGTTGTATTGGAGAGAGTCTCGGTCTTAAATCATTTTCCACACACAGTCTGTGCCTGTATTTAGTTTTCATGCTAGTGAGGGCCGAGAATCCACTCTCACATAGGTACGTGGTTGCAAAGGGCATCAGTGTCTTAACAGCATGATTTGCCAAGGCAGGATACTCTGAGCGCAGCCCAATCCAGAAATCTGTCAGTGGCTTCTGATTAAATTCAATTTTCACAGAACCGCTTGTTGCAATTTCGATGAGTCTCTCTTGTTTAGATATCGGTAAGTGGACTGGAGGCAGGGCACAAAAGGGATAACGAAACCAGTTGTTTCTGTCATCCGTTTTGGTTAAGTACCTGCGTAGTTGCGCACCCAACTCACTCAGGTGCTTCGCTATATCGCATTTGACATTGTCCGTAAGCTTGAGTTCATTTGCACACAAAAAAATAATACAATGATGGAAAGACCTGTGTGTTGTCCTTGTTAATGCAGACAGAGAAGAGCTCCAACTTCCCTAATCATAGCCTCAATTTTGTCCTGCACATTGAATATAGTTGCGGAGTCCCTGTAATCCTAGATTCAGATCATTCAGGTGAGAAAAAACATCACCCAGATAGACCAATCGTATGAGAAACTCATCATCATGCAAGCGGTCAGACAAGTGAAAATTATGGTCAGTCAAAACTTTAAGCTCGCCTCTCAATAAAAAAAAAAAAAGTGTCAATACTTTGCCCCTTGATAACGAGCGTTACATGGTCGCTGCCCATATCATTGCATAGTGCAGAAAATACACGAGAGTTCAGTGGCCTTGCTTTAACAAAGTTAACCATTTTCACTGTAGTGTCCAAAATGTCTTTCACGTTGCCAGGCATTCCCTTGGCAGCAAAAGCCTCTCGGTGGATGTGTACCCAAGTGGTGTCGGGAGCAACTGCTTGCACGAGCGTTACCACTCCACTATGTCTCCCTGTTTGGCCTTTGCGCCATCAGTACAGATTCACCTTTCTTTTTAATAAATGTGAATTACTTTTTTTATTTGGCGTACTCTCGACGGCAGGGGTACGCGTACCCCAGTTTGGGAATACCTGATCTAGTAGAAAGCCTTCCTGGAAGAGTGGAGGCTGTTATAGCAGCAAAGGAGGGGACCAACTCCATATTAATGCCCGTGATTTTGGAATGAGATGTTCTACATACTTTTGGTCATGTAGTGTACAGCGCCTCAAACTGACATAGACCATGTGCGTGGCAAACCAATGGGAAAGAACACTGGTAGATGTAGGGATCGAGATGAGGTTCTGCTTCTAGAACTGCAGAACTTTCCTCCAGGGTTCCAGAGTTGAACATTTCTAAAGAGGAGAGCAGAGGGGAGTTTGATGAACCTGCCACAACTTTCAACAAACAGGCAATGAGTATACATGTATGAGTACCCTTACACTTCATGTAACACTACAAAATTGTGTTTCATACATATAGCTAGTACAGTGAAAGTAAAACAGTGGCCGAATACAATCGAAACATTCTCTCACCTGTGTGTCCCATCTCCATGGGGTCCTCCTTGAGGTATCTGCCCAGTGTCTTTTGTAAAAGTTTATGGAAATCAAATGTTAGTTAAACACACTGTTCTACATAAACAATCCTAATTAATCAACGTCTATGTTTTGGACGTCTCACACTGACCAGTAACATGTCCCTCGCCCGTCTTCCTCTTCGTCTACGTGTTGGGCTCACGTGTTGTCTCCGTTGACAGTCAGCTCATCACTGGACCTACTGTACCCTTCACACTCCTCCAGAGATTCTGAAACCATACAGAGTAGCTCGGGCTGTATTTAAAGCATTTTGAGTATTGGTTGTTAACCAATAGTATATGACCAAGCCTTAGCGTAAACAAAACTAAAGAGGGACGTGAGACCAGCATAATTGTATCTTATTCCGTGACCTCAAATAAGGTAATATTTTTATATCTTACATTTACTGACATCATCCTCTATGAGGAAATAGCAAGCAATTTTGAAACAGTCAGTTTGAGATAGAAGTTTGAGATGTTTTTTTTTTTTGAATAGTTTTTTTTCTCCAATTTATACTTTGGCCACAAATACCTGTATAAGATGAGTCAACATTATTTGGGTACGAGTTAACAGAATATTAACTTTTAAAAGTGAGATTTACTTTAGTTCATTTTAAATATTTCTGATAGTGAGAGATTTGGGGAATTACGCCCTTTGTCCTACTTACTCAGAGTGAAAAAAGGTAAAAAGGGGTTAATTGCCAAAATATCAAACTATCCCTTTAAGATGTGTTAGTTACAACATACACCACCGTTCAAAAGTTTGGGGTCACTTAGAAATGTCCTTGTTTTTGAAAGAAAAGCAAATTTTTTTGTCCATTAAAATAACATGAAATTGATCAGAAATACAGTGTAGACATTGTTAATGTTGTAAATGACTATTGTAGCTGGAAACGGCTGATTTTTTATGGAATATCTACATAGACGTACAGAGGCCCATTATCAGAAGCCGTCACTCCTGTGTTCCAATGGCACGTTGTGTTAGCTAATCCAAGTTCATAATTTTATAAGGCTAATTAATTGATCATTAGAAAACCCTTTTGCAATTATGTTAGCACAGCTGAAAACTGTAGTTCTGATTAAAGAAACAATAAACCTGTCCTGAAGATCTCGTATAACGCTGTGTACTACTCCCTTCACAGAACAGCGCAAACTGGCTCTAACCAGAATATTAAGAGTGAGAGGCCTCGGTGCACTCTTTTCTTTCAAAAACAAGGACATTTCTAAGTGACCCCAAACTTTTGAACGGTAGTGTATATTTGTAGCAAACAGAGCGAGACTTGCACCTCATAATCTCCGTACAGTGCAGTGGCACGCATCAGTTATATTTCCAATGGTTTCAACATAATTACATTTTCATGCATGTCAGAGCAAAAACCAAGCCATGAGGTCGAAGGAATTGTCTGTAGAGCTTCGAGACAGGATTGTGTCGAGGCACAGATCTGGGGAAGGGTAACAAAAATGTCTGCAGCATTGAAGGTCCCCAAGAAGTGGCCTCAATCATTCTTAAATGGAAGAATTTTGTAACCACCAAGACTCTTCCTAGAGCTGGTCGACCGGCCAAACTGAGCAATCCGGGGAGAAGGGCCTTCGTCAGAGAGGTGACCAAGAACCCGATGGCCACTGACAGATGTCCAGAGTTCCTCTGTGGAGATTGGAGAAACTTCCAGAGATTGGAGAAACTTCCAGAAGGACAACCATCTCTACAACACTCCACCAATCAGGCCTTTATGGTAGAACGAAAGCCATTCCTCAGTAAAAGGCATATGATAGCCCGCTTTGACTCAGACCATGAAAAACAAGATTCTCTGGTCTGATGAAACCAAGATTGAACCCTTTTGCCTGAATGCCAAGCATCAATTCTGGAGGAACCTGGCACCATCCCATACGGTGAAGCATGTTGGTGGCAGCATAATGCTGTGAGGATGTTTTTCAGCAGCAGGGACTGAGAGACTAATCAGAATCGAGGGAAAGATGAATGGAGCAAAGTACAGAGAGATCCTTGTGAAAACCTGCTCCAGAGCGCTCAGGACCTCAAACTGAGGCGGAGATTCACCTTCCAACAGGACAACAACCCAAAGCACAAAGCCAAGACAATACAGGAGTGGCATCGGGACAAGTCTCTGAATGTCCTTGAGTGGCCCAGCCAGAGCCCAGACTTGAACCCAATCGAACATCTCTGAAGAGACCTGAAAATAGCTGTGGAGTGACGCTCCCCATCCAACCTGACAGGGCTTGAGATGATCTGCAGAGAAGAATGTGAGAAACTCCCCAAATACAGGTGTGCCAAGTTTGTAGCGTCATACCCAAGAAGACTGGAGGCTGTAATCGCTGCCATAATTGCTTTAAAGTACTGCGTAAATGGTCTGAATACTTATGTAAATGTGATATTTCAGTTGTTTTTTTATACATTTGCTAAAATTTCTAACAACCTGTTTTACTTTGTCATTATGGGGTATTTTTGTAAATTGATGAGGGAAAAAAACGATTTAATCGATTTTAGAATAAGGCTGTAATGTAACAAAATGTGGAAAAAGTCAAGGGGTCTGAATACTTTCCGAATGCACTGTACGTGGTGGGTTAGATGCTTCAGTACCTGAGAATAGTTTGACTTTAACAAGGTCATATGCTGTCCAATTTGCTCCTGGCTTGTGTCTTTCAGGACTTTCCTGCCATTGACTGGAGGCGAAATGACCTTCTTGCCCACCACCCAGGTACTGGGAAACACATCCTCCACCTCCTCCTTGCTTTCCTTCCACACCGCACAGCACCAGAAGTCAGTGTTCTCATAGTCCTGGAACCCACATAGGTAGAAAATATATACAAGACTTTCTTGATTATTACATTTTTTATGAATGGTTTAACATTTTCTGGGGGGACCTCACAATTTAGAAGAGGGGTGAACAGTTGAGGTGGTGGATAGGCCACAAAACCAGACATAGTCTGTATAGTTGTCTGTTCCCAGAATAGATTCTATACGTTCTAAATACTGAACTCGACTAAAGGCATATTTTAAGTCAACCGACCACTGTGAAGCTGATTTTGAGTGATTATGAAGCTTTCCCACTTTGGAACGTTGTTTCTTGGCATTGAATCAGCAGCTACCATCATTCACCCAACTTTGCAGATTCTAAAACCTTCTTGACATCTAGGCTTAACATTTTAAGGGACGACTACCATCCAAACACCCACCACTAAATAAAAACGAAAAAAATCTGATGTTTTGTTTAAACAATTCTGACCTTTATTTACCAAAATACACAACACAAAAATTTCCAAAACATCCCATTCACATCCAACTGTCCAATAACTGTTTTCACCAAGATCACATTGCACTTCTGTTTATGAAGGTCATTAGCCTACACTAGGCTACTTGCCTAAAGGCCTAAAATGACAAAATAGCATTATTTAGATTTTTCAAAAGGTATCAAAATACAGTGTGAAAGGAGTCAAATGCTTGAAGAATATTCAAAGTAAATAACATTGAAATGCACTACCAATAGATGTCAGTCAATGAAGAGAATAGTTTGGATGTTTGAGTCCTTTGACTAACAAAATGTATTACAGGAAATTATATTTCTGTACTTGTAGGCTTACCAATTTAAAAATAATAATAAACTTGAAAATTACTTCACATAGACAATGCCATTGAGGTAATACAGTGCATTCGTAAAGTATTCAGACCCCTTGACTTTTCCCACATCTTGTTACGCTACAGCCTTATTCTAAAATTGATTAAACTGTTTGTTTACCCCTCATCTACACACAATACCTCATATTGATGAAACAAAAACAGGTTATACATTTTTGCAAATTTATCAAAAGAAAAAACTGAAATACCACATTTACAAAAGTCTCCAGACCTTTTACTCAGGACTTTGTTGAAGCACCTTTGGCAGCGATTACAGCGTAGAGTCTTCTTGGGTATGATGCAACAAGCTTGGCACACCTGTATTTGGGGAGTTTCTCCCATTCTTCTCTGTAGATCCTCTCAAGCTCTGTCAGGTTGGATGGGGAGCGTCGCTGCACAGCTATTGTCAGGTCTCTCCAGAGATGTTCGATCGGGTTCAAGTCCGGGCTCTGGCTAGGTCACTCAAGGACATTCAGACTTGTCCTGAAGCCAATCCTGTGTTGTCTTGGCCGTGTTGGTCGTTGGCCTGTTGGAAGGTAAACCTTTGCACCAGTCTGAGGTCCTGAGCGCTATGGAGCAGGTTTTCATCAAGGATCTCTCTGTACTTTGCTCCGTTCATCTTTCCCTCGATCCTGACTAGTCTCCCAGTCCCTGCTGCTGGAAAAACATCCCCACAGCATGACGCTGCCACCACCATGCTTCACCGTAGAGATTGTGCCAGGTTTCCTCCAGATGTGACGCTTGGCATTCAGGCAAAAGGGTTCAATCTCGGTTTCATCAGACCAGAGAATCTTGTTTCTCATGGTCTGAGTGTCCTTTAGATGCCTTTTGGAAAACTCCAAGCGGGCTGTCATGTGCCTTTTACTGAGGAGTGGCTTCTGTCTGGCCACTCTACCATAAAGGCCTGATTGGTGGAGTTCTGCAGAGATGGTTGTCCTTCTGGAAGGTTCTCCCATCTCCACAGAGGAACTCTGGAGCTCTGTCAGTGACCATCGGGTTCTTGGTCACCTCCCTGACCAAGGCCCTTCTCCCCCAATTGCTCAGTTTGGCCAGGCGGCCAGCTCTAGGAAGTCTTGGTGGTTCCAAACCTCTTCCATTTAAGAATGATTGAGGCCACTTCTTGGGGACCTTCAATGCTGCAGACATTTTTTGGTACCCTTCCCCAGATCTGTGACTCGACACAATCCTGTCTCGGAGATCTACGGACAATTCCTTCGACCTCATGGCTTGGTTTTTGCTCTGACATGCACTGTTAACTGTGGGACCTTATATAAATAAGGTATTACAGTTTATTATTTTCTAAAAACCTGTTTTCACTTTGTCATTATGGGGTATTGTGTGTAGGTTGATCAGGAAATTGTATTCAATCCATTTTAGAACAAAGCTGTAACGTAACAAAATGTGAAAAAAGTGAAGGGGTCTGAATACTTTTCGAATGCATTGTATGGTTGGGAAGACATATTAAAATCCTCATTATAAACCAGTAGCCTAAACATTTCCTACACCAGAATGGATTTGAAATAGAATTGGAACTCCCATCATGTACATTTCACTTCCTTAAACAAACATCTCCGTTATAGGCCTGGTAGGAACGAACCATCTCTAGAATGTGTCACAAGGTGTCTTTTCACCTTGTTGGATTGACTGAAGCTTTTCCCACAGACGGGACAACTAAATGGTTTCTCCCCTGTGTGGACTCTCAGGTGTACCTTCAGGTGCGCTGTCTGATTGAAACGTTTCCTACAGATATGGCACTGGTAGGGCTTCTCCCCTGTGTGAATCCTCTGGTGGCCTTTCAACCTCCCAGACGAGCTAAAGGACTTACCACACAAGCCACAGAGAAATGGCTTCTCTTTCGTGTGCATTCGCACATGTGCATTTAAATGGCCCATGTGTCTACAGGGTTTCCCACACACCTTGCAACACAATGATGTGTCGTGGTGGATTTGAAGGGAATTTGAATTTTCCGTGTGTAGCGGTATCTGTAGAGCTTCAAATCCTGACAGTAGTTCGTCACCACCTTCCACCCCCATCATACTTACACTGTTCTCACTCTGTGCTGCCAAAAGGTCGAGGTTCCCTGAAGAGAAAGTATTTGGGTCACTTGATGGATCATCCAATGGACAGACGCCCAATCTATCAGTCTCTGTTTTGATTGGATTGGAGGTTGTTGAGCTTGATAGAAAGCCTCCCTCTATAGTCTTCCCAGTGTGAGTTTGTATTTGGAACTGATGTGAGGTGGGTTGAGGTGGGTTCTGATCATAGTCATCATTTCCATTAGAAGGAGTGAATCTAGACAGAGGGGCCAGTCCCCTAAACAGCTTTTCCTCCCTTCTGGCCCTTCCGTCCTGTTTCTCCAAAGTCTGTCCGGGGTTTGGTTCCTGCTTATGCCCAATGGCTCCCTCCTCCTCCTCCTCCTCCTCCTCCTCCTCCTCCTCAGATTCTACAGGAGAAAATGGCTCTAGGTCTGAAAGTCAAGAAGGGAAAATGTAGTGTTGTTAGCTAGGCACCTTTACTTGAGCATCACGACCTGCTACCACCCAGTTCTGAGTTAACCAACTCATAGCTAGCGAGAAACAGAATACACAGAATGTATTGACAACTATGGGATTTGCTAGGCATGAATGCTAGCTAGCGGTCTCTGCAGATAAAGAGCTAATCTGCCAAAATAGCCACTGGCATATGGCACATTAATTGTTGGTTAGGTGAAGCATAACGGTGTATTTCAGATAAAATAGCAAATTACATGTGTGCTTATTATCCTCGCTAGCACAGCTTGCTAGTCAGCAAACGTTAGCTATCTACTAGCCTATTCATAGACGCTAACTATAGCGTCTATTCACGTAAGTATCTTCTGTCCGGGGGATTTGTTATTAAGAGCCCCGAATCGGTCTGAACGTTAAGTGATGCGTGGTGTGGTACGGTTTTGTTAACATTAGGCCCTTATCTTTCATATCAACGATAAAGAATTGTCAAAAAACTAAAGGTTAAATTACTACACACCTTTATAAGGTTAGGATTCCCACAATGCCATATTTTCATGTTACAGCGCTTGTTTACATTAGACAGAGGCGACCACCTGTGCTAATTAGGCATCTAAGCATGCTCCGAACACATTGGCCCAGTTTTTCACAAATTATCGCCTATAAACCCCTAGGTAATTTTCTTAGAGCAAGCTAGCTACTAACCTGGCCATGGAATCCCATTTTCGTGAAGCTTGCGTCTCAGTTTATCATTCTCTCGCTTTCCCTGGAATATTTCCTCCTTGTATTCTAATATGGTCTCTTCCACTTGCTTATATATATCTTGGGCAGCTAACATCAACCTTTCTGTCAAATATACATTTAGAAACTGTAATTTCGTCATTTTGAGGTTCGATGGCAGCCAGGGCACGTTTACCCGCTAAACACAAGCAGAGAGGAAAGAGGCGAAGCGGGAGGTTCGACTCCGCCCAGATTTATAGCGTTAAGCAGACCAAGTGTCAAGTGAGTTTTTTTGTTTGTTTGTTATGAGGGGCAACGAGAGTGTCGAATTTGGTCAAGATAAAAGTGAATTGCTATTTTGATAGTTGAGCGTTATTTCATCTAATGGACGTTTCATAATGCTTAGGTTGTTAACGGTTTCCAATCGTTCTTCTCTGAGCAGAACCCCTATATATTTCGTCCTGTCCCAGTGGTCCAACCAGCATAAAGTTCTGAACCGCAAAAAAAGTAACGGTTCTTATAGTTCATTTTCCTTAATTTTGTACCCGTGAAATCAACAGTTTTACATTTTAGCTAATTAAATTACTCCACCAATTAGCGTGGCTAGAGCAGCTTGCTATGGCAGCTTGCTATGTCACGGGTAAACTAGTTGTCTACATGTTTGATGGACAAATAAGTGCAGGGTTGAGATGCGACTGAAATTTCACGGGTGGGGAGATGGAAAAGAGTGGACATGGCGGAGGCTTGGCTTGAAGCGGACGGCCGAGGGTCTGTAGGTTTTTTGTTTTTTCCTTTCAAATAAAACCTAGATAACCAGGTGAAGGGAATTCTTTAGAAACTCGACCCTCCGTGGAATTACTTTGACACGTTTGGTTTAGGCTATTACTAGCGTCATAACTTCACTGAATTACAGAATTGTATACTAGACATTAGGAATGTTTTTTGGAACAAAAAATAACATTATTAACCGGTTCTCAAGATTTCAGTATAACGGTTCTGTTCTGGAACACTAGAGATCACATTTCGTTCCCTGAACCGGTTCCAACTTCTGGTTGTTTATTGAAATCAGTGGAGGCTGCTGAGGGAATGGCGGCTCATAATAATGGCTGGAATGGAACAGCAAACAAATTGAAACGAACCTGGGTTTATAAGCGTGGATATCGACACTGCCGCTTGAGCAAGGACATGTTTTTGGGGCACAGTCGATAGCACACTGGACTTCGGGCTAGAAGGTTGAGGGTTCGAGACCTGCTCCCTGCCCGTTTTATTACAATACCATTCCACTTATGCCGCTCCAGCTGTTACCACCAGCCCGTGTTCCCCAAATAAGGGGCCACCAACCTCCTGTGATGTTTTCTACATTAAATCATGGGCTAGATCTAGAATGTTTCCATGTATTTCCATTGTTAAAGCGGTCTGTAGACCATCTTGTCAATATAATAGATAATCTTCGACACAACAAAACGCTTTGAGAATTTGACGCTTGCTGGTGACGCAATCAGAAATTGGCCCGCTGTTAGTTACCGTAAGTACCTGAGAACCTGGGGCAGTTGAAATAATTGTACCATCAGAGACAAATGAATTAGCACATGGAATACAATAGATTAGTAGAGTACCACAGTATCTCACAATACCCATAAAACCTAGTGATCTAACAGGGAAATGGTTCCAATCGTTTTTCCCATAGGGGATTTTAGAAACACTTAAAATAAGGTATGTGTTTCATGTAGGCTTACCCTGGCATGACGTCTTGATAGCCTTGTAAATTTCTAGGAAACGTGACTTGTCAATATATTCACCTGTATTTACCCCAAATGCCACGATCTGGGCAAGACTGACAAATCGAGGCAAAGGTAAGAATATCTGTATTAGCTAGTTAAATGTAGTAATTCATAAATTGGCTACATTTCTTTAAAATTGACAATTCTGTGAACTGTTTTGTGCAAGTTTTAAATTGACACAATACCTGTTAGCTAAGATGTCAGCTAGAGATGACATGCAGGAGCTTGCAGGGATTTGAAGTTTTGATGCATGATGTCTGCTTTGACACTAATTAGCATTTTCAAATCAGAGTAAATAGAGCCAACTATATTGATAAGTCACCATGTCCGAGACAGATTTACATGGTTATCAAAACATCACACCTGGGTACATACGCCTACACAAAACACAGCCTTTGGAGTATTTCTAAAATCCCCCGTGTGAAAAATGAATGCTAGAAAAACAATTGGACCCATTTCCCTATTTTTCCTCTAGGTTAACACCTCCACTGTGAGGCTCTATAGATACATCTATTCAAGAATGTATCGGAAAGGATTGGATAGGCATGGGTAGCACCATCTTGATTGGGGATTGAGCTTCTCTGCAGTGGCTATCGAAATCACATTTTATTTGTCACATGCGTCGTAGACAACAGGTGTAGATTAACAGTAAAACTTTTACTTACAGGTCCTTTTCCAACAATGCAGAGTTAAACATAAGATATAAAAGTTAAGTTTGTTACACTGTACTTCTAGGTTAAGGATAGTTAATGTGTTCAAACAAACTTTTTCATTTGATCCGCTGTCAGATAATGCACTCTAACGCTCATCTATGCCTTATGTAGAAGGAACCTGACAATTTAGACAAGGTACACAGACTACTTTATTTTAAAAATTACATTTATTACATAATGATACAACACTGTACAGTAATGTGTGTGTGGGAGCAGCGGTGTCCCAGAATAAACTGTGTGGGAGGGGGAGGAATGCTGGTTAAATTAGAGGGCCTACTGTAGTAGCCTCAGTCCTGAGAGGAGATAAAGACCCTGTCTACTAGTAACAACCCCAAGCACCTATTGCCCAAGACACTTGCCTAGGGGATGGGGCAATGGTTTGTTTCTGGTCCGGGCCATAGGCCTACTGCTTGTTCATGAGCCTCGTTCTCAGCTAGGCACTGCTCAAATTCTGATAAAAACGTCTAAAAAGGTACAGACTTGGATTAAGTCTACCCCTAGATTACAAGCACTTGCAGTATAAACTGCTTTTTATTCCAGGAGTAGGCTTGATCTGTCTGTAACAAAACATATGTTACACTTACAAACAACTGGCCATCAAGAACAGATCTTTACTATAGTGAATATACAGTATGTGCAGTGCTGAGCTCAGGACCAACAATCGGGAACAAGCAGCTCAGATACAGGGTAATACTGTATGGCTCAGCTGGGGAATCTGGTCTCTGCACCGTGTTGGACAAATTCTGTAGTGCGGGTCATAGAGAGGACACACACACTCTATATGCATCAGAGGTGGGGGAGAGATAGTGGTCATATACAGAATTCACAAACAATCCTTATCAAGGCAACATTTATCTTGCAAAATAGCAGTCTTTGCATTGAATCCTCATTGATAAGTATGTTTTTATTGTAAGATAAGTTAGTTCACTGAAATTCAGGTGGCAGTACACCGTTCTGCAACGATGACAAAGGAGAGAGGCAAATGGTCCTTTAACATCAGTTGTATCAGGGAGGCTTTAGGTGACTAACCGTACAGAAACCTTGAATAGAGCAGGCGGGGCTATTGCTAAACCTACCTGACCCTTACTAACAAATGGTGAATATGTGTACTTATATCCATATTAGTAAACTCAAGGAATGGACAACTGTTTATAGACAATGTCATACGGTTAGCCAATGTTAATTAGAATTACAAATAAAAACATCTTACGTATTTCAGCCAGCTGACTGAGGAAATAAGATTAGTGGGTTTTAGAAGAAGCTGTTATATACTTTATAATTTTTTGGGGAAAAACAACAACATTTAAAACAATTTATTTTAGAAATGTGTAAATTGGCCCTGTGCAAATCGTCTGGGGCAAGACCACCAAGTTTTGGAATGCTGCTTATTGTTGCAAGCCTGAATGCATCTCCGTTTCAAGGCGCATAGTGGAAGACTTCATTATCATCATCATGCTACCAAGTTCATTACTATAAGTAAAGACTAAATCATTCAGAAAGACTAGCTACTAAATCGTTCAATTTGGCGTTTAAAGATTCCCTATTATCCCATTCAGTGACAAGTACAAAAAGTAAATGGACACATACTAAATTGACTATACAAATCTACTGCATGAGAGAGAAACTATGGCATGGAGGGAAGTGTTAACTAGGAGATAAAACATTCTCTAAGAAAGTCGCAGAATCCCTAGCTCTTTGAGAGAAAAATAACAAGCCGTCTTAAATGGCAGCAATTTTAGCTTTTAAAAAAATGTCCCATAATCAGTAATTCATTCATTCATACAGACTCAGTCGCTCATTAACAACCACCAGTGGTCTCCCTCATCTTACTGCCCTGAGAAGTAAGTGCCCTCGCGGCTGTGGGTCTGGAGATGACGTTTGATTTTGTCGGAGCGGCTGAAGCACTTTCCACACACTGGGCAGCTGTATGGTTTCTCTCCCGTGTGGATCCGCATGTGGACCTTCAAATGGGCCATCTGGGTGAATCCCTTCCCACAGATCTGGCAGCGGAACGGCTTCTCTCCAGTGTGACTCCTGGCATGCTCCTGGAGCCTGCCGGAGGAGCTGCAGCACTTCCCACACACCCCGCAGCGGTACGGCTTCTCCCGGGTGTGCACCTGGACATGTACATGCAGGTGTCCGACGTGGCTGAATGCCTCCCCACACACCTTGCAGCAGAACGATGACACGTGCACCTGGAGGGGGGATTTTCCACACTCTGCGGCCGCGTTACTGCCCTGGTCACCTAAGTGGGAGCCCTGACCTCTGCTCCCACCAGCTCGTCCTTTAGACCCAGACATCTGTCCTCCGTTCTCCACTCCAATGATGTCAATGTTGTTCTCGTTGGAGCAGTTGGGGTTGACTGTGGCGAGGGGCTGCGGGACGCTGTTGGACGAAGATGATGATGATGAGCCTCTGTGGGACACTTCTGACTTGACGTGTCTGGATGAGGTTCTGGGACCAGGGTCCCGCTCTCTGTTCTCCACTGATGGGTTCTGGGGCAGGTTAGAGGAGTGGGGAGGATCCTGGGGGTATTCGTTGGTGACGCGGGGAGGAGTGAACATGGACTCTGGGGTGCTGCAGGAGCCATGGCCCCGGAGTTGCTCGTCCCCCTGGCTGGACCTGAGCTCCCGTTTCTCCTTGATCAGGATGGGGATTCGCTCCTCATGGCCCATGCTGGGGCTCCACTCCCGGCGAGGATGCTCGCCATCCTCCTCCTCCAATAGTGCCATAGACTGACGGTCTGGATGGAAGAGAGGGAGGGACTTGGCAGTCATATGATTTACGATCGAGGAAAAACACTATCAACTACATTTACGTATCAAAGGAACTAGATTTCAAAAATGATAAACAAAACAGCTGAGTCTGAATCTCTGCAGCTAGCTAGATAACTTGTTGGCTAGCTAGTTAGCTGGCTAACGAACAAAGGTGGCTAGTTAGCTAGTTACGTGAAGGAGCTACGTTAGCGTAGCTACCATTATTAGCTTTCTGAAAAACATTAACCAGCTAACGTTAGTTAGTTCTCGCAACATTAATACAAGGGTGTCAAATATTTTTTTTTAATTGCCTTTCAGTTGCTTGGTAATGCATGTAACGTTACAACAGTTTAGCAACCAATTTGGTTTAGCGTGCGGTTTCGGCGCTAACTTTAACGTTAGCATAATAGCCAACGCTAGCTACTAACCTGGCCATATTTCAATCCCAGCGTCTCGGAGTCTGCGTCTCAGATGGTCGTTCTCCCTCTCCCTGAGCGCAATCTCCTCTTGGTATTCCAAAATCGTGTCTTCGACAGATTTGTAGATCTCCTGGGCAGCGAGCATAAGCCGCTCGGTCAAAAATACGTTTAAAAACTGCAATTTTGTCATTTTCGGGTCGTGGTTAGCTACAAGGACTCAGCTATCATCCAAAATGGACCAAAAAGATGCTCTCGTTGATCACGTGACAAGGAATGCCCGCTGTTACCGTAATAATAGGAAAACGCGAGGCCCTAAATCTAATGGGGCCAGAATATATATTGTAACGACCCTGGGTTTATACGCGTGGAATTCGACTCTGCCACACGCCGGACTTCGGGCTAGAAGGTCGAGGGTTCGAGACCTGCTCCCTGCTGTTTCATTACATTGGTGTCAGAAGTGGGATCGGACCTTGCATCCACGACAGTGCGTGTGCTTGGCCGGTGAGCGCGTTCCTGTAAGACGTAGAGTCGCAAGCTAGCGCGAGGACGCGCTCTTTGAAAGGAGGGAGTAGTGTAACGACCCTGGGTTTATAAGCCCGGAAATCGACTCTGCCGCACGAGCATGCTTTTCCGGTACAGTCGATAGCGCGCCGGACTTCGGGCTAGAAGGTCGAGGGTTCGAGACCTGCTCCATTACAATATGTTCAGCTCATAGCCTATTTGGGTATTATTGTTATCAATGGAATATATTCAAGATTTATCAAAAATAAATACCAGTGTATAAGTACACAATACAGTCAACTCCTTATGCAGCGAGTTTATTTTTATTTTTTACAAGAGCTAGAAAAATGTTTACCATCTTACCTCCAGGCTGTATCACAACCGGCCGTGATTGTGAGTCCCATAGGGCAGCGCACAATTTGCCCAGCGTCGTCGGGTTTGGCCGGTGAAGGCCGTCATTGTAAATAAGAATTTGTTCTTAACTGACTTGCCTAGTTAAATAAATATTAAATAAAAATATTAACTCAATGTTGTATATGGCCCTTATCATTACTAAAATTACATTGCGTGCGTTACAGTCGTCATTCAACATCCCTTTTTGCACCAAGGCTCCGACACTGTCCAAACGCTCTGTCTAAACACAAATACGCCTCGCTTGCGATACGGTTTAGGAAACATTTGGAATTGAACTTTCATAAGAGTTACACCCAAAAAAAATTAAGGCCAGGTACCAGACCCTAATAGGGTCATTTTCCCCGTAATCATATCACAATCCACTTTTACCATTTTAATGTAGACACAATAATACGTTTTTGTATTATAATTTTCCTGAAATGTGTTATTAAAATATGCAAATTTATTTCCTGAAATTTGTTATGCAAATTTGGCGATCTCATTAAGTATATTTGCTTATCACGCCAATAAAACATTTCTGGACACTTTAAGTCAGTCTAAATATGTTGGTTTAATGTCGTTAAGACACTCCAGAACCGGATTTATCCAGAGCAAATGTTCATCAAGACGAACCAACTGGGCAGTGAAGTGCTTTCTGGACTGGCTGTCACAAAAGGGGATAAACATCGATCTGGCAACTGTTGCAAAACAGGAGATGGGTAATATTCTCCGGAGTTTCAACGCCACCTGAATAAGGTGTTGTTTGATTTACAGTTGGACTTTGGCCGAAGAGGCAATGAAGGAAATTGCAAACTGAAGACAAGACTCATTCGTGATAAAATACAAAAATGAAGAAACCAAGAACCACAAAAATACAATGGAAAGAGACAGATAGAATCGTTGTGGCTGCATGTATGAGAACCTAGGGGAACGACTTAATGTGCAATTCAGTATCCTAAATAAATAACTGTTGATGCTGGACCATCCGGGGAAAATAATTATTGTTGTTTCTGTTCTGATCTGCTGTATCAAATGTATTTGCTACAACGTTTCAGCGCTATTTTCAGATCCATGGACAGCGGCCCTATACAATGTTTTGATCTGACATTCTATGCCCAGACCAGACGTGTGCTGTTTTCAGAACCATGGACAGCGTCCCTAGAAACCAAGGTTCTGGAACTATCAACCATCGCTTGGTCAGTTTTGGTTTACATGCCAGTCAATGCAAAAATAACTAACGACCAGCAGAGAACGCCTAAAATTCAACTTGCTTGAATGGCTGCATTCTCTCAATGCATAATCATTCCTCACCTACGTTTCACATAGTTTAGGCATAGCATACCCAAACATTATCGGGTCATGGTTGGCAATATTTTTATCCGAAAATCTGTATAAAGCCTATAGGCTTAAATAAATTAATAAAAGCGCAGGAGTCAATTTGGCAAAATATAAACCAACTGGCCACCTCTACTGAACTGTGTAGAAGATGAGAAATCCGAAGAAATTAGTTGACAATGTGAAATGAAATCACTGAATCATCCATCCACATTGCATCTTATAACAATGCTTAACACTTGAGAAGTCAATGGGTTCTCAAACGGGATTCTCAAGCAAGAGACCACATTTGACATCCACCATTTTTTCCCACCACATTTTACTCGTACACTTGATTTTTTTAAATGCAAATCTTAAAATTACTAAAAGATGCTTGTAATATTCATATGTGTAAACATACTGAATTATAATTGGATGCATTTTACCGCCATATCATACTGTGCTATGATTGGTTAAGACCACCCAAATGGTTAGGTCATGGCCAGTTTGATCCTGGTTGGCGATACTGAACATGCCAGTTATAGCTAGCTAATAAAGAGCTACGTTAAGAAATATCCTGTAGTACTGCATTTTATTATTTTGTACAAAGTGTGCAAAACAAGACAATGCTGTGATGCCAAATCGCTTAAAATAAATCAAACTAATCAATAAACAAGTAGGCTACATTCAGACATCAAAGACGATGTTCTCTATAATATATTGTAACGACCCTGGGTTTAGGCCAGCGCGCTATCGACTGTGCCGCAAAAGCATGCTCGAGCGGCAGAGTCGATTTCCGCGTTTATAAACCTAGGGTCGTTACAATATAAAGGGATTCGGGTAACGGCATACATGAGTGGATTTGATGGAGGAAGACATTTTATAAAAAAATGGTGAGATCTGGACTAAGATTAATAAAGCAATTTTATGAAATAGGCTTAAATTACAAACTGATCCAGTATAGAATGCATGCAGCCACCACGTCATAATTCCAATAAAATAAATGTATTTAAATAATACAAATAAATTCAAATAATTGAGGGTTGCCATCTACAGGTAAATAGAAGACTACCAGAAAAAGACAGTACAGCCATAATCAAAGCTAGCACTCAGGCAATGCTCAGAATTATTTGACGGCTTGTTTGCGTGTGTTGCCAGTAGTTACTCGTTGAAGGTTGTTAGGATTTATGTTTAAGCATAATAGTCTGTTAGCATATTGGTTGAAGAGGAATATTGTTTTGTTACACACATACACAAACTATACAGAGGGGTGTGGGTGTGTAGGTGTAAGGACTGACCAACACAGGCCATAAAAGTTGTGGACAGTCTGGAGAGGGGAGGGGTGCATCTCTCTAGACCAACCGGGAGGTTAGAATACTGGACAATACCATATTAGGAACTGTTTTAGTGTAGAATCGACAGACCCAAGACAGATCCAATCTACCCAGCAACCAGATGTGAACAAAGGAACGCGCCAAGGGGCTTGGACAAAGGGCCAGCAAAGGGGGGCAAAGTCTAAACCAAGCCCAGCCTCTACTGTGATAGGCCAACTGGACACGTTGAGAATAAAATTGTCATAGTATAAAAACTACTATGTGAGTACATTCCACAGTTCTCTGTTCATCCTGCGCGGTGAAACAGCGAACCCGTATATACGAAAATTGCATTTACCATTTATAAGTTTGAGTTTAATTAAAATACTTAAAATATATTCGGGGACTCTGAATCACATTTTGTCCTGATGCCAGATATAAACAGACGCAAATCTCTTTCAAGGTGAAGAAGCTAACGTTAACTGTCAAATTGGGTAATTATCTATTATTATTACATTTAATTTGCAACTAGCTAAAAGTTTGTAAATGCTAACAAACATTAACGTTAAAATATCATAGCTAACGTTATATTAATTAATTTAGCTAACATTAAATACTTTACCTTCGGTCGCCTGTATAGCTAACGGTAACGTTAGTTTAGCTATAGCTGCAAATTAATCTAGCGGTAGCTAACGGTAGATAGCTAGAAAACTATCGCACATATTAGATTAAAATGCAATTACGTTAAATCAAGTTTATTCTATCGGGCCGCGGAGTTGTAATGATAACGTTAATTTAAGGACGGTTGCTAGCTACAGTAACTAATGTAGCTAACGTTAGCTAGCTAACACCGATAACGTTAACTATCTAACATTAAAACTTTGGACCGGAGAACACTCACTTGTTGCTAGTTATTGCATTTTACTCGCCATGCAGGGCCGCATGACAAACTCATATTGTCGTCGTTCATTCTTTTATATAGCTAGCTAACCGTAGCTACATTAGGTTCAGGCGATATCGATCGAAATGTCTTCGTTTGGGGGGAAACCCGAAGCAGATAAGACGACGAGTCTCACACAACGTTATCCATCTGTGCGACAAGGGAAACATTACTGATGAGCCTTAAGATGTTTCTACCCTATTCTCCATATAGTACACTATTTTTGACCAGGGTCTATAGGTTGCTGGTCTAAAGTAGTTTACTATGAAGGGAATAGAGTACCATTTGGCGTGTAACCTCTGTATTCATGTAGTCTTCTGATGTAATTGAAAGTACTGCACATGTAGAAGGGGTATTGAAAACTAGCCCTGCCTGCCGCTCCCTAGACTTTCACTGTGTTCTCTATATCATATCATACACTGTACTGTATAACGGTTTCCATTAAACTAAAATCATTCAATCTCTGGCAGGATATAGGCTTGCTTCCAATAAGTATTTTTTCTATATGTATTCATGTGTGTTTCTCTTACTCTTCTTTTCGTTCCTTCAAGAAGCGACCATCATCATGACTCCAACCGTTGGTCATCCAGGCCTGTTTCTGAAGGTTTCTCTTGCTCTTCTTTTCGTTCCTTCAAGAAGCGACCATCATCATGACTCCAACCGTTGGTCATCCAGGGCTGTTTTTAGAGAATGATCTCGTTCTTTCATCAGTTTCCAGATTTCTCCATTTAGCCAAGGAAGTGTGCTCTTTTGGCCAGGTTTGGATTCATCAATTAATCAAATGCTACGGCGGCAACATGTTTTGGTCCAGACAGCATCAGATACATGGGATACACATACTGAGACAGAGGGGTGCTGTTTCTCTCACTCTGATGATTTGTCCGAGATTCAGCCGTTTGCGAATTTACGGAAAATTATGAAAACACAGAGACGAAAGAAAAATGATTGAACATGTAATTATTTGTCAAATGTTTGGGGTAGCCTGGTTTCCTTTGCCATCCATGTATACATGCCACTGCTGTCAAATATGGTAGGGTAACGTTACACGTGTCTGTCATTCTCACTGGGAGGTGGGGTTACTACTACTTGCACCTTGTAGAGTTCTCCATGTGAGACGGCTCCTCTGCCTCTGAGCACTCTCTCGAAATATACTGCCAATTTTCTCCACATTAAACAGCATGATCATTACACAGGTGCACCTTGTGCTGGGGACAATAAAATGCCACTCTAAAATGTGCAGTTTTGTCACATAACACAATGCCACAGATGTCTCAACTTTTGAGGGAGCGTGCAATTGGCATGCTGACTGCAGGAATGTCCACCAGAGCTGTTGCCAGAGAATTCAATGTTAATTTCTCTACCATAAGCCGCCTCCAACCTCGTTTTAGAGAATTCGTCAGTACGCCCAACCGGCTTCACAGACCACGTGTAACCTCACCAGCCCAGGACCTCCACATCCGGCTTCTTCACCTGCAGGATCATCTGAGACAGCCACCCAGACAGCTGATGAAACTCAGGTGTATTTCTGTCTGTAATAAAGCCCCTTTTGTGGGGAAAAACTCATTCTGATGGGTGCCTTAAATAAGGGGTTCAATGTGTCAATTTCTGAATATTTGAAACTTTTTGTTAAAAAAATGATGCGAAAAAGCAAATCCATGCTTTTGTCACTTCAAGATTAGACTATGGCGGTTACAGTGACCGTATTACTGCCACACCAGCGGTCACGCGTCATGACAGCAGTCAAATTCCACGTGACCATTATACAGAGCCATGAGTGCATGGAACTCCCTTCCATCTTATATAGCGCAAGTGAACAGCAAACCTGGTTTTGAAAAACAAATAAAGCAACACCTCACGGCACAACGCCTCTCCTCCATGTGACCTACTTGTTGTGTGTATGTACTGACATGTGTAAGTGATAGGTGCACACACACCCTACATGTTAATGTTTTTAAATTGTAAAGTGTTTTGTCTGTAATGTCTTTTTCGTTATATGTCGGTCCCCAGTAAGACTAGCTGTTGCCATTTGGCTAAATCAAAATCAAATCAAAAAATCCAACCCCTCCAACCATTGACCTACCCTTTCGTTAGGGAGCACCTTGGACACCGTTCTTGGGTCGAACCCTGACACTTCTGACATGCCTCGGATAACCCTTCTCCGATCCTCCATCTGCTCCCTGAATGTTTTCTGAGCTCCCCAACTCCACGGCTCTGACTTTACCAACCTAGGGGTACCTCCTTCCTTTAGGTCTCCTCTATTCTCGGGTGCTGTATAACCACCTGGCCTGGAGCACGCAGTTCCTTCCCCACTGGCTCCCTTGAGGCCCCCTTGGCACATCCCCGTTCTGTTGGTTATTTTAAGACCCTTTAGCAAAACAGACAGATCCTCCGTTTTGCAAGTATGGGCTCCTAGTCTCAGGCTCCGGCAGTGTTAGGGGACCCACTCTCCCTTCCTCCCACACTGGTGCTGTGGGACCTTCCGCTACCCGGGGAGCTGTCCCTTTCTGAACAGCTCCACCATAGCCACTTTGGTCTGGATACAGCCTTACCCGGGCAGCCCCCACCTGAGCTGCCATGGGACCGTCAGCCTGCGTTTCTGCACTCTTACTATGCCTCTGGATTATAGTCACCCCACCTTAACACCCGGGGTAATGTCCAGATAGTAGTCTTTGTACATTTTATCCCACTTGGCGTCATACCCCGTTTGCCTTGAGGCTGTCCTTGGTGAGTATCAGTAGCACCTCCGGGGTAGTGCCGTCTTTCTCCGTCTCCTCCTGCTGCATCCCACACCAAGGCCTGCCCACTGTCACTCAAGGAGATTCTGCAGTCTGCATGGTCAGATGCATAAAGATGTTGGTGACAACAATGATGCTTCCTACAAGCGTTCTATAATTACACTATTAGTTTGCGTATCTTCCATTCTGCTAGTTTGTCTATTAGCAAGTTCTAGCTAAAATAAACTGTGTTCGCTGGCTAGCTAGCTAATACAGCCGGGTTTTGTTTGAATTTGGATTGAACAGTATTAAACATTCAGAATGGAGAAATCACCATTTGAAATAACCCCTAGGGTCATGAACTACTCAAAGCATATTTTGAACTTTTATTATTCAAAAACATTAAAAAAACAAAATACCGTCAAAAATGTCATGATATTTTGGCCATGTCGCCCTGCCCTATTGACAATGGTTGTTTCTCCCATACTCGCTCAGTCACACCCCTCGTCACCAATTTTTCTTTTAGCCTTTCATTCACAATTGACCGTGTTCCCTGTAACACAGTTCTTGGACAAGAGCTTCGGCCTTGCTTCCATTACCGCTATGTTCTCACACGCAGGATACCAGTTTTCCCAGGCGTAAGTTTTAGATGAGCCTATCGACTTTAAACCCACCTTTCCAAGTTTTTCTTACACAGCCTGTTTTCTTTTGTTATTGTATTTTGGGCTAACCTTTTAGTTGTGCCCACCTAAGGCTCTTTTGTTCAAGCTCACACTGCCTCAAGTCTCTCCCTTGAGATTAGTGAGCTAGCCTAGGTTACCCGTTTTACGCCTATTACCTACAGGTGTTGTCGTTACAGCCCAGTCCTGATCCTAGGGAACCGCTTCACACTCGGCAGCCGACAGGTGGGGTGGGAGAAACGTTGTTTAAAAGCCACTCAGCGAGACATCTAGCTCAGGGGTAGGGCGACCTGTAGTTCATCAGGCATTCCTAGGACTATAAGAGCAGGGGAATTTGAGTGGTGACTATACTTACTCCGCTCTGCAACTGTTATTATTATACTGAACAAAAATATTAAATGCAACATGCAACAATTTCAAAGATTTTACTTACTTACATTTCAGATAAGGAAATCAGTCAATTGTAATAAATTCATTAGGTTATAATCTTTGGATTTCACATGACTGGGAATACAGATATGCATCTGTTGGTCACAGATACCTTAAAAAAAAGGTAAGGGAGTGGATCAGAAAACCAGTCAGTATCTGGTGTGACCCCCATTTGTCTCATGCAACGCAACACATCTCCTTCGCATAGAGTTGATTAGGCTGTTGATTGTGGCCTGTGGAATGTTGTCCCACTCCTCTTCAATGGCTGTGCAAAGTTGTTGGATATTGGCAGGAACTGGAACACGCTTTTGTACACGTCGATCCAGAGCATCCCAAACATTCTCAAATGGGTGACATGTCTGGTGAGTATGCAGGCCATGGAAGAACTGTGAAATCTTCCAGGAATTGTGTACACATCCTTGCGACATGGGGCCATGCATTATCATGCTGAAACATGCGGTGGTGTATGAATGGCATGACAATGGGCTCAGGATCTCATCACGGTATCTCTGTGCATTCAAATTGCCATTGATAGAATGCAATTATGTTTGTTGTCCGTAGCTTATGCCTGCCCATACCATAACCCCACTGCCACCATTGGGCACTCTGTTTACAACGTTGACATCAGCAAACCGCTCGCCATACACGTGGTCTGCAGTTGTGAGGCTGGTTTTATGTACTGCCAAATTGTCTAAAACTACATTGGAGGCGGCTTATGGTAGAGAAATTCCAACAATTTTGAGGATCTTTTATTTCAGCTCATGAAACATGGGACCAACACTTTACATGTTGCATTTATATTTTTGTTCAGAGTAAATATTAGTTTTACACCCATGGGTGTGCGCCACAAACCCTTCACCTGTGAACCTGGAGTTACTTACCGCAATGGGACCTATTGTCACACGAGATGAGAGGTATAGTTACCATTTCAGCTTTAGCCTACCATCCTAAAGCATTATAAAGACCCTAAGCATGTACCCACATGGTAGTTAAAAAGAGGAAAACCTCTGCTCTATTTCGGTCAGTGGCCCTAGCCGGAGAAATTCACTGCCTGTTTTTATTCAAGCGAAGCCCATTGCAAAGAGTCTATTATCCTATGGGCACCCAAGCTCCCCACCACGAGAAACCCAATCCTATTCCTACTAAAATAAAAATATAACTCTGCCCCTGTGGGTATAAAGAAGGCTTACGTCTAACTGAAGTCTATAAGAATTCAGAAAAAGTAACAATCTCCAACCCCAGAAATAAAACCGTTCCAACAAGTAGAACTAAAAACAGTCCCATTCTTCGTTGCACTTGGTCGACCTCTAGAAGGATGTCAAAGGAGGGGGTTGGAGGAAGTTCATGTTCCATTTCCTGTTCTTCGACCTCCCGTTTGGGTTCTTCCCCATTCTCCATCTTTAGCTCTGTTGATGTTGCTGTCGGTTGCGAAGGTGCTGACGTTGCCAGTAAGAATACCGACTCTGTGGCGCCACTTAGCTCTTGCTTTCCTGTTTTTTCTTGCCTTATGACGAATCTTGGTTTTTCTGGCCTCATGTTCCCTCCGTGCTAGAATGAAGTGTAAGCTCAGCAGAATTGAGAGTTACATCCATCTCATGGGTTTTGACACCCCCTCCATTGATTTAACGCTCTCTCCTGGTAGATAACCTTTCCATTGTCCAGGTGAATGGTTCGGGTTCTGCCCCCACTTGGCTTTGCCCATGACTTCACCATCACCTTATGGATATATCCAAACCCTTTCCCTCAAGCTTCCTCTGGCACACTCCACCCCTTGTGAGCCCTTACGGAGCACCAATAAGGTGTGACCTGTACCTCAAGATTTTTGGACCTTTCCACATCTACCCTCCGGCACTGATTCGTGAAATCCGTGCGATGGCAGTAGGTTCTCTTCTATCGCTCTAGACCTCTCGGTACATAGTGGCGCCTCCGGGGTCAACCATAGATAATGGCATTCCACGTGGACTATTCCGCATGTTCCACAGCAGGCCTATAGGAACAAACAACACTGTTAGTATTTCCCGTCTGTGTATCCACTTGTCTATTTTCAGTTAACTTAAGACAATGAGTGTACCCAACATTAGGAACACCTTGCTAATATTGAGTTGCACCCCCTTTTGCCCTCAGAATAGTTTACATTCTTTGGGGAATGGACTCTAATACACACACACATAATTACACATACATATACTTACACATATACACACACACATACAGTTGAAGTCGGAAGTTTACATACACTTTAGGTTGGAGTCATTAAAACTCATTTTTCAACCACCACAAATTTCTTGTTAACAAACTATAGTTTTGGCAAGTCGGTTAGGACATCTACTGTGTGCATGACACAAGTAATTTTTCCAACAATTGCAAATCAATCCCAGAACAACAGCAAAGGACCTTGTGAAGATGCTGAAATAAACAGTTACAAAAGTATCTATATCCACAGTAAAATGAGTCCTATATCGACATAACCTGAAAGGCCGCTCAGCTAGGAAGAAGCCACTGCTCCTTTTACCTGCACAAAAATGCCAGACTACGGTTTGCAACTCCACATGGGGACAAAGATCGTACTTTTTGGAGAAATGTCCTCTGGTCTGATGAAACAAAAATAGAACTGTTTGGCCATAATGACCATCATTATGTTAGGAGGAAAAAAGGGGAGGCTTGCAAGCCAAAGAACACCATCCCAACTGTGAAGCACGGGGGTGGCAGCATCATGTTGTGGGGGTGCTTTGCTGCAGGAGGGACAGGTGCACTTCACAAAATAGATGGCATCAGGAGGAAGGGAAATTATGTGGATATATTGAAGCAACATCTCAAGACATCAGTTAGGAAGTTAAAGCTTGGTCGCAAATGGGTCTTACAAATGGACAAGCATACTTCCAAAGTTGTGGCAAAATGGCTTAAGGACAACAAAGTCAATGTATTGGAGTGGCCATCCAAGCCCTGACCTCAATCATATAGAAAATTTGGGGGCAGAACTAAAAAAGTGTGTGCGAGCAAGGAGGCCTACAAACCTGACTCAGTTACACCAGCTCTGTCAGGAGGAATGGGCCAAAATTCACCCAACAATTGTGGGAAGCTTGTGGAAGGCTACCTAAAACATTAGACCCAAGTTAAACAATTTAAAGGCAATGCTACCAAATACTAATTGTGTATGTAAACTTCTGACCCACTGGGAATGTGATGAAAGAAATAAAATCTGAAATAAATCATTCTCTACTATTATTCTGACATTTCACATTCTTAAAATAATGTGGTGATCCTAACTGACCTAAGACAGGGAATTTTTACTTGGATTAAATGTCAGGAATTGTGAAAAACTAAGTTTAAATGTATTTGGCCAAGGTGTATGTAAACTTCCGACTTCAACTGTGTACACACACACACACACACACACACACACACACACACACACACACACACACACACACACACACACAGAGTATACCAAACATTAGGAACACCTTCCTAATATTGAGTTGCACATACACTACCATTCAAAAGTTTGGGGTCACTTAGAAATGTCCTTATTTTTTTAAAGAAAAGCACATTTTTTGTCCATTAAAATAACATCAAATTGATCAGAAATACAATGTAGACATTGTTAATGTTGTAAATGACTATTGTAGCTGGAAACGGCAGATTTTCTTTGATAGAATATCTACATAGGCGTACAGAGGCAGATTATCAGCAACAATCACTCTTGTGTTCCAATGGCACGTTGTGTTAGCTAATCCAACTTTATCATTTTAAAAGGCTAATTGATCATTCGAAAACCTTTTGCAATTATGTTAGCACAGCTGAAAACTGTTGTCCTGATTAAAGAAGCAATAAAACTTTCTTTAAACTAGTTGAGTATCTGAAGCATCAGCTTTTGTGGGTTCAATTACAGGCTCAAAATGTCCAGAAACAAAGAACTTTCTTCTGAGAAATGAAGGCTATTTCATGCGAGAAATTGCCAAGAAACTTTAGATCTCGTACAACGATGTGTACTACTCCCTTCACAGAACAGAGCAAACTGGCTCTAACCAGAATAGAAAGAAGAGTGGGAGGCCCCGGTGCACAACTGAGTAAGAGGACAAAGCTATAAAATAGTTCAGTTAGAACATTGGGATAAAAGTTCTCGTGACAGTTGCCAGCTACAATAGTAATGTACAACATTAACAATGTCTGCATTCTATTTCTGATCAATTTGATGTTATTTTAAATGGACACTTTTTTTTTGCTTTTCTTTCGAGAACAAGGACATTTCTCAGTGACCCCAAACTTTTTAATGGTAGTGTATATATATATGTGTATGTGTGTTTTAATAAAATCAACCATATGAACTGAGCTTGTCTGATTCTTTAAGGGCACTGTTTGAGGAAATAATTGAGACAACTGACTCAAGAGGGAGACAGAGATCAAGATAACCAGAAAAAAAAAAACTGTAACCAACCCGACCATCCTCCTCCCGCTCCTGCTGGCCTTCACAGATTCTGCCGTTGAGCTCCTGAAGTTGCCGGAAATAGGCTACACTAGGGGTCGGCAACTTGTTTCATATCGAGTGTCAGTTTATCTTACCACTTCTACCAATCTGCATGCCAGTTGAGGTTTTAATATGCATGGAACAGTTTCATTTATAATATCTTTGTATCTTAAAATCATTGTCATGTGGTTAATAAAAATTATACAAATCTAAAATAACTTCTATTGCCAACTATATAAAAATAACATAGTTTAGAAAACATTAAGAACACCTGCACATTCCGTGACAGACTGACCAGGTGAATCCAAGTGAAAGCTTTGATCCCTTATGTCACTTCTTAAATCCGCTTCAATCAGTGTAGATGAAGGGGAGGAGACAGATTAAATAAGGATTTTTAAGCCTTGAGACAATTGAGATATGGATTGTGTATATGTGCCATTCAGAGGGTGAATGGGCAAGACAAAATATTTAAGTGCCTCTGAACATGGTATGGTAGTAGGTTCCAGGCGTACCAGTTTGTGTCAAGAACTGCAATGCTCCTGGGTTTTTCACACAACAGTTTCCTGTGTATATGAAGAATGGTCCACCCACTTGACAACTGTGGGAAGCATTGAAGTAAACATGGGCCAGCATCCTTGTGGAATGCATTCGACACCTTGTAGAGTCCATGCGCCGACGAATTGAGGCTGTTCTGAGGACAAAATGGGGGGGTGCAACTCAACAGTATAGGAAGGTGTTCCTAATAAAATGTTATTTGTCACATACATGTGTTTAGCAGATATTATTGCAGGTGTAGCGAAATGCTTGTGTAATGTTTGGTGTACTCAGTGCAAAGCCAACAAAAACATTGCAGCCTGCAGGCAGAAAATATCCCGATAAAAATAAATATCCTATAAATCACGTTGGCTACGCATGATCTGTCTGCAAGGAACTTGAAACATTGTATCAACTTGGTCCAGCAAGTTACTAGGCCCTCAGTTTTCCAAGCCAGTGATTTCCATCTCCGGACAGACACAGCTGTAGGCTATTTACGCAACAGATAAGAAGTAACCAGGTAGGCCTATTTTATTACGTTTCCACTGGGTCAGACCATGACATTTTTCTCCCCTTCCACGTGGAGTGGTTATCGAAAAGTAGAGAGCTGGCAAGATCTTTCTAATAGGCTACATTGAGGAACTATTGTCATTCTCTATGTAAACGGACTGTTTCTTCACCTCAAACAGCAAGTGAACAATTACTTTGAGAAGCTCCACAGCTCATAAGTGGTGAGTTAGGACAATCAGATCCCCAAATGGGCACATTTATTGGCCTACTTCTATGCGTAATCAGGTACGCGTCCATACGCAACACTGACATGGGCGCTTCAAGCAAAAAGACAATGAAGAAATTGACAAAACTCGTAAATGGAATGAAGTAAACCAAAAGTTGTTTCTCACAAGTGTAGCATAGCTTGTGTGCTCCGCAAACAACATGTCCACTCCGACAATGAGAACAGTAAAATACACTTAATAATATATTGAATGCATTAACAGAAATTACCGTAACCAAACAAACATTGTAGATTAGAAATTATGTGAATTAACGGTAGGCTAAATATACTACTGGTGAGCCATCCCCGTGGTCTACGCAATGGATTAGTCCACTTAGACAGGTGCAAATCAGACAGGTGTCTCATGTGCCATTAAATATATATATATAATATATATACACACATAATACCAGTCAAAAGTTTGGACACACCTACTCATTCTAGGGTTTTTCTTTATTTTGACTATTTTCTACATTGTAGAATAATAGTGAAGACATCAAAACTATGAAATAACACATATGGAATCACGTAGTAACCAACAAAAAAAGTGTTAAACAAATCAAAATATTTTATATTTGAGATTCTTCAAAGTAGAAGTCTTTATTCATTCAAAAATGTATTGAATTAAGGGCACTTCATATAATTTAACAGGCTTTTAAAATCCAATATCGGTGCACAATTTCTACTTAAAATATCAAAGGGACACAAAAGGTACTCATTTCGTGGAATAACTGCTATTGTTGTCAAGTACCTTACGAACGTGAGCTGTGATTTCCTTGTTCTGCATGAGAACCTTACTTTTCCAAACGGTTCTCTCTTTCCAAGAAACTCTCAGGACTGTGTTCTATGGTTTCCCAATCTCTGGAGGTACTCCTGGGTAGGACAATGAGAGAGAAACAAGGTCTGTTTCATACAGTGACACTGCACATAAACATGCAATGAAAAGAGAGGTTGGTGTGTGTGACTGCATGTGTGCACCCCATTCAATTATTCAAATGTAGTTGTAAAGCCCTTTTTACATTAGAAGCTGTCATAAAGTGCTTTACAAGAACCCCAAATGTTTAGTACCTTGATATGGTGGATGTAGAACTAGACAAAGTTCTTCTGGACAGCTTTTATAATCTTCACCAGGTTACTGAACAGCTCAGGTTTCAGCTGGCTAATCAGACTACTGATGGCTGCAGGTGGATCCGGCCCTGAGCTTGGGAAAGGCCCTCCCACCCCTGAAGAACTCTCAATCATCTGAGTGAGATGATGTGGAGCCACCATGGTGGCTTCTGAAACTGGAGGATCAACAATTATGACATTGTCTTTTGATTGAAACGTTGCGCTCGTTTGTGGCTTACACTTTCCTCGTAGCCCTCGAGCATCTAAGTCAGTGTTCTTTGTTGTGGTTGACGTAGCACTTGGCTTGCACGTTCCCATTTGCTCTCGGCAGTCTGAGTCAGCGTTCTCTGTTGTGGTTGACGTAGCACTTGGCTTGCACGTTCCCAGTTGCTCTCGGCAGTCTGAGTCAGGGTTCTCTGTTGTTGTTATCCACTGGTTGCCCAGTGCCAGTGGTTGGATGGGGAGGGGCGCTAGACTAGACTGCAGCTGAGATAGAAGCAGCTCTGTCTGGGGTGGGTTGTTGTAGAGGGGAGGGGTAAAAGGACAGGCAGTGCCAGGACCGGGGAAGGATGAAGAGCAAATAATAACATTATTGTTATTATTACTATTAAACTGAGACACAGCTGAGGGAAACTGATAAACTGCTAAAGAACTGTAAGTGTTTGAACTAGCAAGGTTAAGGCCAGGGCCAGAAGGAGGGGCAGGAGAGTGGCAGCTGGGGACAGAATGAGACACAGGTAGAGAACTGTGAAAGTTTGAACTAGCAGGACCAGGGGCAGACCGGGACGGAGGGTGAGGGCTGGGGACAGAGTGAGAAACAGGGCCACGGGAAGAAGGGCACCAGTTGTATGTAGTTCTATGAAAGTGGTTAGCATGGTGGTGGTTATTGTTAGATAAGACCAGGGGAGAGTGAGTGGCCACCATGCTAGGAATCCATTGCTCCTGTGTGTCTATGACGGTGCCCATGCGGTCTCTCAGGGAGCTGACGTAGGCCTGCATAGGAGGGGAGGAGTTGTAGAAGGAGACGTACTCAGAGAAGGGCAGGATGGGGGGCTGGCCTGGAGGACTCTGGCTAGGGATCAGGGGGGAGCTGTAGTGGACACTCTCTCTGAGCAGGAGGATCTGCATCTCTGTAGAGAAGTCGCTGAACTGCTGGTCCAGGACACAGTTCACTCTGCTCAGCACGGGCCTCTGGATGGGAGGAGTGTTCTGGACGGGAGGAGGATTTGGGACAGGAATCAGCTCAGGAGAACTGAGGTCAAGAGAGGGTGGTGACACCTCTTCTGTCTGCTTTATAACCGTCTTCATCTCTTCATCTACCACTTCAATCACATCGTCCTCCTCCAACTCTTTTGCTTCCTCCTCTACCTCCTCCCCCTCTTCTTGTCCAACATCCATTGTGGTTGGATCTTCAGCAACCACGCCAGATATAACTTTTCCTGTGCTGCCTTCAACCTGTTCCTGCCCAGCCTCCACAGGGCTAGGGATAGTAGGGGTTGGTTCTCCATTTGTCTTTGGCTTAGGTGAGGGGCGGCACTTATCTAGTAGCCTGGTGCTCGCTGGAGCACCACGGATTTGAAAGAAGCTCTGGTTTGTGCTTGTCTTCTTGTCTGTGCTCGTCTTATGGTTGCCGCTTATTTCTGTGGGGTCACAGGGGGTTTCAGCTAATTGCTGCTCATCCTCCATGGGACTGGGGCAAGAGCAGGGGCTTGGGCAGGGACTGGGGTAGGGGCTGTGCTCTTGTGACACCTCTAGGGAAGTACTGAGGCTATGCTGTGGGAGCTCCTCTAGCGTAGAGTTGATGCTTCTTTCCCGTCGTTCTGGGACACAGGGGGGGTAGCTGCTGTTTGCCATGGGGATCTGGGGAACAAAGCGTGGGTCCTGAGGGTTGTCCTTCTCGCTCAGGCAGTACTTGTTTGACTTCAGCCCTGCACAGGAGTAAAAGGTATTAATAAATATCATAATAGTTTCACATATCAGCCAAATTATCTCACAGAAATGAAAATATACAATACTAATCAAAGGTTTGGATACACCTACTCATTGTAGGGTTTTTCTGGAATAATAGTTAAGACAACAACACTATGAAATAACATATGGAATCATGCAGTAATCAAAAACATGTTAAATCAAAATATATTTCATATTTGAGATTCTTCAAAGTAGCCACTCTTTGCCTTGATGATAGCTTTGCACACTCTCAACCAGCTTCATGAGGTAGTCACCTGGAATGCATTTCAATTAACAGATGTGCCTTGTTAAAAGTTAATTTGTGGTATTTCTTTCCTTCTTAATGCATTTGAGACAAGGTATGGGGGTATACAGAAAATAGCCCTATTTGGTAAGAGACCAAGTCCATATTATGGCAAGAACAGCTCAAATAAGCAAAGAGAAACAACAGTCCATCATTACTTTATGACATGAAGATTAGTCAATGCGAAAATTTCAAGAACTTCAAGAGCAATCATAAAAACCATCAAGCACTATGATGAAACTGGCTCTCATGAGGACCGCCACAGGAAAGGAAGACCCAGAGTTACCTCTGCTGCAGAGGATACGTTAATTAGATTTACCAGCCTCAGAAATTGCAGCCCAAATAAATGAGTCAGAGTTCATGTAACAGACACTTCTCAACATCAACTGTTCAGAGGAGACTGCATGAAATCAGGCCTTCATGGTTGAATTGCTGCAAAGAAACCACTACTAAAGGACACCAATAAGAAGAGACTTGCTTGGGCCAAGAAACATGAGCAATGGACATTAGACCGGTGGAAATCTGTCCTTTGGTCTGATGAGTCCAAATTTGAGATTTTTGGTTCCAACCGCCGTGTCTTTGAGACGCAGAGTAAGTGAACGGATGATCTCAGCATGTGTGGTTCCCAACGTGAAGGATGGAGGAGGTGGGATGGTGTTGGGGTGCTTTGCTGCTGACACTGTCAGTGATATATTTAGAATTCAAGACACACTTAACCAGCATGGCTACCACAGCATTCTGCAGTGATACTCCATCCCATCTGGTTTGCGCTTAGTGGGACTATCATTTGTTTTTCAACAGGACAATGACCCAACACACCTCCAGGCTGTGTAAGGGCTATTTGACCAAGAAGGAGAGCGATGGAGTTCTGAATCAGATGACCTGGCCTCCACAATCACCCGACCTCAACCCAATTGAGAAAGTTTTGGATGAGTTGGACTGCAGAGTAAAGGAAAAGCAGCCAACACATGCTCAGCATATGTGGGAACTCCTTCAAGACTGTTGGAAAAGCATTCCAGGTGAAGCTGGTTGAGAGAACGCCAAGAGTGTGCAAAATTGTCATCATGGCAAAAGGTGGCTACAAATATAAAACATTTTGATTAGTTTAACTTTTTTGGTTACTACATGATTCCATATGTGTAATTTCATAGTTTTGATGTCTTCCCTATTATTCTACAATGTAGAAAATAGTATAAATAAAGAAAAACCCTGGAATGAGTAGGTGCGTTCAAACTTTTGACGGGTACTGTATATGCATACATTTCTTCAAACATATTTCAAAGGAACAAGTACACACTACAGGGAAAGCCTATGTGATAGTCCATATCTGTGGGGATATACTATGGGAACATATAGCTTTAACTATGTGATCTTAATTGGAAAAACTTTTGCCCGGCCCGAGTTCTACTGTATGTGCAGTGACGGTCCCTACCTGTGATGGGGATGAGGACCCATGGCATCTGTTCTTCCCCCTGATATTGGGACTGTGATCTTCTGGGCATTTCACCATTGGAACTGGGGCTGAAGACCTCCAGACTGTTCGTGCTCCCTGCTGTCTGCTCTTACACACAGACACACAGAGAGAGACAGAACAATACAAAGTTATGTACACATATTCAAATCAAACTTTATTTGTCACATACAACAGTGAAATGCTTACTTACAAGCCCTAACCAACAATGCAGTTTAAAAAAAAATAGGAATAAGAAATAAAAGTAACAAATAAAGAGCAGCAGTAAAATAACAATAGCGAGGCTATATACAGGGGTTACTTGAGGGTTATTAAAGTGACTATCATAGATAATAAACAGAGTAGCAGCAGTGTAAAAAGGGGGGGGGGGGGGGGGGGTAATGCAGATAGTCTGCGCAGCCATTTGATTAGATGTTCAGGAGTCTTATGGCTTGGTGGTAGAAGCTGTTTAGACTCCTCCTGGACCTAGACTTGGCGCTCCGGTACCGCTTGCCGTGCGGTAGCAGAGAGAACAGTCTATGACTAGGGTGGCTGGAGTCTGACAATTTTTTGGGCCTTCTTCTGACACCGCCTGGTATAGAGGTCCTGGATGGCAGGAAGCTTGGCCCCAGTGATGAACTGGGCCGTACGTACTACCCTCTGTAGTGCCTTGAGGTCGGAAGCCGAGCAGTTGCCATACCAGGCAGTGATGCAACCAGTTAGGATGCTCTCGATGGTGCAGCTGTAGAACCTTTTGAGGATCTGAGGATCCATGCCAAATCTTTTCAGTCCCCATAGGTTTCGTCGTGCCCTCTTCACGACTGTCTTGGTGTGCTTGGACCATGTTAGTTTGTTGGTGATGTGGACACCAAGGAACTTGAAGCTCTCAACCTGCTCCACTACAGCCCCATCGATGAGAATGGGGGCATGCTCGAGTCCTCCATTTCCTGCAGTCCACAATCATATTGAGGAAGAGGTTGTAGTTCTGGCACCACACGGCCAGATCTCTGACCTCCTCCCTATAGGCGGTATCGTCGTTGTCGGTGATCAGGCCTACCACTGTTGTCATTGGCAAACTTAATGATGGTGTTGGAGTCGTGCCTTGCCGTGCAGTCATGAGTGAACAGGGAGTACAGGAGTGGACTGAGCACGCTCCCGTGTTGAGGATCAGCGTGGCGGATGTGTTTTTACCTACCCCTACCACCTCGGGGCAACCCGTCAGGAAGTCCAGGTTCCAGTTGCAGAGGGAGGTGATTAGTCCCAGAGTCCTTAGCTTAGTGCTGAGCTTTGAGGGCACTATGGTGTAGAACGCTGAGCTGTAGTCAATAAATATAATTCTCACATAGGTGTTCCTTTTGTCCAGGTGGGAAAGGGCAGTGTGGAGTGCAATAGAGATTGCATCATCTGTGGATCTGTTAGGGCGGTATGCAAATTGGAGTGGGTCTAGGGTTTCTGGGATAATGGTGTTGATGTGAGCCATGACCAGCCTTTCAAAGCACTTCATGGCTACAGACGTGAGTGCTACAGGTCGGTAGTCATTTAGGCAGGTTACCTTAGTGTTCTTGGGCACAGGGACTATGGTGGTCTGCTTGAAACATATTGGTATTACAGACTCAGACAGGGAGAGGTTAAAAATGTCAATGAAGACATTTGTCAGTTTGTCAGCGCATGCTCAGAGTACACGTCCTGGTAATCCGTCTGGCCCTGTGGCCTTGTGAATGTTGACCTGATTTAAAGGTCTTACTCACATCGGCTGCGGCGAGCGTGATCACACAGTCGTCCTCGAAGCGAGCATAGAAGTAATTTAGCTCGTCTGGTAGGCTCGTGTCACTGGGGAGCTCGCGGCTGTGCTTCCCTTTGTAGTCTGTAATAGTTTGCAAGCACTACCACATCCGACGAGCGTTGGAGCCGGTGTAGTACGATTCGATCTTAGTCCTGTATTGACGCTTTGCCTGTTTGATGGTTCGTTGGAGGGCATAGCGGGATTTCTTATAAGCTTCTGGGTTAGAGTCCCACTCCTTGAAAGCAGCAGCTCTACCCTTTAGCTCAGTGGGGATGTTGCCTGTAATCCATGGCTTCTGGTTGGGGTATGTACGTACAGTCACTGTACGTATTGCCAAATGGAGGGCGAGTGAGAGCTTTGTACGCATCTCTGTGTTTGGAGTAAAGGTGGTCTAGAGTTGTTTTCACTCCAGTTGCACATTTAACATGCTGGTGGAAATTTGGTAAAACAGATTTAAGTTTCTCTGCATTAAAGTCCCCGGCCACTAGGAGTGCTGCCGCTTGGTGAGCGTTTTCCTGTTTGCTTATGGCGGTATACAGCTCATTGAGTGTGGTCTTAGTGTCAGCATCGGTCTGTGGTGGTATGTAGACAGCTACAAAAAATACAGATATAAACTCTCTTGGTAGATAGTTTGGTCAACAGCTTATCATGAGAAACTCTACCTCAAGGGGATGCAAAATGTCAAGACTTCTTTAGATATTGTGCACCAGCTGTTGTTTACAAATATACATAGACTGTCACCCCTTGTCTAACCAGTTGGCTTCTGTTCTATCCTGCCGATAGGGTGTAAAACCCGCCAGCTGTATGTTTTTCATGTCTTCGTTCAGCCACGACTCGGTGAAACATAAGATATTACAGTTTTTAATGTCCCGTTGGTAGTTTAATCTTGCTCGTAGGTCATCAATTTTATTTTCCAATGATTGCATGTTTGCCAATTGAATGGATGGCAGTGGTGGTTTACTCGCTCGCCTACGAATTGTCAGAAGGCAGCCCGACCTCCGCCCCCCTTTTGTCAGTCTTCTCTTCACGCAAATGACGGGGATTTGGGCCTGTTCCCGGGAAAGCAGTATATCTGTCAGACTTGTTAAAGAAAAAAAGCTTCTACCAGTTCGTGGTGAGTAATCGCTGTTCTGATGTCCAGAAGTTATTTTCGGTCATAAGAGATGCAGCAACATTATGTATAAAATAAGTTACAAACAACGCAAAAAAACTAACAAAATAACACAGTTGGTTAGGAGCACATAAAACGTCAGCCTTCCCCTTCGACGCCATTCTACCACACTTTCAGTCATTGAACTGGTTCTAGAATATATCAATTAAGTGGAATGGCTTGAGCAGAGGAAAGGTTTAGAAAACAAAGGAATCGATTTATTACCTCCAAGTAGTCAGCCTTGACCTGCAGGCCCCCAGGAGGTCGTTTCCTCAGGTCAATGTCCTGATTGGGCGGCAGGCCCAGCTTGATCATCCTATCAAACAGCAGAGCTTTAGTCTGCTTCGTCCCCTCTCTTGACCATCCTCCTCCTCCTCTCCCATCAGAGAACTTGAAAGCAGCCTCCGAGCGGTCTCTCCTCAGGTCCACGTCTCTCAGAACAACACTCTGCAGCATCACAGAGGACAGACAAGAAGGGCTCTGGCCCTTTTCAGCAGCTGCTGCTGGGAGGGAGAGAAAAAAAGATATACATTTACTGCATTAATTTCCAAACACTTTGTGGATCTCTTTTGCTAGGTGAGCCAGCAAATTATCCATGAAACACATTTGAGGAACTGGATTGAACATCTGAAGGACTAGTTAAATTAATCTCGTTTCCACTACTTATACCTAACAGGCTTACTACACCGCTCGCGTCGCGTGCGCGAGCATTGCAAAATAAATTTAGAAATCTATGTAATTAAATTATTGCGCCAACGAGCATCTGCGTTGCTAAAATAGAAGTCAGTTCTATTTCTGACGCAGATCGCGCTGCAAGTCCTGCCTCTCCCATCTCCTCATTGGTTTATAGAAGCAGGTACCCACGTGCCATCTCCTCATTGGTTATACCCATGTGGGTGACTGAAAGACGAACGAGGTCAGTGGCGGTAATGCACCTAATTTAAGTCGCCAATCGCAATATAAAGTCAAGAGAAGAAAAAGCCTAGAAGGAGGAGAGATGACTAGAAACGATTCGGTTGACCGTTTAATGTGTGGATTAATTGTCGGAGTAGAGGACCTTGTCATTTCAGGTAAAATAACAACTCAATGTTTATATCCCAGGACAAATTAGCTAGCAAGTGCAAGCTAGCTAGCTAAATTGCCATAAATGTTTAATGTTTTTCGACTTGTCCCCAAATTAATGTAATTGGTTCAGAGTTTGTTTTGATATTTTAACCTGCATGTCGTGATCGCATTTGGTGTGGGGGGACACAATAAATGTGCATGGTGTACGCGCGCAGACAGTTTGGGTTCCGTGTAAGGCCAAAATTCTGCCCCAGTCCTCAGTAAGGCTTTCCATACCTGTTCTCCTGTCCCTTCTGCCTCTTTCCTGTGAGGCATTCCGGTAATTCAGAGTCCTCTCTGCAGTCTTCCTCTTCAGTCCTCGGGGGTCCAACCCACCTGCACCCTGCTTTCGTCCTCCCTGCGGCACTCCCTTCTTCCGGACGTCCCCCTCTGTGTTCCTCCAACACAGTATCAGGTTAATCAGCTCCTTCAACTTCTGAGGGTTGGGGTCAGTGGGAAACTGAGAGGGAGAGTGGTTGACCTGGACCCCCAGGGACTGGGCAGCAGTGGCACCATAAGGATTTACCTCCAACCCTACCACTGACTTGTCACCGCTGGCTCCACTGCCCTCCCAGTCCATTACAGGGCTGTTGTCATCAGGCACAGTGCAGTAACTCTCTACCATCTCCTTGGCTTGGACCACAGGCATGGTGTAGAGGTTGGGGTTGTAGATGTAGGAGCGCAGGTAGCCCTCCATGTTGAGTTTGTGATGTTTGGGAGCCGGGAACAGCTTCCCCCGGTCATCCAGCTTTGTGTCGTATTCAGTCATGGGGATGTGGCGGCGCTAGAGAGGGGATGATACAGTACTTTACTGTATTCTTGAATGGAAATAAGCTCCATGTCACACAAAGGTACAAAGTAAAACACCACATAACATTCAACGCATCATCACAAAACACATGTCAATAACATACACATAAGGTTAGTCAAAATCGAGTTCAAAGTTTTGACTAGTTAAAACACATAACATGTCATCAATATGATTATATCATATAATCACACATTTATACCTTTCCATGGTGGAGTCCACTGAGGTAGTCCCTGGCCTGGCGCTCGACCCCGGCCGAGAGGTCAGCGGGCGGGTTGCAGCGCACCTTGACCAGGGCGTGATGCAGGGCCGGGACAAAGCTGTTCAGCTGGGGCATGGCAGGGTCACGGGAGGATGTCTGTAAAGGATCATGGGTAGTTGGACACCTTGAACTGTATTTTGCCACATCCCTGGACTCTTGAAAAACAAATAGCGCTTGAAGGCATTTTTTCAACCCATCTCTTCTTTCTGAAAAATAAAAATGGTAAACAATTAGTGAATAACTAATGTAACTAATGTAATTAATACTAAGTTATTACATAGTTACTACACAGGCATAGAACAACTTAATGTAAAGTGATTTGACTTACCAGTTGGAGTGGCCATCTGAACTGAAGACAGGAGGAACAGGAATCCTTTGTCAGCCAACATGTGGACAAGAACCTGCACATAGAAGAGGTGTTAGAGCAGGGCTGGAGCAAAAGCCTGCAATCCCAAAAGCTCTCCAGGAGGAGGGTTGGTCTAATTAAGATGTGCTGGACCTGGACCTACCAGTCTCTGTGTCTCCATGACTTGAAGCAGTGCTGCCAGACAGTCTCCTGACTTGCTCTTATCCACCACCTCCAGCAAACTGCAGTGTGTCCCACTCTTCAACACTACAATCACACACACACTACATTAGAGACGTTTGAAGCCCTGTATCAGTATCAGTGAGTCTTCCTCACATCGCAGAAAATGGCACATGTATAGACACATGAAATCTAATTGGATTAATTGTCAGTGGAGAGAAACACGACTTTGTATGACTCCGGGTCAAAATTACACAAAGAACCAGCTAAAAAGAGGACCATATGCATGTCAGGTAAAATAACAACCAAATGTTCATCTCCCAGGACAAACTAGCTAGCAACAGCTAGCTAGCTAAATGTCCATGAATGGTACATGTGTGTTTGGATCTGCCCCGAAATTAACATAATTGATTTGGGTATTTTAACATGCGTGTCATGATCACACCTGGTGAAAGTCATCAACATCAATCAACATGTGCATGATGGCATACAAGCACCTGTGGCCGGTGTAGTCACAAGTAAGAATGAAAAAAGGTACCTAATGTCGTACAACATGGGAGCATAGATCGCAGTGTGACTAAGCAGTCTTTTACTTTTCGCTGAGCATACAGTACTGCGTATATATTCTTTGATCTCAAGCACTTGTGTAATGTGATCCCCTTGTAATGTGTACCTTGGTGGCTGCCTGCGTACAGGTTCAAGGAGAACAGAGCTGAGGGGATCATCTGAGTTACCTGGTCCATACTCATCACCAGACCCAGCTCCAGCTTCTCTGGCCTAGAACGGACACACAATGACACAGGTTACTTTCTTTCTGTAATAAAGCACTGTTGTGGAGAAAAACTCGTTCTGATTGGCTGTGCCTGGCTCTCCAGTGGGTGGGTGGACCTATAACCTCCTAGGCCCACCCATGGCTGCAGCCCTGCCCAGTCATGTGAAATCCATAGATTAGGGCCTAATGAATTTATTTCTCTTGGCTGATTTCCTTTGATTTTCCCATTATGTCAAGCAAAGAGGCACAGAGTTTGAAGGTAGGCCTCGAAATACATCCACAGGTACACCTCCAATTGACTCAGGCTAATTGACATAATTTATCAGAAGCTTCTAAAGCCATGACATTTTCTGGAATTTCCCAAGCTGTTTAAAGGCACAGTCAACTTAGTGTATGTAAACTTCTGACCCACTGGAATTGTGATACAGTGAATTATAAGTGAAATAATCTGTCTGTAAACAATTATTGGAAAAATGACTTGTGTTATGCACACAGTAGATGTCCTAACTGACTTGCCAAAACTATAGTTTGTTAACAAGAAATGTGTGGAGTGGTTGAAAAACGAGTTAACGGCTCCAACCTAAGTGTATGTAAACTTCCGAATTCAACTAATTTGGAATCCCTTTAAAGCGTACTTTAGGGGGATGCAATCTCATACTCGGCAAAACAAGATAAATCTAAAAACATTAACAACTTCAGAGTTAAGAACACTAAACAATATTGTTGAAAATGAAACGTATCCAAGGATTGTTCCAAAAAGGTTGTGTTTTTAGGGAGTGATATTGGTTCTTGTAGAATACGTTTCATTTTCAACAATATTGTTATTAACGTGTTCTTAACTTTATCTTTTGAAAATAGACAACGTAAAACGATTCTGGGGATGAGCATGTGTGTCTTTAGTCGAGCAGTCGCACATTTTTTTTTTCAAGGTGCATCAGAATTCACCAATGAATTGGTCCACATGGAAAACGAAAGGCATAGAAACTGTAAATGACTTGGTAACAGGAAATACATTTATTTCCATGAAAGTACGAAGAAGTAATTTGACTGACCAATGTAGATAGTTTCAAAAACATGCAACTTACAAAAGTTACATATCACAACATTTTTATTTGAAATCTTTTGGACATCAGAGCAACCTTGAGGGAATCTTATTTGATTCAGAAAATAATTTTCATACGATAGAGAAGATATACAAAACCTTGCGGAGAGCATATCCAACTGACAATCTCTGAGAGCAGGTATTCCCAAACTGGGGTACGCGCAATGCCGTCAGGGGTACGCCAAATAAAAATGTGATTCACAGTTAAAAAAAATAATAATTAACACTTTTTTTCCTTCACATTTTCAAACAGTCCATTTATATTTTCCAACAGGGCTATACATTTGGGTGAGTTTTTTCCCCCCTCGCCTGAGTAGCCTCGTTTCACTGCCAAAAATAAAATTAAACCATCTAGTGTTCAGCGAAATAACAACAACGTCAAAAACAGGTAGCCTAGTCAAATAAATTACATCCAATCACATTAACAGTTACTTTCTTGCGGGAATTCCACTAAGGGTACGTATGTAGCCAAACGTAGCTGCTGCTCATGTTGGTATCTGTACTGATGGCGCAAAAGCCATGACAGTGGAGTGGAGACATAGTGGAGTGGTAACACGTGTGCAAGCAGTTGCTCCCGATGCCACTTGGGTACACTGCAGCATCTACCGAGAGGTAGAACAAGGACAACACACAGGTTTTTCCATTATTGTATGATTTTTTTGTGTGCAAATGAACTCAAGCTTACGGACAATGTCAAATGTGATATAGCGAAGCACCTGAGTGAGTTGGGTGCGCAACTACGCAGGTACATTCCCGAAACGGGTGACACAAACATGCCCTGCCTCCAGTCCACTTACCGATATCTGAACAAGAGAGCCTCATCGAAATTGAAACAAGCGGTTCTGTGAAAATGTAATTTAAATCAGAAGCCACTGCCAGATTTTTGAATTGGGCTGCGCTCAGACACTGTTAAGACACTGTTGCCCTTTGCAACCACGTGCCTATGTGAGAGAGGATTCTCGGCCCTCACTAGCATGAAAACTAAATACAGGCACAGACTGTGTGGAAAATAATTTAAGACTGAGCCTCTCTCCAATGCCTCCAAGCCTCTTGTCCCAATTGGTGTTTTTAAATCACCGATTAAGGATTTTGAGACTGATTCCCTGACCTGTTAATTTTTTAATTTGCCGTTTTATGATTTTGTTATACTCTTGTGATTATGGTTTTTACTAGATTACTTGTAGTTTTTCAAGTTGTCTGTCTGTAATTGTGTAATGAATTGGTGCTGCCTATCTTGGCCAGGATGCTCTTGAAAAAGAGATTTCAAATCTCAATGAGCCCTTCCTGGTTAAATAAAGGTTAAATTAAAAAATACAACCCAACATTGCAGAGGTATGTACATCCTTTCAAGCACACCCTTCTCATTAATCTGTGGTGAATTATTCACCATTTTCGATGAACAAATATGGTTTTATATGTAAGATGTTTAAATAAAGAGCAAAATGTTTTATTATTATTTGTGCCCTGATCCTATAAGAGCTCTTTGTCACTTCCCACGAGCCGGGTTGTGACAAAAACTCACACTCATTCTTATGTTTAACAAATGTATTGTATAGTGTGTGTGTGGCAGGCTTACAATGATGGCAAAAAACAACTAGAGTCAATTAGAGTGCACTGACCTTGGTGCTAGAGGGGGTACGCAGCTTGAATGTTTGAAGGGGTACGGGACTATAAAAAGCTTGGGAACCACTGTCTTAGAAAAATATAAGCTATTGGAACTAAGACTTAAAAATGACTTGATGGTACAAGATGGAGGGAAAGTTGGAACATAACTAATTCAATTAGTTAAAGAAAATGTATGCTTAATCCAGTATAAACAAAGGTATAGAATTTAGAGACAAAATTGACAAATTCTACAGCACAACGGCAGAGTCATGTCTTAAGTGTAAAACTAACAATGATTCAAAAGTCCATGCTTTCTGGGAACGCTATAAAGTCCAAAAGTTGTGTGTGTAGGGCTGACCCCATTTAGTCGACTGATCTATTATTTGGTCGATAGGCTGTTGGTCAACAGAGATTTCTTTAGTCGAGCAGGTGTAACAGTATAACTTTAGTACGTCCCCTCGCCCCGACACGGGCGCGAACCAGGGACCCTCTGCACACATCAACAACGGTCGCCCACGAAGCATCACCATCGCTCCACAAAGGCCGCGGCTCTTGCAGAGCAAGGGGAAACCCTACTTAAGTCTCAGAGCAAGTGACGTAACTGATTGAAATGCTAGTAGCGCGTACCCGCTAACTAGCTAGCCATTTCACATCCGTTACACAGGCACAATATTTATTTTCAAGGTGCACCCGTCTGATTTGCCGCGGGTCTCAGTAGACTAATCCAGTGGTTACCAAACAGTTGTACTCGGACCCCTACTTGGCCTATCCACAGGGAGTACTTGAGAAGATTCATGAGACCATAGGCTTCCTGGTAAAATCCACGAGGGGGTACTCGGGGCAGAGAAAAATTCAGTTGGTGATAAAGTAACCAAAAAAGGTTGGGAACCACTGGAGTAATCCTTTGCAGAGGCCATAGGGATGGCACAGTCCATCACTCTGACAAATCTAATATTATAACAAACGTGCTTGTCCTGTCCTCAGTTCTGAAACAATCTTCAGTGGGCTGTAGAAATGGCGCCTTTCCCTATGTTGCTATGTGCATAATAGCTCAATTAACCAGCATATTGAGATGGAGAACAATGCGGCGGAGGTAGCAGCAGAGACGAGGAAACAGCCCTTGCCTTAGCCTAATTGTCTAAGAAAATTGAGGAGAGAGGAAACCAACTTAACTAGGTCTATAATCAATAGCCTAACTTAAGTGTGCCTGGCTTTATAAAGCATCCATTTATATATCTACAGAAATAAGACAGCTCTTGCTTCTGTTGCCTGTTTGAGTGTTTGTTTAATAGCCTACTGATTCCGTGAGCACCAAGCCTCATGCAACAGCAAAATGTCAGAAAAAGCAATTTCACAGATTCGGCTGCCTTTATTCTTTGCTATGGTCTAATAAAGGCTTTATAACAACAAAAAAATAGATAGAACAGTGGTATTACTAATTTATTTAGTGCTGTTTTACACTGTTCCAAACAGGCAGAACAATTATATTGTAACCTAAAGCACCGGTTTGCCACACATAATATGCACGCAGCGCTTGCTCCTTTACCCTCCTTTTTCTTGATCTCCTTATTATTACAATTATTATGATCAACATTATAGTAATAAGTAATGTCTATCATTAGTAGGCTTTGTATAGTATCCTTGTATAACCACCGTCGAGAGCTGTAGGCCTAAGAGTGCGTCCTGTTCAGTCTTAATACCGTAACGAACTTAGGTCTATATTTCAATATACAGGATACTGTATCAATCAATCATTAATGCGTTCATGCAATTACACAGCATGCGAGACATTCATGCTTTGAAATGCAATCAAGCATTTTAGTTTTAATGGCGCACGTTGTCTCGCTCTACTCCCTACTCCAGCGAAAAGCTATTCCCTCAACCCTCTTTACGTGTAACATGTAAGCATCGCATGCATGTGACCAATAGGACCAATCCCTCATCAATCTAAACACAATACCCCATAATGACAAAGCAAAAACAGGTTTTTACATAAGTATTCAGACCATTTACTCAGTACTTTGTTGAAGCACTTTTGGCAGCGATTTACAGCCTCAAGTCTTCTTGCGTATGACACTACAAGCTTGGCACACCTGTATTTGGGGAGTTTCTCCCATTCTTCTCTACAGATCCTCTCAAGCTCGGTCAGGATGGATGCAGAGTGTAGATGCACAGCTATTTTCAGGTCTCTCCAGAGATGCTCGATCGGGTTCAAGTCCGGGCTCTGGCTGGGCCACTCAAGGACATTCAGAGACTTGTCATGAAGCCACTCCTGCGTTGCCTTGGCTGTGTGCTTAGGATCATTGTCCTGTTAGAAGGTGAACCTTTGCCCCAGTCTGAGGTCCTGAGTGCTCTGGAGCAGGTTTTCATCAAGTATCTCTCTGTACTTTGCTCTGTTTATCTTTCCCTCGATCCTGACTAGTCTCCACGTCCCTGCCACTGAAAAACATCCCCACAGCATGATGCTGCCACCACCATGGTTCACTGTAGGGATGGTGCCCGGCTTCCTCCAGACGTGACACTTGGCATTCAGGCCAAAGATTTAAATCTTGGTTTCATCAGACCAGAGAATCTTGTTTCTCATGGTCTGAGAGTCTTTTAGGTGACTTTTGGAAAACTCCAAGCGGGCTGTCAAGTGCCTTTTACTGAGGAGTGGCTTCTGTCTGGCCACTCTACTATAAAGGCCTGATTGGTGGAGAACTGCAGAGATGGTTGTCCATCTGGAAGGTTCTCCCATCTACACAGAGGAACTCTGGAGCACTGTCATAGTGACCATCGGGTTCTTGGTCACCTCCCTGACACCAAGGCCATTCTCCCCCAACTGCTCAGTTTGGCCAGGCGGCCAGCTCTAGGAAGAGTCTTGGTGGTTTGAAACTTCTTCCATTTAAGAATTATGGAGGCCACTGTGTTCTTGGGGACCTTCAATGCTGCAGACATTTTTTGGTACCCTTCCCCAGATCTGTGCCTCGACACAATCCTGTCTCGGACAATTGCGCTACGGACAATTCCTTTGACCTCATGGCTTGGTTTTTTCTGACATGCACTGTCAACTGTGGGACCTTATAGACAGGCGTGTGCCTTTCCAAATCATGTCCAATCAATTGAATTTACCACAGGTGGATGCCATTCAAGTTGTAGAAACATCAAGGTTGATAAATGGAAACAGGATGCCCCTGAGCTCAATTTCGAGTCTCATAGCAAAGGGTTTGAATACTTATGTTTTTTTATGTTTAATACATTTGCTAACATCTCTTAAACCTGTTTTCGCTTTGTCATTATGGGGTATTGTGTGGATTGAGGAAAAGTAATAATTTAATACATTTTAGAATAAGGCTGTAACGTAACAATTTGGAAAGCGGGAAGGGGTCTGAATACTTTCCGAATGCACTGTACAATGTAAACATATTTTTAATCCGTCTGTCTGCCTATTTCAAGACATGGCATATGGGGGTGTAGTGAGATACCCAATGGGCTGGATGATTCTCTTCTCATCACTGATCTTTAAAAAAGGTATTTTAAAACTTGGAAATAAATTAATCTGCCATCATTAACCCAATGAGAAAAATCTAATTATATTTTATTGAAATATTGAAATAGCATGGGCAACGAAGAAAAACAAATTGGTACAATTTAAGGCCATGTGGCAAACAATAACGTAAGCACTAGGGATGGAGATGTGAGCATGCGGCTCTGGGCAGAGGCGATGTAGTTGTTGTTTGTGTGCGTCTGTAAATTGTTGTTCGTATGTTTTCAGTGTGGGTGATTATTATTATTTATTTTTTTAAATAATAAAATAAATAGTGACTTCATTATCAAGTCGACATTGATATGTAAAAAAGTCACATGACTCACAGTTTGAATGGCAGGAAGGGGGGAGAGAAGGAACAGATGGAGACCTGGGACACTGCTCTACCCTCATTCACAAGCTCTCCACTCCACACTGTATATTTACTCCTGCCTGTAGACACAGACAAGGGCATGACAGTCAAAAACATCCATCAGTAGATAACATGAACACCATGACAGTACTTACCTGGTACGTCTGAATGACAGGGTCTGCTCAATGATTCAAATGTAAATTACACATAGTAATAATATCATAATCCTATTTCCACCTATCAAATGATGACATTACCTTTACTTCCTGCAGATGTTTGGCTGTTTGACCTGTTAGAGAACACAAACAAAATAATTTGTGGATTGGTTGACATTTCCACATCAACACTCATACATAATTGACATAAACCTGTACCTTAGGGGAGCCATGGGCTTGGCTTGCAACGGAGCATCTTTGCCTTTGAACTGGAAAGAGACCACTGCATAGGGGCACACATGCCTCGGCCGAGTCTTCAGCTCATCAAAGTCATACTCATAGAAGTATTGCTGTGGGGGGGTGCCAGAATGAGACGTACAGTAAATACAAGAAATCTCTATGCCGCGCTTGCATTTGAGTTCAATTTTCCCTCTTAATATTTACAAATATTGCCGGTATAATAATCGATTATAATCCAAATGAGACCTATCCTCTACATGCAATGTAGTTAGTACCAGTACCTGAGTGAGCTCATAGGCTCTATAGGAGGTGAGAGATGTGACTATGCTGGCATTCTTGGATAAATGGCTGTCAAACTTGGGTGTGGGGTCCAAAAGGTTCTTAGACATGTTATCATAGATGCTCTTTACTTTACCCTGTTGGAGAGAGATTTGCTTGTTAACTTTCATTCATATTCGGACCACTTTTTTACAAAAAACAACAAGGTTTTCTTACCTTGATGACCTTGAATATGATGATCTCTCCCATGACTCCAGGGTTAAAAGGATTGACCTGCAGTAAGTCTGAGTATTTAGACAAATAAACACCTGAAAGATACAATAGAAACAATTCAGTCTTATTCCTCCTCATAACCATTTTTTACTTGGGCTGGGAATTGCCAGGGACCTTTCAATCACGACACTTAGGTGCTGATAGGATATGTATTGCGAATCTCACCATTCTACGTGTATTGAAATTCTATACTGCGATTTGATATTCCAAACATATTGCTCACTAGGTATTTCTCACGAGACAAGAGAGAGCATGAGAAAATGAGTTTTGATCCGTTGTGGAACTAAAAGTACTGAAAACATTTTAGATCACTGTAAAAAAATTAAAATAAGATTGAGAGCAAGCTATAGGATAAAAAATACTGGAGTTTTGGCGCAGACTAGTGCTAGCTAATGCTACCTAGAATTGTTGGAGATTTTTTTTTTTTTTTTTTACAAATCGATACTTGGGAGTCAAAGTATCGATACAATAACATCCAAAATAATATTGCGATATGTAAATGTATACATTCCCCCCCCCCATCACTACTTTTTACTCTCCAGAAAAATACAATGTTTCAACTATAATCCTCACTTCAGTTTAGATCTCCCTATATACACACATACAAACAATAACTACACCAAAGATAAACTAGCATCTGCCAACACTTCAACACTCAGGTTTAAATAGCCTGCTATTGCTTGGATGATAACCTTACCCTTAGCTGGATTACCCAGAGCGGTGATCCAGCTGTGCCCCACAAGAAGGCCATTCTCACAGATCCATGGTAGCTATAACCAGGCGTGTAACAGTATTATTACATGTAATATGTACATTCAATATACATATAAATGTGGAGATACTATAGGTCCTTCACCTTGATGATGTCAGCAGTCAGGAAACAGTGGGTCTCCTCCAGCTCCTTCTCCGTCCTCCCATCCAGCTTCAGCTCCCTCCTTTTCTCTACAAACTGTCAATCAAACAATGATCAAAAAGATGAACCATCAGCACTGCAGATGAATGGTATTTTTGTTTAACGAAAATGTCACCCTAAAGCATTGCTTACATCCTTCTCCAGCAGTTCGCTGTGGACGATTCTTAGCTTGGTGTACGTGAACGTCCCGGTGGAGCTGGCTTCTATGTAGCTGGAAGACAGAATAGTCAAGATGTCCTCAAACTCCCTGGACTCTGAGGACACATACTGGAACAACGCTAAAGGGACAGAGACGAGAGACAGTCAGGTTGGTCAGTTGAGTTCTTTCCCAAATCCCAATCTAAACATATTTGTCTTCTGAGACAAAATAATGCACAATCTATTCTATGCTCAGTCAGAATATTGACCCACACACAAAAACAAACTTGGTTCCATGTAAGCCATCACGCAACACAAAGTTGCGTGAAAGTCAGTGTTAGCAAGTCAATGCTTTTTCACCCATTTTTCTCTCTCCCAGAAATGCAACTACAGATGCTAGGCTTATAAAAAGCTACATTGGCCAAAATAACAGGAAATATGACTGTGTGCCATTTCTGACGAGACATTGTGAAGTCTACTTGTACAGAAGTGAGAGAAAAACCACACTTCTGACTCTCAAAAGTGACTCAAATAACAGGAAGTCTGTGTCAATGTGGTAACATCTTCCATCGTGTACCACAATGTGCTGGGATGCAGGCCTTACACAAATCAAATCACATTATGAAACGTAGTATCATCTGTGTCGGTTGACAAGAATAACACTTCCTCGACAACATTCATAGATCCATCAAGAACATTTTGGCAGTGTACTCATTTACGACATTGGGGCTCAAGACATGTACACATCTGCATAAATTGTGTCCTGTAGAACAGAGTTTGTGGGAAAGGATATGCAACAGCAATCATGGAGAGTGGTAGCTCCCTGATTTGTCTATCGTTTTGGTGGTTGGCAATAAAAAAATAAAAAAAACATACCACAATATATAATATACAACATATAAAAAATTCCTAACAGGTATTTCATCCAGAGGTTCTTACCTTTGCCTCGCTTCGGCAGTCTCGTCCAAATCATTATGGCATTTATAGTTCTTTATGATAGCAACATTAGCATTTCATATTTATTTTTTAATTTTTTTAGGGGGGGGTAAATACAGGCAAATATATTGATTAAAATCACCTTGTCCTAGAGAGATTTACACTTATCAACCTGCAGAAAAAGTGTGCAAGATGTAGGCTAGCCTACAGTAGTGTGCTGATCTACCAGCATATCACATTTGACACAATACATCTATTTATCTACTTACACGTCTAAAGTTATTGTACACAATGCTCACCACCACTCTACATTCCAATGGCTATCTAGCTACCTACCTGGCCAAGTAAACCATGTTTCACTTCCAGGTGCAATAAAAGCAGGTGACCTAACTAAGCAAACAAAGAACATGCTAAATAGTCTAGCTATTAGTTACCTGAACTGTGACCCGGGTCAAATTTTATGATCTGACAGCTGAAACACTGTTTACAAGTAAGTAATATATATATATATATATATATATATATATATATATATATATATATATATATATATATATATATTGGAATATATATTGGAATGTAAAATATATAGCCATTGGAATGTAAAATATTTATTTTATTTAACCTTTAACTAGGCAATTCAGTTAAAAACACATTTTTATTTACAATGACGGCCTACCGGGGAACAGTGTTTAACTGCCTTGTTCAGGGGCAGAACGACAGATTTTTACCTTGTCAACTCGTTGGGCCAGTAACTTAACGCTCTAACCGCACCAAAGTAACGTTAGCTTCCAGACAACATGGGTATCTTTCTCAGTAACAGCAGCATCAAAAACATCAGCTGGCTAACTAGCATATTAACGTTTTATTTATTTATTTAACTAGGCAAGTCAGTTAAGAACAAACTCTTATTTACAATGACGGCCTACCCCGGCCAAACCCTAACGACGATGTGTGCCGCCCTATGGGACTCCCAGTCACGGCCGGTTGTGATCCAGTCTTTGAATCGAACCAGGGTCTGATGTGACGCCTCTAGCGCAGTAGATCCAGTGCCTTAGACCGCTGCGCCACTCGGGAGCCAACTGTTACAGCTAATTAAAAATGTATTTAGCCATTGAGAAAGTACCTCTCTTTTCTTTGTTCTTTCTCGGTATCTGAAAATTGAAGTGGTCCCCAGCTTTTGGAATATATTGCGTCGAAGTTCCACTTCTCGGTCTCGTCTCAGTACCACCAGCTTGCTCGGAAGAATGCTCGCCATCTTCAGTTGGTCTAGTGTCGGAGGGTAACGTTTTGTAATATTTCACTGAGCTGTATTTCGATGCAGGGATGTTGTCACCACTGTAGCTCTCCATCTTTGATAAACAATTTGTCAACAAATGTAACCAACACTTAGCTATATTTATTTTTAAATCGGCTGAGTGTTGGTTTCCTGTACACCCAGAACACACAACAACAAAACTCTCCGCCGTTCTTTTTCACTGACGTACGTATTCGACGCTTGGACTCTCCTCCATCCACCACGGGTAGACGCTGGATCAGACAATCAAGGGCTGCGTTTCAAACTCTTAAAATAGTTACCCTCTCCCCTCAAATTAAGTGGACACTTCTGATGACGCCTGACGTGTTGACACTTGCAGGACGAGGGAAGAATTAATTATTTTTAAATGAACCGCTAATGCACGGAAAGTTGTCACTCGTTCATCCAACGGTTGTGTTTTTAGTCCTCATGGAACTGTTGTGTGTGCCTTATATGGCTACAGTCAATTATGATTGCATTTCATATCTTGGCTAGAAGACAACGCATCCGCAGACATCGAATGTTAGCCATCCTACTATATCAGGTAAATCGAAACTTACAATGTATAAGTGTGATGTCAGGAACAGTTATGTGCGAAAGTTAACGTTTCCAAAAGCTAACCAAACAAAAACATTACTTTTATGATACGTATTTGAGCCGTCATGATCATTAGTTGCACCATTTCTAACTTATTTACATTCGTTTTTATATACACTTCTATGTTCACTTCTCCATATTAATGTTGGTTTTAAGTTTTGACGGACGTTTCTTAGTACAATTATCGCGAATTGAATTATGGAGCGTTTCAGAGCCGGAGTGAACATAATTGTACTCGCAAACTGGATCAAAACGAGGACTAAGAGGCGTACTTTGCCAATTTCCCTTGCTTGGCTAATCATTTGGACCAACGACAAAGTTGCCCGCGGGAATTCCCCTAAGGGCGTAAGTGGAGGAGGGTGTGTCATTTATAGAGTTTGAAACGCAGCCGAGGTTTTATCCGAAGGTTTTTGGCGCCGTCTGCTGTTATTTGAAAGGTATGATGGCTCAATTTATATTTACATTTTAGTCATTTTGCAGAAGCTCTTAGCCAGAGCAATTTAAAGGTGTCCGCATGCTTCCCAGACGAAACAGCGGTAGAGTTCGTGCAGATATTATGACGGCATTTGTGATGTTTTGATCTTCGGTGAGGGTTTTTTCGGCTGTTCGGGTCACATACTCCGTTAAAATACCTTCGCTTGAAATACGAGAAAAAAGCTCCAATAGTACTGTATGTCCATTCCGTAGCCAGTGTATGTCCTCGAAATAGTACACATGTATCTAAATGAAGTCAAGAAATCTGTCATTAATCTTAGTTGCGCATTTTTACAGCTAAGATTTTTGGTGCAATATTTGGTAGTGAAAAAATTGGCATGAAAACGAGTCGTTCATTATTTATTACTGATTTTATATGGCGGTTGGCAACCAACTTTACTGGACGGGGTTGTGGAGCAGAGACAAGGAAGGTTTGAATCCTACCCAATATTCTTCTCGTCTCCCTAAGGAAACGAAATACAGAATTAAATACTACATCCCCAGAAGTTTTCCCCTGAAGCACATAATCTTGTCTTTTCAACCGTATTACTCCTCAAAGCCCCCTTTCCCTCCCATATTTCTGGCACTGAAATAGCACGTTCCACTTTCTCCATCACCTGACAATGATCACACCTTCTAGTTGGATGTTTCGCCACCAACTGTCGTTGATCCTTAAATGACAACATATAAGATGACAACATATAACATATACTTTCTTGAACAATCCCTACTGTTAACCAATCATCGACAAAGGGGCATAGCTCTTATAGGACCAGGGCACAAATCAATCATTTTGCTCTTTATTTAGCCATCTTATATATAGAACCTTATTTGTTAATCGAAAAGTGTGAATAACTCACCACGGGTTAATGAGAAGGGTGTGCTTGAAAGGATGCACATACCTCTGCAATGTTGGGTTGTATTGGAGAGAGTCTCGGTCTTAAATCATTTTCCACACACAGTTTGTGCCTGTATTTAGTTTTCATGCTAGTGAGGGCCGAGAATCCACTCTCATATAGGTACGTGGTTGCAAAAGGCATCAGTGTCTTAACAGCACGATTTGCCAAGACAGGATACTCTGAGCACAGACCTATCCAGAAATCTGGCAGTGGCTTCTGATTAAATTACATTTTCACAGAACCGCTTGTTGCAATTTCGATACAGCTTTCTTGTTCAGATATTGGTAAGTGGACTGGAGGCAGGGCATGAAAGGGATAACGAATCCAGTTGTTTGTGTCGTCCGTTTCGGGAAAGTATCTGCGTAATTGCGCACCCAACTCACTCAGGTGCTTCACTATATCACATTTAACATTGTCCGAAAGCTTGAGTTCATTTTCACACCAAAAATAATACAATGGTGGAAAGACCTGTGTGTTGTCCTTGTTAATGCAGACAGAAGAGCTCCAACTTCCTTAATCATAGCCTCAATTTTGTCCCGCACATTGAATATAATTGCGGAGAGTCCCTGTAATCCTAGATTCAGATCATTCAGGCGAGAAAAAACATCACCCAGATAGACCAGTCGTGTGAGAAACTCATCATCATGCAACCAGTCAGACAAGTGAAAATTATGGTCAGTAAAGAAAACTTTAAGCTTGTCTCAATTAAATAAAAAAAAGTGTCAATACTTTGCCCCTTAATAACCAGCGCACTTCTGTTGTAAAAGCGTTACATGGCCCGCTGCCCATATCATTGCATAATGCAGAAAATACACAAGAGTTAAGGGGCCTTGCTTTAACAAAGTTAACCATTTTCACTGTGGTGTCCAAAACGTCTTTCAAGCAGGCATCCTTGGCAGCAAGAGCCTCTTGGTGTATGCTGCAGTATATCCAAGTGGCGTCGGGAGCAACTGCTTGCACGTGCGTTACCACTCCACTATGTCTCCCTGTCATGGCTTTTGCGCCATCAGTAGGTTACAGATACCAACACATCTTGACCACCAAAGTCCATTTGATGTCACAAAGCTGTCCAGAACTTAAAAAATATCCTCTCCTGTTGTCCTGGTTTCCAGAAGAGGATGACTTCCTTAATTGACCCCCCATAAATGTAACGGACATATACCAGGAGCTGTGCAAGGCCCGTCACGTCTGTTGACTCATCCAGCTGTAAATCATAGAATTCACTGGCTTGAATGTGAAGCAGTAATTGTTTCAAAATGTCTTCTGCCATGTCACTGATGCGTTGTGAAACAGTGTTGTCTTTATAGTTTTTTTTGGCCTTTTCCCCCAGCATTGTTCCAGCCATATCCGCGGCAGCAGGAAGAATTAAGTCCTCTACAATTGTATGGGGCTTGCCTGTCCTAGCCACTCGGTAGCTTGCCATATAAGACACTTCTAGCCCCTTCTTATAAATGGTATCTGTTGTTTTTATACATGGGTTCTCGCTCAAAAAAACATATTTTTCAAATTGTCATGTTTCGTTTCTAAATGTCTGCGCAAGAGTGAAGGTTTCCCGCAAGAGAGTAACAGTTAATGTGATTGGATGGTCATTATTTGACTAGGCTACCTGTATTTGACATTGTGTTATTTCGCTGAACACTAGATGGTTGAATTTTATTTTTGTCAGTGAAACGAGGCTACTCAGGCGAGAAAAAAACATCACACAAATGTATAGCCCCATTGGAACATTTTATGGACTGTTTGAAAATGTGAATCACATTTTTATTTGGCGTACCCCCGACGGCATTGCGCCTACCCCCAGTTTGGGAATAGGCACACTAGGCTATCCTTTACTTGTTTAATTTGAAATTTGTGTTTCATAAATACTGTATGCTTCCACTTATTCACTGACTAAAATAATCAGCTCTTGACATGCTCTTTGTTCTGTTGGCCTAACAAATATCCAGATTTATACAAAGCCTTGGTGCTGCCCCTGAGAAGATACTACTGAACAGATGTAAGGAGAGTATGGTGTTCAGACAGACAAAAGAAACCTGAGCTGACATAAGGCTGAGCTGACATAAGGCTGAGCAGACATGGGCCACCGAGAGGCGCAGCGCTCTAAGGCACTGCATCTCAGTGCTTGAGACCCTGGTTCGAATCCAGGCTATATCACAAGCGGCCGTTAATTGGGAGTCCCATAGGGCGGCACACAACTGGCCCAGCGTCGTCCGGGTTTGGCTTGGGGTAGGCCGTCATTGTAAATAATAATTTGATCTTAACTAACTTGCCTAGTTAAATAAAGGTTAAATAAGTAAAACATAAGGCGAGGCCCATGGGAGGCAAGGTGCCAAAGTAAGCCTACTCATGGATGGCCCTCCTAAGAGGGCGCCAACCACTACTATTGGCTAAGAGAGGTCCCGTGAGGAGCAGTGATCAACCACTCCAACGACTGGCTGTTCCCATGATGGTATAATTCCCCCTCTTTGTGTACTAGATCTTAAACATGGTTTGTACCAATGTGGTTGAGAGAGGTTTACTTTCCTGGAAGTTAACACGAAAATCCTCTGTTATTTTAAATGTGTAGTAACACTGTAATGAATGTAGTAGCACATTGTATTAACATGTTGTTACTTATAGGGACTCAAAGATAGTAGTCACAGCTGCTGTATCTCGGACACAACTCTGGGGTGGAGTGCTATGAATCTGGCAAGCATCTAATAAGGTAGTATTTCATCAGTCACTAGGGGGCATTGCAAGCCAATAGCTGACCATTACATCTCCTACATGGACAACAGTGGGGGTGGATGATCTTTGTTAGTCCCGCTACACCAACGTTTTTACAGACCTATTGATGTAATGTATTAACAGAATCTGTAATAAGTAGAATAGCAATGACATTTTATAGCTAGAAATGGACATTTAACACAGGTACATATGAAAAATGATAAGTAATCACATGGAATATACAGTGCCTTCAGAAAGTATTCATACCCGTTGACTTATTCCACATTTTGTTGTGTTATCGCCTGAATTCAATGGATTACGTTAGTTTTTCTCACCCATCTACATACACATTTACCCCATGATGACAAAGTGAAAACATGTTTTTAGACATTTTTGCAAATTTATTGAAAATGAAATGTATAATTTACATAATTATGCACACCCCAGAGTCAATACATGTTTAGTTACCTTTGGCAGCGATTACAGCTGTGAATCGTTCTGGGTAAGTGTCTAAGAGCTTAGCACACATGGATTGTACAATAATTTCCGATTTTATTCTTTAAAAAAATTATTCAAGCTCTGTCAAATTGGTAATTCATCATTGCTAGACAACCATTTAAAAGTCTTGCCATAGATCTTCAAGCAGATTTAAGTCAAATCTGTATCTTAGCCATTCCGGAACATTCACTGTCCTCTTGGTAAGCAACTCCAGTGTAGATTTGGCCTTGTGTGTTAGGTTATTGTCCTGCTGAAAGATGAATTCAAATCAAGATGAATCGTTTTGGTCATGTACACATTTTGCAGATGTTATCGCAGGTGTAGTGAAATGCTTATGTTCCTAGCTCCAGTACACGCAAATATAAAAAATTAAAGAAAGGAATTAAGAAATATTAGAACGAGCAATGTCAGAGTCTGGAATATAATTATACTGAACAGAAATATAAATGCAACATGCAACAATTTCAAAGATTTTACTGAGTTACAGTTCATATAAGGAAATCAGAAATAAATTCATTAGGCCCCAATCTATGGATTTTACATGACTGGGAATACAGATATGCATCTGTTTGTCACAGATACCTTAACAAGTGTTGGGGCGTGGATCAGAACCAGTCTATATCTGGTGTGACCAACATTTGCATCTTGCAGCGTAGAGTTGATCAGGCTGTTGATTGTGGACTGTTGTCCCACTCCTCTTCAATGACTGTGCAAAGTTGCTGGATATTGGCGGGCACTGGAACACGTCGATACAGAGCATCCCAAAGGAGCTCAGTGAGGAACATGTCTGGTGAGTGTGCAGGCCATGGAAGAACTGGGACATTTTCAGCTTCCGGGAAATGTGTACAGATCATTGTGACATGCGGCCGTGCATTATCATGCTGAAACATGAGGTGATCGTGGCGGATGAATGTCACGACAATGGGCCTCACGGTATCTCTGTGCATTTAAATTGCAATTGATAAAATGCAATTGTGTTCGTTGTCCGTAGCTTATGCCTGCGTATACCATAACCCCACCGCCACGAAGGGGCACTCTATTCACAACATTGACATCAGCAAACTTCTTGCCCATACGACACCATACACATGGTCTGCGGTTGTGAGGCCGGTTGGACGTTTTGACAAATTCTCTAAAACGACGTTGGAGGCAGCTTATGGTAGAGAAATGAACATTCAATTATCTGGCAATGGCTCTGGTGGACATACCTGCAGTCAGCATTCCAATTGCACGCGCCTTCAAACCTTGAAACATCTATAGCATTGTGTTGTGTGACAAAACTGCACATTTTAACGGGGCATTTTATTGTCCCCAGCACAAGGTGCACCAGAGTAATTATCATGCTGTTTAATCAGCTTCTTGAAATCCATCCACCTGACAGGTGTGGCATAATCTTGGCAAAGGAGAAATATTCACTAATAGGGATGTAAACAAATGTGTGCACATTTTAGAGAAACAAGCCTGTTGTGCATATGGAGCATTTCTGGGATCTTTCATTTCAGCTCATGAAACATTTCAGCTCATGAAACATGGGACCAAACACTTTACATGTTGCGTAATATCTTTTTGTTCAGTTTAATGACAGCATCTTGTCACGATCGTCTTTGGGTGAGAGAGAGGACCAAGGCGCAGCGTGTGAAAAATACATCTTCTCTTTATTTATAAGAAGAAAAACGAAACAAAACAACAAATAGACGAACGTGAAGCTATATAAACGAACTAAGTGCACACCTGCAACATAGAACATAGACATAGACAAAACACACAAAGACAACCCACCCCAACTCACGCCCTGACCAACTAAATAAATAACAGAAAAAGGAACAATAGGTCAGGAACGTGACATAACCCCCCCCTTAAGGTGCGAACTCCGGGCGCACCAGCATAAAGTCTAGGGGAGGGTCTGGGTGGGCGTCTGTCCACGGTGGCAGCTCTGGAGCTGGTCGTGGTCCCCACCCCACCATAGTCACTACCCGCTTTCGTAGCCTCCTCCAAATGGCCACCCTCCAAATTAACCCCACTGGACTAAGGGGCAGCACCGGACTAAGGGGCAGCACCGGACTAAGGGGCAGCACCAGGATAAGGGGCAGCACCAGGATAAGGGGCAGCACCAGGATAAGGGGCAGCACCAGGATAAGGGGCAGCACCAGACTGAGGGACGGCAGCTCCGGACTGAGGGACAGCACCGGACTGGCTGGCGGATCCTGGCTGGCTGGCGGATCCTGGCTGGCTGGCTCTGGCGGATCCTGGCTGGCTGGCTCTGGCGGATCCTGGCTGGATGACGGTTCTGGCGGATCCTGGCTGGATGACGGTTCTGGCGGATCCTGGCTGGATGACGGTTCTGGCGGATCCTGGCTGGATGACGGTTCTGGCGGATCCTGGCTGGATGACGGCTCTGGCTGGTCATGGCTCGCTGACGGCTCTGGCTGGTCATGGCTCGCTGACGGCTCTGGCTGGTCATGGCTCGCTGACGGCTCTGGCTGGTCATGGCTCGCTGACGGCTCTGGCTGGTCATGGCTCGCTGACGGCTCTGGCTGGTCATGGCTCGCTGACGGCTCTGGCTGGTCATGACTCGCTGACGGCTCTAGCTGATCCGGTCTGGCGGAAGGCTCTGGCTGATCCGGTCTGGCGGAAGGCTCTGGCTGATCCGGTCTGGCGGAAGGCTCTGGCTGATCCGGTCTGGCGGAAGGCTCTGGCTGATCCGGTCTGGCGGAAGGCTCTGGCTGATCCGGTCTGGCGGAAGGCTCTGGCTGATCCGGTCTGGCGGAAAGCTCTGGCTGATCCGGTCTGGCGGAAAGCTCTGGCTGATCCGGTCTGGCGGAAGGCTCTGGCTTATCCGGTCTGGCGGAAGGCTTTGGCTGCTCCTGTCTGGCGGAAGGCTCTAGCGGCTCCTGTCTGGCGGAAGGCTCTAGCGGCTCCTGTCTGGCGGACGGCTCTGCAGGCTCATGGCAGACGGGCGGCTTTGCAGGCTCAATACAGACGGGCAGTTCATGCGGCGCTTGGCAGACGGACAGTTCAGACGGCTTTGGGCAGACGGGCAGTTCAGGCGCCGTTGGGCAGACGGGCAGTTCAGACGGCTTTGGGCAGACGGGCAGTTCAGGCGCCGTTGGGCAGACGGGCAGTTCAGGCGCCGCTGGGCAGACGGCAGACTCTGGCCGGCTGAGACGCACTGTAGGCCTGGTGCGTGGTGCCGGAACTGGAGGTACCGGGCTAAGGACACGCACCTTCAGGCTAGTGCGGGGAACAACAACAGGGCACACTGGACTCTCAAGGCGTACTATAGGCCTGGTGCGTGGTACCGGCACTGGTGGTACCGGGCTGAGGGCACGCACATCAGGGCGAGTACGGGGAGAAGGAACAGTGCGTACAGGGCTCTGGAGACGCCCTGAAAGCCTGGTGCGTGGTGCCGGAACTGGAGGTACCGGGCTGGAGACACGCACCACAGGGAGAGTGCGTGGAGGAGGAACAGGGCTCTGGAGACGCACTGGAAGCCTGGTGCGTGGTGTAGGCACTGGTGGTACTGGGCTGGAGCGGGGAGGTGGCGCCAGAAATACCGGACCGTGCAGGCGTACTGGCTCCCTTGAGCACTGAGCCTGCCCAACCTTACCTGGTTGTATGCTCCCCGTCGCCTGACCAGTGCGGGGAGGTGGAATAACCCGCACCGGGCTATGTATGCGAACCGGGGACACCATGCGTAAGGCTGGTGCCATGTAAGCCGGCCCGAGGAGACGCACTGGTGGCCAGATGTGTAAAGCCGGCTTCATGACATCCGGCTCAACGCTCAATCTAGCCCTGCCAGTGCGGGGAGGTGGAATAACCCGCACCGGGCTATGCACACGTACAGGAGACACCGTGCGCTCAACTGCGTAACACGGTGTCTGCCCGTACTCTCGCTCTCCACGGTAAGTACAGAGAGTAGGCGCAGGTTTCCTACCTGACTTCGCCACTCTCCCTCTTAGCCCCCCCCAAGAAATGTTTGGGGTTTACTCACAGGCTTCCTTGCTAGTCGCGTACCCTCATAGCTCCGGTTCCTCTCTCCGGTTGCCTCTGCTCTCCTAATCGCCTCCAGCTGTTCCCATGGGAGGCGATCTCTTCCCATGTGTAGCAACCCTTGCCGTCCAATACATCCTCCCATGTCCACGAGTCCTGGTTACTTTGCCGCTGTTGTTGGTTCCGCTCACGCTGCTTGATCCATTTTTGGTGGGTAGTTCTGTCACGATCGTCTTTGGGTGAGAGAGAGGACCAAGGCGCAGCGTGTGAAAAATACATCTTCTCTTTATTTATAAGAAGAAAAACGAAACAAAACAACAAATAGACGAACGTGAAGCTATATAAACGAACTAAGTGCACACCTGCAACATAGAACATAGACATAGACAAAACACACAAAGACAACCCACCCCAACTCACGCCCTGACCAACTAAATAAATAACAGAAAAAGGAACAATAGGTCAGGAACGTGACACATCTCTGTTTCCTCTTTGGCTATTCGGCATTGCAAAATTATAACCTTAATAGATCAATCATAATCTTTGTCTTTCTTTTGTGTGTTTCTTAGCGTAATAATAAATCCTGTCTTTAAAGAAGTGTGGTTCTCTCTAGCTTTGCCAAATTCTGTCTCTAATACAATTAAATACCTTACGTATCCTTTAAGATTGTTATTAGACTTGATGAAGGGAGGTTAAACTACTAATCAGAGTTTCAAGTCAATTTTCTCTTTGAATAAAAACTATTACTGGTGCCCTTATTCAACGTTATTCATTTTAAATAGTAGGCAGATTCGTTCATTAAGTTACCAATTGTTAGACCACTAAAGTTCCTACACAGTCATGGGTGAACAGGGACTACAGGAGGGGGCTGAGCACGCACACTTGTGGGGCCCCTGTGTTGAGGATCAGTGGAGCGGAGGTGTTGTTGCCTACCTTCATCACCTGGGGGGCGGGCTGTCAGGAAGTCCAGGACCCAATTGCACAGGGCGGGGTTCAGACCCAGGGCCCCGAGCTTAGTGATGCGCTTGGAGGGCACAATGGTGTTGGAGGCTGAGCTGTAGTTGATGAACAGCATTCTTCCATAGTTATTCCTCTTGTCCAGATGGGATAGGGCAGTGTGCAGTGCGATGGCGATTGTGTCATCTGTGGATCTGTTGGGGCGGTATGCAAATATTAGTGGGTCTAGGGTGGCAGGTAAGGTGGAACTGATATGATCCTTAATTAGCCTCTGAAAGCACTTCAAGATGACAGAAGTGAGTGCTACAGGGCGATAGTCCTTTAGTTCAGTTACCTTTGCTTTCTTGGGTACACAAACAATGGTGGACATATTGAAGCAAGTGGGGACAACAGACTGGGATAGGGAGAAATTGAGTATGTTCATAAACACTCCAGCCAGCTGGTCTGCATATGCTCTGAGGATGCGGCTGGAGATGCCATCTGGGCCCGCAGCCTTGCGAGGGTTAACTAGCTTAAATGTCTTACTGACGTCGGCAACGGAAAATGAGAGCGCACAGACCTCATGAGCCCGAAGTGGGGGAAGAAGGTGTTAGCTTGTAGAGGTGCAAAATGTCGGTGTCTGGTTTTCCGTTTATAATCCATGATTGTCGAGTACCTGCCACATACAGTGCCTTCGGAAAGTATTCTGACCCCTTGACTTTTTCCACATTTTGTTATGTTACAGCCTTATTCTAAAACGGATTAAATAAAAAAATCCCTCAGTAATATACACACAATACCCCATAATGACAAAGCGAAAATATTTTTTTGAAATTTTTGCAAAAAATAAAATAAAAAACAGAAATACCTTATTTACATAAGTATTCAGACCCATTGCTATGAGATTCGAAATTGATCTCAGGTGCATCCTGTTTCCATTGATTATGCTTGATGTTCCTACAACTTGATTGTGATAAATTCAATTGATTGGACATGATTTGGAAAGCCACACCTGTCTACATAAGGTCCCACAGTTGACAGTGGATGTCAGAGTAAAAACCAAGCCATGAGGTCGAAGGAATTGTCCATAGCGCTCCGAGACAGGATTGTGTCGAGGGGGAAGGGTATCAAAACATTTCTGTAGCATTGAAGGTCCCCAAGAACACAGTGGCCTCCATCATTCTAAAATGGAAGACGTTTAGAACTACCAAGACTCTTCCTAGAGCTGGCCACACGGCCAAAGTGAGCAGTCGGGGGATAAGGTCCTTGGTCAGGGAGGTGACCAAGAACCCCATGGCAGAGCTCTAGAGTTCCTCTGTGGCGATGGGAGAACCTTTCAGAAGGACAACCATCTCTGCAGAACTCCACCAATCAGGCCTTTATGGTAGAGTGGCCAGACAGAAGCCACTCCTCAGTAAAAGGAACATGACAGCTCGCTTGGAGTTTGCCAAACGGCACCTAAAGACTCTCAGACCATGAGAAACAATATTCTCTGGTCTGATGAAACCAAGATTGAACACTTTGGCCTGAATGCCAAGCGTCACGTCTGGATGAAACCTGGCACCATCTACGAAAAAGCATGGTGGTGGCAGCATCGTGCTTTGGGGTTGTTTTTCAGCAGCAGGGACTAGGAGACTAGTCAGCATCAAGGGAAAGATGAATGGAGCAAAGTACAGAGAGATCCTTGATGAAAACCTTCTCCAGAGCGCTCAGGTCCTCAGACTAGGGACAAGGATCACCTTCCAACATGTCAATGACCCTAAGTGGCTTCAGGACAAGACTCTGAATGTACTAGTGGCCCAGCCAGAGCCCAGACTTGAACCTGATCGAATATCTCTGGAGACGTGAAAATAGCTGTGCAACAATGCTTGCCATCCAACCGGACAGAGCTTGAGTTGATCTGCAGAGAAGAATGGGAGAAACTCCCCAAATACAGATTGCCAAGCTTGTAGTGTCAGACCCAAGAATAATTAGTGCTGTAATCGCTGCCCAAGGTGCTTCAACAAAGTACTGAGTAAAGGGTCTGAATATAAATTTGGACACATCTACTCATTCAAGGGTTTTTCTTTATTTTTTGACAATTTTGTACATTGTAGAATAATAGTGAAGACAAACTATTAAATAACACATATGGAATCACGTAGTAACCAAAAAAAAGTGTTAAACAAATCAAAATATATTTTATATGTGAGATTCTTCAAAGTAGCCACCCTTTGCTTTGATGACAACTTTGCACACTCTTGGCATTCTCTCAACCAGCTTCATGAGGTAGTCACCTGGACTGCATTTCAATAAACAGGTGTGCCTTGTTAAGTTCATTTGTGGTATTTCTTTCTTTCTTAATGCTTTTGAGCCAGTCAGTTGTGTTATGACAAGATAGGGGTGGTATACCGAAGATAGCCCTATTTGGTAAAAGACCAAGTCCATATTATAGCAAGAACAGCTCAAATCAAATCAAATTTTATTGGTCACATACACATGGTTAGCAGATGTTAATGCAAGTGTAGCGAAATGCTTGTGCTTCTAGTTCCAACAGTGCAGTAATATCTAACAAGTAATCTAACAATTCCACAACTACCTAATACACACAAATCTAAAGGGATGGAATAAGAATATGTACATATAAATATATGGATAAGCGATGGCCGAGCGGCATAGGCAAGATGCAATAGATGGTATAAAATACAGTATGTACTGTACATATAAGATGAGTAATGTAAGATATGTAAACATTATTAAAGTGACATTATTTAAAGTGACTAGTGTTCCATTTATTAAAGTGGCCAATGATTTGCGTCTGTATGTAGGCAGCAGCCTCTCTGAGTTAGTGAATGCTGTTGAACAGTCTGACGGCCTTGAGATAGAAGCTGTTTTTCAGTCTCTCGGTCCCAGCTTTGATGCACCTGTACTAACCTCGCCTTCTGGATGGTAGCGTGGTGAACAGGCAGTGGCTCAGGTGGTTGTTGTCCTTGATGATATTTTTGGCCTTCCTGTGACATTGGGTACTGTAGGTGTCCTGGAGGGCAGGTAGTTTGTCCCCAGTGAAACGTTGTGCAGACCGCACCACCCTCTGGAGAGCCTTGCGGTTGCCGTACCAGGCGGTGATACAGCCCAACAGGATGCTCTCAATTTGTGCATTTGCACAAGTTTGTCAGGGTTTTAGGTGACAAGCCAAATGTCTTCAGCCTCCTGAGGTTGAAGAGGCTCTGTTGCACCTTCTTCACCACACTGTGTGGGTGGACCATTTCAGTTTGTCTGTGATGTGTACGCCGAGGAACTTAACTTTCCACCTTCTCCATTACTGTCCTGTCAATGTGGAAAGGGGGGTGTTCCCACTGCTGTTTCCTGAAGTCCACGATCATCTCCTTTGTTTTGTTGATGTTGAGTGAGAGGTTGTTTTCCTGATACCACACTCCGAGTGCCCTCACCTCCTCCCTGTAGGCGGTCTTATCGTTGTTGGTAATCAAGCCCATTACTGCTGTGTCATCTGAAAACTTAATGATTGAGTTGGAGGCCACGCAGTCATGGCCATGCAGTCATGGGTGAACAGGGAGTACACAAATGGACTGAGCACGCACACTTGTGGGGCCCCAGTGTTGAGGATCAGCAAAGTGGAGATGTTGTTTCCTACCTTCACCTGTGAGCGGCCCATCAAGTCCAGGACCCAATTGCACAGGGCGGGGTTGAGACCCAGGGCCTCCAGCTTGATGATGAGCTTGGAGTGTACTATGGTGTTGAATGCTGAGCTGTAGTCAATGAACTGCATTTTTACATAGGTATTCCTCTTGTCCAGGTGGGATTGTGCAGTGTGATGGCGATTGCATTGTCTGTGGACCTGTTGGGGCAGTATGCATTCTGAAGTGGGTCTAGGGTGGCAGGTAAAGTGGAGGTGATATGATCCTTGACTAGTCTCTCAAAGCACTTCATGATGACACAAGTGAGTGCTACTGGGCAATAGTCAGTTAGTTCAGTTATCTTTGCTTTCTTGGGTACAGGAACAATGGTGGCCATCTTGAAGCATGTGGGGACAGCAGACTACGATAGGGAGAGATTGAATATGTCCGTAAGCACACCAGCCAGCTGTTCTGCGCATGCTCTGAGGACGTGGCTAGGGATGCCGTCTGGGTCAGCAGCCTTGCGAGGGTTAACACATTTAAATGTCTTACTCACATCAGCCACGGAGAAGGAGAGGGGGGGCCCGCAGTCCTTGGTAGTGGGCCGCGTCGGTGGCACTATATTATCCTCAAAGCAGGCAAAGGTGTTTAATTTGTCTGGAAGCAAGACGTCGGTGTCCGTGACGTGGCTGGTTTTCTTTTTGTAGTCCGTAATTGCCTGTAGACCCTGCCACATATGTCTCGTGTCTGAGCCGTTGAATTGCGATTCCACTTTGTCCCTATACCGACATTTCACGTTTGATTGCCTTGCGGAGGGAATAACTACACTGTTTATAAATCTGCCATATTCCCAGTCAACCTTCCATGGTTAAATGCTGTGGTTCGCGCTTTCAGTTTTGCGTGAATGCTGCCATCTATCCATGGTTTCTGGTTAGGGTAGGATTTAATAATCACTGTGGGTACAACATCTCCAATGCACTTCCTTATAAACTCACTCACCGAGTCAGCGTATAAATCAATGTTATTCTCTGAGGCTGCCCGGAACATTTCCCAGTCCGCGTGATCAAAACAATCTTGAAGCGTGGATTCTGATTGGTCAGACCAGCATCGAATGGCTCTAGTCAACAGTAAATCCTGTGAGTTTCTGCCTATAGGCGCTATGATGAGGCTGGCTCTCATGAGGACCGCCATAGAAAAGGAAGACCCAGAGTTACCTCTGCTGCAGAGGATACGTTCATTAGAGTTACCAGCCTCAGAAATTGCAGTCCAAATAAATGCTTCAGAGTTCAAGTAACAGACACATCTCAACGTCAACTTTTCAGAGGAGACTGAATCAGGCCTTTCGTGGTCGAATTGCTGCAAAGAAACCAATACGAAAGGACACAAATAAGAAGAGACTTGCTTGGGCCAAGAAACACGAGCAATGGACATTAGACTGGTGGAAATCTGTCCTTTGGTCTGATTAGTCCAAATTTGAGATTTTTTTGTTCCAACCGCCGTGTCTTTGTGAGACGCAAAGTAGGTGAACTCCGCATGTGTGGTTCCACCGTGAAGCATGGAGGAGGTGTTATGGTTGGGGGTGCTTTGCTGGTGACACTGTCTGTGATTTATTTAGAATTCAAGGCACATTTAACCAGCATGGCTACCACAGCATTCTGCAGCGATACGTCATCCCATCTGGTTTGCTCTTAGTTGGACTATCATTTTTTTTCCAACAGGACAATGACCCAAAACACACCTCTCAGGCTGTGTAAGGGCTATAGAGTGATGGAGTGTTGCATCAGATGACCTGGACTCCACAATCACCCGACCTCAACTCAATTGAGATGGTTTGGGATGAGTTGGACTGCAGGGTGAAGGAAAAGCAGCCAACAAGTGCTCAGCATATGTGGGAACAAAACTGTTGGAAAAGCATGCCTCATGAAGCTGGTTGAGATAATGCCAAGAGTGTGCAAAGCTGTCATGAAGGCAAAAGGTGGCTACTTTGAAGAATCTCAAATATAAAATATATTTTGATTTGTTTAACACTTTTTTTGCTTACTACATGATTCCATAGGTGTTATTTTATAGTTTTGATGTCTTCACTTTTATTCTACAATGTAGAAAATAGTACAAATAAATTAAAACCCTTGAATGAGTAGGTGTCTATACTTTTGACTGGTACTGTATGTAAATTTCATCTACGTTTTTTTTTTAATTAGCAAAAATTTCATTTTTTTTTTTTTTTGCTTTGTCATTACGGGGTATTGTGTGTAGATTGAGGGGGGGGGGAATAATTTAAATACATTTTAGAATAAGGCTGTAATGTAACAAAATGTGGAAAAAGTCTAGGAGTTTGAATACTTTCCTTCCTCTCCGGCAACTAGTGACTGGGTTATTGATACACCATCCAAAGTGCAATTAATAACTTCACAATGCTCAAAGGGATATTCAATGTATGCTTTTAAAATGTTTACCCTTCTACCAATAGGTGCCCAGTTTTGCGAAATATTTGAAAACCTCCCTGGTCTTTGTGGTTGTGAGGGGTATAGAGGTAAGGTAGTCATTCAAAAATCATGTTAACTATTATTGCACACAGTGAGTCCATGCAACTTAAGTGAGTTAAGCAAATTGTTATTCCTTAACTTATTTTGGCTTGCCCTAACAAAGGGGTTGAAAACTTAATGACTCGTCATTTCAGCTTTTCATTTTGTATTAATTTAAATATTTTGAAAAACATAATTTCACTGTAATATTATAGGGTATTGCCTGTAGGCCAGTGACCAAAAATCTAAATGTAATACATTTTAAATTCAGGCTATAACACAACAAAATGTGGTAAAAGTCAAGGGTTGTGAATACTTTAAGGCACTGTAGCTCTACCACAACAGACCATAATACCAGTGACAAATATGAGTCTTTTCATGTCCATCTTTCTCAGTCAGGTCATATAGCCATCATCTTACAATGTCAAGTATCTACAGTGGTGAAAGTTTGAACCCTGTAGGATTTTTTGGGATTATGGGACCAAATACACTTTAATTAATCGCTGATTAATCTCGAGGTTCACATACTTTTTCCGACAAATACATTGAATGTTGGATCAGTTTCCTCAACAACAAAAAAAGCACAATTGTTTTTGTTATATCAAGTTCACTTTATTTATTATTAGGACTTTTGAGTATTTTCTGCATAAATTTGACCTAAAGGGTTCACAAACTCACCACTGTATTTTCCTTTCAATTCCATTTATGAGGGCTTGGCTTACAGTACAGAGCCTACAACAACATGCAGGCTTACAGTACAGAGCCCACAACAACATGCAGGCTTACAGTACAGAGCCTACAACAACATGCAGGCTTACAGTACAGAGCCTACAACAACATGCAGGCTTACAGTACAGAGCCTACAACAACATGCAGGCTTACAGTACAGAGCCTACAACAACATGCAGGCTTACAGTACAGAGCCTACAACAACATGCAGGCTTACAGTACAGAGCCTACAACAACATGCAGGCTTACAGTACAGAGCCTACAACAACATGCAGGCTTACAGTACAGAGCCTACAACAACATGCAGGCTTACAGTACAGAGCCTACAACAACATGCAGGCTTACAGTACAGAGCCTACAACAACATGCAGGCTTACAGTACAGAGCCTACAACAACATGCAGGCTTACAGTACAGAGCCTACAACAACATGCAGGCTTACAGTACAGAGCCTACAACAACATGCAGGCTTACAGTACAGAGCCTACAACAACATGCAGGCTTACAGTACATAGCCTACAACAACATGCAGTAGCTTGTTCTGAAACCTTTTTCCGGTGTTGTTCGTTAGGCCCCTCCCATTCCAATACCTCCCTGTGCAACCTTCTCACCTCCAGTCTCCAACATGAACAAAATAAAAGCATATATAATTCATAGTGGAAAAATAAACATCCTAAATCATAGATTTCAATACATTTTCTTCATAAAATACTGTTTTGGGATATTTATTTTAGTGTTTACTTGGTCAAACCGATTCCTTTAAAATGCGTGAACTTCTATACAAATGAGAGAGAACACGAGGCCCCACAAGTAAACTTTCACAAGATCATAATTACCTGACACACACGCAGTTTTGGCAACAATTTAGCAGTTAGTCAGTTCAACACGGTGCACCCAGTGACAGAGGACTGATCAGAGTATAAATACATAAGTGACTACTTCTTTTAAACAATAAAGGTCTCCGCTTCACTTTTTACAGGAGCAACCAGTGAGTGATAAACGTGACCATTAAACACACCAACAGTAATTAATTCAAAACTGGCTTTAATCCAAAACGTATCTTTAAGACATTGACTCTTAACACCACGGAAAACCCTGCTTCCTCCAGGATGGGTTCTTTACTTGCTGTAAAATGTTAAGTTTCCCACTTCTTGCAGAATCTAGTAGAGATAGACGTGGTCGAACTGTCCAACTATGGAATCTGTTCAGGTCTTTCTACATAATTTGGAAATTCATGTAATAATTTAATGTTGTACTTTATAGAGGAGATTTAAATAAACATCATAAACATAAATCTCCCCTCTGAGTGACATGTGTTTATACTAGGTTACATAACCAAGAGGCCATATGGGGGGGGGGGGGGGGGGGGGGGTCTCTCTACTTTAGCATCTGTTTTAGAATGGCCAGATCCTGACTTATGGAACACCATAGCTTTCAATTCTGGCCAAGAGGTGGGAAGATTCTGTCGTGAACACCTTTAACCGCTTTTACAGAGTTGCGGTAACCTGTCCTTAACGAACCACCCTGCAACCCCATGTCAAGTACTACAATAATATCATATTGATTGTCTTTGAAAACATTCTGCTGGTCATTTTGACTGGGTATTGCAAACACTATGTTCTCTAGATTCTTACATCAACACACACACAAAATATAAACGCAACATGCAAGAATTAACAATTTTTCTGAGTTACAGTACATAAGGAAATCCGTCAATTGAAATATTTATTAGGCCCTAATTTATGGATTTCACATGATTGGGCATAGGCCCACCACTGGAGCCAGGCCCAGCCAATCAGAACAAGTTTTTCCCCCACAAATGGTGTTTATTACAGACAAAAATATTCCTCAGTTTCATCAGCTGGCCTGCTGGCTTGTCCCGCAGGTGAAGAAGCCTGATATGGAGGTCCTGGGCTGGCGTAGTTGCACATGGTCTGCGGTTGTGAGGCCGGTCGGACATACTGCCAAATTCTCTAAAACAACATTGAAGGCGGCTTATGGTAGAGAAATTGACATTTAATTATCTGGCAACAGCTCTGGTGGATATTCCTGCAGTCAACATGCCAATTGCACACTCCCTCAACTTGTGACATTGTGTTGTGTGACAAAACTGCACATTTTAGAGTGGCCTTTTATTTCCCCCAGCACAAGGTGCACCTGTGTAATGATCATGCTGTTTAATCAGCTTCTTGATATGACACACCTGTCAGGTGGATGGATTGTCTTTGCAAAGAAGAAATGCTCACTAACAGGGATGTGAACACATATCTGCACAAAATTTGAGAGAAATAAACCTTTTGTGCGTATGGAACATTAAATGTTGCGTTTATATTTTAGTTCAACACAAAGAGAATATCATCAGTGTATTCTCTTAGCTCTGGGAGGCCACAGTAGTACTGCAGTGGGATAACGTGTGATGGCAGTGTCTCTAGAGGCCCAGAGTCGGACCAGGAGAAACAACAATACAGTCCTGAGGTCCCAGTCATGTCTGCCTTCCCTCCTCTCCAGGTAGACATCCATAGTAGACCTGACAGTCACAGCTAAGATACATGGTTGTCACTGCTACAGACTACACCACAGTCTCATAGAAAGATGCTCAAGAGAGAGAAGGAGAGGTTTTTTCCAAGTTCAGCAACAAAGAAAACAAATGAAAAAGTGGGTAGAATAAAAAAGTGCTCCAATGTCCACAGTGTTTTTCTTCCCTCCCGTATATAGGGAGCATTGCCATGTTGCTACCAATACTGCCAAGGTTTAGCCTCTAGCCTCTCTAACCCAGAGAGGCCATGACACCCCAAAGGTCACACTTCTGATGGCCCGCTACTACTAGAGTCTGTTTGGTCCATCAGGGCAGCCTGTGGGGGAGACCAAAGCCTCGCTTGTGTCCATGTCCATGCTACAGCCTGGAGAGTCTACAGACGAGTCACTGTCACAATGGTCCATGCTTTTTGGCTGGGGGGCCAGTGGTCCTGAGAGGGGAGGTGTTGTAGGGCTTAGAGGACCGTGGGGGCTGAGTAGGCTTGGAGGGGGCTCTGGGTCACTGCTACTGGTTTCCACCCCGACAGGAATCCCCACCCCCACTACCCCCATGGCCGACTCAGCAGCTCCTTTGGCCTGTCGAATGCAGTTGAGCCACTGCTGTTTGTTGAAGGCATCGCTGGCTTGGAAGGAGTGGGAGTGGAGCTGGCTACTGCTATGAAACGACACTCTGAAGAAGTTCTTGGCTGAGGGGAGGAGAGATGAGGTTAGACAGGGGAAATTCGATACAAGCAGATTGCAAGTTAATGACCACAGCATTAATAGACCAGGGGTGCCAAGCGCCAGTCATCAGCGGCAACAGTCCTTATCCGCTAGTGATAAACCAAAGAGATCCTACAATTCATATTGTAACATTCAAATGTTCTATATATAATTCTATGGAGTAAACACTCACTCCTCTCGTTGTTGCTGAAGGCTCCTCTGATGGAGCCTCCCAGGCGTATCACCCCGTCCTGCAGGTCCTCCCACTGCAGCTCTCTGACGGGGATGGGCTGGCGGTACAGCTGGTAGTACAGCTGCTCATTGTGGGTGATGGCTCTAGTGATGACCAGCACGTCCTGGAACAGGAACACATGCAGCTTCTGGAGAACGAGGGGAGAGGAGGGCTGTTAGGGTATAGTGTTTTTGCCTAATTTAAAACATATATTCATCAAGGTTTCTCATTGAGGTAGGAATCTCTCTTTTTTTTTTAAAGGCAGCACCAATCTAAGTTAACCCAGAACTAAGATCTTGCGTAATTTGGTCAGATGCTCATTTACGTAGTAGTCTGTCGACAAGAGATTAAGGGAGCCTTGGAGGCAGCAGTAAGCGATCCAAAAATAAAATGCAATACATCATAATACAAAACAATTAAGAACTGCATTGGATGTAATTGGACCAAACAGGGACAGATGCATTTCAGCAGCAGATCAAGCTAGTTTTTATATATTAACTGTTCTATACCCCTCAGACTATAAAATAGTTAACACCAGTGTGGAAGGTATTTTGACTTTAAATACACTCCAGTTGCCGTGCTGTATTTCATACACAAGTCTCAGAGATAGTCAGGTCCAAAATTATTGGCGCCCTTGATAAAGATAAGCAAAAAAAGACTAAAACAGCCTTTTTCTAAAATGATTTACTTATTATTTTGTCACATATACAGGATAGGTGCAGTGAAATGTGTTGTTTTACAGAGTCAGCCATAGTTGTAAGGCGCCCCTGGAGCAAATTAGGGTTAAGTGCCTTGCTCAAGAGCACATCAACAGATTTTTCACCTTGACAGGTCGGGTATTCGAACCAGGAACATTTCGGATGCTGGCGCAATGCTCTAGCCGCTAGGCTACCCGCCACCCTCTGAGCTTGGAGAACACATTGGGAGGGACCTTAGACCATTCCTCCATACAGAATCTTCCCAGATCCTTAATGTCCATCATCTGCACTTATGGACTGCCCTGCATTTCAAATGGATTTCAAATAGTATTTGAACCCAGGTCAGGACGCCTCCCCTCTACTCGGTTGTTATCTCAGTAGGAAAGATGACCCAGCGAGGGCCTAGAGGTGGAACCTACTCTCTCAGAGCTGACTCCTGACCTCCAGTAGACAGATTGATATGGTGGTGAGAGCGGTGCTTTAGGGGTCATGGTCAAAGGGTTTGCTCGTACCATCACGGGTCTGTGTGGATTTAGAGGCTATTCATATATCTAAATGGCAATAAGGTAAATCCATTAGAGGAAGACACCTCACCATTGACCTTACTTATGTCAGAGGACATAGCTAGCAGTGGCGTGTCAGTAAGCATTTTCATTTACTGTCAGTGGATGTTACAGTGCAGTGTTATAGTACTGTCATTGCTTTCTGTGAGTGACACTGAAAAGTAAATGGACAGAGACACTCACAGCGTCCATGTTGTTATTCAGGCAAATGTCCAGCCTTGCAAATGTCCATTCTATCCTTTTGTATCCCTCCCGACCCTATCCCACTCCAAAGTATTGTGTGATTATGATTGACAGAGCCCTACTCACAGCACCCCTGTTGTTCTTCAGTTCCCCGTGACAGCTGAGGATGCGGGAGCTGTCAATGAGCAGGTCTCTCTGGCTGCCCTCTAGGTAGAGGAGACGCTCCTTGTAGAAACGACACTCTGACTCGCCCGTCTGAGTGTTGATCTCTGCCACGATGCTCTGGATCATGTTGATCTGGAGAGAGGGAGAGATGGGGGAGGGGTGTGAGTGAGAATTTGTGTTTGTGTGGGGGTGTCAGTGTTTGCGAATATGTGGGTCTCCCCCTCTACTCACTGCCTCATCCAGGTACTGTCGGTCCGGATGGTCGTTAGGTGTGTGTTTGAGGATCTCCCTGAGCAGCAGGGGGTATTTGACCAGCCGGCTCCTGGGTATATCCAGGAAGTTCCACAGGTCCAGCTTCCTGCTGAAGGGCGACTCCAGGCAGCGCTGCAGGAAGTCGTGCACCCGGTGGTCCTGCTTCTTATGGTCCAGCAGAGCCTTGGCTGCCACCTGATTACTGCAGTATGAGTTGTAGGAGTCTAGACAGGGAAGCTGGAGAGGAGAGAGAGGGGGACGTAGATCGAGGAAGAGGTCAGTAATGGCGTTTCTGCTTCAGATAAGTGCACACTTGCAAAGCACCTCTTATTTATTGTGCAAATGTTTCAGAGATGTTAGGCCTCCATACGTTCCTGGTCTAGCGCTCTGTAGCATTTCCATATGACCAATGACGCCAAGTCTTTATAGATTGAGAAGAATACAAGAATGGAGTACCAGTGTGCTGGAATAGTCGTCTAACTGCTCTTCCATGTACCTGGACTACATCACATTGAAAGCTTTAGGAATGTACTGTAACTGGGCTGGTGCAGCCAGAGCACAGAAGATGAACAGAAGTACAGAGAGAGGGAGGGAGGGGCTAAGTGAGTGGTTGTGGGGATGAAATCTCTTACCTACTACAACTACATTCTGTGTACTACTCATACTATTTCGAAACACATACTGTTGAGTAAAAATGTATGCCGTAAGCAACAAATAAACATACTATGCTCACCCTTACTGAAAAATGTGTGTCATCTAATGCGGAATTGCGCCGTTTCCCCATTCGTTAATTTTGTTAGCACCTCCCCTTATCTGAAGGGGCGGCGGGTAGCCTAGCGGTTAGAGGCGAGCCAGCAGCCGGAGTTGTCAGTTCGAATCCCAGGTCCGACGGCGGTAAGTGAGCTGGCAACCGGAGGGTTGCTGCATCAAATCCTACATGCCTGCATTGCCTGACGTTGTGCCCTTGAGCAAGGCACTAACACCCCCCCCCCTCCATAAACAGGCACCCAGTGTGGCAGCCCCCCACACCTCTTCAAAAACCTGTATATGTATGTGTGCGTCTGTCTTTCAGGAAGGGGGTTTGACATTGTGTGCAATTGACCAATAAAGTGATCATAATCTAATTATCAGCTGTTGTCAAACACGTGTGTCTGAAAAGGCATTTCTCTTCATCAATCGTGTGCAGAGAATTCGAATAGATGAAAAGCCAAAATAGCATTTCAAGCATAAAGAACTTTCTACATTTCACATACTATAAAATGTTCTATTTTTGCATTCCCAATCAGCCAGTTCTGAGAACAAGGACATTAGGGAGGGGGAGCAGGTCATCCCGCCTCCACTGAACAGCGTATTTAATACTTCCTACAGTAGGTGAAGTATGTCCAGAGCCCAACTCTGGAGGCAGGCAGGAATGTACAGTCAAAACCACTCAACTAATACTGAACACACTCATACAAAGCTAGGGGGAGAGGCTTGATGAGAACCATAACATAGGCCCTGACATCGATCATGCTCTTTCAAGTAAATAATCAGATAAGCTTTCTTGGTATCATCTATTATAGAGCCAAGAGTTTGACCAGGATTTTTTTTTTAACTGTGAGCCTCTCTCAATGAATCTTTCCTTGATTCCTCAAATAATCTCTCCACCTACTTTTTAAACTGCTTTGGAGAAGGGAAGGACCTCTAATACAGTCAGAGGCAAGAATAAATCTAAAATAGTACTTATATTTCTATGGCTTCATTCTGTGCAGTGTATTGGGAGGTGATGTCGATGGAAGAGGGGTTGATGGGTGCATGTTCACATTCGTACACCCGCATGACTAACCCGGAGGCAGCACTAGCCTCACAACCCTTTCTCATAGGAACACCACTAACAATCACCTCGTTCTTCGTGGAGAAAAAAAAAAAAGGCTTAGGATGATCATTTCATCTTTGAAGGTCATTTTCATGGTGGATTGATCTGAAGTTCTAGCATGAGGAAATATAGGACAGAGAACTTGCTTTGTTTCACTTTTCATTGTTTAAAAAGTGACCAATAGATGCTTTGGAGATGAAGTGGAATTGGGGAAATCTTTACTCTATTACGCAACCACATTGCCATCTTTCCGTGGTGGAGCAGAGTTCAGAGGAGAAGGGCAAGTAAACCCCTGAGAAGCAGAGGAGGCTCTCCACATCCTTGTCAGGCATACATTGTTCCCCATAACTACCTAGTGTAAACAGGAAGTAGGGATGAATCGAAGGAGGGATGGAGAGGAGCCGCTCAGCATCCCTACACTAAGCCTTGGACACGCTAACACACTTCACAGCACTGCAGAACTAACCTGATTCCAGCTCTTTGCTAATGTGTCCAGCTAAAGTCACTGCACACATTCTGAGGAAGTTATCATGACATGTTGCCTAAGAGCCTTGTTTTAACATCCCCACAGGGTAACCAAACCAGTAGGAGATTTCTCTGGTTGTTGCAACTGTGGGTGTGTGAACCCCAGATGTCAACTGACCGAGCTTAGAGTGCACACACACACACTACACAGAGCTCTGATCTCACACACACAAACAGAGGGATTGTTGGCAGTTGAAGAAGTATACTGGGCCAAAAGGTCAATAAGACACAGGATGACTTTGTTTTCATAAGCTAGTTATGCTACGAAAAACAAACATCTCAGGCTCCCTCATGAACTAGCTGTTTTGGGGGTTCTCGATGGCTGAATCCATCCTCAGAAAAGTCTTGAGTAAATTGATGCTGTTGAAGTGAAGTGACACAAAACTACTTAGTTTGCCAGTGATACAAGGACAAATCTAGCTCCATCTCTCCCCACAGGCCAGTTCAGTTGACTGTTTTTGATTTGCCACCAAAACGCCACCCCTTAACTATTTCCACATTTTGTTCTGTTAGTCTATATTTAAAAATTGATTAAATTTCCCCACTGGCCTTCACACAATACCCCATAACGTCAAAGTGGAATTATATTTTTTGAATTCTTTACAAATGAAAAGCTGTAACGTCTTGAGTCAATAAGTATTCAACGCCTTTGTTATGGCAGGCCTAAATAAGTTCAGCAGTAAAAATGTGCGTTATAATGGGTACCACTTTTCATATTTTCAAGCATGGTGATGGCTGCATAATGTTATGGGTATGCTTGTTATTGGCAAGGACTAGACATGGAACACTGGTACCTTTTAATAATGTTTACATACTGTTTTACCCATTTCATATGTATACTGAACAAAAATATAAATACAACATGTAAAGTATTGTTCCCATTTGTCATCAGCTGAAATAAAAGATCCCATACATTTTCTATAAGCACAAAACTTATTTCTCTCAAATTTTGTGCACAAATTTGTTTACATCCCTGTTAATGAGCATTTATCCTTTTTTAAGATAATCCATCCACCAGACAGGTGTGGCATATCAACAAGCTGATTAAAACAGCATATTCATTACACAGGTGCACCTTGTGTTGGGGACAATAAAAGGCCACTCTAAAATGTGCCGTTGTCACTCACAACACTGCCACAGATTCCTCAAGTTGAGGGAGCGTGCAATTGGCATGCTGACTGCAGGAATGTCCACCAGAGCTTTTGCCAGACAATTTCATGTTTATTTCTCTACCATAACCCACCTCCAACATCGTTTTAGAAAATGTGTCAGTATGTCTAACTTGTTTACTGTTAGATATTCCCACCTCGGGCATGTGTAGTATGAACATACAACTGATTGTAAAGTATAATCAGTATTGAAAACTGTTATATAATCAAGTTGATCCATCAGTTTTTCCTGTTTAGGTCACATGGTCAGGAAAACCCTCATCCCCTACATATGATCATAACGGATGGTCTTACCCAGTCCACTAGGATGTGTCCCACATGTTCTGTGGAGCCGTCTGGTTTCCTGGCCTCTCGCAGTCGACTCAGCAGATCTGAATAGTGAGTAGAAGGAGCGATCTCAACCTCTAACGTTCATTTGGGTGTTAGTGTGTGTGTATATATATATGACTGTGTGTGTTGTCTTCTCAGTTTATGTGAGCAACTGTGTTTCTTTGCAATTCCCCTATCTTGTGGTTCTGTCCTTTGTAAGCATTCATTCTCACCTTCATGCAGCGGAATGAGAGATTCCAGGGTTCCGAAGATCTGGTTGAGCTCATGTTCTGTCATAATGGACAGTTTCAGCATTGGGTCATGGTACGCCTACAGGTACAGAGAAAGTAGAATGTTAAGTTGGAACCGCAGCAATGCAACCCGACACTATTTTTCTCACTTGTTACATTACAACAAGTTTTAGAAGCACTAAAACCTGAATCAAGTGTGAGCCCTGAATATGAAAAACCCTTGGTGTTTTTCCAAATGTAGACATCCATGTCATAAGATACGAATAAATAAGTGTTTGATACGCTACTTGATCATAGCTCAGACGTAATATAAAACACATCCAATATTAGTGGAAAAAAACTTTATCCCCTTAACAAAACAGCACTAAAAAAAGGCAACGGACGTCAAATGGGGCGGCAGGTAGCCTAGTGGTAGGGCATTGGACTAGTAACCGAAAGGTTGCAAGATCGAATCCCCAAGCTGACATGGTAAAAATCTGTCGTTCTGCCCCTGAACAAGGCAGTTAACCCACTGTTCCTAGGCCGTCATTGAAAATAAGAATTTGTTCTTAACTGACTTGCCTAGCTAAATAAAAGGTTTAAAAAAAAATCTCCATCAGATATAAAATGTATTAGACTTATAAATAAACTAAACATCTGTTGGCATATTGTTGTACATCTACTGTAATGGTCAAAAACACACACACTCCACAGGGGGTCTCAAGTGTGTGATTGTCAGAGCGCAGGGGAAACTGGAGCCTGGCTGATCAGCAGGGTAGAATAACTCAGCTGTGACACACTCAACGAAAAGGGAAATTATCTTTATTGGAAAAGCAGATTGTACCTTCTTGGCCAGCTTCAGATCCTCAACGAGATCCTTCTCCCCTCGAGAAAGCTCAAAGATCGCCTGCAAAACACACAAAGACAGAAGATAGGCAAAGAGAGAACTGTGAAACAAGGGTCTCCACGTAGACAAACAGCTCCGTGAGAAACAACAATTCATGCATCACCTACAAAAGATTAAAACATGCAATCTTTTTCTAGAAAAAGGAGTTGATATGAAATATGCGTGTTTCACAACAGTGACAGACGAATCTGAAGCCACAGAAGAAAACACAGGACCCCACTGACCCCTGACCCCTCAATACTTCCCAGTGCACAGATGGATTATTTTCTAAAACACCCTATTCCATTTTCACTGTCCTTTGATGTCTACTCTGTGTGGCCTGAGAGGTGGAGTCCCAGTTTGAGTGGAGGGTGGTGGGCATGGTTTCAGACAGGCCTAACTAATTTGAACTGTGAAAACTGGAGTTATATGGCATTTGATCCTCTAGTCTAGACTCTCCCCTCTGACTATGCTCTGGTAGAGTGGTGAACCAGATGGAGAATCAATGGAGCCCCTTCACCCACTCCTGCTGCTCCTCTTAACAGTAACTGTCCAGTGAAAACCTCACTTTTAAAAGTTAGTATTATGTTAACTCGTACCCAAATAATCTTGTTGACTCATCCTATACTCGTATGTGGCCAAAGCATAAATTGAAGAGAAAACACACACACAAAAAAACTCAAACTTGTATCTCAAACAGACCGTTTAAAAATTGCTTGCCTTTACCTCCGAGGATGATTTTGGTATTTTATTAGGATCCCCATTAGCTGTTGAAAAAGCAGCAGCTACTCTTCCTGGGGTCCACACAAAACATGACATAATACATAACAGCTCAAGGACAGAACTACATTAATTTAAAAATAATAATTTTGAAAAAAGGCACACATAGCCTACGTATCAATACCAATAGAAAAAAATATCTAGGTCAAATAGGGGATAGGCGTTGTGCCGTGAGGTGCTGCTTTATCTGTTTTTGAAACCAGGTTTGCTGTTCATTTGAGCAATTTGAGATGGAACGGAGTTCCATGAAATAATGGCTCTATATAATACTGTACGCCTTCTTGAATTTGTGCCGGATTTGGGGACTGTGAAAAGACCCCTGGTGGCATGTCTAGTGGAGTAAGTGTGTGTCAGCTCCGTGTAAGTTGACTATGCAAACAATTTGGGATTTTCAACACATTGTTTCTCATAAAAAGAAGTGATGCAGTTAGTCTCTCCTCAACTCTTAGCCAAGAGAGACTGGCATGAATAGTATTTTTCAGCCCTGTGATTACAATGAAGAGCAAGACGTGCCCCTTGCAGCACTCTACCGGACAATAATCAAGATAAGACAAAACTAGAGCCTGCAGGACTTGCTTTTTGGAATGTGGTGTTAAAGTAGAGCATCTCTTTATTATGGACAGACCTCTTCCCATATTTACAACCATTGACAAGTACATTAGTGTAGTTTGAGAAACAGACACCTCAAAAGTCCTCAACTGGCAGCGTCATTAAATAGTACCCGTAAAACAGTGAAGAGGAACTCCAGGATGCTGGCCTTCTAGGCAGAGTTCCTCTGTCCAGTGTCTGTGCTCTTTTGCCCATCTTAATTTTTTATTTTTATTAGCCAGTCAGATATAGCTTTTTCTTTGCAACTCTGCCTAGAAGCATTCGGAGTCACCTCTTCACTGTTGACGTTGAGACTGGTGTTTTGTGGGTACTATTTAATGACTTGTGCGGCGTCTGTTTCTCAAACTAGACACTAATGTACTTGTCCTCTTGCTCAGTTGTGCACCGGGGCCTCCCACTCCTCTTTCTATTCTGGTTAGAGCCAGTTTGCGCTGTTCTGTGAAGGGAGTAGTACACAGCGTTGTACGAGATCTAAAGTTTCTTGGCAATTTCTCGCATGGAATAGCCTTCACTTCTCAGAACAACAATAGACTGACGAGTTTCAGAAGAAAGTTGTTTGTTTCTGGCTATTTTGAGCATGTAATCGAACCAACATATGCTGATGCTCCAGATACTCAACTAGTCTAAAGAAGGCCAGTTTTATTGCCTCTTTAAATCGGTACAACAATTTTCAGCTGTGCTAACATAATTCCTAAAGGGTTTTCTAATGATCAATTAGCTTTTTAAATTATGAACTTGGATTAGCTAACACAACGTGCCAATTGGAACAGAGGATTGATGGTTGCTGATAATGGGCCTCTGTACACCTTTGTAGATATTCCATAAAAATCTGCCGTTTCCAGCTACAAGTCATTTACAGCATTAACAATGTCTACACTGTATTTCTGATCAATTTGATGTTATTTTAATGGACAACTTTTTTGCTTTTCTGTCAAAAACAAGGACATTTCCAAGTGACCCCAAACTTTTGAACGGTAGTGTATATACTGTACCTTATACCATCTATTGCACCTTGCCTATGCCGCTTGGCCATCGCTCATCCATATATTTATATGTACATATTCTTATTCCATCCCTTTACTTAGATTTGTGTGTATTAGGTAGTTGTGGAATTGTTAGATTACTTGTTAGATATTACTGCACTGTCAGAACTAGAAGCACAAGAATTTCGCTATACTCACATTAACATCTGCTAACCATGTGACCAATAACATTTTATTTGATTTCAATTTGTCAATGCCAGGAGGTTTGTCATTATCGATCGTAAACAACACTTTTTCCACCTCTCCCACACTACTATAACTTTACAAATTCAAACTTGCAATGCTTTTCTTTCATCAATTGTTTTTTTATGCATGAATACGATGGCTCATTGTTGACATTTCCTACCTAAGTTTGCCCACTTTGCCAATGAAGTAATCATTAAAATAATTTACAACATCAAATGGTTTTGTGATGAATAAGCCATCTGATTCGATAAGATGGAGTTGAATGTCTTTCTGACCATACCTTGAGTAAATTACATTTTTTCCCCCCCATCATTCTTTATATCATTGATCTTAGCTTCATAATAGTTTGTTAAATCACAATTTCTCAATTTGCAGTAAATCAGCCAGTCAGATGTACAGCTAGACTTATTAGCCACTTCTTTTGCCCCATCTCTTTCAGCCATACATTTTTTCAATTCCTCATCAATCCATGGAGCCTTAACAGTTCTAACAGTCAGTTTCTTAAATAGGTCCATGTTTATCAGTAATTGGAAGAAGCAATTACATAAATTAATCAAGTGCAGCGTCTGGATGCTCCTCATTAATCACATCAGACCAACAAATCTTTTTTAACATCATCCACATAAGAGGCACAGCGAAATCTTTTGTAAGATCTCATATACTATTTTAGGCCCAGCTTTGGAACTTTGGCTTTCCTGGATATAGCCACTATATTGTGATCACTGCATCCAATGGGTACGGATACAGCTTTAGAACAAAGTTCTACAGTATTAGTAAAAATGTGATCGATACATGTGGATGGATCTTGTTCCTGTAGTTTTTATTAACACCCTGGTAGGTTCACTAATAACCTGAACCAGATTACAGGCATTGGTTACAGTGAGAAGCTTCCTCTTGAGCGGACAGCTTGATGAAAACCATTCAATATTCAGGTCCCCAAGAAAGTAGACCTCTTGGTTTACATCACATACACCATCAAGCATTTCACACATTATTTAGATACTGACTGTTAGCACTTGGTGGCCTATAGCAACACCCCAAAGTAAAAGGCTTTAGATGTGCCAAGTGAGCCTGCAACCACCACTTCAATAACACTTCTCTAAGCATTACAGGGATATGGCTCTGAATATATACACAGCAACACCTCCCCCATAAGCATTCCTGTCTCATCTGTTGATGTTATCTCCTTGTATTGCTACTGCTGTATCATCAAGTGAATTATCTAAGTGAGTCTCAGAAATGGCTAATATACAGTTACTTTTTCTTGCATGTGAACCCTTTGGAATTACCTGTATTTCTACATACATTTGTAAATGTTGATCTTCCTCTAAGTCACAACAATAGACAAACAGTGGGCTTAAACAAATAACACACCAATTATTGTATTTTTCTTGTCTATATTGAGTACATCATTTAAACATTCCCAGTGTAGGTTGGGGAAAGTATGTGAACCCATTGGCTGATGACCTCTCCAAAAGCTAATTGGAGTCAGGACTCAGCTAACCTGGAGTCCAATCAATGAGACAAGATTGGAGATGTTAGTTAGAGCTGCCCTGCAATATAAAAACTCACAAAATCTGAGTTTGCTGAAGCTGAATGAAGCATTGCCTGATGTGAAACATGCCTCGAACAAAAGAGATCTCAGAAGACCTAAGAATAGTTGACTTGCATAAAGCTGGAAAGGGTTACAAATGTATCTCTAAAAGCCTTGACGTTCATCAGTCCATGGTAAGACAAATTGTCTATAAATTGATAGAGTTCAGTACTGTTGCTACTCTCCCTAGGAGTGGGATGTCCCCACGCGCTCTGGCGGCTTTCATGGCTGGGATCAGTTCTTTCCTCTTCTGGCCCACAGCTCCAGGAAGGTACTTGAAGTTCTTGGCTCTTTCCAGAACAGCTACCTTGTCCTTGAACCTCAGAAACTTGACCACTATCGGCCTGGGCCTGTCACCTGGGCCCGTCACCTGGGCCGGTGGTGGTTTTTCCAGTCCTGTGGGCGCATTCCACCTCAATCTTTTGGTGGTCAATCTTCAATTTCTCAGAGATAATTTCCCTCACTTTGTCCTGTTTTTCAGGTCCTGGATCTCTCTAGTCAGGTCATCTTATTTGAATCGTCAAAAACACTGTCGATTCTGCTGGTAGAACAATTTTTATTAGTTAAAAAAAATCCTTCAGCTGTAATAGAGAGACCCCACTGTCCTCAACAGTACTCCCACTGGCTTTGGTCTTTGTCATGGTAGCAGGCAACGTAGGTTACCCCTCGCAGTTACAGACAGGGCAGGTCACAGGGAAGATTGAACACAACAAACAGCAGGGATTTAGACAGCCACAAACCCGGGACAATCCACGGTTCCAGCCACAATGGCTAACCATGTCACGGGCTGCTTTCAAGCCTTCAAGGAACCCCGCTAGCTTGATAGGCTGAAACTAGTTTTGGCCTGCCTGGTGACATCACTAGGCAGTAAATTTGTTCCAAACTTTCAGCCAATAACAACTAGTTTTCAGTTTTCCCTTCTCAGATCACTCCCAGACAGTCCTAGCAAAATCCTTGCTCAAGAAATTGCTCTTTGCTAAGAACCTATTTTTGTTTCTTTTTGACCACTAACACTTTACACTCGTGGGAATTGGCCTATATAGATAGGGCTATATTGAAATGTTTCTTACAGAAAAAATTATGAAAAGCATATGCTTAACCATGGTAGCAATTGAAAAGGAACAGTTTGGAGATAATGGGAAAATTATTAGACCAAAATGTGAGGACAACAGTTCACCTGACAAGACAGAATCCAAAACATTACGCTGTTGATTTTATATGTGCATTTTAGATGTACTGTACTATGCCGTATTTGTTGATAACGAAATCTGAACATGTGGGGTAGGTGCAACATAAGACAAAAAAATGACAGGGGTTTGAGTGAGAGGACTAACTGGTGTCTCCCAAGTGGCCACACACACACCTCCAAAATGTACACAGTTCCAAAGCAATTTCAATGCACTTTTATGACTCCCAGAATAGTCTTCAACTATAAGGTACTTTTTTGAGCTCTCCTATCTGTGCCGTTCAGAAACTAGAGCGAGCACACTTGTACACACTTACTGTTGTTTACGCAATCCAAAAACAGACCAATATAAATCACAATCTGGGTCAGTTGGGCATGATTTGAAAGCTTGTTCTATTGCCAACATGAACATATTGCCAAAAGCGAAATTATAAAATATGATCTTACAGTGTTAGGCTTTCACAAGGCAATTCAGAGAAACAGATGGTAACTTTGGTGCACATAGAAAGCAGTCATCAGTGCCTTCAGTTGCCAAGGCAAATTTTCTTCACAATTTAAAAATAATAATAATAATAATAATAATAATAAGGCTCATTCTGTTCAGAACAACCCAGGGTATGACGACATGTAATCTTGTACATCAAACATAGTGATCATAAATGGTGACGCTGATGATTTGGAGACGTGAAGTGCACATGTTTTTGGCTAGCTTGTCTGACATCAAAATCGGTATTTATTATAATCCTCAATGTCTCATCTTTCAAAATAAAATTCTTAAATTTCCAGCATTTCCCTGACATTTTTTTTTTGCAAAAGTTGCCCAATTACTGGGAGGGATGGGGTCAACTTCTTGTTGCATTCGGTGCTCAAATTCAGTACGTTTGCCAGTCAAAACCCATGCAGCGCTTTGAAGTGCAGAGCCAGACCTCTAACGTCATGTATAACATGTTACTGTACAGCCACTAAATCTGCCATTTTCGACCCGTATGAGTTTGAAGGGCTACTTGAAAACAGAGATACTTAATTGTTACCCAGAAATGATTTGATATCAAGATAAAAACAGCTGCACTAGACCTTTAACTAAATGCATTATACCAGTAGCCAGGGCCAGCCCTGGCCTTTTGGGGGCCATAAGCGAGATTTTTTACTGGCTCCTGTCTTGACAGCGGAGATAATGTTTTTGTTTTAAAATGTTAATTTCCTGCAATTCTACACATTTTGCTATGACTTATGCCATGTTAATATGATATCAATGGGGGCCCCCCTTGAGGTCATTGGCCCTGATCACATGCCCTGATTGATTGCCCAGACGGTATTCAGACATCATTACTACAAGTTTAGATAGCTGGCAAAAAATCATTAGTCGACATGGCTTATCGAGTGACTTACATAACGAGAAAAACTATTGATGAAAATGTCACCTTGTGTATACTACCACTCTAACTCAGTAACGAGAGCCCGACTGAGTTCCTAAAAAATATATTTAATTGTTTTGGGGTCGGGGGCCCGGTTTTTGGAAATTGTCCATGGGCATATAAAAGGCCGCTAGTTGCCCATCCCTGGACCTTGGGATTTTCTCTCTTTGGTTTTGGATTTTGCTATGGGCCCTCAATCTAAAGTCTTCCATGCATTCTAGGAGACACACATCCTTGGTATAGCCATGCTATTCTAAAAGTTTATGACATGGCCTCCATTTTAATGTCAGTTGAAATCAAAGCCAGACAAACCTTCCAGCCAAAACTATGCAATAAACTATACAGGTGCATATACAACAGTCTGACAGTATTTCTATTCCTCTGATAGTAACTGTGTACTCCCTTTGTAACCCTGACAGTCTCGTCCATAAGCCGGCTCTCTGGAGACAAGGTTACCCTAGTGTTAGTAGCAGTGCTCTGACATAGTAACCTCCCGTACTACCCCAGTTGAAAAGCTTTCCTCACCTCTTGGCGATTGATCTCCTTGGACGACAGCATCTGGTGTCCAAGCCGCACGTCAAAGGTCTCGCTCCACAGCTTGCTGTCACGCCGCTTGGTGTTGGCAGGCGGGGCCGGCCGCGTCCATGGTCTGGGAGGCATGACCGACTCTGTCCGACTCTCACTGCGGAAGCTGATGGAACGCTGCGGAATAGAGAGAGAGAGAGACACACAGGAAGGTGAGTGGTCCTGTGCGAGTGATTGAGAGAAGAGTATGAAAAGACAAAGATTAGAAAAATTGTCATTCATAGGACATCAACTAGGAAGGATATAAAAAAGACCATACCAACACATTTGTTCTCATATGCCACTTACCTTATGTCTGATATCTGTATGTTACTGTACTATTGTCTAGATTATCCTGTCTGTAATGTTATTCTATTCAAACACTGTGCAACAATAGTGAGGTCAGAATAATCCAGAACACAACACAACAAGACATCATACACAGGTCAGATGAGGGCTGGCTTACTTAGTGGATGATGGTCTGGAAAGTGATTGATTTGGACTTAGAACATAACAGATAAGCTGGCTATGGCTGGGCCTTCTAGGTCGGCCAATCACGCTATTCATGTTTTTTGTAGACATACATGGTGTAATTTCAATTGCATTGACTCAAATGGCTGTCTTAGTCATTAGGAGATAAGACATTAAGGGGGTACATACTGTGCCTTCAGAAAGTATTCATAGCCCTTGACTTATTCCACATTGTTATGTTACAGCCTAAGTTCATTTCTTTCTCTCTCACCCATCTACACACCCCACAAATAACCGTAATTACAAAGTGAACAAAGTGTTTTTACAACGTTTTGCAAATGTACAAATTAAATACCTCATTTGCAGTAGTCACATCAATACATGTTACAATCACATTTGGTAGTGATTACAGCTGAGAGTCTTTCTGGAAAAGTCTCAAGTCTCTCGCTTTGCACACCTGGATTGTACAATATTTGCACATTATTCAAAAAATTATTCAAGCTCTGTCAAGTTGATCATTGCTAGACAGCCATTTAAGTATTGCCATAGATTTTCAAGCCGATTTAAGTCAAAATTGTAACTAGGCCACTCAGGAACATTCAACGTCGTCTTGGTAAGCAACTCCAGTGTATATTTAGCCTTGCGTTTTAGCTTATTGTGTTGCTCAAAAAGGTGAATTTGTCTCCCAGTATCTGTTGGAAAGCAGACAACCAGGTTTTCCTCTAGGATTTTGCCTGTGCTTAGCTCTATTCCATTTCTTTTTATCCTAAAATACTCCCTAGTGCCATAACATGATGCACCCATCACTATGCTTGAAAATATGAAGAGTGGTACTCAGTTGTGTTTACCCCAAACACAACGCTTTGTTAATGTTAAGTTAATTTCTTTACCACATTACGTGCAGTTTTACTTTAGTTCCTTATTGCAAACAGGATGCATGTTTTTGAATATTTGTATTCAGTACAGGCTTCCTTCTTTTCACTCTGTCATTTAGGTTAGTCTTGTATTGAAGGTCCCCAAGAACACCGTAGCCCTCATCATTCTTAAATAGAAGAAGTTTGGAACCGCCAAGACTTACTAGAGCTGGCCGCCTTGCCAAACTGAGCAATCGGGGGAGAAGGGCCTTGGTCAGGGAGGTGACCAAGAACCCGATGGTCACTCTGACAGAGTTCCACTGTGGAGATGGGAGAACCTTCCAGAAGGACTCCACCAATCAGGTCTTTATGGTAGTGGGCAGACGAAAGCCACTCCTCAGTAAAAGGCACATGACAGCCCGCTTAGAGTTCGCCAAAAGGCACCTAAAAAGGACTCGGACCATGAGAAACAAGACTCTCTGGTCTGATGAAACCAAGATTGAACCATTTGGCCTGAATGCCAAGCGTCACGTGTGGAGGAAACCAGGCACCATCCCTACAGTGAAGCATGGTGGTGGCAGCATCATCCTGTGGGGATGTTTTTCAGAGGCAGGGACTGGAAGACTAGTCAGGATCGAGGGAAAGATGAACGGAGCAAAGCACATAGAGATCCTTGATGAAAAACTGCTCCAGAGCACTCAGGACCTCAGAATGGGGTGAACGTTCACCTTCGAACAGGAAGCAAACAGCAAGGACAACGCAGGAGTGGCTTCAGGACAAGTATCTGAATATCCTTGAGTGGCCCAGCCAGAGCCCGGACTTGAACCCGATCGAACATCTCTGGAAAGACCTGAAAATAGCTGTGCAGCAACGCTCAGGCATCCAACCTGACAGAACTTGAGAGGTTCTGCAGGGAAGAATGGGAGAAACTCCCCAAATACAGGTGTGCCAAACTTGTAGCATTATACACAAGCCTCAAGGCTGTAAATGCTATCAAAGGTCCTTCAACAAAGTACTGAGTAAAGGGTCTGAATACTTATGTAATTGTGATAGTTTTTTATATTTAATACAATTGCAAAAATGTCAACCTGTTTTTGCTTTGTCATTATGGGGTATTGTGTGTAGATTGATTAGGAATAAAAACAATATAATCCATTTCAAAATGTGGAAAAAGTCAAGGGGTCTGAATACTTCCCTAATGCACTGACTTTTTAAGCAAACGTTTAATCTTGAATGTATTTACGCTCTCCTAACAAAGGGTTGAATACTTAGACTCAAGACGTTTCAGCTTTTCATTTTGTATTCATTTTGAGAAAAAAAAACAATTCCACTTTGACATTATAGGGTATCAAGTGTAGGCCAGGGACCAAAAATCTAAATTGAATCAATTTTTATTTCAGGCTGTAACAAAAGAAAATCTGGAAAGTCAAGGGGTATGAATACTTTCTGAAGGAACTGTACTCATGACAAGTCTAACAATGCATTATTACCGCATCATAATGCCGCAGACCTTCAGGCTAAAAAAAAAAAGTTTGTGTTACCAATGATATTTAACACTTTATCTGTAGTGTTTTGTCCTGTGCTCGTACTTGTCAGAATAGTTATTTCAGTAGACTATAATGGTGGTGTAGTGTTGTACCTGCAGTGTTTGTCCGATCCGCTTCAGAGGTGCAGCCTTGACTGGAGGTATGAGGTTGGCCAGCGATGTAACCCGAGAAAGAGGCTTCACCCGCTTGTTACAGGGCTCCTGGAGAGACCAAAGACACTTTGTGATTAATGTTTGTATCCGACTGTGTTAAATGGCAGAGGGGAGACAGCAGATTTTAAAAAAACAGGAGGAAAGATGAAGATAGAAAAAAGGTGGTGGTGGGGCAGATTAAACATGCAGGTTTGTGGAGTCACAGTAGTTAATACCTTCTGTGTCACAATCTCCATTGGATCCCATCAACACCAAAGCTTCAAGACTGGAGCCAGTTTAGGTGAACCAGCAGTACAGACCAGATCTGAGACCAGGAGGATAATATTCATCCTCATCGCACCTAGTCCCCTCTCTATCCCCCCCCGCCCCCGTCACGACCACGGAGCCTCAGCCTTCCTGACCAGCTGTTGCACCGTCAACCAGGGGTTACCCCTGTCCCATCTACACACATCCAAAAACATGTAAGGTCTTCTCCTCTCCTCGGTGCCCCTCAAGGTTACAGTATACAGAGTCAGTCAAACATACAAGGTTTCCGGTAATCAGAACACAGACACAGGTAGCCGGGAAGTGAGCGAGAAATGAAGGATGATGTCTTGTCTGCAACTCCAGCATCTTAACCAGTGAGACGTGCATGTTTCCCTTTTTCTATGATTCCCCCATCCCCTCTTCATTCCCTCCCTCGTTGTCACCTCTGCAGGTTTCTCAGGCTGTGCCTTGGCTTCAGTGTCCTGTTCTTATCACGACAGACGATTTGACCTTACAGCAGGGAAAAGAGGTTTAGAATGCCCTTTGGTTCCTTCCGCAGCACTCCGTCAGGATAACATTAGAAGATGAGATCCGACCTCCAGTCGCTGCAGTCAGTCGGAATCATCAGGGGGGGAAAAAAACAGACTGACGGGAAAATATCTGCAACCTGCAAAACCCCCTTGGCAGCAGCATTATCACTCTATTCTCCCATCCTCCATTTCCCCCCCCTTCTCCTGCTCTCTCCTTGTGACGTCACTGCAGCTATTTGATCAGTATTCTGGGAACACAGTCTTTTCAGACTGGGTACCCCCTTATCACAATTCACACATGCCTGTTTCACACGTTTACACACACACACACACACACAATAGGTCTGGCTATGCAGGAAAAAAGCAGGGCCATTATGACTCATACAAGATACAGGTAACTGCCAAAATAATGGAAACACTTGAGGAAATGAGGGATACAAAGTATACTGAAAGCAGGTGCTTCCCCACAGGTGTGGTTCCTGAGTTAATTAAGCAATTAATATCCCACCATGCTTAGGGACATGTATAAAAATACTGGGCAGGCCATTCTTTTGGCTACCATGGCTATGTCGTCCAATGGGGCATTGGACGACAATGCCCCCCATCCACAGGGCACGAGTGGTCACTGAATGGTTTGATGAGCATGAAAAACGATGTAAACCCTATTCCATGGCTGTGTCAGTCACCAGATCGCAACGCAGTTGAACACTTATGGGAGATTCTGGAGCGATGCCTGAGACAGCATTTTCCACCACCATCAACAAAACACCAAAGGATGGTGGAAGAATGAAGTAGCATCCCTGCAATAGAGTTCCACACACTTGTAGAATCCATGCAGGGGTGCTTTGAAGCTGTTCGGGCTTGTGGTGGCCCAAACCCCGATTAAGACACTTTATGTTGGTATTTCCATATATATATATATATATATATAATATAGCCCTTATATTCTCTCAACTGGAGAGAAATGAGTGTCAGTACAATTCAGACTTTACAAATGGTGTCAATTTGAACAGTATCTATCATCAACTCCAAACGTGATCCATTCCCAGTTAAATCAAACACTACTTGCTTACTTGGGTGCCATTTGTGATTCAGCCTAAGTCCCCTATTTGCACTATGTAGGGAATATGACTTGTCAGCAGAGATTCATTACTGTGAACTCAATATGTTGTTTCAATTCTTCTTATGCAATCCAACCACCATAATCTGCAGACTAACTGATATTAGCGATAGGACCTCGGGCTCTGCAATCTGTTCATGTGGCAATCAATATCATCAGCAGCAGCATCCCATCTCAGTGAAATGCCAGTCACTTAGTCGTTGATCTTTACAGGGGAGAGAGATGAGGGAAAGGGGGATACCTAGTCAGTTGTACAACTGAATGGAGTAAATGAAATGAGTCTTCTGCATTTAACCCAACCCCTCTGAATCAAAGAGGTGCGGAAGGCGGCCCTGGAAAAAATAAAAATAAAAATCGACTGATAGTACAGTCGTGGCCAAAGGTTTTGAAAATGACAAACATTAATTTCCAAAGTCTCCTGCTTCAGTGTCTTTAGATATTTTTGTCAGATGTTACTATGGAATACTGAAGTATAATTACAAGCATTTCATAAGTGTCAAAGGCTTTTATTGACAATTACATGAAGTTGATGCAAAGAGTCAATATTTGCAGTGTTGACCCTTCTTTTTCAAGACCTTTGCAATCCACCCTGGAATGCTGTCAATTAACTTCTGGGCCACATCCTGACTGATGGCAGCCCATTCTTGCATAATCAATGCTTGGAGTTTGTCAGAATTTGTGGGTTTTTGTTTGTCCACCCGCCTCTTGAGGATTGACCACAAGTTCTCAATGAGATTAAGGTCTGGGTAGTTTCCTGGCCATGGACCCAAAATATCGATGTTTTGTTCCCCGCGCCACTTAGTTATCACTTTTGCCTTATGGCAAGGTGCTCCATCATGCTGGAAAAGGCATTGTTCGTCACCAAACTGTTCCTGGATGGTTGGGAGAAGTTGCTCTCGGAGGATGTGTTGGTACCATTCTTTATTGATGGCTGTGTTCTTTGGCAAAATTGTGAGTGAGCCCACTCCCTTGGCTGAGAAGCAACCCCACACATGAATGGTCTCAGGATGCTTTACTGTTGGCATGACACAGGACTGATGGTAGCGCTCACCTTGTCTTCTCCAGACAAGCTTTTTTCCGGATGCCCCAAACAATCGGAAAGGGGATTCATCAGAGAAAATGACTTGACCCCAGTCCTCAGCAGTCCAATCCCTGTACCTTTTGCAGAATATCAGTCTGTCCCTGATGTTTTCCCTGGAGAGAAGTGGCTTCTTTGCTGCCCTTCTTGACACCAGGCCATCCTCCAAAAGTCTTCGCCTCACTGTGCGTGCAGATGCACTCACACCTGCCTGCTGCCATTCCTGAGCAAGCTCTGTACTGGTGGTGCCCCAATTCCGCAGCTGAATCAACTTTAGGAGACGGTCCTGGCGCTGGCTGGACTTTCTTGGGCACCCTGAAGCCTTCTTCACAACAATTGAACCGCGCTCCTTGAAGATCCGATAAATGGTTGATTTAGGTGCAATCTTACTGGCAGCAATATTCTTGCCTGTGAAGCCCTTTTTGTGCAAAGCAATGATGACGGCACGTGTTTCCTTGCAGGTAACCATGTTTGACAGAGGAAGAACAATGATTCCAAGCACCACCCTCCTTTTGAAGCTTCCAGTCTGTTATTCGAACTCAATCAGCATGACAGAGTGATCTCCAGCCTTGTCCTCGTCAACACTCACACCTGTGTTAACGAGAGAATCATTGACATGATGTCAGCTGGTCCTTTTGTGGCAGGGCTGAAATGCAGTAGAAATGTTTTTGGGGGATTCAGTTCATTTGCATGGCAAAGAGGGACTTTGCAATTAATTGCAATTCATCTGATCACTCTCCATAACATTCTGGAGTATATGCAAATTGCCATCATACAAACTGAGGCAGCAGACTTTGAAAATTAATATTTGTGTCATTCTCAAAACTTTTGGCCACGACTGTAGATTAGATACACTATATATATTACACACAAAGTATGTGAACACCCCTTCAAATGAGTGGATTCGGCTATTTCAGCCACACCCATTGCTGACAGGTGTATATATTTGAGCACATAGCCATGCAACCTCCATAGACAAACATTGGTAGTACAAAGGCCTTACTGAAGAGCTCAGTGACTTTCAACGTAGCACAGTCATGCAGTATGATGCCACCTTTCCAATGAGTCCTTTAGTCAAATTTCTGCCCTGCTAGAGCTGCCCCAGTCAACTGTCGTTGTGGAGAAGTGAAAACGTCTAGGAGCAACAACGGCTCAGCCGCTAAGTAGTAGGCCACACAAGCTCACAGAACGGGACCGCAGAGTGCTGAAGTGGGTCGCACGTAAAAATCATCCGTCCTCGGTTACAACACTCAGCGAGTTCCAACGGCAGCACAAGAACTGTTCATCAGGAGCTTCATGAAATGGGTTTCCATGGATAAGCAGCCGCACACAAGCCTAAGATCACCATGCGCAATGCCAAGTGTCGGCTGGAGTGGTGTAAACCTCGCTTGCATTGGACTCTGGAGCAGTGGAAATTCGTTCTCTGGAGTGATAAAAAACGCTTCACCATCTGGTAGTACGATGGACGAATCTGGTTTTGGTGGATGCCAGGAGAACACTACCTGCCCCAATGCATAGTGCCAACTGTCAAGTTTGGTGGAGGAGGAATAATGGTCTAGGGCTGTTTTTTATGGTTCGGGTTAGGTCCCTTAGTGAAGGGAAATCTTAACGCTACAGCATACAATTAAATCCTAGAACGATTCTGTGCTTCCAACTTTGTGGCAACAGTTGGGGGAAGGCCCTTTCCTGTTTCAGCATGACAATGCCCTCATGCAAAAAGCGAGGTCCATACAGAAATGGTTGGTCGAGATCAGTGCGGAAGAACCTGACTGGCCTGCACAGAGCCCTGACTTCAACCCCATCGAACACATTTGGAATGAACTGGAACACTGACTGCAAGCCAGGCCTAATTGCCCAACATCAGTGCTCGACCTCACTAATGCTCGTGGCTGAATGGAAGCTTGGAAGTCCCCGCAGCAATGTTCCAACATCTAGCGGAAAGCCTTCCCAGAAGAGTGGAGGCTGTTTATAGCATTAAAGGGGGGGACCAACTCCATATTAATGCCCATGATTTTGGAATGAGATGTTCGACGAGCAGGTGTCCACATACTTTTGTTCCCGTTGTGTAGATAAACGAGGCTCTCGAGATACAGCACCAGTTTGGACACAGCTACACATTCAAGGGTTTTTCTTTATTTTTACATTGCAGAATAATAGCGAAGACATCAACACTCTGAAATAACACATTAAATCATGTGGTAACCCCAAAAAAGTGTTAAACAAAATATATTTTCTTGGAGATTTTTCAAAGTAGCCACCCTTTGCCTTAATGATAGCTTTGCACACTCTTGGCATTCTCTCAACCAGCTTCATGAGGTAGTCACCTGGAATGCATTTCAATTAAACAGGTGTGCCTTGTTAAAAGTTAATTTCTTTCCTTCTTAATGCGTTTGAGACAATCAGTTGTGTTGTGACAAGGTAGGGGTGGTATACAGAAGATAGCCCTATTTGGTAAAAGACCAAGTCCATATTATGACAAGAACAGCTCAAATAAGCAAAGAGAAACAGTCCATCATTACTTTAAGACATGAAGGTCAGTCAAACCGGAAAATTCCAAGAACTTTGAATGTTTCTTCAAGTGCAGTCGCAAAAACCATCAAGCGCTATAATGAAACTGGCTCTCATGAGGACCACCACAGGAAAGGGAGACCCAGAGTTACCTCTCCTGCAGAGGATAAGTTCATTAGTTACCAGCCTCAGAAATTGCAGCCCAAATAAACACTTCAGAGTTCAAGTAACAGACACATCAACATCAACTGTTCATAGGAGACTGCATGAAATCAGGCCTTCATGGTTGAATTGCTGCAAAGAAACCACTACTAAAGGACACCAATAAGAAGAGACTTGCTCGGGCCAAGAAACATGAGCAATGGACATTAGACCGGTGGAAATCTGGACTTTGATCTGACGAGTTCAAATTTGAGATTTTTTTGTTCCAACCTGGCGTGTCTTTGTGAGATGCAGAGTAGGTGAACGGATTATCGCCACATATGTGGTTCCTACCGTGAAGCATGGAGGAGGTGTGATGGTGCTTTGCTGGTGACACTATCTGTTATTTATTTAGAATTCAAGGCACACTTAACCAGCATGGCTACCACAGCACTCTGCAGCGATATGCCATCCCATCTGGTTTGCGCTTAGTGGGACTATCATTTGTTCTTCAACAGGACAATGACCCAACACCTCCAGGCTGTGGTCTATTTCACCAAGGAAATTTCAATATTTTACCAAGGGAGTGCTGCATCAGATGACCTGGCCTCCACAATCATCCGACCTCAACCCAATTGCAATGGTTTGGGATGAGTTGGACCGCAGAGAGGAAAAGCAGCCAACAAGTGCTCAGCATAAGTGGGAACTCCTTCAAGACTGTTGGAAAAGCCTTACAGGTGAAGCTTGTTGAGAGAATGCCAAGAGTGTGCAAAGCTGTTATCAAGGCAAAGGGTGGCTATTTGAAGAATCTAAAAAATACACTTTTTTGGTTACTACATTATTCCATGTGTTATTTCATAGTGTTGATGTCTTCTATTACTCTACAATGTAGAAAATAGTAAAAAATAAACAAACACTTGAATGAGTAGGTGTGTCCAAACTTTGACTGGTACTGTATGTATATATAAAAAAAATACTCCATACTTCAAAAGCAATAATAACACTAAAAATGCGATTCATGTAATTTACTCCTATATCATGACATTTACTTTATGTATTTATATTTTTTACTTGAAAAATAGTGAAATCATCCAAACCAGTGCAGCGTGGCATTAAATGTGCTCTATCGTGGTAATTCACTATATTGTTTAGTCAACATTTCATAAAAAGATTAAATGTATTCCTTAGGACTCCACATTTTTCAACAGTTTGATTAAATATCCACAACAAACGCGCAACAAAGTAGTAGGGCAGTGTATGTCCTATAAACTGTCTGCCTCCACTTAGTGTGCAAGTACGTGCATGCGCGAAGGTACATTTTCACCGTGTACAAACTGCAACAATTGAATGCAATCGATAATAGTTATATCGCAAATTAAACTCCCTACCTCCACTTCTTTAGCCGGGTGGATGTTTCTGTTGACTGTCTGCACCTCCAGTGCGCAGTTCATCCTCTTCACGATGAGGTAATAGGGATAATCCTTTGCCACCATGCTGCTGTCACCTTCCCCGTCCACGGAGGTTATAAACGCAGCAGGGTAGTCACATGCACTTCTTCCAGCAGTTACTGTGCTCGCGAAGGTTACGAGAAGTCAAGTTCAAATAGTGTAAAATCAAACCGCTCTTCCTGCCAACTCATCCCAGGCGAGTTGCGTGCGCCTACTCCGCTGTTGTGGGAACTGCGACTGCCAGGAACGAAATCCTCCTACTATATGCGCTCAGTGTGTAAATTGCACTCAGGATCAGAGAGCGGGTGAGGGCGTCGCGCATTGGAGAGAAATATCTCCTTACCCACATCCGATCTGAATAGAGCTAAACTGAGCTGCAGAATGTGCCCAGCCATGCGTTAGGCCTATGTGCATTTATACTTTTAAAGCACTGCAGGTGCATCCGTTTTTCTATTTGCGCCATTTGAAATCCTCTGTCATGATAGACTCTCACGCACACCTCTCCGCTACCCTGTTCTAATAACAGTGTGTTCTGTGCAGTATGGGAAAGCCAGTTATCCTATTAAGAGTAATGTCAGTTAACCCAGAACTAAAGTCTAGCGTAATTGGTCAGACGCTCGATTAAATTCTGGGTCCATACCTGTTAAGCGAACAGATAGAACAAGGATCAGAAGCGGAATGAAGAGCTCCACCCTCTCTCTTTGCAAGTAACAGGTATTGTGCAGAAAATCTCCCCCCTTTGCCAGAATCCCCCTTCGCGTGAACGCGCACACACTCAAAATCTTCATTGCTGCGACTTGCTTGCTAGTTGAGATTTCTGCTTTGCACTCCGTTGTCAGTTCAGCCAACATTTCACTGATCTTAGTAGCAGAAAGCATTTTTTATTTGTCCTTCAAGGCAGCTGTCTATGAATACGCTAGGCTGCGTTTCATTGTATTTTTAATGGCGTTTTGATCGCGTGGGTGGCAGTCGTAATGTCTGCAGTTTTCGGTTTGGCTATTTGATTCAAGTGTATTAGTCTAGCAATAAATCTCTTTGCCAAAAATCGGCATCTCTCCCATGTCTTATTCGACTAGTAGTTGTTCTGAAATGTTTATTGCTTGCCTACATTTGACTCCCTATATGTTTAATATAACACACATACATTAATTATTCATTTCGGTTGCCTATCCTGACAAGAAGTTTGTTCTATAGAAAGCATTTGACTCTGATGTGTGCCACGAAGTATTTGACTCTAGTAACACAATTAAGGAAATTAGAAGGGGGAGGGGGCATTTTGGCAGGGAAGAAAATGGCCTTGACGAAATCCCCCCCCCCCCCATTCCAATTATCTTAATTTTGTGGCTAGAGTCAAATACTTTCTGTGGCAAACGTTACTGGTCAACATGAGCTACCAAAATGATTATGAAGTGTGCCAGGGCTTGCAGTCCCAAGATAGAGGGAGGGGAGGGGAGGGGGGATTTTGGCAGGCAAGAAAATGGCCTTGCCAAAATCCCCCCTCCCCCCTTCTAATTTCCTTAATTTTGTCACTAGAGTCAAATACTTTCTGTGGCACACATCAGAGTCAAATACTTGTCTCAAAGTCTTGAGACATAAACCTAAATCTGACACCTCCACATGGGGTTCCTTGCCTTGCATGTTTTCCTTTTATGATTTGGTCCAGTCATTATTATAGAAATAAAAGCAGAGAAAACAACATTAATTCAACCCCCTAGTAGCTCGCCATGAACAGCAGCAACTTCCGGTTCAGTGAGCAGAGGTGGGGTGCCTTGCACATCACATCTGCAGCTCCTGTTTCAGCCAACAAGAAATTGATCCCAGTTTTAAGTCTTTGTTCTGGAGGGTTGAGAAGTTCCTGGCTTTGTGTTTTCTTAACAGACCAGGGAAGTGTGTGTGTGTGCGTATGTTTGTCTGTGCATGTGTGCCTGCATGTGTGTGTGTGTGTGTGTGTGTGTGTGTGTGTGTAAGAGTGCATGTGTGGACGAGCCCAGGCCCCAGCCAGTCCTCACCCCTAAAGCTACTGCCTGCCTGTAAACAAACACTGGCTTTCATATTGTCACTCAGTGAAGTGTCATTTAACATGTTTAATTCACTCACAAACTTCATCTGAAAGTTTCCGTATTGATTATTTTAAATGCAAGAACATATTTTAGAACAGTAATCTCAGTAAGACATTTGCTAACATGATTGCCATTGCTAGCTAGATACAGTTGAAGTCGGAAGTTTACATACAAAGAGTAAAGATTCCCTGTCTTAGGTCAGTTAGGATCACCACTTTATTTTAAGAATGTGAAATGTCAGAATAATAGTAGAGAGAATGATTTATTTCAGCTTTTATTTCTTTCATCACATTCCCAGTGGGTCAGAAGTTTACATACACTCCACGAGTATTTGGTAGCATTGCCTAGCATTGCCTTTAAATTGTAACTTGGGCAAAATGTTTCAGGTAGTCTTAAACAAGCTTCCCACAATAAGTTGGGTGAATTTTGGCTCATTCCTCCTGACAGTAATGGTGTAACTCAGTCAAGTTTGTAGGCCTCCTTGCTCGCACACACTTTTTCAGTTCTGCCCACAAATGTTCTATACGATTGAGGTCATGGCTTTGTGATGGACACTCCAATACCTTGACTTTGTTGTCCTTAAGCCATTTTGCCACAACTTTGGAAGTATGCTTGGGGTCATTGTCCATTTGGAAGACCCATTTGCGACCAAGCTTTAACTTCCTGACTGATGCCTTGAGATGTTGCTTCAATATATCTACATAATTTTCCTCCCTCATGATGCCATCTATTTTGTGAAGTGCACCAGTCCCTCCTGCAGCAAAGCACCCACACAACATGATGCTGCCACCCCCGTGCTTCACGGTTGAGATGATGTTCTTCAGCTTGCAAGCCTCCCCCTTTTTCCTCCAAACATAACGATGGTCATTATGGCCAAACAGTTCTATTTTTATTTCATCAGACCAGAGGACATTTCTCCAAAAAGTACGATCTTTGTCCCCATGCTCAGTTGCAAACCATAGTCTGGCTTTTTTATGACGGTTTTGGAGCAGTGGTTATGTCTATATAGGAATCATTTTACGGTGGATATAGATACTTTTGTACCTGTTTCCTCCAGCATCTTCACAAGGTCCTTTGCTGTTGTTCTGGGATTGATTTGCACTTTTCGCACCAATGTACGTTCATTTCTAGGAGACAGAATGCGTCTCCTTACTGAGCGGTATGACGGCTGCGTGGTCCCATTATGTTTATACTTGCGTACTATTGTTTGTACAGATGAACGTGGTACCTTCAGGCATTTGGAAATTGCTCCCAAGGATGAACCAGACTTGTGGAGGTCTACAATTTCTTTTCTGAGGTCTTGGCTGATTTCTTTTGATTTTCCCATGATGTCAAGCAAAGAGGCAGCGAGTTTGAAGGTAGGCCTTGAAATACATCCACCTCCAATTGACTCAATTTATGTCAATTAGCCTATCAGAAGCTTCTAAAGCCATGACATAATTTTCTGGAACTTTCCAAGCTGTTTAAAGGCACAGTCAACTTAGTGTATGTAAACTTCTGACCCACTGGAATTGTGATGCAGTGAATTATAAGTGAAATACTTAAACAATTGTTGTAAAAATTACTTGTGTCATGCACAAAGTAGATGTCCTAACCGATTTGCCAAAACTATAGTTTGTTAACAATAAATTTGTGGAGTGGTTTTAATGACTCCAACCTAAGTGTATGTAAACTTCCGACTTCAACTGTAGATAGCTAAAATGGTTGCCTAGTAACACACATCTTAAGAAGATTTCTAAGATGTTTGAGAAGTTCGTAAGAAAATCATTAAATCTTAAGATATTGTTGAGGTATTACAATTACGAACTATCTTATTTTTTTCTTAAGAAGCTTTTTAAGTTTTTGCATAAGAAGTGTTTTGTGAATCTCGGCCCTGCTGTCTTTATCAGCATCATAAAAAATTTAAAAAAAACATGAGCTGGCGCACACCCAGAATAATAGTTTGTGTGGAGGTGCTGACTAACGGCGAATAAACTATCATAATAAAGAAAGTCGCACACTCCATGTGTAATCTCCCAGCAATTTAATGGGTATTTACCAACGTTTCAGCATCACTGTGCCTTCCTCAGGGTACCCAAAATCAGACAAAAGAAAATAGTCGTTCTATCCTGACCTGGCTGGCTGGCTGGGGACTTTATAGGATAACTCACTGACCCCTGGATTATGTCTCGGTCCAACCTGTTTTTGTCAGCCATACTACAGCTTCCTGTTTGTTCAGCAATCAGTCTAATAAATAGGTCAATAGATAAAACGCAGGTACAGTGAGATGACACAAATACAAACATGATATACAGTAGGTGATATGATTACTCAAAAGGAGCTCAAGAGGAAAGAATAGGTACAACTACCAAGAATTAGAACTATACTATTCATGTGTCATATTGTGCCTAGTGACCCAGTTGAACTTGTTGCGATGGTGCTCCATCTAATAAAAGATCAACATGGGGACCTGTTCTAATTAGTGTACTCCTACAGTGGACCAGCCCTCTGGCAGTCATTGGCATCACTGTGGGCATGGTATTGAAGCACACTACATGAGTAGAATATAATATAACTTTATTGTCCACCCGAGGATTGGCATTTTTCTTTGCATCACCATACAGTAGTAGAACTACATCTGCTGGGAACTTGCAGTTTCTTAATATTTATAACAACTACAGTGTATTCATGTCAATCCCTTTTTGAGTCACTTTTTCTGTAATTTCTTGCTTATCCATTCTCCAACCTCAAGTGTGGTCCAATGTTTTTATCACAGTATCAAGACATTTCTGGGTAACAATTAAGTACCTTAGTGTGATTGTTTTCAATAAAAAAAAATGTCAAAAAGAAACAAAAATAACTTCTTAGCAATGAGCAATTTCTCAAGCAAGAACTAAGCTAGGGCTGTCTGGGAGTGGTCTGAGTGGGAAGGGTGTAATGGGGGAAAAAAAGAAGCTGTTAATGGCAGAGGTTTATTGGTCTTTAACTAATTTACTGCCTGGTGATGTCACCAGGCAGGCCAAAACCCCATCCCACCACAACTGGCTGAAATTTCAGGCGGTCTTTTCAAACAGCTCTTACACTAAAAGAGCATTATGGTCCTGTGTAGCTCAGTTGGTAGAGCATGTACCGTTGACACCAGGCCGGATGGGACCATGGACTCCTGACTCTGCCATCAGCATGACGCAACAGTAACCGCGATTCGTCGGATCAGGCGATGTTTTTCCAGTGTTGGTGATCGCGTGCCCACTGGAGCCGCTTCTTCTTGTTTTTAGCTGATAGGAGAGGAACCCGGTGTGGTCGTCTGCTGTAATATCGATCCTTGTCACGGATGGGCTGAGTTGTGCGTTCTGAGATGCCGTTCTGCACACCACTGTTGTACTGCGCCATTATTTGCCTGTTCGTGGCCAGCCTGTTAACTTGAACGATTCTTGCCATTCTCCTTCGACCTCTCATCAACGAGCGGTTTTCACCCACAGGACTGCCACTGACTAGATGTTTTTCATTTGTCGCACCATTCCCGGTAAACCCTAGACACTGTTGTGTGTGAAAAGCCCAGGAGGCCGGCCGTTTCTGAGATACTGGAACCGACGCTCATTCCATGCTCAAAGTCGGTTAGGTCACTCGTTTTGCCCATTCTAACATTCAATCGAACAGTAACTGAATGCATCGGCGCCTGCCTGCTTGCAAGCCACGGCCACGTGACTCACTGCCTGTAGGAGCGAACCATTTTGATTTTCATAATAAATTGGCCACTGAGTGTAGATTTAAAAAAAAAACAGGAAAATCCAGTTTTTGACTGCACTGTGTCTTTAAGATATATTTGCTAAAATGTATAAAAAACAGTTTTTGCTTTGTCATTATGGGGTATTGTGTGTAGATTGATGAGGGGGAAAAAACAATACATTTTAGAATAAGGCTGTAGCGTAACAAAATGCGGAAAAAGTCAAAGGGTCTGAAATCTTTCCGAGCGCACTGCAACTCTAGTTCATAGGTACAGGAGTGGAGAACAAGAAAGTTCCAGAAGTGCGTGCAGAATAGAAATTTGCTTGCTAAGGATAGCCACCTCATTCCTGAAATCCTCCGCAAGCAAACAATAGCCACAAGGGAAATCAAGATGGTCAATATTGTCCCGGACGAGAGCGTAACAAACATAGCTTCTACAGCGCTGGAAATGTTCGTTAGCTATTCCAGGCAAAGCGGGCTCCATTGCAACCTAGCTAGCTATCTGGTAGCAGGTGTTGACACAAACTCTTATGAACAGAATAAAAATAAATACAATTTCGGAAAACAACAGGCCGAAACAACAAGTCGAGGCGCAGGAGGTATCTGAGTTCGTGACAGGAGTTTGTGACAGGAAATGACATGCTAGATTCAGCCTGCGATTACATCCTGTTTTCAGGTGGAGAAAGAGTTGAGATGAGAGGAGAAGAGGAAGCTGATGATGATGATGATGAGTAGACTGCAAAATAAACAATGTGTTTGTCACAGGGCCGGGGGGGACGGGGAGGTGTCTGTGTCTGTTTGTGTGTCGGTCAGATGTCAGGACTGCTACACGGGTCAACGACTCCGTGTAAAGGCAGAATAGTATCCATCCAGCTCTCCGTATCACATTTCAATAGGACTTGACTCGACTAGCTGGTCAGTGTGAACTTTAAAGTTGTGTCAATATGGACAATCAATACACAAATCAAGTTATGTTAATACAGCTAATCAAATAAAAAAAACTGATTTTTATGGTTGTTGGCAAATATATGTGAAATCTCAGAGACTTTGATATATTGTTTATACTCTTCTCAAGCACCCTACTGCTGATAGACATCTGACCTCAGCTGTTCTATATATATTTTTTAAAACATACATTTTACATAATGGTTATAAGCAAGCAGTATTTATTTTAAATATACTTACATATATTTCTTTATGCAAGTCTGCTAACCAGATTTCCCCCCAAAGTGTGTAAATGATGTGTGATTAAAAAAAGAAGTCTGAATAGCAGGAAGGATGTGTGATGATTACAGTATGTTATCCAACAGCCTTTTGTGCCCTTTTCCAGCCTTCATCAGGGTTAACAAAGATCTATTAGATATTCCAAGACTATTTAAGTGTGTGATGTTTTTTTCCCTTATTCAACAACATACTAGAGCAGTCAGTCAGTCAGACCGGCTTTCTGGACCTGACTGAAACCTGTGTCAGTTTGTTATCAGTGAGAAAGGAAAATCGGATCTGATGGTGTTCTGAAGGCACACTATTAATACATGACCTTTATGATAACCTTCCACCCACCAGAGAGATCAAATGGCAGCTCTGCAGATCCATGTCAGTCCGAGTAGATCATGATAACTCTTCACACCCCATGCCTGTACAAAAACCTGCCCTCTGGCACCTGTATTAATCTGAAAGTGACTTTCAAACAACATTGAATGAGGGAACACAAGACAGATTCATGCTTCTATATTTTTATAATTTTTTTTAAATAGAAAGTATTGGAAACCTGGATGTGAGTCAGATAGATGTCATTTCTGACCTATCCAACCCAATATTCTATTTCTATGGTCTGAGTTCTGAACACTGAGGGAGCTCAGCTCAGTCAAGCTTGTCTGGCAGGGTTGAGTAATGCTGTGAGCCTGATGAAGTGCAGAGTGAAGTAGTCGACTGAACTTCCTGCATATTACATTGGTCTGATGCTCTGATGAGTGGAGATGAGAGACTGTGCTAATTAGCTAGGGACTCACACAGTCCCGTGGTGTTGAGAGGAGTGTGTGTGTGTGTGTGTGTTTTTGCATGTGTGTATGTGTTTTAGATGGCATTGTGTGGGTGTTGTTGGGGTTGAAAGAAAGACTCATTGAACCATATAACAGATGCTTAATTCTTCATTGTCCATTAATTTAATTAGAGGCTGTGTGTGTGTGTGTGTGTGTGTGTGTGTGTGTGTGTGTGTGTGTGTGTGTGTGTGTGTGTCTGAAACAAAGATGTGTCCGTGTGTTTGTGTGTGTAGGCAGGCTTGGTGTTCTACAAACAAGGCTCACACCAGGAGAGCAGCTCTGTGTCCCGACAATCAAATTATAGTCTGTTACATCCAGTATGTCGATTTACCGTAGTGCAAATGACAGGACTGACTGACTGGGCGTTCTCTCTGTTCTCTCTGTCCATGTCTAACAGCCTGCTATTTTACTATTCATCTGGCACATGACTACAATGCAATACAATTAAACCCCCACCCCACCCTCCTCGCTGACACCCTCTCATCACGGTTGTCATTATCAGTTCCAGCGATTGACATTAAGGGTTGTCCTATTGCCTGGGGCAGGTGAACTGAGCAGTTGGGCAAGTTATATGAAAACAACCAAACTGCAAAGAATTCCTAGCCTACAAATTATATTTCTGGTTCATCCCCATTGTTTAAGTGAAATACAGATCATTTGCGGCAGTTGGGCAAGTTGAGCTTACTCTGAGAATGTTTTCTGGTCGCAACCAAAATACAAGGAATTCCAGTACTGATCTTTCTGATTCCTCCCCTACTGTATATGTAGGTGAAAGGCAGGCAATGCAGTATATTGCACTTCTGCGTGTAAACAGTTCATTGAAATGTTCGGGCAAGTGATCATAATCTTTGGGTAATGATAAAATACTCCTGACTTGCTCGATGGGCAAGTGCCTTTCAGAATTTATTGTCATTATGCTTATGTTTCAGTGAATACTGCATGTGTGTGTGTTACTCTGCATCAGGGTCTTTTCACCGTCTCATCATGTCAAAAGCCCTTCATCGTTGTAGCCATGTCCATATTGGCTTTTCTAGTACATCTAGGGCAGGGATGGGCAACTCCAGTCCTCGGAACCGGAGTGGTGTTACACTTTTTCCCCATCCCTAGCAAACACAGCTAAACGATTTGCATTTTAAACTGAAGATCATGATTAGTTGATTATTGGAGGTGTGTTAGCTGGGGCTGGGGCAAAAGTGTGACACCAATCAGGCCCCCGAGGACTGGAGTTGCCCATTCCTAATCTAGGGCATGGTATTTGTTTTCGCACAGTAGATCAATGTTATAGAGGAGGGCTCTCAGTTAGGACCTTCCTTTATCACAACAGGGTCATGTTCATTAGGCACCAAATGGAAGAAAACAGGAAAACAGGGAGAGACCTGTCCAATAAGAAATGCTTGTTTTCATTTTCAGTTCCAAATGTTTTGCTACGGTATGCACAAATGAATTCAACCAAAGCCTTTAGTTTAGATCAGTGAGTTTCTTAAGCTCTGGAACAAATAACCTATTTAGTAACCAAAGAGAAACCCAAACTCAACACAAACACATTTGTGTGTTTTCCCCATTACTGAACAATTGCTAATCATAGTCACTCATTGTTCAACCAGCATGTATTGTAACAGAATGTTTAGCTTCACAATGTCCTGATGTACTTTGTTTGATTTCACATTCTACCTGATGTATTGTCAGTTTCAAAATAGATAAGTAGTAATATGTGGGCTATAAACACAAGGCAGTCCACACACACACACACACACACACACACACACACACACACACACACACACACACACACATATATATATATACACGCCTTTCCTGTCCACATCGCTCACCTCTTGCGCTCAAAGCCATACATCAGGACAGAGGTAGAGATTAGAAGCCGTTACTCTAATAAGCATCTAGTAAAGAACAACACACTGAGCAACACACTGGCTGTTAGCTGTTACCCAGAAAACATCTTCACATTGGCACGATGTGGGCCCAATCAAGGCTAAAATATTGGCTGCACGTTGGCCCCCAAGGCATTTGCCCAGTGTGGCCCAGTATAGGCAGCCCTCTGGTAAAGGCAGCCCTCTGGTAAAGGCAGCCCTCACTTTGCCAGAAATAAGTCCGTCTTTTCCCAGCAAACATGCCCACATTGGCACGATGTGGGCCCAATGCAGGCTAAAATATTAACCCCATATAGGCTGCCCAACATTGGGCCGATGCGCCTTTGCTATTTAGGAATTATTTTATTTATCATTTATTTATGACACTTTTAATTGAATGCATGAATTGCATAATTTTCAAGCCATAAAGGTACTTAGGGAACGTGATACAATGGCAGTGTATGAAATCTGGCTTGCTTTCTACTCCCGCTCCTCCCCTCCGGCGTTCGACGTCACCAGTTTACTAACCACCGGTCCTGGGAACCATCATTACGCGCACCTGGCATTCATCATTACGCGCACCTGCGCTTTATCATTTGGCACACCTGGACTCCATTACCTCACTCATTACCTCCCCTTTATCTGGCACTCCCTTGGGTTCTTTCCCCAGGCGGTATTGTTTATGTTGTTCAAGTCTAGACGTTACTCCTACATTGTTTCGTTCCATGTTGTTTGTTATATTAAACTTACCACCTGCTTCTCGCCTCCCAACGTCTACGTTACACTTGCATACTACTTACTTAAACTGCATACTGTTTACTAATCGTACTACGCACTATTTAGCAAATACTGTACGCAGTATGCCACAGCCGAAACGTATTACTTTTGGTTCATTCAAGACAACTGGGAACTCAAAAGCAAAATGAGCTGAGACAGGGAAAAATCGTGACGTCGGTGATCTTCAGGTCGGTGAAATCGGAGCTCTAGGAAGATGCAGAGTCTGTCACTTGTAATTCCGAGTTGGCTGGCCGTCAATGTCAAAGCACGTTTTTCCCCCCATATTCCCAGCTGTCTTGTTCTTTTATACCTCAATGTCTTGAACACACCATCAGTAACGGCTTCACATGGATTGGAAAGGAATGTCTGTAGCCCCACCCACTGACATTTCCATTCGCCGGAGTGTTGTATGTTTTGGGCTAACGCTAGCTAAGTAGCTAGCATTTGGAATGACGTATTTGGAGTAAACTTGAGTGTACCGTAGGCCTATATTGTATATACGTGAATATCAACTGAAGAGTCACCTGAAGCTTGAGAGTAATGGGAGATGCAGTAGGGGAATGCAGTGCTGAGGAAGAGGGCTCGTAATGAGTAAGACTGGCTACTACTCTGAACTGTGTGTCGTGAGCTTTCTGGCACCCACAGCTGCTGAGGCATCAGCCAAGTAGGTGCCATACACTGTGAAGGAGAAGTCTAGTGGCTACACGAATCAGGCTGGTTCCCAGAGTAGCCCTCTACAAGATTGTTACCAGATTCCATCTTCATCAACCATCTCCCTGACCACCTTCCTCTGATCAAGCCATGAACTGTCCCTCTCCATCTTTAGAGGATCCATGCACTCAGACTTGGCCTCTAGTGGTTGACCTAGCCAACTATAGCTAGGCTACTTTTGATCATGTATTGCTTATTCGTTTTTTATACTTTTGATGCGCTTGACATTATGAAAAGCGCTATAGAAAACGCCAATTATTATACCACAGATGGTTTATTTAGTTTAGTAGAGCAAAAAAAGCTCAGATGAAGGCCAAGAGGCCGACAAATAAACTTCAATAAAAAAGTGATACTAGCAAGAGCAGTGTACGGGTTTCTGCAACAAGATAGCTCAGATGTGCAAGTGCATTTTTTTATGTGGAATTTTTAAAAAGTAAAACACATCAACAGTAGATGTACCTGTATCACTTTTTATTTTTTAATTACAAAGAAGAAAACACTTTTTTTAAATTAAATTCACTTTGGGTTTAAAAAAAGAAATACAATACTGTACATACAAAATACATAAAACTACTTCTTAATCATGGCCTCTAAAATGGTCATGCCTCCTTGGCAGTCACCTCCTTCTCCCGCTCCAGCCCACATTTGGGCCATTCTGGGAAGGAAGGGAGCCCATAGCTGCACCTTGGGAGGATGAGGAGATGATGACCGATGGGGCGATGAAGTGGCAGCCCACTAGCACCTGATCCATCACCGCATACCACTTCCAGGATGCGTCTATGGCCTCCAGTCCCTCCGTGCTGACTCCGGTGGGGAGAGCTTTTAATTACAAAAAAATATGGAAAAGACTAGCTTTCAGCATCAAACATAGTACACGTAAAGCCCCGTAAAAGGTATTATGCCAATTGCAGTACATTTCTCTGGAATACTTGCACCTTTCTAGCAAGTGTGTCTTCACACGTACATTCATTTTCTGGTGAAACATAGGAAATAGATGGGAAAGTGTTGTTGCACGAAAAGGATAACTTTTCCAGTGTATCAGAAAGCACTATCATACATATACTATCTGTAACGATTTTCTTCTTCTTCTGACGAGGAGTATGAAGGATCGGACCAAAATGCAGCGTGGTACGTGTCCATGTTAAATTTATTAAACTGAACACAAAAATAACAAAGGAGAAAACACGAAAAAACGAAACAGTCCTATCAGGTGACAAAACACAACACAGGAAACAACTACCCACAAACACAGGTGGGAACAGGCTACCTAAGTATGGTTCTCAAATCAGAGACAACGATTGACAGCTGCCTCTGATTGGGAACCATACCAGGCCAAACACAGAAATTCAAAACATAGAACAAAACAGAATGCCCACCCCAACTCACGCCCTGACCAAACCAAAATAGAGACATAAAAAAAGGAACTAAGGTCAGAACGTGACACTATCATACATATATTTTTCTGAAGATAAAATGTTAAGCTTCGCATACAGCACGTCACATGCACTTACTGTATCTTTTTTAAAGACTTCATCATTGGCTGTGTACAATACAATACAAAAAAAATGTGGGCATCACACAACAGAACCCTTAAACTGGAACAACACGCTTAGTAATGGTTGCACAAATAGAACTGTGTGCAAATCACACCTCCAATTATTCAAATGAGCCCCTGCCTGTAGCTGGGCTTGGTGGCGGCTAGCCCCGTGTTTCCCAAAGTCTGGGATGCACGTTTTTGTTTTTACCCTAGCACTACACAGCTGATTGAAATAACCGAAGCTGATTTGGTTATTTGAATCAGCTGGGGGAGGGGGGACCGATTTTGGGAAACCCTGGGATAGCCCATGATGGGCTTGGTGTGGGCTTGTTGTGGGCTAGCCCGTGTTGGGCTGATGTGGGCTAGCCCGTGCCCACTTTGCCACCGAATACCCACATGGGGCAAATGGGGTCATGTTTGCTGGGTATGTTATGCAACACAGGCAGGGGGGGGGGGCATTTATGACCCTTAAGTGTTTAACTTTGGGCTATTATAGACTATTGTGAAGGTGAAACCAGTCCTTGGCCCTCAAAGTGAAAACCTACATACAGTTATAGACTATTTGCTAAAGGCTACTGTGGATGTGGAAGGTACGACTGAGTCCTTGGCTCTCAACATCAAATCTAGAACTGACCACATTTAATCAACTGGTCGATTGTTTGGTCGATAGGCTGTTGGTCGACCGAGATGTCTTTAGTCGAGCAGTGCGAATGTATTATATTTTTCATTGGTACAAGACACCTGTCTGAGCCGCGCCTGTCTCAGCGGACTAACATGCTGACCAGACCAGACACGTCGCGTGTGTGAGCGTCGCAAAATAAATGTAGAAATCCATGTTATTCAAATATTGCACCTACACTGCTCGCACGCGCCAACGAGCGTCTGCGATGCCAAGGGCTAAAATAGAACTCCTTTCTATTTCTGACGCAGATCGCGCTGAAAGTTCTGCCTCTCCCATCTCCTCATTGGTTTGTAGAAGCAGGTACCCACGTGTTATCTACTCATTGGTTATACCCACGTGGGTGATTGAAAGACGAACTTTGTTGCCGGTTGTCGTGGTAATACTATGAAAGTTTAGATGCGATCGCCATATAAGTTCAAAGATGAAAAAGCCTGGAAGGAGGAGAGATGACTAGAAACGATTCGGTTGGCCGTTTTATGTGTGGATTAATTGTCGGAGTAGAGGTCCTTGTGCATTTCAGGTAAAATAACAACTCAATGTGTCAGAGTCTATCTAAAAGATAGTGAAGAAGTCAGGCGCAGGACACAGGTAAGAGTAACAATCACTGATTTACTCAATCCAAAACGTAACAAAATCCCGTTCCAAACAATGACAAAACAGGACTCAAAATACAACACACCGGAATACACGAAAGACAATCACGCACAAAACAGAAAGGGAAACCAGAGGGTTAAATAAGGAACATAATTAAGAGATGGGAACCAGGTGTGTAAACAGACAAAACAAAAGGAAAAATGAAACATGGATCGGTGGCGGCTAGAAAGCCGGTGACGTCGACCGCCGAACACCGCCCGAACAAGGAGAGTGAACAACTTCGGTGGAAGTCGTGACACAATGTTTATATCCCAGGACAAATTAGCTAGATATAGCAAGCTAGCTAAACAGGACAAATTAGCTTGCAAGTGCAAGCTAACTAGCTAAATTGCCATACATGTTTAATGCTTTTCGACCTGTCCCCAAATTAATGTAATTGGTTCAGAGTTTGTTTAGATTTTTTAACCTGCGTGTCGTGATCGCGTTTGGTGTAGGGGGACAAAATAAATGCACGATAGCGCACGATGGCGCACGCGCGCAGCCGGTTTGGGTTCCGTGTAATCTATTGCGGAGGCCACGGGGATGGCACAGTCCATCACTCGGGCATAGGCAGTAGGATGCTATGCAGTAGTGTGGTAGGCAGTAGGGTACTATGCAATAGGGTACAGGCTAGAGGTCGACCGATTAATCGGAATGGCCGATTAATTAGGGCCGATTTCAAGTTTTCATAACAATCGGTAATCGGTATTTTTGGACACCGATTGGCCTATTTAATTTTTTCATATATATTTTTTTTACACCTTTATTTAACTAGGCAAGTCAGTTAAGAACACATTCTTATTTTCAATGACGGCCTAGGAACGGTGGGTTAACTGCCTTGTTCAGGGGCAGAACGACAGATTTTTACCTTGTCAGCTCGGGGATTCGTTTTTGCAACCTTCCGGTGACTAGTCCAACACTCTAACCACCTGCCTTACATTGCACTCCACGAGGAGCCTGCATGGCAGACTGACTACCTGTTACGCGAGGGCAGCAAGAAGCCAAGGTAAGTTGCTAGCTAGCATTAAACGTATCTTATTAAAAACAATCAATCTTAACATAATCACTAGTTAACTACACATGGTTGATGATATTACTAGTTTATCTAGCGTGTCCTGCATTGCATATAATCGATGCGGTGCCTGTTAATTTATCATCGAATCACAGCCTACTTTGCCAAACGGGTGATGATTTAACAAGTGCATTTGCGAAAAAAGCACTGTCGTTGCACCAATGTACCTAACCATAAACATCAATGCCTTTCTTTAAAATCAATACACAAGTATATATTTTTAAACCTGCATATTTAGTTAATTTTGCCTGCTAACATGAATTTCTTATAACTAGGGAAATTGTGTCACTTCTCTTGCGTTCCGTGCAAGCAGTCAGGGAATATGCAGCAGTTTGGGCCGCCTGGCTCAATGCGAACTGCGTGAAGTCCATTTATTCCTAACAAAGTCCGTAATTAATTTGCCAGAATTGTACATTATTATGACATAACATTGAAGGTCATAACATTGAAGGTTGTACAATGTAACAGCAATATTTAGACTTAGGGATGCCATAAAATACGTAACGGTTCCGTATTTCACTGAAATAATAAATGTTTTGTGTTCGAAATGATAGTTTCAGGATTCGACCATATTAATGACCAAAGGCTCGTATTTCTGTGTGTTATTATGTTATAATTAAGTCTATGTGTCACGTTCCTGACCTATTGTTCCTTTTTCTTTTATTTATTTAGTTGGTCAGGGCGTGAGTTGGGGTGGGTTGTCTTTGTGTTTTGTCTAGTTTAGGGTGTGTGTATTGTTTAAGGGGTTTTTAGTATGTATGGGGTTGTGTTCAGTGTAGGTGTTTAGGAAAGTCTATGGTTGCCTGATTTGGTTCTCAATCAGAGACAGCTGTTTATTGTTGTCTCTGATTGGGAGCCATATTTAAGGCAGCCATGGGCTTTAGGTGTTTGTGGGTAATTGTCTATGTCATTGTGTAGTGGTCAGTGTCAGCACCATTTGTTTATATAGCTTCACGGTCGTCAGTTTGTTGTTTTGTTTCGTTCGTTGCACGTCTCTAATAAAAAGAGAATGTATTTCTCACACGCTGCGTTTTGGTCCTCTCTCTCTTGTCAAGACGATCGTGACACTATGATTTGATAGAGCAGTCTGACAGAGCGATGGTAGGCAGCAGCAGGCGCATTCATTCAAACAGCACTTTCGTGCGTTTTGCCAGCAGCTCTTCGTTTATGACTTCAAGCCTATCAACTCCCGAGATTAGGCTGGTGTAACCGATGTGAAATGGCTAGCTAGTTAGCGGGGTGCGCGCTAATAGTGTTTCAAACGTCGCTCTGAGACTTGGAGTAGTTGTTCCCCTTGCTCTGCAAGGGCCGCGGCTTTTGTGGAGCGATGGGTAACAATGCTTCGAGGGTGGCTGTTGTCGATGTGTTCCTGGTTCGAGCCCAGGTAGGGGCGAGGAGAGAGACGGAAGCTATACTGTTACACTAAAGTGCCTATAAGAACATCCAATAGTCAAAGGTATATGAAATACAAATGGTATAGAGAGAAATAGTCCTATAATTCCAATAACTACAACCTAAAACTTCTTACCTACGAATATTGAAGACTCATGTTAAAAGGAACCACCAGATTTCATATGTTCTCATGTTCTGAGCAAGGAACTTTAAACGTTAGCTTTTTTACATGGCACATATTGCACTTTTACTTTCTTCTCCAACACTTTGTTTTTGCATTATTTAAACCAAATTGAACATGTTTCATTATTTATTTGAGGCTAAATTGATTTTATTGATGTATTATATTAAGTTAAAATAAGTGTTCATTCAGTATTGTTGTAATTGTCATTATTACAAATAAATACATTTAAAAGATCGGCCAATTAATCGGTATCGGCCTTTTTTGTCCTCCAATAATCGTTATCGGCGTTGAAAAATCATAATCGTTAGACCTCTAGTACAGGCAGTAGGGTACAGGTAGTAGGGTACAGGCAGAAGGGTGCTAGGCAGAAGGGTGCTCGGCAGTAGGGTGCTAGGCAGTAGGGTGCTAAGCAGTAGGGTAAGGCAGTAGGGTAAGGCAGTAGGGTAAGGCAGTAGGGTACAGGCAGTAGGGTACAGGCAGTTGGGTCCAGCCAGTAGGGTCCAGCCAGTAGGGTATTAGGCAGTAGGGTACTAGGCAGTAGGGTCTTGGGCAGTAGGGTCCAGGCAGTAGGGTATTAGGCAGTAGGGTCCAGGCAGTAGGGTCCAGGCAGTAGGGTCCAGGCAGTAGGGTATTAGGCAGTAGGGTATTAGGCAGTAGGGTCTTGGGCAGTAGGGTACTAGGCAGTAGGGTACTAGGCAGTAGGGTACAGGCAGTAGGTTATAGGCAGTAGGGTCCAGCCAGTAGGGTATTAGGCAGTAGGGTATTAGGCAGTAGGGTCTTAGGCAGTAGAGTCTTGGGCAGAAGGGTCTTGGGCAGTAGGGTATTAGGCAGTAGGGTCCAGCCAGTAGGGTCCAGCCAGTAGGGTATTAGGCAGTAGGGTATGAGGCAGTAGGGTCTTGGGCCGTAGGGTATTATGCAGTAGGGTATTAGGCAGGAGGGTACAGGTAGTAGGGTCTGGGCAGTAGGGTACAGGCAGTAGGGTATTAGGCATTCTGGTATAGGCAGTAGGGTGTTAGGCAGTAGAGTACTAGGCAATAGCGTACAGGCCAGGGCCAGAGTAAAAGAGACCAAAAGTCCTCACAAGAATATTAAACAAACAACAAATGTGAGAAGTGAGGACATTTTGCCGGTCCTTACTTGTAAAAAGGTTATTTGAAGCTTAGGGTTTAGGTTTAGGGTTAGGGTTAGGGTTAGGTTTAGGGTTAGAGTTAGGGTTAGAGTTAGGGGTTAGGTTTAGGTTTAGGGTTAGGGTTAGGGTTAGAGTTAGGGGTTAGGGAAATATGATTTTGAATGGGAATCAATTGTTGGTCCATTAAAACTCCTCACAAGTATAGTAAGACATAGCTGTGTGTGTGTGTGTGTGTGTGTGTGTGTGTGTGTGTGTGTGTGTGTGTGTGTGTGTGTGTGTGTGTGTGTGTGTGTGTGTGTGTGTGTGTTGTGTGGGTTGGTTCTTTTATTTTGTCCCCACAAGGATAGTAAAACAAGGAAAATGCTCCCTCGTGGGTACATTTCCCAAGTCCCCATGAGTACAAAGGCTATTTTAAGATTAGGGGTTAGGTTTAGGGTTAATGTTAATGTTACAATTAGGGTTAGGGTTAGAATTAGTTAGGGGTTAGTGGTTAGCAGTTAGGTTTAGAGTTTTGGGTTACGGTTAAGGTTATGTTTATGGTTAGGGTTAGGTTTTGGGGGAAATAGTATTTTGAATGGAAATCAATTTTAAGTCCCCACAAGGATAGAAGAACAAAATGTGTGTGTGTGCATATGTACGTGTGCACACACGTGTTTGTGTGCATTTGTTTATTGTTTATTTCTTTCAGAAAAACACTGCTTTATTCCAACAGCGAGATAGCGCTAGACACTACAACCCGTCAAGGAATCAGAACCATAGCTGATTAAAACCGAGGAGCAGAGATTTTTCTCTCTGTGTCTAATTACACAGATGTTAGAACTCAAATCAGGTTTGACAATCTGTTCAGCTGGGTTGATAACACAGACTTTGAATGGAAAGCTCTTGAAAGCCCAAACATCTGGATATGTAAAACATCTCTAAGAGTATACACATACAGTTTACAGTTTGTCTAGATGACAGACAGAGGGAGAGAGAGAGAGAAAGCGAGAGAGAGGCAACTCACAACCACTACAAACACAGAGCTGCCAAGGAAGAATCTGAGTAGTACATTAACCCCGGCTGAAAAAAACAGCATAAACCAGCATAAACCAGCATAAATTCCAAGCTGGTCATTGCTGGTCGGATGCTGGTCAAGCTGGTCTGACCAGCATGGTCTAGCTGGTTATGCTGGCAGACCAGCCTTTGTTGTGTTTTCGATGGTGGCCAACGTTTATTGTGTTGCCACTGGTGACCAGACTTTGTTGTGTTTTTGCCGGTGACCAGCCTTCGTTGTGTTTTTGCTGGTGACCAGCCTTGGTTGTGTTTTTTTGCTGGTGACCAGCCTTTGCTGTGTTTTTGGACACTGGTGACCAGCATAAAGCTAAAACAAAACCAGCATCAAGTCACATTATGCAGGCTTGCAAAGTGCTATTGAATTTCTATTGGACTTCAGTCAGAGTGGATTCCCACAATCTGCATTCAGAATGACTGACAGAGTTAGAAAGATAAATAAATGAGAATACTTCAATAAAACCGAACAACCATTTAGTAACAGGTATAACTAAGTCCAACTAACAGATTGGATTAGTTTTGAAAAATGTATGTTATTTATCTTTGTGTAGCATAGGATAAATGCATTGATTAATGAATCAATGTACATGCATGAAGTACATGAAGTGCTTTGAAAGGCTGGTCATGGCACATCAACAATATTATCCCAGAAACCCTAGACCCACTCCAATTTGCATACCGCCCCAACAAATCCAAAGATTTGGCATGGGTCTGGCTACCTCTTGGGCACTGTCCCACATAAACAAATACTATAATAGCAAGGGAATAAATACTAAGGTATAAGAGTATTTAATGTAATTAATGTAGTGTTTTTGCTTTCTCCTTCCGGAAACCTACTGGAGAAATACACATTTTCCATGACCTGTAGATAGGTAGGACTGCGGTCTGAATGGCTAATTCAGGACTTCTTTCTATAATCTGTAAGGAATATGATACAGTATATGGTCTATACTTGGCATGTAAGTTTCTTACTTATGGGTGGCACAAATTGCGATATGGGGGAGGAGAATAGGCAGGGTATATGCAAATACAATATTGTAGTTTTTACTTTAGTTTAAAAAAGTGGTGTGTTTTGGGGGACATTACTGTAGTCTTTACTACGGTGTATTTTTCTGCTCTGCTTCTTGTTGCACTGAAGTTCTGTTTGTCGTTTTTGTGAGGTGTCGTTTTTGTTTGTCGTGATACCAAGGGAGTCTGTTACAGAAGGCTTGGACCAATTTGGATAGAGTATACAATATGACACACTGTAAATGGTTCAACTCGTACAAATGTCTCTACATTTAATCTGTTGTCTCCCTCTCGCACACATCCATATATTTTAGTGACAAAGAGAGACTGTTCTGTTTGTATAAATGGTCGAGACAGTTGAAGGTTGTTTCAGTTGTGTTTATTCCTCTGTCTCCTGTTAAATAGTCAGCTCTTCACACTCCTGAATCTAACCAAACACACACACACACACACACATACACACACAGAGCATAGATCGTCATTGCAAACAAAAATAGGCAATCTTGGATACACAAGAGGGATACACTGCAACTCGTAAATGTACACAGGAGTAGATACACAAACTTGACTAGCAGCCCAGAACAACGTTCTCACGTGAAACTCCAGGAATTGTCTGAAAAGGATATTTGTAGCTAAGAATATAGGGATTGTGTTTGGTCCAGATGGAATACTTTAAACGTCTCATTAGTCTTGTTGTGTGGTGATGGAAGTCCTGCACACATTCTCCTCACTACCTTCTACAGGTCTGTGGGACGCTAGTTCATAGACACAATACCATGGTCCTCAAATCCAGGTTAAACTATTCTCACGCTGGGTTAGACAGAATTTTTTTTTTTTTTTAAACAGTATTTCTTTTTTTGAAATTTCACAATTTTCACCCATATTAAGAGATACAAAGACAAAGCACATACAACACATACATAAATACATGCATACATACATTTATACACCATCTTCCCCTCCCCGCTCGGCGCTTCTCTCACCCCATCCCCATCATTGCGTCTCTCAATACATACATTTTAAACAAACATACCAACAGAAATTAAACAAAAGCTCAGTTTAAACCAGGAAGTTAGGTCCAACACATGGAACGTACAGTGTAACTCTGAAACAAATAGATCACCACCATTCTCAGAGAATCCTCGCAGCATAATAGCTGATACCTCAGGTTCTAGATCATTTAGATAAGGTTCTCATACTTTGTAGAACTCATCTGTTTTAGAATGCAATGTACATGTCAGATATTCCAGTGGCACCCATTCAAATAGTATCTTATGCCAATCTTTCATAGAAGGAACCTGATCACTAATCCACTGTAAGAGGATGTTTTTCCTCGCTGCGAAAGTAAGGATGTTGTAAAGCCTCTTACCCACAGAAGTAACATGCCTGCTAGGTAGACCTAACAGTGAAACAATTTTAGAACATGACCATAAACAATGTGTTAGGGTGCCTGTATCAGTTTTACATTTAAGACACTGAGGAGAAGAGGAAGAGGTGTTAAAAGCATGTCTGCGATTTGGGGATATATGCAATCTGTGTATTATTCTTAACTGAATTGCTCTAGTACGATTACATATAGATATTGTTTTTGCATATCTCCAAATGTCCTCCCACATACAGTGGGGAGAACAAGTATTTTATTTTGCAGGTTTTCCTACTTACAAAGCATGTAGAGGTCTGTAATTTTTATCATAGGTACACTTCAACTGTGAGAGACGGAATCTAAAACAAAAATCCTGAAAATCACATTGTATGATTTTTAAGTAATTAATTTGTATTTTATTGCATGACATAAGTATTTGATCACCTACCAACCAGTAAGAATTCCGGCTCTCACAGACCTGTTAGTTTTTCTTTAAGAAGCCCTCCTGTTCTCCACTCATTACCTGTATTAACTGCACCTGTTTGAACTCGTTACCTGTATAAAAGACACCTGTCCACACACTCAATCAAACAGACTCCAACCTCTCCACAATGGCCAAGACCAGAGAGCTGTGTAAGGACATCAGGGATAAAATTGTAGACCTGCACAAGGCTGGGATGGGCTACAGGACAATAGGCAAGCAGCTTGGTGAGAAGGCAACAACTGTTGGCGCAATTATTAGAAAATGGAAGAAGTTCAAGATGACGGTCAATCACCCTCGGTCTGGTGCTTCATGCAAGATCTCACCTCGTGGGGCATCAATGATAATGAGAAAGGTGAGGGATCAGCCCAGAACTACACGGCAGGACCTGGTCAATGACCTGAAGAGAGCTGGGACCACAGTCTCAAAGAAAACCATTAGTAACACACTACGCCGTCATGGATTAAAATCCTGTAGCGCACGCAAGGTCCCCCTGCTCAAGCCAGCGCATGTCCAGGCCCGTCTGAAGTTTGCCAATGACCATCTGGATGATCCAGAGGAGGAATGGGAGAAGGTCATGTGGTCTGATGAGACAAAAATAGAGCTTTTTGGTCTAAACTCCACTCGCCGTGTTTGGAGGAAGAAGAACACCATCCCAACCGTGAAGCATGGGATGCTTTTCTGCAAAGGGGAGAGGACGACTGCACCGTATTGAGGGGAGGATGGATGAGGCCATGTATTGTGAGATCTTGGCCAACAACCTCCTTCCCTCAGTAAGAGCATTGAAGATGGGTCGTGGCTGGGTCTTCCAGCATGACAACGACCCGAAACACACAGCCAGGGCAACTAAGGAGTGGCTCCGTAAGAAGCATCTCAAGGTCCTGGAGTGGCCTAGCCAGTCTCCAGACCTGAACCCAATAGAAAATCTTTGGAGGGAGCTGAAAGTCCGTATTGCCCAGCGACAGCCCCGAAACCTGAAGGATCTGGAGAAGGTCTGTATGGAGGAGGGGGCCAAAATCCCTGCTGCAGTGTGTGCAAACCTGGTCAAGAACTACAGGAAACGTATGATCTCTGTAATTGCAAACAAAGGTTTCTGTACCAAATATTAAGTTCTGCTTTTCTGATGTATCAAATACTTATGTCATGCAATAAAATGCTAATTAATTACTTAAAAATCATACAATGTGATTTTCTGGATTTTTGTTTTGGATTCCGTGTCTCACAGTTGAAGTGTACCTATGATAAAAAATTACCTCTACATGCTTTGTAAGTAGGAAAACCTGCAAAATCAGCAGTGTATCAAATACTTGTTCTCCCCACTGTATCTTCGTCAATAGTAACAGACAATTCTTTCTCCCACACTTGTTTCACCCTCCGTGTTTCAACAGTAGAAAAGGACCTTAAAGCATCATAAAAAAAACGTAGACATTTTCCTTTGTGGGGGAAAAAAGCATTCTTTCAATGACAGACACATCAGGGTTGTCAATTAAGGTGGTGCTCTTCAAAATATAATGTCTTACTTGTAGAAAGCGGAAAAAGTCCTGCTTTGGGAGTCGGTATTTCTCAACTATCTGCTCAAATGACAATAAAATCTTATCAGCAAATAAATAATTCAGTCTGCCTGTGCCCTTATTAAGCCAAAAGTTAAAGCAAGCATCCAGCAATCCTGGACCAAAATCTGGGTTGTTAAGAATTGGGGTAAGAGCAGAGGTTAGTTTGGATCTTCCCAGGAAGCGTTGAACTGACCTCCATACTTTGAGTGTGTTAAGTGTAATAGGATTATTGCAGTGATCTTCTACAGACTTGAAACTTCTGAAAAATAAAAGATCCTGTAAGGGGTATTTTGAAAAATAAGTCTCAATGTCTAACCAAATAGAGGAGTCATCATTTCTGATCCAGTCAGAAATATAACATAGGTGGGCACACCACTGATAGAACCTAATATTGGGCAGATCCAAGCCGCCCATAGAAGTTGGCAGCTGCAATATTGCCATCTTAAGTCTTGGCTTGCGTTTACTCCATATAAAGGAACTTAGCCATACATTTACATCCTTTATTACCTTATTGGAGAGTAAGACTGGGATCATTTGGATTGGGTAAAGTAGTCTAGGTAAAATGTTCATTTTCATAAGGGATATTCTATCCAACCATGAAATCGGAAGAGAGTTCCAGCGCTCCAGATTCTGTCTTATTGTATCAAACAAGGGAACAAAATTGGCTTTGTACATTTGCTGGAATTTAGGAGTTCAAATATACCCAGATACGTAAAACTTGAGGGAGACCATTTAAAAGGAAAGGGGGAGAAGTATTAGGTACAGAATGAAGGTTAATAAGTTGCATAGCCTCTGGTTTAGTTAAGTTAATCTTGTAGCCTGAGAATTCACTGAATAATTCAATAATATTAACAAGAGATGTAATTGAAGTCTCGGGACTAGAGATGAATATCAGGACATCATCAGCATATAAGCTTATTTTATGGTGAACGTCACCAATGAGCAGCCCCTGTATAGCAGGCGTTACTCTGATGGCCTCGGCCAATGGTTCCATAGCGCGTGCAAATAGGAGAGGGGACAAAGAACAGCCCTGTCTGGTACCTCTGTGTCTAGAGAAGCTATTTGACCTTAGCCCATTAGTAAGTACAGCAGCCTGAGGATCATCATATAAAACTTTAACCCATTTTATAAAGTTGTCCCCTAGACCATATTTAGTCAGAGCAAAGAATAGGTAATACCACTCCACATGGTCAAATGCTTTCGCAGCATCTAGGGAGAGCACAAGAGGATTAGACAGATTTAGACAGAAATAAACGGTTGTTACAAGACAGGTAAACACCAGTTCGAGTCAAATTAACCTCAATTTCCCGCTTTCGCAAGTTTGTTCCAATAGCCGAGCAAAAACGAGACTTGGAAAAAATGGAAGCACAAGACTAGGGTCAATTTAACTACAGAATTGTTCAATTGTCCTCAAAGGGTGGATGAATACTCATGTTGAACCCTGTCAAAAAAAGTGTAGTCCAGAATGACATATGTTTATTCATTTAACCTTTATTTAACCAGGCTAGTCAGTTAAAAACAACTTTATGTACAATGGCGACCTGGAGAGTGGAGTTTTATAGAGTCCTGAGTCCTACATAGACTATACACGTGGATTTACTCTTGAGTCGTTTGATATCAATCAATAGGCTATTTCCCTCATCAGATGGAGCAAGGGGAGAAACAATAGCATTAGCCTCCTTTTCCAGTGGTCCCCGCCAGCAGCGGGGTATGAGCCCGGCCATTGTGTGAGCCAGCCAGTCAGTCAGTCACCCTGCTGAACACACGCCAAGCAGGCATGTGACACCACCTTTCTCCCTACCCCTGGCTCTAGCCCTGCCCTGGCTCTACAGTCAAACTAGCACTGGGCCTATAGATTACAGTACACATGACCTGGCTTGGCTGTCAATCCTAAAATAAGAGTAGGTACTGTGGGGACCTTCTTAATACAATGGACATGTTGACTAGAGTACTGAAAACAGCACACGCTTGACTATCTGTAGCTGATGATAACACGTTGAAGAGTTTACAAGATAATACAAACTGTTTCTAATCGAATTTTGGATCTTAAATAAACAATTTATTCCATGGATATTTTTTTCCTATTCTGTCTGAGTTTACACCCTTGAGTCATTAGAATCGGTAAGGGGAGGAGTGCTGTTTTCAAAACAATGATCGGACGGTACTCATCACAATGGTCTGCATTTAAACACCACAGTTCCACCTCAGATCTGACCTCATTGTGTCAGTAAAACACCCAGATCTGTCTTACCCAGCTCTGGACCTGTCGATCAACTGACACCCCACTCAGAGATGCTCACATCTTCCCTTATCATCCAGACCTTAACTATTCTCTCCCTACTGCCTCAATACTTAAAAACCTAAGTAGCAAAACACCTTGAACCAGATTCCACAGCTTGGTTTTGTGTTAGGACACGCTGAATGTACTCTGTGGAAACAGCCAACAGCCCAACACAAGTTCAAGGCATATAATTTAGCACCAATGCTTTGGAAGCATTTTCCTGACACCACCCAAAGCTATTTTGTTTTCTGACTGTGCTGTTGTCTGAGATGGAAAGCAAGGCTTCTTCGGTCTGGGCTTTAAAAGTACAGCCATTGAGGAAAATAATGTTGTTGTGGTTTTTATGCTGTTAGCTAAGTAGAGTTCTCTTACTTCTAAAAATGTGGAAATGGCTGCTAATTAATGTCCACGTCAACACAAGCAGCTAAAGAGCCAACAGCATTGTATGGTACTTCAGGAACAAGTCCTCAACTTCATTAAATAGTATCCGCAAAACACCAGTCTCAACGTCAACAGTGAAGAGGCGACTCTGGGATGCTGGCCTTCTAGTGTATTTGTCCTCTTGCTCAGTTGTGCACCTGGGCCTCCCACTCCTCTTTCTATTCTGGTTAGAGTTTCGCTGTTCTGTGAAGGGAGTTGTACGAGATCTTCAGTTTCTTGGCAATTTCTCGCATGGAATAGCCTTCATTTCTCAGAACAAGAACAGACTGACGAGTTTCAGAAGAAAGTTCTTGGTTTCTGGCCATTTTGAGCCTGTAATCGAACCCACAAATACTGATGCTCCAGATTGTTTTATTTAACTAGGAAAGTCAGTTAAGAACAAATTCTTATGAACAGTGGGTAACTGCCTTGTTCAGGGGCAGAACGACAGATTTTTACCTTGTCAGCTTGGGGATTCGATCTTGCAACCTTTCGGTTATTAGTCCGACACTCTAACCACTAGGCTACCTGCCGCCCCACTAGGCTACCTGCCGCCCCACTAGGCTACCTGCCGCCCCACTAGGCTACCTGCCGCCCCACTAGGCTACCTGCCGCCCCACTAGGCTACCTGCCGCCCCAATACTCAACTAGTCTAAAAAAGGCCAGTTTTATTGCTTCTTTAAATCAGCACAACAATTTTCAGCTGTCCCAAATGGAAGGCATACTCATTGTCATCAGTGGCACCATAGACTCCACTGATCAGCCAAAACAAGCTCAATAACACAATGCATGCACACACTCCTATTGAATATGTATTCACCTGTATTGTGAGTAGGCCAATGCCAACTTAATTTACCCAGTTTATCAAAAATGTATCATTAAAATACAATTATTACCATTATGTTTATATGTAGTTAGATTGGTAAAGTCAAATCTTTGTTTGATTAAAAAATGTATGCATTAATGCATACATGGCTGTCTCTGAGAAATTTTGTCAACATTTTGTAATTTAATGATATTGGCCTCCTTGACCCCCAAAAATCGGTATTGGTTCGAAAAAAAATCTATATCAGTCGTTCTCTATTCAGAATGAGTACCAAGGTTCGGAACATTTTGAGGACTACCTTAAACTGGAACAAACATTTCAGAAACGGGTGCAGAAAATCTAACTAAGTAATTGGATTAATCAATCAGTGTACATGCAAAAACATAGATATTGAAACAAACCACTCTAAAAATCTACCTGCAATAGAGCATGCTGGGAAATATGATAATGATGGATGTGGTTTTGAGTCAAAGTGATGTTTATGAGTTTCAGGCTTCTGAAATAGGGTAAAACTAGGCCCTCAAAATAAGGCTTTATGAAATATGTATGGTATTGTGTTAAATAATGTATTTTTTTCATGATAACATATTCGCTTAAGTTCTCACTTGGTCCATAGGACCGAAAATGGGAAAAACTCATGGAAATATTTGAATAAGGCTTTACACTAAGCAGTGTGTTAATTTAACACTGTTCCAGTGGTTTTCAGTGTTCATATATACATTCTTGGGTAATTTTGACCCCTTTTTCTTCCCAATTCCATGATATCCAATTGGTTAGTCTTGTCACATCGCTGCAACTCCCATACGGACTCGGGAGAGGCGAAGGTGGATAGCCATGCGTCCTACAAAACACGACCCTGCCAAGACGCACTGCTTCTTGACACACTGCTCGCTTAACCTGGAAGCCAGCCACACCAATGTGTTGGAGGAAACACTGTCCAGCTGGTGACCGAAGTCACCGTGCATTCGCCCGGCCGCCACAAGGAGTCGCTAGAGCACGATGGGACAAGGACATCCCAGCCGGCCAAACCCTCCCCTAACCCAGAAGACGCTGGGCCAATTGTGCGCCACCTCATGGTTCTCCTAGTTGCGGCTGGCTGTGACACAGCCCGGGATCGAACCCGGATCTGTTTGACGCCTCTAGCACTGCGATGCAGTGCCTTAGATCGCTGCAGCACTCGGGAGGCCCTTTTTTAACACTGGATAATTTGCTGTGTAGTATTGTAAGGTACTTCAGTACAAGACACACAGTAGTTCAGCATTCAGTGGTTCATACACAGCATTCATTCACACAGGCCCAACCAAGGAGAACAAAATAGTGAAATAAGTATCCAGCTATTACTGCTGCTATTTACTAGTCTCCCTAGCCTAGACAGACAGGTTGCCTACCACAATGTACTATAGGACTGGGAATGTCAAGACTAGCTATTTACTAAAGGGTCTTCGTAGCACGGACCTTGGGAAATAGGCATAAGCGTGGAAATGGCCTGACCTTTAGGGTAGCAGAGAGTCTCGTAATGCAAGTTGATTGTATCAATCACACAGCCCATTGAAAGAGAGAAAGAGAGATAGGGGAGGGGGTCGAGAGAGAGAGAGAGAGACAGTGTTCTCCCTCTGATCAGTGTTGTTCCATCGTCCTTTCTGCAGGTTCCTCAATTATCACCAATTTTCAATATCACTTATTGGTAAGAGGAGGGGAGGGGGTAACCGTACGAAGGTTTAAAAACGGGGAAAAAACCGGAGGGACCATAAGTCGAAGATGGACGCTAAGATGGTCGTTACAAGGTTATGTCAGAGGCATTAGGAACAGCGGGGGGGGGGGGGGGGGGGTAGTAGAAAGTGAGAGAGAGAGGAAGAGAGTGAGGAGAAAGGGGCAAAGGAAGAGCCAGTATTCTGAGAATGAGTTGTACTCACGTTGATGTCCAGGCTGCACAGGCTGAGAGAGTCCACATCCCTCCTCCTCTGTTTCCTCTTCTTCTGTAAACACACAACAACAACACAAAGGGTGAGTTTTTTTATAGAGAACATGGAAGCAAGGTAACATGTGAGGAACTGAATAAAAACACACTCAATACGTTTGCTAAACTACAGGTTGCCCTGTGAAAACCAAAATAGTTTTTTCAAGCAATGGTCTTTTAAGGGAGTATGCAAGCGCACTCGTTCAGGTCGCCTAGCCGACTTCAGCTAGCCGCCAGCCATACTGAAGCATGCTGATGCCTATAGGCTAACATAAATCCAACATATAATAAGCCAATCAGTGGAGCACTTAATAGTTTTGGCTCGTCTCCAACCATTTAGTAGATAAACTAGGATGCTATATTTACAGGCCTAGCAGCAGTCAATCTAAATGGATTCCATCCACTGTTTCCTTCTACTTGGCATTGTATTCTACACAAGTTGTAGTGTGTTATTATTGTTGCTGTATAACAGTTTAATTCCCATGACAACAAGAATTCTCCTGCTTGGCTACCGGGAGGCTTCTCTGAGGTCAGGGAGAGGAGTTGAACAATGGGACATTGTGTCAGAAAGAGAGTTGTGTTGAGGTGCGTATTCAGTATGAACTCAAGCCTGTGTTAAAAAAAAATCTCTTTGACTAGGAGCACTGATCTAGGATCAGCTCCCCGGAGTCCCCTCTGTCCATATAATTGCATTCAGTATGATTTAAAAAAAAATTAATAGGCAAACAAGAAGGCAAAATGTATCCTAAAACAGCAGTCCTACTCTTGGTGAATATGAGCCCAGAACAACTCTGAGATAAATCTTCATATTTCTGAGGCCTGACTACTTGCTATATGACACAGATAGAAGTCCTTCGATAATGGAACACAACATTACAGAGTCTTCTAACGGGAGAGCTGACCCACACATCTTATGGAGCTGAACACAACAATGACAGATCGTTCCTACAACAGAACTCCCACAACACCCTCCAACAGATCTTCCAGACTGAACAATCGGGCACGTGGAGCTCAACACAGATGTGTTGGTTGGAGTTGTTACGTATGGAACCCTTACGCAAAGGGCATTGTTGCAATTACATTACATAGAATGTATCAACTTTTCTCTAACGTATGTGAACACAAAGAACTCTGAAGTCCAGATAAAGCTACATTCATTTCTCTGATTGCTGAAGACTGGCCAAAAAAACTCATTCCAGAATTCAATGTTTTGCTGATCGAACACAACATCCAACAGACCCAAACAAATCAGGTTCTAAATGTAGGTCACAGGAGGCTGCTGACGGGAAAAATGGCTCCTAATAATGGCCGGAAAGGAGCAAACGGAATGGCATCAAACGCCTGGAAACCATGTGTTTGATGTATTTGAAACCATTCCACTGATTCCGCTCCACTCATTCCCACGAGCCCGTCCTCCCCGAATAAGGTTCCACCAACCTCCTGTGATGTAGGTCTATTGATTTTGCTCAGGAAATACACAGGGGGTTAACCTCTATGGGATCGATGTCCCTATACCGGGACGGTTGAGCTAACGTGCGCTAATGTGATTAGCATGACGTTGTAAGTAACAAGAACATTTCCCAGGACATAGACATGTCTTATAACGTCAGAAAGCTTAAATTCTTGTTAATCTAACTGCACTGTCCAATTTACAGTAGCTATTACAGTGAAAAAAGACCATGCTATTGTTTGAGGAGAGTGCACAACAACAAAAAACTTTTATCACAGCAACTGGTTTGATACATTCACCTCTGAAGGTAAATAATATACTTACATTCAGTAATCTTGCTCTGATTTGTCATCCTGAGGGTCCCAGAGATAAAATATAGCATAGTTTTGTTTGATAAAATCTATTTTTATATTTTAAATGTAGGAACTGGGTTCTACAGTTTGAACCCCTGCTGTCTCTGGCTCCACACCCACCCCTCCCGGCCATCTAGATGTGTGAAAGTTAGTGTATAAGCTAATGATCCATCATGTATGACATTCCTGGGAGTGTGTAAACAAAAATGTTGTATTACCATAGAATTGTTGTATGTTCCCTATAGTTATGTACTTTTAAATGTTTGTATTATCTTTTACCAGAAGTAATGTGTTATATTCTCCTACATTCATTTCACATTTCCACAAACTTCCAAGCGTTTCCTTTCAAATGGTATCAAGAATATGCACATCCTTGCTTCAGGTCCTGAGATACCGGCAGTTAGATTTGGGTATGTCATTTTAGGCGAAAATTGGAAAAAAAAGGGTCCGATCCTTAGTCAGAGCTCTGTGTCTGATATTTACCGGTACGCAATTTCCACTTTGAAACGTCAGACTAGATTTTCCCTTACAAAAAATGGATCAACCCCTACACACATTATTTTCCGCAGTTAGTTAGCTGAGAGACTTTCTGACATGGAGAATATGATGAAGCCTGGAAACAACTCAGCATCTCCATCACCAACCCCCTTTCCTTCTCCAGTGCAACTTCCCCAGCCCTATAACTCCCAGCCCCCATCTCCCCATCGCTAGGTAAAAAGACAATTTAGCATCATTTTCATCCAGTAGATAACTCAGCGGTCAATATTTGAAAGAAATCATACACATAGAACCTGTCGGCCTGACTTAGTATAAACTAGGCTGAGTAAAAGTTTTGAAACTAACTCAGGTCTTTGCTGTAGAGGCACAGCAGGTGCAGCCGCCCCAGGGAACATGCAACAACACTTCCTGTGCAGAGTAACAGGCGACAAGAGCCTTCCTCCACAAACGCACGCAGGCACACACTTAGCACGCACGCACGCACACACGCGCACACACACACACACAGGGCACTGAGTGCATGGGTACACAACAGATGGTAACTACTGTAGCTCTCTGTTTCACTATACAGATGTGGGATCTTAATTTGATCACCCTGTTGCAGGAGAACTTTCCTGCAATGCAGGAAATGTTAAAATTGTAGTGTATTTGAGATTTAAAAAGGCTTCTGAAGTTTAACTTCCACTTTGAAATTTCAGACTTGATTTTCCCTTACAAAAAAATTTATCAACCCCTACACATTATTTTCCCGCTGTAACAAACTTGCTTAAATTAAGATCCTACATCTGTACAGTGAAACTACCTCTGTTCCCTCCAGACCAAAGGATGTTGAGCACACCTGTTTGTCTCACTAATATGTGACCGGTCTGTCCTAAAAGGTGGTAAGTATGTGATTGGATGATGCAACAAAAAGCCAAAAAGGTCAGCTACAATTGGATAACCTACCAATAGAACATTGTAGAATTCAAGGTTGAATAAAGAATCTATTATTTTGAGACATGCTTGTTTATGCATTCATGCATATCATGTACTAACATTGCCTGACTACTACTAACAAGTTACGCAACTCAACTACCGCTGACCTTATAATGCAGCCTGAAACAGAAATCTATAAAATACATGGTAATTACATGCTATGCTCTGATTCAAACATCAGGAGTACCATTTTGTCAGTGTTACCAGCGTTGGCAGACTACTGTAGGACAATAGCTGTACTCAACAACAGAGCAGCTCTGGTAGGACTCTCTCACCATAAATATCTTTCACAGCATGGTTGCTACATATAGGACCTATCCACTCACTCACCTTCTGATGCACAAATAGACAGCACCCCATCATGAGGAACCCCTGAGCCGGTTTGCTCCCCAGAGTCACAAAGTCACAGCAATGCTTTCCCGCCACAGTAAGGGCCACTGCTAGCCCGGATCCAGCCCGCTCCTTAGATAGTGCGGGTCACACACTCTGATCCAGCTCCTCAGCTAGCCCATGGACACACACATTTAGATCCAGGCTTCTACCACCGTTAGCCCAGGCCACACAGACTCAAATCTAGTCTGCTCCTCTGCTAGCCAAGGACACAAGGTCTCACATCCAGCTTGCTCTTCACACACGGGGTCCGCAGAGGTGTGTGTCTGTATCTGTATGAGTGTGTGTGTGAGAGAGAGGCTGAGTTGCGCTGCTTCGCAACAGGATGTGCTAGCGAGAAGGGAAACTGAGCTGATGCTATATCGGCCTGTGGAGCCACAATGGCCGGTAGACAACCTTGTTTTTTTGTTGTTTTTTTCGTTGTCCGGAGAGTTTGTGAACTGCCTGGCTTGCAACCTGTTCTGTCCCTGGTCACAGAGATACCCCCATCACACTATCTTGCCAACCTGAACCGCAATGTAATGGCTTCGTTGTTTTCTTTTCACATTGTCCTTTCGAGCACAGTTCCAGTAACTACAGCTTGGTTTGGCTCAGTTCTGATTGGTTCAGTAGTGTGAAAAGCCCTGTGGTGCCATGCTTCTGCCCTCTCCCTATGACTAGTACAATGCATCCATTAGGTAGGCCACTACTGGAGGTCAATAATGATCTGGCAGTAGTACAGGCCTTAAAAGCTCTATTTCCACAGAAAAATCCATGCTGTTGGAAATGTGTGATAGTATGAAATACTTTTATATCCTGCAAATCAACGTTTACCCCCACGATCAATTTTATCATCTCACTGCCTTTCCTTTGGGGAAATAAAGTGTATTCAATAATTTGTCATTCTAACCCTGATGACATAAATACACATACCAGGGCTAGGCCATATAAAACAAACATCATACTGTACAGTGGATGGTAAAGTATTTAGTCAATCATACACAAAACTGAAAACTAGCTGTTATTGGCAGAGGTTTGGAAATCTCTTTGTTATTGTCATGGTTCCACCTGTCACCAGAGGGCGGCAGAGACCGTCCTAGAGACATTAACTACACTCGGGTGTGTCCAATTTACTCATTATGGTTTCCCTGTTAGAAGTGTGTTTTCTGTTGTCCTTTGCAGAAGTTTGAATTGTTTAACATGTGTGGTTGTTTCCAGAGTGAGTTTTCAAAAACTTTGTGTTTTGTTGTTTTTTCAAGTGTACTGTGATCCTGTGGCTACCGTTTCTCAGTAAAGTATTATGTTTATTCTAAACCACTGATTCCTCGTCTGGTCTCTTCTCTGCACCTGGGTCCAACCTTACTACGTCACACTTATTGGTCTATTAACTAATGTACCTCTTGGTGATGTCACAAGGCAGGCCAAACCACCAAAGCAGGCTGAAATTTCAGGCAGTCTTTTCAAACAGCTCTTACACTAAAAGAGCATTATCATATTTTTTTTTACAATTTAACAGTATTGTTCCAACCTCATGTTGTGGAAATGTATATAAAACACAGGAAAATCACATTTTTGACTGCAGTGGGCTTTTAAACTTGAATAAAGCAAGTATGTCAGAAAAACACCTCGTGTAACTGTGCAGTACTAAAGTATGTGGGATTAAATAAAATATATTTAAGCAGGCGAGTCAGTTAAGAACAAATTCTTATTTACAATGACGGCCGAGGAAAAGTGGGTTAACTGCCTTTGTTCAGGGGCAGAACGACAGATTTTTACCTTGTCAGCTCGGGGATTCGATCCAGCAACCTTTCGGTTACTGGCCTAACGCTCTAACCACTAGGCGACCCGCCGCCCCAAAATAAACCATGTTGAAACGAGAAAGCAAGATCATATATTTTCCGCTCTACGGTTGGGGGCATTCAAGTTATTTTCTCGAAATGTATTTGCTGCAGCAAGGTATATTGATGGTGATGCCGTGCGCCAAGGTCCGTAGCAACTATCTTACAATAACTCATCTTAGAAATTACATTTCTGAAATATGCCCCTGAAGGTGCAGTTACATCCACTTTAAAGCAAGTGTTTTATGTGCTGCAGTACAGGTTCACATTTGAATAACTCCGACTGTATTTACCATTAATAGTGTCACCACATTCACTGCCTGTTACTTTATGCTTTAATCCAATTCCTGTCTGAAAGCCACACTTAAGGTGTTTCTTGATCAATATGAGATACGTAGCATTTTGAGTTGATGCTAAACAAAGAGCTCTATACAGTCTGTATCGCGCAAGTTCAGCGTGATTTAAATGTAAAGGCAATAGTCCCGCGTCAGCCGAGACTGCGTTCACAGTAAACGCTGCATATGTCGGCTCAATCAGAAATTACCTTCACATTTATATCTCGGAAATTGGTAAACGCTTCAACAATACAGCTTGAATAGAGGCCCTAGCCTAGGAGGCGTAAATACTACAACATAGACATGATGTTATAAAAACATTAGATAACCTCACTGGAAACAAAATGTCATAGTCTTGTTATAATCTTGTGGTTCGAGATTACAAGAATACTTTCAAGATTTACGGTCTTGTTCTTTGCCGCAGGGTAGGAAGCTGCACAGGCTGCATGTTACGCTGAAGGTTAAGAACAGGACACACGTCAGCGCACACAGTACGCACACTGTAGTGTACACACAGCCACCAATTATCCAGGTGCAGAGGGTGCAAAACATTTCAGAAGGTGCCAGGTAGAGTCAACACGGACTACACATGTCCCAGAGCGTAATTCCACTCTCCTTGGGGGAAAGAAATCCTCAGAGAGAAATAGATCACTGTGCCCAGCTAACTAACGTCTCTGGTTGAAGCGTTGCAGTTAAGAATATGGGAGAATTCAATAGTGTCTATTGCACTCTTAGGAACAGGGCAAACCAATGTATCAGACAGCTACAGCTCCAATAACACTAAAATGAGAGGTCACGCAAACAACACATCTCACTAAGAAGTGTAAGAGGAAAATTATTAAAAGCACAAACTCAACTATTTATGGGGAAATGGAGCAACATTTAGCCAGAACACGTTTCCTTTTAACTCTGTGTCACCCTAAATGGTGGAGGGGAGAGTTGGTGAGGACAGCAGTGAACATAAATAATAATAATAATAGAAATCATTAGGACATGTCCCAAATGGCTCCCTTTTCCCTAGTGCACTACATAGGGAATAGGGTGCCATTTTGGGACACACACCTGGTTGGCTGAGCTCCTGGTTGAGGGAACAGGACATGCATGCCCTGGAGAAAGATAGTGTTGTCTTGGGACTTAACACAACAAAGAACATGGCTGCACTTTCGAATGATTCATTGTCACGTTACAGTATGTCATGAATAATCATTTGCAGGCCTATTTAGTGTATGAACTATGCACTAATGAATTTGGATGAACATGTGTTATGTGTGCCATTCTAATTTTGGGCACATAGCCAGGTCATTCAAAAATGAACAAATCAGAAAACAAAGGAAACCTCTCCAGTAAGCAGAGATAAATAATCGGAGTTGGATAAAGGCTGAGTTGATGAGTGGAAAACTGCATCAACTCCCCTCCAGCTCTCCCTGCTATGACATAACAGGCAGAAAAAGGCAGGGAGGAGACAGGGAGGCAGGACTACTCCCAAGTTCTGTGCTGTTATGTACCAGGAGCCAGGAAAGACTGAAATAAACCAAGAATACCCTGTCAGTCTCTAAGGAGGTACGTACTAGTTAGTCACTTATACAATAGTCTTCTTTCCAACCTGTGTCTTCAAGCGAGGATACTACACAACAGTCTTCTTCCCACTCTGTGTCTTCAAGCGAGGATACTTATTGTATACAATGACGTACATCCGTCAGATCGGGCACTTATAGCAGCTACCAATGTGACGGGACCCTAAAATATCAGACAATAACACCCTGATGAAGGATTTACGCTGAAACACATTGTTTCATTCATTCCTCCTCTAGTATTCAGCTATTGAAACAGTTAGAGAGAAACTGTTCTGGTTGCCATGGTTTAGATGTAGCATGCCTCCAGGCCCCTTATCTAGTCAGGACATGGCCTTTTCTTTGAAATGGATACGACATCTCAAAGAGTAGAGGCTATTGCTCTTCTGTTCTCTTCATACTTGGCTGCTTTGCCTGCCTCGGAGTAGGGGGAATACACAAAAACAAATGGGCCAGTTTGGTGTGTGTGCGTACGTGCGTGTGTCCGCGTGCATGCACGTGTGCGCGTGTGTGTCGAAGACAAAAGGCTTTGATGAGGAGCCAGGTAGGAGAAACGGCCAGTGGTCACGCTGTCCTGTCCGTTAGGAGCTGACCAGACAGGAACAAACGCTGCAGCAGCATGACTAGGTCCCGGTCCAGACCCAGAGAAGGCCTGCCCTGCTGCCCGGTTCTGATCTCCTGTTCCTGACTATCACAGAACTCTGCCAAATGAGACATTGACAAGCAGAAGAAGAAAAAATCCTGACAGTGAATAGCAATGACAAAGAACTATAAGCCTAGCTGGATTAAGGAGGCCCAAGTCTAAGGCAAGCGTTAATGACTTGTGATCAAAAATGGACAAATTTGCAATGTGCTCCAAATGCCCAAAACTCTTCTTCTTTAGCTAGATAAAACAAATCTAATGAAAACATTTTATTTCATTTGAAGGAATCCTATGAGAAACACAGTTGTACAGAAAAAGCCAACTGTATAACTTTGTTTGGAACGTTCTCTAAGATAACTTGGCTGCTGTAAATGATGTTGCTGTGTCTATAAAGCATCGTATTTGGGGGAAACTCCTATTTGTGTTCAAGCCTCTTCCGGCACACCCCCTCCCAGTGCCAGACAAACCCAGCTCCTATCCTGACAACACAGTGTGCTTTCCAGGCATGGACTGGCACAGTCACTGGTACAATAAGGCCTCGGAGTCTGATACCATCAAACATCCACTCACTGCCAACGTACACCAGAGTCATGCTAAGTTGTTCTAATCATACGAACCCAAACGAAAACTGTATGCAATCAAAAGCAACTTCGAGGAGAATCAAGGAAATACAAGCAAGAAGAAGTGCCGGTCTGTGCTTCAAAGCTGTTGTAAAAGACTCGAGAATGTTAAAGGTCCACTTGACACCCGCAGGATTGTTCTTTTCATGTTACCTTAATAATATGTTAACAAATAAGTAACAAGCCAGTAATTACTGAAGAGATAATAAATATGTCATGCGGTCTGTTTGATATATCAAAGACACAGTATACGCTGTGGCTCCAACTGAAATCTCTGGAATGTTTAAAACGTCAAAGCCTTGAAGTGCAACACAACATTCTGACGCTTCAGACCCAAAAGAAGGCATTTTCCAAAATGTGTTGGGTTTAACAATAAAACACGACTATTTCAAACAAACTTTCATCTTCTACAAAATCCTGACCAGAGATGCCGCAGAGCAGACAAATAGTGCTGTGTCTTAACCGAAGTAAGAAAGAAAAGCCAAGGCTCTGGTTTCCTCTCCAGTGGCTGAATTAGTCCGGGATTCCAGAGCTCATCCCTGAGCGTGAGGTGCCAAAGAGGTGCCAGCCCCTGGCCTTGTTTATGTTGGCTGTTCCAACCACTATACTCACTGTCTGCTCGCCCAACCGACCATGTCTCGGTCCCTGCGCTAGCGTCACAGCAATGTGTAGGAGGGCGAACTGAGCTGAGGCCGAAAGCCATGGCAGGAAGGGGAAAGGCGGGGCAATGAATCACTCTCTTTATCATATTGACTGTCAGGTAGGACAGGGCAGGGCAGGGCAGGAATGTCTTCATATTGACTGACAAGAGTCCTCAAGCTACTAGGACCTCAGATGATAGGTTCTTTGACCGGAGTCAACTGATCTATAGCCACAGTGTGTAAGTGTTAAAGATGATGTTACACTAGTCTTACCCAGAGCCTAACATTTAGATATTCCAAACATATTCCTTATAGAAGGCTTGGATACAATCCAAATAGAAGGCTCTGGGCCTACCTATCGTATCCTTACAATGTACTAATAACTGCTCTTACATAAGGCCATTGTGTTCTAAAACGTTACACAACATACATTTTGATGTCTTTGTTTCCTCCCTGCCTGACAGTAATACCTGAAGCTGTAATAAATTCAAGACTCTCAAAAGCAAAACTGGCAAGTTCTTAATTCCTCTGCCCTTCAGTTTCATTTGAAATATAAACCGTAATCAAATGCTTTAAAGATCAATCCAGTTTGTTCACACTTTTCAGAGTGAAAGCTAAATTATTCTATAGGCCAAAACACATTTAGGCTGAGTCTGAAATTGCACCCACTTCCATACATAAGAGTGCACTAATTTTGACCAGGGAACATACAGGCACCTCTCTCTCAGGCAGAGCCAGTCCTTCAATATAACTCCAGACACACATACAGGGGAGAGACAATTGCAGGGCATCCTGGGTGAGGATAAAAAAATAACTTCATTTAACTAGGCAAGTCAGTTAAGAACAAATTCTTATTGACAATGACGGCCTACCCCGGACGATGCTGGGCCAATTGTGCGCCACCCTATGGAACTCTCAATCACAGCCGGATGTGATACAGCCTGGATTCGAAGCAGGGACTGTAGTGACACCTCTTGCACTGAGATGCAGTGCCTTAGACCGCTGCGCCACTCGGGAGCCCAAATCATGCATGATTTGCATGACAAAATTACATAATGTCCTACTGGTAAATAAAAATAAATAATAATAAAAATAAACAAACATTAATTATTTTAAGTGGGGATAAGAGATCCATCGTTGTCAGAATGATTGGGAATCAGAATCAATCAAATTGCTCTGAGGAAGATTCAGGGGAGTATGAATATGACTGTGTTGATGCATTCACCCATGTGCGCACACACACACACGCACACGCACGCACGCACGCACGCACAGTCTCATTCGGATGCTGACTAACAATAGTTCTAACATTATGTAAACCACTTACCCCTCTGAACATCCAGCTGTCGGGTGACGGGAGGAGAGAGAAGGAGCTCTTTTTTTGCAGTGTCTGCCTGAAGAAGGAGAGGAGAGTAAGAGAGGGTCAGAGAAAGAAAATAAAAGCAGTGTAAATCTCTGTCCATTAAACCACAGCACAGTCCAAACAAAGACATTGAAGATACTGCAGCAGCCCCAGCCTCTAATCACATTCACTCAAGTCATACCCTCAGAGACCAAACAAATGACATCACCACTCTGTTAATGTTAATGGGGACTTGCACTGGTGGAGTGGCCCTTTGAACTTCAGGAAACAGCTAATGGAACCTACACACATGCATGCACACTCTCTCTCTCACACACACGCACACGCGCGCGCACGCGCGCACGCACGCACACACACACAGCTGAAGGAAACGACACCCATGCAGGTCCATAAACACTTATTGAAGTTTAATTTATTTAAAAAATATTTTCTACATTGTAGAAAAACAGTGAAGACATCAAAACGATGAAATAACACATATGGAATCATGTAGTAACCAAAAAAGTGTTAAAAATCAAAATATATTTTATATTTGAGATTCTTCAAAGTAATTAATAAGTGTGCCTTGTTAAAAGTGAATTTGTGGAATTTCTTTCCTTCCTAATGCGTTTGAGCCAATCAGTTATGTTGTGACAAGGTAGGGGTGGTTTACAGAAGATAGCCCTATTTGGTAAAAGACCAAGTCCATATTATGGCAAGAACAGTTCAAATAAGCAAAGACAAATGACAGTCCATCATTACTTTAAGATATGAAGGTCAGTCAATTCTGAAAATGTCAAGAACTTTGAATGTTTCTTCAAGTGCAGTTGCAAAAACCATCTAGCGCTAGGATGAAATTGGCTCTCATGAGGACCGCCACAGGAAAGGAAGACCAAGAGTTACCTCTGCTGCAGATGATAAGTTCATTAGAGTTACCAGCCTCAGAAATTGCAGCCCAAATAAATGCTTCACAGAGTTCAAGTAACACACATCTCAACATCAACTGTTCAGAGCAGACCTTCAAAATGTGTAGAACTTCCTTCAGTTCTACACATTTTGCAATGTGGCAAAGATAAAATGTGGAATTAATGGCAGTAGAGGCATAATCTGATTTGACTTATATCACAAATTGTGTAGAATAATTATTGTCAACCTAAAATATTGTCATATAATCATAAATACAGTTTATATTGGTGTAAAAAAACATTAGGAACACCTTCCTAATATTGAGTTGCACTCCCTTTTCCCTCAGAACAGCTTCAATTTGTCAGGGCATGGACTACAAGGTGTCGAAAGCATTCCACAGGGATGCTGGTCCATGATGACTCCAATGCTTCCCACAGTTGTGTCAAGTTGGCTGGATGTCCTTTGGGTGGTGGACCATTCTTGATACATACGGGAAACTGTTGAGCTTGAAAAACCCATCAGCGTTGCAGTTCTTGACACACTCAAACCGGTGCACCTGGTACTACCATACTATCACGCCCTGACCATTGAGAGCCTTTTGATTCTCTATTTTGGTTAGGTCGGGGTGTGACTAGGGGGGGTAATCTAGGTTGTTTAATTCTATGTTGGCCTGGTATGGTTCCCAATCAGAGGCAGCTGTTTTTCGTTGTCTCTGATTTGGGATCATATTTAGGCAGCCATTTCCCCACTGTGTTTTGTGGGATCTTGTTTTTGTGTTGTTGCCTGTGAGCACTCCAGAACGTCACGTTTCGTTTGTTCTTTATTGTTTTTGTGCGTTTCACTTCAATAAATATGTGGAACCCAGATCACGTCCGAATATGCTTATTACGACGATCGTGACACATACCCCATTCAAAGGCACTTCAATGTTTTGTCTTGCCCATTCACCCTCTGAATGGCACACATACACAATCCATGTGTCAGTTGTCTCAAGACTTAAAAATCCTTCTTTAACCCGAAGAGGATTAAATCCTCCCCTTGAAGTGGATTTAACAGGTGAAATCAATAAGGGATCATAGCTTTCACCTAGTCAGTCTGTCATGGAAAGAGCAGTGTTTATATGTTTTATACCAATTTTCTGAATAAATAGCTTCTAAAATACACTGTATATGTAAACAGACCATAAATGTCTCAATTGTTGTTTTCCTGGAAAGCTAAGCGTGCTATTATATGATACAATATCAGTACTTGTTGCATTTACAGCTTGTCTAAGTCCTATCAGCTACTGATTTCAACCAGTGTATGTATGGCTGTGGATTGACTGCATTGTTTAAATGGAATGTTGATGTATTGGCATTTAATTAGAAAAATGTATGGAATCATTCCTCTACAACTGGCTGTCTAACTAGCTAACAAACATAAGCCTACAGTGTAGATAAAATCTTCAAATTCATTATTTTACACTGGCAAACCATGGTCGACCAACTCCCTGACCAAAATGGCTGAACTTTTATTCCATCATAAGCAGGTTCATGTCCCTTCTATGTAGTTTTTTAATTCCAAATTCTATGGGGGTGAGATCTCCAGAGAGTTTGGGGTTCAGGGGTGTGTGATACGCCAGTGCCTTTATGGTACACTCTTAGAAAAGAACGTGCTATCTAGAACCTAAAAAGGGTTCATCGGCTGTCCCCATTGGAGAACCCTTTGAAGAATCCTTTTTGGTTCCATGTAGAACCCTTTCCACAGTGGGTCCTACATGGAACACAAAAGGGTTAGACCTGGAGCCAAAAAGGGTTCGACCTGGAACCAAAATGTGTTCTCCTACGGGGACAGCCAAAGAACCCTTTTGGAACCCTTTTTTCTAAGAGTGTAAGAGCTAATGGACAGAAGCAGCATTGTCTGAAGAGTCTGAAGATGGCCACGATACATGGTTCATTGATGATTCAGGACCCTTCAAAGACCTGACGATGGTGACGATCAGAGCCATGTATTTATGTGACGGTGTGTTTAAAGTGTGCTCAAGAGTTCAAAACTGGGAAGCCAGGCTTGAGTCACAGACTGTAGGAATGACAGAGACAGATAGCATGGTTTTGTTTGAACAGTTGCAGCTGCTACAGTGAGGTTACATTAAGGCCTTGATGTCTGGGGGGGGTGAGTGGAGTGTGTGCCTTGAATGGTCTGAAGAGCAGATACGATTCCAACCTCTACTCCCAGGTTTGTCTCCTGTGACACACTGTAACATAAATCTTAACTGGCCAGCGCACGGGAGATTTTGTTCTGGGTTCAGACCTTCGTCCAAAAGGTGGCCAGCCAGTAAGTAGCTACGAGCTGAAATAAATGACAGTCAGGGTCACACAATAGGAAATAAGTTCAGTCAGTAGTCACTAGCACACAAATACAATAACCGAGTTAAACAACCATAGGTCTTGGCTCCTCCGTAAGGTCAGAGTTCGATATAAGACTTCAGGCCTAAGTCTGTAAACAAGCTAAGCACATGTCAGTAAAATATTGAATCAAATCTAATTTCATTGGTCACATACACATGGTTAGCAGATGTTAATGCGAGTGTAGGGAAATGCTTGTCCTTCTAGTTCCGACAGTGCAGTAATATCTAACAAGTAATCTAACAATTCCCCAACAACTACCTAATACACACAAATCTAAAGGGGTGAATGAGAATATGTACATACAAGTATATGGATGGCCGAGCGGCATAGGCAAGGTGCAATAGATGGTATAAAATACAGTTTATATATGTGATATGAGTAATGTAAGATATGTAAATATTATGAAAGTGGCATAATTTAAAGTGGCATTGTTTAAAGTGACTAGTGATCCATTTATAAGTGTCCAGTGATTGGGTCTCAATGTAGGCAACAGCCTCTCTGAGTTAGTGATTGCTGTTTAGCAGTCTGATGGCCTTGAGATAGAAGCTGTTTTTCAGTCTCTCCGTCCCAGCTTTGATGCACCTGTACTGACCTCGCCTTCTGGATGGTAGCGGTGTGAACAGGCAGTGGCTCGGGTAGTTGTTGTCCTTGATGATCTTTTTGGCCTTCCTGTGACATCGGGTGCTGTAGGTGTCATGGAGGGCAGGTAGGTTGCCCCCGGTGCAGACCGCACCACTCTCTGGAGAGCCTTGCGGTTGAGGGCGATGCAGTTGCCGACAGGATGCTCTCGATTGTGCATCTGTAAAAGTTTGTGAGGGTTTTGGGTGACAAGTCAAATTTCTTCAACCTCCTGAGGTTCTTCACCACACTGACAGTGTGGGTGGACCATTTCAGTTTCTGTGATGTGTACGCCGAGGAACTTAAAACTTTCCACCTTCTCCACTGCTGTCCCTTCAATGTGGATAGGGGCGTGCTCCCTCTGCTGTTTCCTTAAGTCCACGATCATCTCCTTTATTTTGTTGACATTGAGTGAGAGGTTGTTTTCCTGACACCACACCCCAAGTCCCCTTACCTCCTCCCTATAGGCTGTCTCGTCGTTGCTGGTAATCAAGCCCACTACTGTTGTGTCGTCTGCAAAATTGATGATTGAGTTTGAGGTGTGCATGGCCACGCAGTCATGGGTGAAAAGGGAGTACAGGAGGGGGCTGAGCACGCACCCCTGTGGGACCCCAATGTTGAGGGTCAGCGAAGTGCTGCATTCTGCAGCGATATGCCATCCCATCTGGTTTGGGTTTAGTGGGACTATCATTTGTTTTTCAACAGGACAATGACCCAACACAACTCCAGGCTGTGTAAGGGCTATTTTACCAAGAAGGAGAGTGATGGTGTGCTGCATCAGATGACCTGGCCTCCACAATCCCCCGACCTCAACCAAATTGAGATGGTTTGGGATGAGCCGGACCGCAGAGTGAAGGAAAAGCAGCCAACAAGTGCTCAGCATATGTGGGATCTCCTTCAAGACTGTTGGAAAAGCATTCCAGGTCAAGCTGGTTGAGAGAATGCCAAGATTGTGCAAAGCTGTCATCAAGGCAAAGGGTGGCTGTTTGAAGAATCTCAAATCTCAAATATATTTTAACACTTTTTTGGTTATAACATGATTCCATATGTGTTACTTCATAGTTTTGATGTCTTCACTATTATTCTACAATGAGAAAATAGTAAAAATAAAGAAAAACCCTTGAATGAGTAGACGTTCTAAAACTTTGGACCGGTAGTGTATACCATAAGGCCCTTCTTTGAGGGCCTAGTTACAGTTGAAGTCGGAAGTTTACATACACCTTAGCCAAATACATTTAAACTCCGTTTTTCACAATTCATGACATTTAATCCTAGTAAAAATTCCCTGTCTTAGGTCAGTTAGGATCACCACTTTATTTTAAGAATGTGAAATGTCAGAATAATAGCAGAGAGTGATTTATTTCAGCTTTTATTTCTTTCATCACATTCCTAGTGGGTCAGAAGTTTACATACACTCAATTAGTATTTGGTAGCATTGCCTTTAAATTGTTTAACCTGGGTCAAACGTTTTGGGTAGCCTTCCACAATAAGTTGGGTGAATTTTGGCCCATTCCTCCTGACAGATCTGGTGTAACTGAGTCAGGATTGTAGGCCTCCTTGCTCGCACACACTTTTTCAGTTCAGATTTCTTTTGATTTTCCCATGATGTCAAGCAAAGAGGCACTGAGTTTGAAGGTAGGCCTTGAAAAACATCCACAGGTACACCTCCAATTGACTCAAATTATGTCAATTAGCCTATCAGAAGCTTCTAAAGCCATGACATCATCTTCAGGAATTTTCCAAGCTGTTTATAGGCACAGTCAACTTAATGTATATAAACTTATGACCCATAGGAATTGTGATACAGTGAATTATAAGTGAAATAATCTGTCTGTAAACAATTGTTGGAAAAATTAAAAGGTAGATATCCTAACTGACTTGCCAAAACTATAGTTTGTTAACAAGAAATTTGTGGAGTGGTTGAAAGATGAGTTTTTATGACTCCAATCTAAGTGTATGTAAACTTCCGATGCGTTAATCTTTACATACAGTGCCTTCAGAAAGTATTCATACCACTTAACTTATTCCACATTTTGTTGTGTTACAGCCTGAATTGAAAATGTATTACATTTATTTGGTTTACTCACTCATCTACACACAATAGCCCTAAATAACAAAGTAAAAACATGTTTTTAGAATTTTAGCAAATGTATTGAAAATGAAATACAGAAAAATCCTATTTACATACAGTGCCGTGAAAAATGATATTTTTGATACTAAATGTTATCAGATCTTCAACAAAAACCTAATATTAGATAAAGGGAACCTAAGTTTACAAATAACAAAAAAAAGTCATACTTATTTTATTTATTTAATTAACAAAGTTATGCAACACCCAATTGCCCCTGTGTGAAAAAGTAATTGCCCCATCACACTCAATAACTGGCTGTGCCACCTTTTAGCTGCAATGACTGCAACCAAATGCTTCCTGTAGTTGTTGATCAGTCTCTCACATCGCTGTGGACACATTTTGGCCCACTCTTGCATGCAGAACTGCTTCAACTCAGCGACATCTGTGAATTTTCAAGTATGAACTGCTCGTTTCAAGTCCTGCCACAACATCTCAATTGGGATTAGGTCTGGACTTTGACTAGAGCCTTAGAAAACTTCAAATTTGTTGCCTTTTAACCATTTTCATGTAGCCTTGATTGTGTGTTTTGGGTCATTATCTTGCTGCATGACCCAGCTGCGCTTCAGCTTCAGCTCACAGACGGGTGGCCTGACATTCTCCTGCAGAATTCTCTGATACAGAGCAGAATTCATGGTTCCTTCTATCAAAGTATGTCGTCCAGGTCCTGAGGCAGCAAAGCATCCCCAAACCATTGACCGTTGGTATGAGGTTCTTACTATGGAATGCAGTGTTTGGTTTTCGCAAGACATAATGGGACCCATCTCGTCCAAAATACAAATCAGTTGTGTGTAGAGTACAACTTCAGCTATCTAAACAGAACTAGAATGGCATTTCTAGTTCAATGGTCTATTTGCCCATATCTAAGGATTTGTCTTCTAACACGCTGACGTGCACAGCTCTCTGGGTGAGGTTCTGTCTGTCTAACACACTGACATGTACAGCTCTCTGGGTGAGTTTCTGTCTGTCTAACACACTGACATGTACAGCTCTCTGGGTGAGGTTCTGTCTGTCTAACACACTGACGTGCACAGCTCTCTGGGTGAGGTTCTGTCTGTCTAACACACTGACATGTACAGCTCTCTGGGTGAGGTTCTGTCTGTCTAACCACACTGACATGTACAGCTCTCTGGGTGAGGTTCTGTCTGTCTAACACACTGACATGTACAGCTCTCTGGGTGAGGTTCTGTCTGTCTAACACACTGACATGTACAGCTCTCTGGTTGAGGTTCTGTCTGTCTAGCACACTGACATGCACAGCTCTCTGGGTGAGGTTCTGTCTGTCTAACACACTGACATGTACATCTCTCTGGGTGAGGTTGTCTGTCTAACCACACTGACATGTACAGCTCTCTGGGTGAGGTTCTGTCTGTCTAACACACTGACATGTACAGCTCTTTGGGTGAGGTTGTCTGTCTAACCACACTGACATGTACAGCTCTCTGGGTGAGGTTCTGTCTGTCTAACACACTGACATGTACAGCTCTCTGGGTGAGGTTGTCTGTCTAACCACACTGACATGTACAGCTCTCTGGGTGAGGTTCTGTCTGTCTAACACACTGACATGTACAGCTCTCTGGGTGAGGTTCTGTCTGTCTAACACACTGACATGTACAGCTCTCTGGGTGAGGTTCTGTCTGTCTAACCACACTGACATGTACAGCTCTCTGGGTGAGGTTCTGTCTGTCTAACACACTGACGTGCACAGCTCTCTGGGTGAGGTTCTGTCTGTCTAACCACACTGACATGCACAGCTCTCTGGGTGAGGTTCTGTCTGTCTAACACACTGACATGTACAGCTCTCTGGGTGAGGTTCTGTCTGTCTAACACACTGACATGTACAGCTCTTTGGGTGAGGTTGTCTGTCTAACCACACTGACATGTACAGCTCTCTGGGTGAGGTTCTGTCTGTCTAACACACTGACATGTACAGCTCTCTGGGTGAGGTTCTGTCTGTCTAACCACACTGACATGTACAGCTCTCTGGGTGAGGTTCTGTCTGTCTAACACACTGACATGTACAGCTCTCTGGGTGAGGTTCTGTCTGTCTAACCACACTGACATGTACAGCTCTCTGGGTGAGGTTCTGTCTGTCTAACACACTAACGTGCACAGCTCTCTGGGTGAGGTTCTGTCTGTCTAACCACACTGACATGCACAGCTGTCTGGGTGAGGTTCTGTCTGTCTAACACACTGACATGTACAGCTCTCTGGGTGAGGTTCTGTCTAACACACTGACATGTACAGCTCTCTGGGTGAGATTCTGTCTGTCTAACCACACTGACATGTACAGCTCTCTGGGTGAGGTTCTGTCTGTCTAACCACACTGACATGCACAGCTCTCTGGGTGAGGTTCTGTCTAACACGCTGACGTGCACAGCTCTCTGGGTGAGTTTCTGTCTGTCTAACACACTGACATGCACAGCTCTCTGGGTGAGGTTGTCTGTCTAACACACTGACATGTACAGCTCTCTGGGTGAGGTTCTGTCTGTCTAACACACTGACATGTACAGCTCTCTGGGTGAGTTTCTGTCTGTCTAACACACTGACATGTACAGCTCTCTGGGTGAGGTTCTGTCTGTCTAACACACTGACGTGCACAGCTCTCTGGGTGAGGTTCTGTCTGTCTAACACACTGACATGTACAGCTCTCTGGGTGAGGTTCTGTCTGTCTAACCACACTGACATGTACAGCTCTCTGGGTGAGGTTCTGTCTGTCTAACACACTGACATGTACAGCTCTTTGGGTGAGGTTGTCTGTCTAACCACACTGACATGTACAGCTCTCTGGGTGAGGGTGTCTGTCTAACCACACTGACATGTACAGCTCTCTGGGTGAGGTTCTGTCTGTCTAACACACTGACATGTACAGCTCTCTGGGTGAGGTTCTGTCTGTCTAACCACACTGACATGTACAGCTCTCTGGGTGAGGTTCTGTCTGTCTAACACACTAACGTGCACAGCTCTCTGGGTGAGGTTCTGTCTGTCTAACCACACTGACATGCACAGCTGTCTGGGTGAGGTTCTGTCTGTCTAACACACTGACATGTACAGCTCTCTGGGTGAGGTTGTCTGTCTAACCACACTGACATGCACAGCTCTCTGGGTGAGGTTCTGTCTGTCTAACACACTGACGTGCACAGCTCTCTGGGTGAGGTTCTGTCTGTCTAGCACACTGACATGCACAGCTGTCTGGGTGAGGTTCTGTCTGTCTAACACACTGACATGTATGGCTCTCTGGGTGAGGTTCTGTCTGTCTAACACACTGACATGCACAGCTCTCTCGGTGAGGTTCTGTCTGTCTAACACACTGACGTGCACCGCTCTCTGGGTGAGGTTCTGTCTGTCTAACACACTGACGTATACAGCTCTCTGGGTGAGGTTCTGTCTGTCTAACACACTGACATGTACAGCTCTCTGGGTGAGGTTGTCTGTCTAAGCACACTGACATGTACAGCTCTCTGGGTGAGGTTATGTCTGTCTAACACACTGACATGTACAGCTCTCTGGGTGAGGTTCTGTCTGTCTAACACACTGACATGTACAGCTCTCTGGGTGAGGTTCTGTCTGTCTAACACACTGACATGTACAGCTCTCTGGGTGAGGTTCTGTCTGTCTAACACACTGACATGTACAGCTCTCTGGGTTAGGTTCTGTCTGTCTAACACACTGACATGTACAGCTCTCTGGGTGAGGTTCTGTCTGTCTAACACACTGACATGCACAGCTCTCTGGGTGAGGTTCTGTCTGTCTAACACACTGGCATGCACAGCTCTCTGGGTGAGGTTCTGTCTGTCTAACCACACTGACATGTACAGCTCTCTGGGTGAGGTTCTGTCTGTCTAACACACTGACATGCACAGCTCTCTGGGTGAGGTTTTGTCTGTCTAACACACTGACATGTACAGCTTTCTGGGTGAGGTTCTGTCTGTCTAACACACTGACAACCACACTGCCCTACCAAGCAAAAAGGCAGTAACTGCTCATAGCGTGGAACTGAGAAAAAGGGCTTCAACATTTTTTCATTCTCCAGCCAAATGAATTCTAGGGAGATTGGAGATGTAGTGATCTGTTGTCTTACTGTAAGCAATTTATTCATTCATGTTGACCCTTACCTCTGACATGACCGTTGACCCTTAAATGGCAGTTACTGTGTCACGCCCTGACCTTAGAGATCCTTTTAATTCTCTATTTGGTTAGGTCAGGGTGTGACTAGGGTGGGCAATCTATGTTTTCTATTTCTTTGTTGGCCTGGTATGGTTCCCAATCAGAGGCAGCTGTCTATCGTTGTCTCTGATTGGGGATCATATTTAGGCAGTCCTTTTCCCACCTGTTGTTTGTGGGATCTTGTTTTTGTGTAGCTGCCTGTGAGCAGCCCAGAACGTCACATTTCGTTTCCTTCTGTATTGTTTTTGGTGAGTTTCATATTGATTAAACATGTGGAACTCTAAGTACTCTGCGCCTTGGTCCATTAACTCAACCAACGATCGTGACATACTGCCTTCTTTCTTGGCATGAGATTTTACAAATTGCAGGGTAATACCAAAGCAAAAAGCAGTATCTGCCATTTTAATTTGTTAGTTTACTATACTTCTCATTTATGCTATTAATAAAAAAGCAGTGTAATTACTGACAGTGTAACAGAGTTGAAACGCCATCCTTTGTGTGTCTTCCACTAAGATACCAGTTACATTTACATGGAGACGTAGGTTCTGCGTCAGTCACTTAACATACTGTGTTTTACATGTTGCCCATGTCTTGTTATAAGAATACATGTGAAAAGCAGCACTGCAATTGTTTGAATTACATGAAAGGATGACCTATCTTGCAATATATAATGATGTATTGGAACATGATAGAAGTATGATGTAAGGTAATACTAATTATAAAAAATTAGCATGAGATTGCAAATTAAATTTATTTGTATATATTTAAAACATATATATATAGTTACGTAGACCGTTTTGAATAAATAATGGCTTTAAAAATGTATTTTAAACAGATTTTCATATTCATAAGAGGACACAAATGACATTTACAGTAGCTACAATTGATAAAATGCTGAATAGTTAAATTTATTTTGAAGTATAATTTTCGTTTCATTTTTAAGTAAAACTACAGTGCTCTTCCATATCATTCCTCATCCTCAGCAATGCTGTTCACAGCCAAGGCATTCCAGAACTTTTTTGCAGGCATCAGAGGACACAGCTTGGTGATAATGTCAATCTTCTTGGACTCTTATTGCCCTATTGCTTATTTAGATTGCATGGATGGACATTGACAGGAAGAGAACCTAGTATTGGCGTGGTTGTACAATCCTAATGCACCCTCACATGGCAACGTTGATTCCCATTGATACTATAATCTAGGCCACAGGGATTGGTGGAAGTCATTTTGGCAAAACAGTTTTTTCCCGCTTTCATGTAATGATGGCACCGAAGCAGACACATTGGGCATGCCACAGCTTGTTGTGCTAATTATAGTGGCTTGTGAAAGTATTCACCCCCCTTGGCATTTTTCCTATTTTGTTGCCTTACAACCTGGAATTAAAATAGATTTTTTGGGAGGTTTGTATCATTTGATTTACACAACATGTCACCTTGAAGATGCAAAGTATTTTTTCTCGTGAAACAAATAAGACAAAAAAATTGAGAACTTGAGCGTGCGTAACTATTCAACCCCCCCAAAGTCAATACTTTGTAGAGCCACCTTTTGCAGCAATTAGCGCTGCAAGTCCCTTGGGGTATGTCTCTATAAGCTTGGCACATCTAGCCATTAGGATTTTTGCCCATTCTTCAAGTCAAAACTGCTCCAGCTCCTTCAAGTTGGATGGGTTCCACTGGTGTACAGCAATCTTTAAGTCTTACCACAGATTCTCAATTGGATTGAGGTCTGGGCTTTGACTAGGCCATTCCAAGACATTTAAATGTTTCCTCTTAAACCACTTGAGTGTTGCTTTAGCAGTATGCTTAGGGTCATTGTCCTGCTGGAAGGTGAACCTCCGTCCCAGTCTCAAATCTCTGGAAGACTGAAACAGGTTTCCCTCAGGAATTTCCCTGTATATAGCGCCATCCATCATTCCTTCAATTCTGACCAGTTTCCCAGTCCCTTCTGATGAAAAACATCCCCACAGCATGATCCTGCCACCACCATGCTTCACTGTGGGGATGATGTTCTCGGGGTGATGAGAGGTGTTGGGTTTGCGCTAGACATAGCGTTTTCCTTGATGGCCAAAAAACTCAATTTTAGTCTCATCTGACCAGAGTACCTTCTTCCATATGTTTGGGGAGTCTCCCACATGCCTTTTGCCCATTCTTTAAGTCAAAACTGCTCCAGCTCCTTCAAGTTGGATGGGTTCCGCTGGTGAAGCAATGGCTTTTTTCTTGCCACTCTTCCGTAAAGCCCAGCTCTGTGGAGTGTATGGCTTAAAGTGGTCCTATGGACAGATACTCCAATCTCTGCTGTGGAGCTTTGCAGCTCCTTCAGGGTTATCTTTGGTCTCTTTCCTGCCTCTCTGGTTAATGCTCTCCTTGCCTGGTCCGTGAGTTTTGGTGAGCAGCCCTCTCTTGGCAGGTTTGTTGTTCTGGTATTCTTTCCATTTTTTAAATAGTGGATTTAATGGTGCTCCGTGGGATGATCAAAGTTTAGTATATATTTTTTTATAACCCAACCCTGATCTGTACTTCTCCACAACTTTGTCCCTGACCTGTTTGGAGAGCTCCTTGGTCTTCATGGTGCCGCTTGCAACAACATAGGAAAAACGCAAGGGGGATGAATACTTTTGCAAGTCACTGTACATACACCACCAACAAAGGTAATGGATAAAATTTTGGATTTTAAGTTTCTTGACCGGGACAGTCACTCAATACTGGAATATAAAAGATAGCCAGAAACCCTGGACATGTCAGTAGATATATTATGAATGAGGTAGTGTAACGGATGTGAAATGGCTATCTAGTTAGCGGTGGTGCGCGCTAATAGCCTTTCAATCGGTGACGTCACTTGCTCTGAGACATTGGTTCCCCTTGCTCTGCAAGGGCTGCGGCCTTTGTGGAGCGATGGGTAACGACGCTTCGTGGGTAACTGTTGTTGATGTGTGCAGAGGGTCCCTGGTTCGCGTCGGGGCGAGGGGACGCCATAAAGTTATACTGTTACAGTAGCAATGCTGTGTGTGTGCTCAACCAGAAAACGAGTGAGCGTGGCTTTTGACAATTCAGTATGGGGTGCACGTCTAACTGACTGCCAGCTGGCTAGAGATCGTTTGTGTGGTGGAATGTTACTGATTTAAATAACCCATGGAATGTCAGAATAAAATTAGAGATTATATTCATTATGGGGATAAGAGATTGACACTAGTATAAATTACTGACCGCCTCTTATGGGAGCAGGTAGCACACATCTATTGCTTCATGCTAATGCTAGCTAGGTCGGTTTTTACGTTTTGGTAGGGGCGAGTCAGTTCTAGCTGGGTGGCTGTCACTGGCTAGAAATCGTGTGGTGTACTGATTCAAAGAAACCATCACATGAAATGTCAGAATATAAATCATTATAGGGCTAATAGATTAGTATCAATTGAAGATCTCCTCTTATGGGAGCCGGTAGCATTGTTAGTCTATGCTCGCTCGCTAGTTAGCGAGGTTCTGTCTAACACACTGACATGCACAGCTCTCTGGGTGAGGTTCTGTCTTCATGTCTCCAGTGGGTGATGAAGTCCCTACCATCTATGTAATGTATTACAGGTTATGGGCATGAGTGCATGACATTCCATCCTGGTTGTGACAGAGTTTGCCTCACGGGTCCAGCAGGCAGAGTTCAATAACTACAGGCAGATGTGAGATGCAGGAGGATGGCACACTTCTCATACTGAGCAGCCTACAGAGTAATATGAGAAGAATGCAATTGCTTAACTTGTGTAGATATTCCAAACAAAGTGTTTTGATAACTTTCAAGCGTATCGTTTCCATATAGAATAAACCAACCATCATGACATAAAACGGTAGAAGCTGTGATCAGCTAACATAACAATGCGCAAATATTACACCTCTCTTTCATCTTTTGTTGTCATTCACAGCCAATACAGATACTGTACATTGCAACAGTTTGTCTGGTGGTGCTGGGGCTACCTTGCCAAATGACGGCAGTCGTTATACCTTCCTGTATTGTGTCCCCCCCCCCCCCCCCCCCCCCTTCATAGTACCATTCGATTCAATAATAACAAAAGACAATAAAAAGTAAATTTTTATGCTGAGTTCCAAATTCAGTATCAACCTGTCTTTCAGTCAGATGACTCCACAACCAAAGCCTCTCTCCTGTCCTTCATCTGTAGAAAAAAACGCAGCATCATATGATTTTAACGCATCATACGGGGATGATTTCTGTACTTTGAAAGTTACATATGAAAACATGATTGATGACAAGCAAAACATTTTGGGACTATGTCAACAATGGATTAATGAAACAGATACTAAAAGATTGTTTTTGGGTGGAGTTTGCCTTTAACCTTTGTTATTCTACACCTAGCCCTTGAGCAGGAAATGACCATAAATGGACTGGGGTCTAATGAGACCATGTCCACTCAACAGGCTCTGTCTGTGATTTACTCAGAACTCTCAGGGGAAGTTCTGCTTCCATTGTTCCATACACACTACTGTACTCCCCTATTCCCCTTCTATGTTTTATGTAATCCGTTAAAAGCAAAGTAATGGAAAGCTCCATAACTAAAGATTAACAAATATCATGTAGAATATGAACATTTGCCAAAACAGCACTTCAGAATGCAAGATAAGGATATTTAAAAAATACTTTTAGATAAAATGATGACAGTACAATGCATCTTGAAAATGGATGGCTAGAACAGGCCTGATGAGAATAGGGTGACCATTTCCATCTGTTTAGAAAGGGCAGACAAAATGCCACAACTTCACTCATGTTCCTCCATTCAACAGTTAATCCTCCTCTCAGTAAAACAAAACTCTGGGGCCATCTAGTGGTCAAAAGGTGCCCAACATCAACCAATGCATCTCTAGTCTACACTGAACGGTTATGCAGTTATGACAGAGTAGGGCCAGGAGTTTTCCTGATCAACAGAGTTGGTTTTTTTCTAAGCAGGGGACCTGTATTGGAATAACTCCTGGCCCAGTAACAGCATATGAGGGAAGATGAACCTTCACTTTAAAACAAAACTAACCCACTACAGGCCACAACTGACAGTCAGGTTTCAAAAGCCAATCTAGGAAAACATACTATACTTCTTCCTGGGCTATACTCGGCCTTGTCTCAGGGTAGTAAGTTAGTGGTCTGTTGATATCCTTTAAGTTGTGTGGGGGGTGTGCTTTGGCAAAGTGGGTGGGGTTATATCCTGTCTGGTTGGACCCTGGATGGGGCCACAGTGTCTCCCTAGGTTCCTGTCTTCTAAGGAGTTTTTCCTATGGAATGGCATCAAACACATGTAAACCATGTGTTTGATGTATTTGATACCATTCCACCCATTCCGCTCCAGTCATTACCACAAGCCCGTTCTACACACAACACCCCATAATGACAAAGTGGAAACATTTTTTTTCAATTTAAAAAGATTTATTAAATCAAATACAGAAATAACTAATTTACATAAGCATTCACACCCCTGAGTCAATACATGTTAGAATCACCTTTGGCAGCAATTACAGCTGTGAGTCTTTCTGGGTAAATCTCTAAGTGTAAACCTAGATTGTACAATATTTTCCCATTATTCTTTTCAAAATTCTTCAAGCTCTGTCAAATTGGTTGTTGATCATTGCTAGACAGCCATTTTCAGGTCTTTCCATTGGTTTTTAAGCTGATTTAAGTCAAAACTGTAACTAGGCCACTCAGTAACATTCAATGTCATCTTGGCAAGGAACTCCAGTGTATATTTGGCCTTGTGTTTTATATTAGGTTATTGTCCTGCTGAAAGGTGAATTTGCTCCCAGTGTATGTTGGAAGGCAGATTGAACCAGGTTTTCCTCTAGGATTTTGCCTGTGCTTAGCTCTATTCCGTTTCTCTTTATCTTAAAAAGCTCCCTGGTACTTGCCGATGACAAGCATACCCATAACATGATGCAGCCACCACCATGCTTGAAAATATGAAGAGTGGTACTTAGTGATATGTTGTGTTGGATTTACCCCAAACATAACACTTTGTATTCAGGACAAAAAGTTAATTTCAACTTATACATACGAACAACAACTTACTGACGCACACAAACAATGACTACATCTCATCTGCCCAGACCTGCATAATCACATCCCCATTTTCTCGGTTGCCCAAACTATTTAAAAATGAAAATAATAAATCATTTGTGAATAACATTTGCAACGTCTTTATCCTTTTGAAACCTTTGAGTGCAATGTTAACTGTACATTGTTTAATATTTTTGTTGTTGATGTAGTTTAATGTTTGTTCTCACTTCTGTTTGTTTACATCTTACATATGTTTACATTGCCAAAGTGAAATAAACAACAGAGTAAGATGGCGCAGGCAGACATGGCAGCTCTGCTTCTAGCTCCTATGCAACTTTGCAGTATTTTGTATTTTTTGTGTGTTATTTCTTACATTATTAGCCCAGAATGTTTTTTGTGTTATTACATACAGACAGAAATAACTTCTGGATATCAGAGCGGCGGTAACTCACCAGCATTACGACCAGAAATATGGCTTTCACGAATTGGATCCTTTGATCATACCCCCCAGGGTAATTGAACTTTTCCAGAGGCTGCTCCAAGTCGCCGCCGGCGGAGAAGCGGTATTAGGACTTCTAGTCCGACTCGAGACGTGCACACTATCCACCGCCTCCGAGTATATTACTCGCTAATGTTCAATCTCTGGACAATAAAGGAGACAAGCTCAGGGCGAGGATCTTCTTCCAGAGAGACATCAGGGACCGTAACATACTCTGTTTCACGGAATCATGGCTCTCTCGGGATATACTGTCCCCATATAGTGTCCTCAGTTCATCGTGCAGACAGGAACAAAGAACTCTCCGGGAAGAAGAAAGGCGGGGGTGTATGCTTCATGATTAACTACTCATGGTGTGATTGTGATAACATACAGAAAGTCCTTTTGTTCACCCGACCTAGAATACCTCACAATCAAATGCCGACTGTATTACCTCCCCCCCCAAAAAATATTTGGTTATAGTCACAGCCGTGTACATTCCCCCTCAAGCCGATACCACGACGGCCCTCAAGGAACTACACTGGACTTTTTGCAAACTGTAAATCAGCTGTGGATTTTAACAAAGCAAATTTGAGGAAAACGCTACCGAAGTTCTATCAACACATTGACAAATGCCTATAATGCCCTCCCACGCCCTGCCTTTGGCAAATCAGATCCCAACACCATTTTCCTCCTCTCTTCCTATAGGCAGAAACTCAAACAGGAAGTACACATGCTATGGTCTATTCAACGCTGGTTTGACCAATCGGAATCCATGCTTCAAGATTGTTTTGATCACGTGGACTGGGATATGTTCCGGGTAGCCTCTGAGAATAACATTGATGCTTACATGGATACGGTAACTGAGTTCATCAGGAAGTGTATATGGGATGTTGTTCCCACTGTGACAATTAAAACCTACCCAAACCAGAAACTGTGGATTGATGGCAGCATTTGCGCAAAACTGAAACCACCTGAGCCACGGCCTGTTCACCCCACTATCATCCAGAAGGCGAGGTCAGTAGAGGTGCATCAAAGCTGGGACCGATTGACTGAAAAACTGCTTCTATCTCAAGGCAATCAGATTGTTAAATAGCCATCACTAACCGGCTACCATCAGGCTACTCAACCCTGTACCTTAGAGGCTGCTGCCCTGTATACACAGACATGGAACACTAGTCACTTTAATAATGTTTACATACTGCTCATCTCATATGTATATACTGTATTCTATTCTGCTGGATTTTGCCACTCCGACATTGATCGTCCTATTATTTATATATTTTTTTATTAAATTATTTTACTTTTAGATTTGTGTGAATTGTTAGATACTAGTGCACTGTTGGAGCTAGGAACACAAGCATTTCGCTACACCCGCAATAACATCTGCTAAATATGTGTATGTGACCAATACATTTAATTTGATTGTAATGTTTCCCAAGCTAATAAAGCCCCTTTGAATTGAAATGAGAGAGCGAGAAAGAGCGAGACGGGAGCAAGAGAAGGGAGGGGCACTGTGAGAGATTCACAGTGCTCTGTTTCCTGATCTCGCTCACTGTACCTGGGACAGGAAAGGAAAGTCAGCTCACACACACACACACTCCCCCTTACAGCTGCTTCCTTAGCAATGTGTGCCCTCCTAACCCCACCCAACATTCTTCAGCATTGCAACTCCTGGGAACACACGATACACCTCGTGAGGTGCACAATATAACTCCAACTCCACACCTCATCAGATCATAAACAACTGATTTAATAAAAACCCATAGCGGTCGTCTACGGCCTTTCTTTAAATTAGTATAGCAGCCGCTAACGGCCTTGTTTTTCTAACAATAATATCTGTGTCAATATTGCAAAAGGAACTTGCTTAAAACCTGTTGTCATCCACCAGAAAATAGGGTATGTTGTCATTTGATATATATATATATATATTTTTTTTTTTTATCACTTCATTACTCAAAAATGATCATGCCGAAGCGGCCATGACTTTTCACTGTGGAAGAGGCTGTATCTATGTTGGTTGGTGATATGGATTCGTGCACGTCAGCACACGTTGAACGCGATGATGTCGAGGTGAGTGAAATAAGTAAACACCTGCTCTTTCCATGACTGACCAGGCGAAAGCTGCGATCCCTTATTGATGTCACTTGTTAAATCCACTTCAATCAGTGTAGATGAAGGGGAGGAGACAGGTTTAAGAAGGATTTTTTTTAAGCCTTCAGAAAATTGAGACATGGATCGTGTACGAAACATTAGGAACACCTTCCTAATATTGAGTTGGATGTCCTTTGGGTTGTGGACCATTCTTTATACACACAGGAAACCGTTGAACGTTGAAAAAAACAGCAGCATGGCAGTTCTTGACACAAACCGGTGAGCCTGGCATCTAACCCTTTCAAAGGCACTTACATATTTTGTCTTGGGCAACCAGTGGAGCACAAACAACATTGTAAATACCCCCAATATGTATGTTTATTTATCTTCCCCTGCTATGTGTACTACAACTATTTGCACATTGCTAAAACACTGTACATAGCTGATAATATATCACTTGAAATGTCTATATTTTTAAAACCTTTTTCGAGGGCAATGTTTACTGTTAAATTCAAAGATTTTTTTGTTGATGTTTTTTTGTGTCTTCACTTTTGTTTATTGTTTATTGCTCGTGCTTTGGCAACGTCAACACGTTTCCCATGCCAATAACGCCCCTTTGAATTGACTTGAATTGAGAGAGTGAGAGAGGGAGAGAGAGGAGGAGAGAGGTAGCCAGAGCTCCTGTCTGCAGCATGTTATGATCTGACAGAATGCCACCGATTCACCTCACCCCTCCCTCTCCACACTCCCCCTCTCTCCCATCCCTTTATCCCTCATTCCCGCCCCTCTTGCCCCTCAGCTCCATATCAAAGCGTTGGCCTAGCTCTCAGGTTTCAGTCGGAGAAAGTCTCTCTTCACAGCAGCAGAATATGACATATTATGGGATAGAGGCCAGTCCACGGCACCGGCAATACAGGGCTATCCAGTGTCTGGGACCCTAGGCTTCAAATGAGCTGCAGGGGAGAAGACGTCTTATTTTAGGATCATGCTCTATGGCTATTTGTCTACACCTGCTAAAGTCATTAGATGCAGTCTCGGCCCTATAGCTGCAGTCTCGGCCCTATAGCTGCAACGCTCACCGTCTGGGTTCAATAATATCATGGCCGGATTAGGAGCAGAAATTATAGAAGGGCTTTGGATGTAAAATAATACGATTGAATTGAATGGCTGGATTGACTGAATGTGTATCTTAAAAATATACATTTCCAGTCCTCAGTATGCATGTGTGTGTGGGTAGAGCCTGTTGGATGTTGTGAGTGTCTGAGTAAGCATGAGCATGAGTGGGTGTATGCATGCGTGTGTGTGTCAGCAGGCCTTCCAGCCCAGACCCGAGGGTGCTGCTCTCACACTTTCCAACAACACACACTTTCCGTTCTGCAGCGAGGGAAACTGACATCCAAACACTTCCAGCACAAAGACACACACACACACCACACGTGTTGGCAGACAACTACAGCAGAAAATGGCATGGCTATAGCCTGCCCTAATCTCAGGTCTGTTGTATGCGCATACAATACCAGTCAAAAGCTTGGACACACCTACTCATTCAAGAGTTTTTCTTTATTTTACTATTTTCTACATTGTAGAATAATAGTGAAGACATCAAAACGATGAAATAACAAATATGGAATCATGTTGTAACCAAAAAAGTATTCAAACAAATGAGGTTATTCAAACTAGCCACCCTTTGCCTTGATGACAGTTTTGCACACTCTTAGCATTCTCTCAACCAGCTTCATGAGGTAGTCACCTGGAATGCATTTCAATTAACAGGTGTGCCTTGTTAAAAGTGAATTTGTGGAATTTCTTTCCTTTTTAATGGGTTTGCGCCAATCAGTTGTGTTGTGACAAGGTAGGAGTGGTACACAGAAGATAGCCCTATTTGGTCAAATACCAAGTCCATATTATGGCAAGAACAACTCAAATAAGCAAAGAGAAATTACAGTCCATCATTACTTTAAGACATGAAAGTCAGTCAATCTGGAAAGTTTCAAGAACTTTGAAAGTTTCTTCAAGTGCAGTCACAAAAATCAAGTGCTATGATGAAGCTGGCTCTCATGAGGACCGCCACAGGAAAGGAAGACCCAGAGTTACCTCTGCTGCAGAGAATAAGTTAATTAGAGTTACCAGCCTCAGATTGCAGCCCAAATAAATGCTTCACAGAATTCAAGTACAGACACATTTCAACATCAACTGTTCAGAGGAGACTGTGTGAATCAGGCCTTCATGGTCAAATTCCTGCAAAGAAACCACTACTAAAGGACACCAATAATAAGAAGAGACTTCCTTGGGCCAAGAAACATGAGCAATGGACATTAGACCGGTGGAAATCTGTAATTTTTAATCTGATGAGTCCCAATTTGAGAATTTTGGTTCCAACCGCCGTGTCTTGGCGCAGGGCAGGTGAACGGATGATCTTTGCATGTGTGGTTCTCACCATGAAGCATGGAGGAGGATGTGTGATGGTGTGGGGGTGCTTTGCTGGTGACACTGTATGTGATTTATTTAGAATTCAAGGTACACTTAAGCAGCATGGCTACCACAGCATTCTGCAGCGACATGCCATCCCATCTGGTTTACGCTTAGTGAGAGTATCATTTGTTTTTCAACAGGACAATGACCCAAAACACACCTCCAGGTTGTGTAAGGGCTATTTGACTAAGAAGGAGAGTGATGGAGTGTTGCATCAGATGACCTGGCCTCCACAATCACCCGACCTCAACCCAATTGAGATGGTTTGGGATGAGTTGGACCGCAGAGTGAAGAAAAAGCAGTCAACAAGTGCTCAGCATATGTGGGAACTCCTTCAAGACTGCTGGAAAAGCATTCCTCATAAAACTGGTTAAGAGAAAGACAAGAGTGTGCAAAGCTGTCATCAAGGCAAAGGGTGGCTACTTTGAAAATTCTAAAATCTAAAATATATTTTGATTTAACACTTTTTTGGTTACTGCATGATTCCATATGTGTTGTTTCATAGTGTTGATGTCTTCACTATTATTCTACAATGTAGAAAATAGTAAAAATAAAGAAAAACCCTTGAATGAGTAGGTGTGCCCAAACTTTTGACTGGTACTGTATGTTTAGCCAACTATAGTCTTTTGTCACTGCCTTAACATTCTGTGATTTGTTTCTGGTTGCTGAGATTAAGCCAACTCTTACAACGATAGTGAACTACTGATAAAGGTCTGGCAAAGGACCCTCATGAAATAAACAGTGTTACACTGTAACAAGTATTGTAATTAATTGTAACAATTTATAGTTACACTGTAATAACATGTAACTGGTGGTAATTGCAGTCTGTAACTACAGGGGTATAACAATGAATGCTTGTTACAAATGTTGAAGTTTCCAATAGCATCCCAACTCACCATATTTCAGCCTGCACAAACCACGTGATAAGTCAAATCAAATCAAATGTATTTATATAGCCCTTCTTACATCAGCTGATATCTCAAAGTGCTGTACAGAAACCCAGCCTAAAACCCCAAACAGCAAGCAATGCAGGTGTAGAAGCACGGTGGCTGAGAAAAACTCCCTAGAAAAGCCAAAACCTAGGAAGAAACCTTGAGAGGAACCAGGCTATGAGGGGTGGCCAGTCCTCTTCTGGCTGTGCCGGGTGGAGATTATAACAGAACATGGCCAAGATGTTCAAATGTTTATAAATGACCAGCATGGTCAAATAATAATAATCACAGTAGTTGTCGAGGGTGCAGCAAGTCAGCACCTCAGGAGTAAATGTCAGTTGGCTTTTCATAGCCGATCATTAAGAGTATCTCTACCGCTCCTGCTGTCTCTAGAGAGTTGAAAACAGCAAGTGTAAGCCAATTGAAAACCGACCACCTCACCAACTCTGCAATAAGTCTGATGGGAAAAAAGGTTCAAATAAAAAACACTTTAAATTGTTAAATAATTTAAAGCTGCAATATGTCACTTTTTGGGTGACCTGACCAAATGCACATAGAAATGTGTGTTATAGGTCTGTCATTCGCATTGAAAGCAAGTCTCAGAAGCAGTAGATCTGTTCTATGTGCGTTAATGCTATGCTTCTTGTTCTTAAGTTTCATTTTTGCATTTTTTGCTTTCGGTTTTGTACACCAGCTTCAAACAGCTGAAAATACAATATTTTTGGTTATGGACAATATATTTCACAGTGGTTTAGATGGTACAATGATTCTATACACTATACGTGCTTGTTTTGTCACAAACTGAAACAAAAAAAATTGCAACAAAAAAATCCCGGAGCCATTTCTGCATAGTGCATCTTTAACAGTGCATTTGACAATGGGTCAATTACTTTTTTTAAATTTATGTTTTATTTGTATATATTTTTACCTCTTTTTTCTCCCCAATTGGTAGTTAGTCTTGTCCCATCTCTGCAGCTCCAGTATGGACTCGGGAGAGGTGAAGGTCGAGAGCCATGCATCCACCGAAACACGACCCTGCCAAGCTGCACTGTTTCTTGACACACTGCTCGCTTAACCCGAAAGCCAGTCGCACCAACGTATCAGAGGAAACACCGTACAGCTGGCACCGTACAGCCACATGGAGTCGCTAGAGCACGATGGGACAAGGACATCCCAGCCGGCCAAACCCTCCCCTAACCCAGACGATGCTGGGCCAATTGTGCGCCGCCTCATGGGTCTCCCGGTTGCGGCCGGCTGCGACACACTCTCTCAAAACTTGAGACATCTGTGGCATTGTGTTGTGTGACAAAACTGCACATTTTAGAGTTGCCTTTTATTGTCCCCAGCACAAGGTGCACCTGTGTAATGATCATGCTGTTTAATCAGCTACTTGATATGCCACATCTGTCACGACTTCCACCGAAGTCGGCTCCTCTCCTTGTTCGGGCGGCGTTCGGCGATCGACGTCACCGGCTTTCTCGCCATCGCCGCTCCATTTCTCATATTCCATTGGTTTTGTCTTGTTCCATTACACACCTGGTTTTCATTCCATAATTACTGCATGTATTTAGTTCTCTGTTCCCCTCCATTGTCTTTGTGTGTAATTGTTTGTTTGTTATGTGGATTATTGTCAGGCTCTTTACTTTTGCTATGTTCCGTGTTTTTGGCACATTATTGTTTTTATGTGCTGTCATTTTTGGAACGGAATTAAAGTGCGCCTGTTCACTACACTCTGCTCTCCTGCACCTGACTTCGCCTCCCGTACACACCCATGACAACATCTGTCAGGTGGATAGATTATCTTGGCAAAGGAGAAATGATCACTAACAGGGATGTAAACAAATGTGTGCAGAGAATGTTTGAGAAATAAGCTTTTTGTGCATATGGAAAATGTATGGGAACTTTTATTTCAGCTCATGAAACATGGGACTAACACTTTACATGTTGCGTTTATATTTTTGTTATGTGTATAATCTCAAGTAAAACCGCAAATTGCAATATTTGGTACAAAAATCGCAAATAACATTTTCTGCCCATATCATGCAGAGTGGCAAGTAGCCTAGTGGTTAGAGTGTTGGGCCAGTAAACGAAAGGTTGCTGGATCGAATCCCCGAGCTGACAAGGTAAAAATCTGTCATTCTGCCCCTAAGCAAAGCAGTTAACCCACTGTTCCCCGGGCGCTGAAGACGTGGATGTTGATTTAAGGCAGCCCCCCACACCTCTGATTCAGAGGGGGGTTAAATGCAGAAGACACATTTCAGTTGTACAACTGACTAGGTATCCCCCTTTCTGTTAGTAGCAGTGTACCATAGTTGGCAGGGAGGGACAGATTCACACTGCCCACACCCTCCTCCCTGTAACTGCTAGGAGGACCACGCCCAGACCACGATACTGTATATCATTGAAACACCACAATGTTTTCTCAGAACTCCGTCTGCCTCCATTTCCTGAGGGGACACAGTATTGACTCACTCTACAACACATATGGTTCAAGGGCAAAGGACAACCCCATCAAATTAGCTATTATATAATGATAATACATAGTAATAAGACACTTATCAACTGAGGCACTACATAGACACTGCATGCAACATGAGCAGAATGAATTCTTCCTCATTAAGGACAGCGGGGCATAATAGGGATGACATAATCTTGAGTCTCTGACTGTTAGAACGTTCACTTTCACCTGAACCTAATAGAGAAGTGTTGTAACTGTAAAAAGAATCTCCCTTTCTTTCCAGAGAGAAATGCTTCGTCCATTGGATCCTTGAGATTTGTGACAGAAAATGAATAGTTACAGTATATGGGGATTGTTCGTAAAGAGGGGAGTGGAATACTGTATTACAGACCGCTACTAAACACACTGCCACCTTCTGCCCTGCAAGAGAGAGATCGAGGGAGAGAGGGTAGAGAGGGAGGGAGATGGTCCAGTCCTCCGCAGAAGGTTTCCTGTAGGACTCTGTGACTCCCACTACCACTACGCAATCAGGCATGCACACAATCTGAAAATCCGAAATCTGCCATTACCTCACTGGCCATGCTGAACTCAGTGAGTGAATTTGTGTGTGTAAGGAAGAGATAGGGACTTTCTATCTACACTGGGGCAAATAGAGACAGAGAGAAACCATATAAGTAGAGGCTGACTGTGAGAGGACTGAGCTGAGGGAAGCCTGACGGAGTGAGAACTACTACCATCTGTAGAAAACACAGGGAAGGACTCTCAGGGAGAGTGAGAGCGCGAAAGCGAGAGAGCTAATCCCGGGAAGGGGACGTGGAGTGGGAACCCGCGGCGGAGCAGCGCGGCCATCAGTCCATATCAAAATATGAGTTTGTCTGACACATTGAAAGGGGATTAGGTTGGGGATTACTGGTGAGCACGCTCCGCTGGTCCTCTCCCCTGGCCTGGCTGGTCCCAAATGGCACCCTATTCTTTCTCTGGTGAAAAAAGTAGTGCACTATGTAGGGAATAGGGTGCCAATTGGGACACATGCCTGGGTTCACCCACTACTGTTCTGTTCAGTTCACACCATGTGTTCACAGCCAAAAACGTGACTTGCCCACATACCGCACAAATCCTGGTATGCACAAGCCTGAGACAGTGTAGACAACCAGGGTACTACTACAACTCAACTTAACAGTTGCCTCAAGAGCTGAGGCCTGAACAACTGCTGATTAGAAAGATACAACAGGTGAAAAGCCAGTCGCCTCGTCTGTCATGATGGCTTTTGACTGCTTAGAATACCGACGGAGCTTAGCCAGAGAAACATTCCTATTTCTCAATCAAAGGCATCTGAAAGTGTATGAGGCTGATAGGAACAATCATACAGTTCCTTTATAGTTCATTTCTGTCATCATGTGACAGTCATAAGACAGAATAGAACAGAAAGCATTCTGAGAACTGGAACAAATGGAATTGTGAATTGTGAAGAAGAATCAGAACTCCCAGGCAGTAGCTGGAATTCCTGAAGATTCCAACAATTACAGGCAGTATCACAACCAGCCGTGATTGGGAGTCCCATAGGGCGGAGAATTGGCCCAGCGTCGTCCAGGTTTGGCCGGTGTAGGCCGTCATTGTAAAAAAGAATTTGTTCTTAACTGACTTGCCTAGTTAAATAAAGGTTAAATAAAAAAATTAGTTAAAAAAACAAGCCACAGAGAGGCATCAACACCTTGATGCTATGTTTGCTTGCCTAAAGACCATGAATGGGAGGCCAAAGATGTGACAAAACATTACAAGTAGCAGAGGCCACCAGTGTCTGACCCTGAGGACTGACTCTGCTGGGGAGATAGACAGACACAGACAGTAAATCACAGACGACTAGGGAAACTTGAGTCATCAGCTACAGTAGAATAAGGAGACGTTCTGACAGTTTTAACTCCTTAGTGACATCATACACTGTAAGCTCGTGACCTCACTCTGGTCAATATGTGAGAGGTGGACGAAAAGACAATTGGAGAATGTTTGGAGATGGAGGTGCCTTATTGAGATACACTTCCTATTACAAACTACTATATCATTATCATCCTCATCACAGTAACTGAGTCTACAATATACTAACTGGTCAGAGCACTACCCAACCTACTCAATGACTATGTTACTACAGAAGAATGAGAATGTTACTCAATGTCACTCAGGTTCTAGCCTCTGCGACACCAGAGATATTAGAGAAAGGAGGAGATAGGAATCGCATTAGGCAATGGAGGTAGGAACGTATAACGCCCAGCAGACTATCGACCAATCGCGTTCACATTGTTATGCTAAGCTAGTCAGGGTATGAGTGGAGAAACCTGACGATTTTCCTCAAAAGTACATAATGTCAAGATTCCAAAGCTATACGATATTACAGAGTTAATTTTCTCACATCTCATAAAAGATTTGTAATGTTGTACTTCTTGTTGACGAAATTCATGCTCATGTTGAGTTTTTGAGCTAGCGCCCAATTGACTCCAAGGAGAGTTCTCCTTGTCTCAGAATCGCAGAATGCACCGCATGGCCCATTGACGACGCATGGGCAACATACACAATGGCCGTTAATACGATTCCAATGTAGTTTCCGATCTCTTCCAAAGTATCTCTGGCGACACTCCATCTTAACTCCTCATATACATTTATTGGATTATGATTTAAAGTAAAAAATACTTTAAAGTACTACTTAAGTATTTTGGGGGGGTATCTGTACTTTACTTTTTATATTTTTGACAACATTTACTTAACTACATTCCTAATGAAAAGTATGTACTTTTTACTTCATACATTTTCCTTAACACACAAAAGTACTTGTTACACTTTGAATGTTTAACAGGACAGGAAAATGATCAAATTCGCGCACTTATCAAGAGAACACCGCTGGTCATCCCTACTGCCTTTGATCTGGAGGACCCACTAAACACACATGCTTCGTTTGTAAATTATGTCTGAGTGTTGAAGTGTGCCTCTGGCTATCCATAAATTACAAAAAACAAGAAAATTGTGCCGTCTGGTTTGCTTAATAAGGAATTTGAAATTATTTATACTTTTACTTTTCATACTTAAGTATATTTTAGCAATGTTACTTTTGATATGTAAGTATATTTAAAACCAAATACTTTTACTCAAGTAGTATATTACTGGGTGACTTTCACTTTTACTTGAGTAATTTTTTATTAAGTTATCTGTACTTTTCTCAAGTATGACAATTGGGTACTTTTTCCCCACCACTGTTGAACAGTGCAGAAGAGAAATTCCCCTGACAGTTTTTTTCTTCTTCTCGTCAAGACCAGTATAGGGGATCTAATTATTCAGTGCCCCATGAAAGGACAGCATCTATGCATTTTACAGACCCTACTGAGTATTCAATACAATCATTTTACTGCGGCACATAGAATAGTTTTTGCTCTATAAGCCAATATGTATTTCATATACAGTTATTTGCATTGGGGGCATTTATTTCTCCTTGGAAGACGTTTTAAAACCCAAATATAATGCAAATGTCACTTAAATATGAACAAATATGAATCATTATTCATGTTTAGACAATTATTTTTCATATATTATGAATAAATACAGATTATTGACACTTCTACTATTAAGTAGAGGACTATTATTTAGAAAAATTTGAAATTCCGTGACCCGGAAGTACATTTTTAGTGTCGCTGATGAGTTACCTCAGGTTCAGGCAAGGTATAATTTAGCTCAAATCAGAATATGGATATAATACTTAATGATGAAAACCTGTTTTTATTGACACTAGGCTGCAACATCACAATGTATCCCACGAAAAGTAGCATATAATAACATTTCGTAGTTGGTGTCGACTGCATGGATGAAGCAATTATGGCAAGTCCTATTGGTTGGGTTTCAGCAATCTAAATAAGAAAGTTTGTATGATAGAAAAAACATCTTACCTTGAAACTTCTTTGTTTCCATCGCCTGTTTGCATGTGATTCGATGTGTTCCAACGTGATGTAGGTTATTCCCCCAAAAACGGTAAAGTTATTGGAAAGAGGAAACAAGACTATGATCTTCTGTCGTCATACATAGACTGTAAACTCAAAACAGTCCGATCATAAAATCTGAATAAAACTGTTTTTTCGATTATAATAAAACAAGTCGTCAATGGCAAACTTTCACTTTGACTCGCCAAAATCTACATCCATAACGCATCGTCCTTGAAGTAGCATAGCTTAGTTTTTTAACCATCAGGTTTTTGGTTATTTTTTTTCTGTGGCTACTGTTGTTTCATGCGTTGACGCTTCACGAAACACAGACTATGGTCCACTGTTGAGTTGTATCGCCGCATCAAGCACCGCCCATCAACAGTGTGTATGTGAGAGCGACAGACCAAGGTAAAATGTGTTTTATATTGGATATTCGGTTCTCTCGTCAATAGTTATTGAACCAAACATGCCATGATAATGAAACAGTGGCGTGTATTTATGGATGCCAAGGGAAGCCAGGCACCCCCCCCAAAAAGAATGAAAAAACCCCAGCAATTATGTATATTTCTTCTCTCCTTGTTTCATAATTTTCATTCAATTCACAAGAGACTGAATGAATCTCGCTGGAGAAAGCATCTGAGCGAGCAAAACAGCGCCCCTCAGTCTCTGTATGTGTAGCCCATCTAGCTGATGCTGTCTGGTCAAAAATTTGGTAAAAAAAATGCAATAATAGCCAATCAGTGTTGAGCTAAACTGAGTGAGCTCTAGTCTGAGTCGTCTTAGCACACCATTTTTGTGTGTGGTTTGGCTTCACAACAATCACATCAGAAGCCAAATGTCATTTACAGAAAAAAACTTGGAATTGTTGCATCTTGTTGTTTTGTCGTTCTCTGGTGGCTAGCTAGCTAGCTAAAACTAGCCCTTTCCTAAATGAACCATGGATGGAGATCGGGATTTGGACTTTACTTAATTCTCCGTACTGGCCAATGATAATAATGGTGATTCTGATCCAACCATAAATTCATACATTGTGCCTCTGGCCTGAAAGAATGAAAGATCAATATGTAGCTAGATGTAGTAGGCTAATGTTATCTACCTGGCTAATCGTTGCCCATGAAAGGAAGTTACAGTGGTGCCTCCTTTAAAATTTGTGTCATACTGCGGCACACCCTGCGTGTTGCTGCAGCATTCTGTGGCACGTCATTTAATTCTCAGCCATTTCTTCTGTTACTGCAAGTTATTGCTAGTTTGACCACCAGAGGGCATCTTTGAGAAGCATTTGATAGTATATCGTATTGGCATTACCCGAGATTTTAAAACCTTTTTTGTAATAACATAGTATATGGGATTGATTTTAAGAAATTTGGCTTATGGTGTTTCCATTCAGAGAAAAATGAAACCCTAAGGGTTTGCGTTCGGATGTAATGGAAAATATGGCGCTGTACAACGTAATTGTCGGGAGTAAGCTACAGGATTGGAGGATTCTAAATTGTTTGCCTTCATTAGACAACTTTGTTCCAATATTTCTGTAAATCAGTGATATTTATTCCCATAGTAATTTGTTATGGATCCATAACTAAATCAACATCTGCATTTTGAAAGAGTATTTTTTTATCTTTATTTTATTAACGAAATGTGGTTATTTGTTTATTAGGCTACTGTGCTCTGGTATTCTGCGCTCTGGTACACTCAGACAAGAGTGCTCTAAAATCCGTGTAGATAGTAGGCTGGACACATTAAATTTTTAACAACGTTCTTTTCTGATACAAACTAGTTTATTGCATCCGCCGTGGAGCCTAGTTTCATAAGATGACCATATTTCCCAACTGCTTGCCGTTGTTTTGAAGTAATTGCGAAAAAACAGGCCTTATTTTAGTGCATTTTTCACCCTGCCAGCTCCTATTAGGCAAGCGAGCAAGCATGTTAGCCAGGTAGCCTGGGACTACAAAAACTAAAATCGGGTACTGTATGACAGAGTCATAGACCGTTTCGGCAACATGAACGAGAGGAGGAAGGCATTGGTGTTTCTTTACAAGTAGGGTGGGTCAACATGTTTTTAATACTTACGCACACACACACACACACACACACACACACACACACACACACACACACACACACACACACACACAAATCAGTACCTTGGACAGCCACGTGATATTTAGCTTATGTTGATTGGAGTAATTTGTTTTAGGAATCTTTTGATTTGATGCTGTTGAAATGTTGAAGTTGAAATGGTGCTGGAATAGTGGAGGCAGCTCTTGTTTTCTTTGCGACTTGCAGTAACTCTCCGGTGTTCTAAATCAATAGTTGTTTAGTGGTCCGTAAACATCGGAAATATTAACCTGATTGATTGGTAGGTTCCTGTAACAGTTTGTTACATGCAATATGCTTTGTGGAATTCACCAGACAGATGTTCCTCTCGGCCTTAGACTTAAAAATCACGGTGGCAAGACATATGAACTAACAGGTTGTAGAACAACAACGCAATTATCACAACACGTAAACTCAGCAAAAAAGAAACATCCCTTTTTCAGGACCCTGTGTTTCAAAGATAATTCGTAAAAATCCAAATAACTTCACAGATCTTCATTGTAAAGGGTTTAAACACTGTTTCCCATGCTTGTTCAATGAACCATAAACAATTAATGAACATGCACGTGTGAAATGGTCATTAAGACACTAACAAATGTGAGGGCTAGGGCCATTCCCCCCAGAAATGTCCGGGAACTTGCAGGTGCCTTGGTGGAAGAGTGGGGTAACATCTCAGCAAGAACTGGCTAATCTGGTGCAGTCCATGAGGAGGAGATGCACTGCAGTACTTAATGCAGCTGGTGGCCACACCAGATACTGACTGTTACTTTTGATTTTGATCCCCCCCCTTTGTTCAGGGACACATGTCTGTGGAACTTGTTCAGTTTATGTCTCAGTTGTTGAATCTTATGTTCATACAAATATTTACACATGTTAAGTTTGCTGAAAATAAACGCAGTTGACAGTGAGAGGACGTTTCTTTTTTTGCTGAGTTTAGGTTGAAACATGGCATTTTTCCCGGCCGTGGCTTCCCCAGTGATTTTACCCATCGCTACTGCTATGAAAATGGTATATTCTGAATCGGGTGGATGGAGAACATTGCACATATTTTTCAAATTTCAATCGTCAATAGCTCTTAAACAAAGCGTGCAATGACTTTGAAAATGATACACTACATGGACACCTGCTCATCGAACATCTCATTCCAAAATCATGGGCATTAATATGAAGTTGGTCTCCCCTTTGCAGCTATAACAGCCTCCACTCTTCTGGAAAGGCTTTCCACTAGATGTTGTAACATTCCTGCTGCCAAACCCAGATTCGTCCGTCGGACTGATTCATCACTCCAGAGAACGCTCCAGAGTCCGAAGGCGGCGAGCTTTACATTACTCCAACCGACGCTTGGCATTGTGCATGGGGATCTTAGGCTTGTGTGCGGCTGCTCGGCCATGGAAACCCATTTCCATGCTTCCAGAGGCAGTTTGGAACTCGGTAGTGAGTGTTGCAACCGAGGACAGACAATTTTTACTTGCTACACACTTCAGCCCTCGGCGGTCCCGTTCCCTTTCTGTGTGGCCTACCACTTCACGGCTGAGCCGTTGTTGCTCCTAGATGTTTCCATTTCACAATAACAGCACTTACAGTTGCCCGGGGCAGTTCTAGCAAGGCAAAAATTTGACGAACTGACTTGTTGGAAAGGTGGCATCCTATAACGGTGCCACGTTGACAGTCACTGAGCTCATCAGTAAGACCATTCTACTGCCAATGTTTGTCTATGGAGATTGCATGGCTGTGTGCTCGATTTTATACACCTGTCAGCAACTGGTGTAGCTGAAATACTAAAATCCATTCATTTGAAGGGGTGTCCAGATACTTTTGTATATATAATCTATATTGGGGCTGCAGGTAGCCTAGCGGATTAAAGAGTTGGACCATCAATTGAACGGTTGCTGGTTCAAATCCCCAAGCTGACTAGGTGAACATCTGTCTTTACCCTTGAGCAAGGCACTTAAGCCTAATTACTCTGGATAAGACTGTCTGATAAATGAGTAATATGTCAAAGTATATTCTGAATCAGGGGAGGATGGAGAAAAATATATCATTTTCATAGTCATGGCATGCTTTGTTTAAGAGCCATCCGGAAGAAAAAAACTAACATTTCAACAACAAAAAAGGTGTGTTATTTCTCTATCCTCCCCCGCTTCAGAATATATAATTTTTATAGTGATAGCACGCTTTGTCTGACCCCTTACACTTGTGGAAATTAGTCTATATGGATAGGACAAAATTAAAATGTTTCTTACAGGTAACCAGTGGTGGAAAAAGTACCCAATTGTCACACTTGAGTAAAAGTACAGATAACTTGTGAAAGTCACCCAGTAAAATACTACTTGAGTAAAAGTCTAAAAGTATTTGGTTTTAAATATATTTAAGTATCAAAGTAAATGCAATTGCTAAAATATACTTAAGTATGAAAATTAAAAGTATAAATAATTTCCAGTTCCTTATACCAGACAGCACAATTTTATTTTGTTACATTTCCGGATAGCCACGGGCATGCTCCAACAATCAGACATACTTTACAAACTAAGCATTTGTGTTTTGTGTGTCCACCAGATAAGAAGCAGTAGGGATGACCAGCGATGTTGTCTTGATTAGTGTGTGAACTGGACCATTTTCCTGTCCTGCTAACCATTCAAAATGTAAAGAGTACTTTTGGGTGTCTTAAAAAGTACATACTTTTCATTAGGAATGTAGTGAAGTAAAAGTTGTCAAAATATAAATTGTTAAGTTAAGTAGTACCTTAAGTAGTACCTTAAAGTATTTTTATTTAAGTACTTTACACCACTGGAAAAAACCATGGTAGCAATTAAAAAGGAACAGTTTGGAGATTATGGTAAAATTATTAGACTAAAGGTGAGGACACAACAGTTCACCTGACGAGACTGAATCCAAAAACATTACACGGTTGATTCGTGTCCATTTTATATTTACTGTACGTTTCACCGCATTTGTTGATAACGAAATCTGAAAATATTCTGGATACACTCAGTAGCATGATAAGAATATTATTGGAAAATGTGGGCTAGGTGCAACAATGGACCAAAAAATGATGGGGGTTTGAGCGAGAGGTTTAACTGGTGTTTCCAATGGCCACACACCTCTCCAAAGTGTGTACAGTTCCTAATTCATTTCACTGCACTTGTATCACTCAAAGGGGTAGGCTGTCATTGTAAATAAGAATTTGTTCTTAACTGACTAGCCTAGTTAAATAAACGTTTTTTTTTTTTTAAGTCTTCAATTTAAAGGTGCTTTTTGAATCCTCCTACAGTTGCTGTGCCATCAAGGGACTAGATGAAGCACACTTGTAGTTGTTTTGTTTGGAACACAGCCCTGCATCCCCACCTTTTCAAATTATGCCCACCTGACCCAGATTGCAATTTATAATGGAACATTTTTGGATTGCGTAAACAACAATACTTATCCCAAAATGTTCCATTATAAATTGCAATCTGGGTCAGGGGGGCATAATTTGAACATTTGTTTTTTTGCCAACATGCCTAGCTAAATTATAAAATATGATCTTAAAGTGTTAGGCTTTCACAATGCAATTCAGAGAAACAGTCATTTTGGTACACCTAGAATGGAGTCATGAGTGCATTCAGATGCATAATCTGTGGAAAATGTTCTTCACAAATAAAATAAAAGTTTATTGGTTGCGTACACAGATTTGCAGATTTTATTGCGTGTACAACGAAATGCTTGTGTTTCTAGCTCCAACAGTGCAGTAATACCCAAAGCAATAAAATTAAAAATAACAAATACACATAAACCTGAACATTTTTACAGTTAAGAAATATCAGAGGGAAATATATATATATACATACATACAGTACCAGTCAAAAGTTTGGACACACCTACTCATTCCTGGGTTTTTAATTTTGTACTATTTTCTACATTGTAGAATAATAGTGAAGACATCAACACTATGAAATAACACATGGAACCATGTAGTAACCAAAAAAAAGTGTTAGACAAATCTAAATATATTTTATATATTTGAGATTCTTCAAAGTAGCCACCCTTTGCCTTGATGACAGCTTTGCACACTCTTGGCATTCTCTCAACCAGCTTCAGGAGGAATGCTTTTCCAGCACTTACTTGTTGGCTGCTTTTTCTTCACTCTGCGGTCCAACTCATCCCAAACCATCTCAATTTGGTTGAGGTCAGGGGATTGTGGAGGCCAGGTCATCTGATGCTGCACCATCACGCTCCTTCTTGGTCAAATAGGCTCTAGGGTGTCAGGTAAGGCGAAGGTGAGATGGTCTTTAACTAGTCTGTCAAAGAACTTCATGATGACATAAGTGAGTGCTACGGGGCAATAGTAATTAAGTTCCGTTACATATACAATACCTGAAGTATACAGTACAAGTAAAAACATTTATTGTACCTTTATTTAACTAGGCAAGTCAGTTAAGAACAATTTCTTATTTTCAACGACGGCCTAGGAACAGTGGGTTAACTGCCTTGTTCAGGGGCAGAACGACAGATTTGTACCTTGTCAGCTCGGGGATTCGAACTTGCAACCTTTCTGTTACTAGCCCAACACTCTAACCACTAGGCTACACTAGTGGTTAGGACATTCTGTTCAGGACAACCCAGGGTATAACGCCATGTCATCTTGGAATGTTACACCAAACATTGTGATCATAAACATTGACACTGTATTATTTGAGATTTACAATATGGAAATGTGAAGTGCACATTTGGACACACTGGTGTTTGGCTTGCTTGTATGACGAAGCTGTATTTATTATAATCCTCAACATCTCATCTTACAAAATACATTGAGTCCGCGTAATTTACAGCATTGCCCAATTAGAGGGAGGGATGGGGGCAACTTCTTGTCGCTCGCTGTACTCCTATTCAGAATGTCTCCGTCAAAACCCATACAGAGCTGTGAAGTGGAGAACATGAGCTCTGACGTCATGTATAGCATGTTACTGTTCAGCCACTGCATTCCAATTTAGGCGATTATCATTGTCAAAATATTGGATATTTGCATCCCGTCTACAGGTACGAGTGTAAAGGGCTACGATCTATTGAATATGGAAATCCGATAATCCAAATGCAAAAAAAAAAAAACTGATTTTTTTCTCCATTCTCCCAATTCAGAATATATCATGTTCATAGTCATGGCACACGTTGTTTAAGTGCTACTGAAGATGAAAATCCATAAAAACAAAAAAAGTTTCAAAAACAAAAGAGGGTGTATTTTTCACCATCTTCCCAATTCAGAACATATCATTTTCGTAGGCATGGCACACTTTAAAAGCTATTGAAGATTGAAATCCGAAATCGTATTATTTAAAAAATTGTGTTTTTAAAGTTGTGGATTGTTCTCCATGCAACCCTGATTCAGAATATAACATTTTCATAGTCATTGGCATGCTTGGTTCAATTGCTGTTGACGAGAGAAAACCGAATATCCAATATTAAACTACTTTTACCGTGTGTGTGTGTGTGTGTGTGTGAGACCAAGGTGTCTTTTACAGTGAGATAATACAGTACAGCAGGGTTCCCCAACTGGTGGCCAGTGGTTTTATTTGGACCCCCAAGTTTTGAGCAAAACATAATAAAAACATGTTTGTTTTATAGATTTTTCACTGTTGGACATCTGCTTCAAGACATTTTAATTTTGGAAATCTGTTCCCAAGTATTCCCACACATAGAGATGTGATCGTATACAAATGTAAGCAAGGTTTAAAGTCAAATTATCTGTAATTATGTTCTGGACCCCCGTATCAGAATCTAGTTGTGTAGAGTGTAACACACTACATTACTCAGCACCAAGTAGACCTATAGGAAGTGTAGTTATTGGTGTGATTTCTAATCCTCTCTTTACAGTGATTTTCTCTTTTGAATAGTAGAGTATTCACCATGGGATGGTAATCTACATAATCTAAAAAAAAGTAGATTAATAATGGATAATAAACTTTCCACATTGCTACTGAACTTGAGCAGTGCCGACAGACTGTCAGTCCTAATGCAAGCCATAATGTTTATAATAGGCAAACTAACGTGACTTAAATGTATGGCTTGGATGTAAAAAAATTATAATTTAAAGTGGGGGTGAAAAAATATTTCTATCCCAACCAATTATTACACCACATTTGACAGTTACTAAAACATGCAATAGGTTACATTGTATTTTAACTACCAGTTTGTATCTTAACCTTGGACTTACAGTACACTTGCAGGTGCACTTGGCACAGTGCTACTGATGAAATCAGTTGCCACTTCAAATACTACTTCAATTGGGCAGATATCAAATATACATCTATGTTGCCATCTAAAGGGTGTAAATGATATTACAGATTGCAAGAACACAATGACATGTTTAGTTACACACTTTCAGCAGGAAAATGGTTTTGTCTCGCCGAGCCATCCTTCTAAATCTCGTCTCCATGACTTGGTTGTCCGAGGCTTCAATAACGAACAAATTACAATTTAATTTTTTGCTTATTTCCAACATTAGAGTACTATAAAACAGTACAAAGTGTATATATAAAACAGAGGGAAAAAAAGAATCTAAAAACTATACAAAACTGGAATAAAACTGATTATTTCCACACAAAAAAAAAGTGTTGTCAAAATGACTGGCGCTGAAAAACATTGTTAGAACGCACGCTGGAGTAGACCCACAAAGACGGGGTTACTTTTTGCTCTGTAAGAGTTGAATAACAGTATATTTCCCAAGTTCCAAATAAAGGCATTTCGTTTTTAAAATGAGAATGCTCCTAAAATCAAACCCCTGTCCATTACTGTGAGTGCGATATCATTTTCATAACTGCTGGTTCGAAAAATGATAAAAATGTGTGAGTACTCCCAACCTATCTGCTCTTACACAACAGTTGTCAAAACCTTTTCTATTAGTAATCCAAATGTGCGAGAATTTTTTTTTTTTTTTAACAAGTAAAAGTGCTTTGACACTCAGTTCCAGCACCTTGTATCGTTGTGTTGGTGTACAATACTTTAAAGTTATTTCATATTTCATAATTGACAATAAATTAAAATAAAGCAACATACAAACAAATGCTCTTTCATTCAAAACATAATTGTCCCAGTATGAAACAAACTACATTGTTGAAGTCACACATTTGTGTTCAAGCCCAGCACTAACACACCAGATTCAAGTAATCGTGGATTTGACGCAGGTGTTTCTACACTGGGCTGGAACAAAAATGTGTCACCTCTGATGCAACAGAGGACCAAGGTTGAGAAACATTGATGTCGGCCATTTGATGAACTGGTAACCTGGCATGGGGTGTTTTAAAAGGCAGATCTGGTGTAGTCTGAATTAAACATGTTTACACCACTAACAATTACAGGACAGCACTGCAAAACATACAACCATTTGGTTAAATAATGCCTTGCCTTCACAGTCACACAACCGCTACTTAGAAGGTTCACAAAACAGTGACATCACCCTCGGCGTTCTAAAACGTGACATCATTCCTCCGTGTTTTATCAGCCCACAGTCCACAGAGATTCTGAAGCAGATGACATCACTAGAATCCATGGGCTTGATCCAATGATTCCTTATGAACAGGCCATGCATGTCCAGGTAATGTAAAGTTCACTGCAAGGGAGGAACAGGAACGAGTCCCAGTCCTTCAGACTGCTCTAGATGGTGGTGGTGTAGCTCAGCTTTACAGATGGTGCTCACGGCATAGTGCAGAGAGCTGACAGCAGGGGGCTCCTCATCACCTGGAGATAACAGACACACAACGAAGAGATATTCAGCACAACAAACACACACAGGACTTCACTAGTGAATAACATCGGTGTTTAATATGAGGGTTTGAGCATAAAATATCCTTTACATTGTCTTTACACACTTCTATTTATTTTACTCTGTCAATATGTCTTTGTTTTCAAATGTTTTGGTGCCAAACTGGTGGCAGTCAATCGTTGGAAGAGTTGCAGACTTAATTGGAAATGCCATTGTTGATTAGACGCTTTTTTAATTTTCAATTTTCTCTTGAACCATTTGGTCTATCCGCTAGAAACTCATGGACAAACATTTTTTTAAATTAGTTACCATAGATTACCTGTTAATTACCAAAATTACAGAAGATTCTGGTAACTATGGTAAATTAACAGTAGTTTTGCAACCCTAAATGGTACTAATGGTGGAATAGAAACAACCAGTGGTGGAAATGAGTGAGGAGTGGATTAAGAAATATTTCTGGTATGATGTCACTGAATCATCTCCGAATCTGATGACTCATTCTTAAGTCTGACTCATGGTTCATTATCAGTCCTATTGTACTTAAATGTGAAAATGTCATACAGCATAATTTTAGGCATAGGGCTTTAAATCTGACTCATTCTCAATTTGACTTGTGGTTCATGACCACTTACTATTTTGCAAGTGAAAATGTCATACATAATTTTAGGCATTTTTTGACAAAACGTAATTGGTCTCTTACCCAGTCCGGAAGAAGATGATTCGCTGTCGGCCAGGGAGGAGGAGTCAGCCTGGTCAGGTGACAGGCCCTCCATGAGGGGGATGGACAGCTCAGAAGAGGGCACTGACAAATCATAGATCCCAGAGTCCCGGGGCATTTCTGGGGGACTGGCTGACCCATCTCCAGCCTGGGGAGGGACGACAGGCCTCAGAGACCCCAGACCCAAACCAGACGAGGACCCCGACGTGACCCCAGATTCCCCCTGAGAGAAGCTGGAGAGGCTGTTCCCAGGCCCCCCGGGTCCGTCCAGGGAATAGTGGGCCAAGCTGGGAGGGAGAGATGTGAGCAACACATTCCCCTTCAGAGTACCCTCGCTTTCTGATGGCAACTTAAATAGAACCTCGTCGAGCACCAGGCCAGAGTCAAACTTCTCCATGTGAGGCGACGATGACGACAATGACGCTCCGGCAGTGTCACGCTGCTTCAGAGGCGGTGCCAAAGGAGCGGGTTTCACCTGCCTCTCGAACCAATCAGGCTCCAACGAGATGTGCTGGTGCATGTTGCAGATGGCCACGTATAGAGACCGCCCCGAATTGCTCCGGAAGTAGTTCCTCTTGCTGATGTTGAGCGGCTGCGGCTCGCGTTCCGGTAAACTGAGGTGGCGGGAGTGGAGGCGGCCGAACATCTGAGGGAGCTGATCCATGAGCTTGAACTTGGGAGCGAGGCTCAGCACGGTCGGGACGTCGCTCTCGTGGGAGTAGTCGAAGTAGACGGCCATGAAGCGAGACAGGTCCTGGTCTTTCTGGCGCGCCTCACAGAGCTTCTCCCCAATCATGGCCACTGCGACGATGAAGAGCTCTGCTCCGTTTAATGCTGCTGCTGCTCCACCTCCTACACCAAAAGAAACAATGGACAGAGTAAGTCAGTGACTTTATTGCATTTATCCTTGATAGTTTGTTAAAATGCATGTACTGGCTGTATATGCATTTATTCAACTGAACATAACCAAAAGGACACCTGTTGTAACTGCCGTTGTTTTGGTTTTCATTTGTCAAACAAATTAAATCAAACAATCATTCCCCCAAAAATATATAAAATCACCTCTGGCTGGTGATTTCCCCCTATGGCTCTTCTCTATATAGTACTTGAGGCCCTTGGAGCAGACAGTGATGATGTAGTGAGCTTCATCCATCTGCCGACTCAGCCAGGACATCTGGCCCTCCTTACAGATCTGCAGGTGCTCCCACAGGTCCAGAGTCACCTGGAATAAAAAAATAGGAACAGGGGAATGGAATGGGGTTAAACTATAATATCACCTGCAGGACTAACAACCACAGAGAGACGTAGTCAGATTCCGATGGTATACTATCATCATCATTGTTACTATTATTGATTAATATTACAGAATAGTAATCTATTTTTGAGTATTTACTGAGATAAACTCATCACGTCGGGCTGGTGGACGAGACTATTACTGAGCCGTTCCTATAAAATATATGCTTCTACTACTAATTCAACTACAAAGTCACACACTTCATGGGATCAACCAGCAGGTGGCACAAAACACACACTCCTGATTTGCATTTCCAACCCCATCACATTCAATTCTTTGGCCGGAGCCAGCCCTTGGAGCCAGCCCTTGGAGCCAGCCCTTGGAGCCAGCCCTTGGAGCCAGCCCTTGGAGCCAGCCCTTGGAGCCAGCCCTTGGAGCCAGCCCTTGGAGCCAGCCCTTGGAGCCAGCCCTTGGAGCCAGCCCTTGGAGCCAGCCCTTGGAGCCAGCCCTTGGAGCCAGCCCTTGGAGCCAGCCCTTGGAGCCAGCCCTTGGAGCCAGCCCTTGGAGCCAGCCCTTGGAGCCAGCCCTTGGAGCCAGCCCTTGGAGCCAGCCCTTGGAGCCATAACCTAGCTACAAAGTTGTGTGCTTGAAGGAACATTATTTTGGAAGTTTAGTGTCTACCTCACAGCCACAGAAGTCCTGGAGGAAGAAGGCGAAGCTCTGTATGACAGCGAGGTGTTTGGGGCAGTCCTTAGTGGAGTAGCAGACAAACACCTTAGTCCGGGGCCAGGATCTGTCTGCATTCAGAGCTGTGGTGAGAGACGATGACTCAGAGCTCTCCTCATCCAGATGGGAGTAGATATTCTCTGCACAGATCAATATGTACAACACAATATACAGTATTAATACAATAGGAAGACAATAAAGGTGAAGGGAAATGCATTGGCCTCTTCTACTAAACGTCTAACAATGTTTGTAAAATGTTGGAATCCGGATTTTTTTTAAAGGTAGATTCAGTAAACAGACAAAATCGATTTGTTGCCATTTTAAGAGGCGTTATTATGAGCACAATAGCTGGCGGTGGTGCGAAAGGGCTGGGTTTGATGAATGAACAAGTTGTAGGTGTGGCGAGGGCTTGGCCAATCAAGGCATTTCATGGCTTAATACTGCATGCATTTGTCTCTAGTTCTGTAGGATTTGACGGTATTTGCATTGTCATCAACTTCAATCGGCTGGGGGCACGGAGTATTCTCATCCTAGTCCACTGTGGATTGATCGGCTACTACGGTTGATTAAATAGCACAGGCTACAATAACGAGTGATAGCAACAGTAAAAAACTAAAAACATCTAGTGTAAGTTAAGTGGTTAGGCAGGTTAGATAGGAGAGGGGGAGCTTTGATATTTACTTTCTTTGCTTTGGTTCCGTCCAGCCCCTTTTCCCCATATTACCGTGTAGGAAATAAATCCTAGTAACGGTAAATTCTGCCTTTGTCGTCCTTTCTCGCACCTACGGTCCATACCTCTTTCGCTTCACGGAGAGTTGAGTTGCAGCAGGGAGTTGCGTTCCCTCTTTTTAGAGGCGTGCGTAACATTGACATTCAACATTGTTGTAATTGGCGTCAACGAGTATAGGCATCTCCTCAAATAAAAATACTAGGCTCCCAAAATTCTATTGTATGTGTGAGGCACGTAACGTTGTTAATAGGCAAGAGATACTGTAGCCTGGGCCTACAACTGAGATGGCGTTATAGGACTGACATTTGTTTATAGCCTATGTTTGAAGGAGCACATCTTTGGTAACGGAACAAGGAGGCACTCTTTGGAAATGGGATGGATCCAAGCCGAATTGGAGTATGCACTGCAGGTAGTCCTATGTGAATTGTGAATAGTGAAAAAGCATGTAGGCAAAAGCCACACAACTTGACCATTTAGAAAACCTTTATGGATAGGCTACTTGGATAATTGATGTACAGGATAAGACCGACACCTGACGGATTGTTGTTGATCCATCTCTTGTTATAGTAGCCTACTAACGGCTTGTTTTCTTAATCAAACGAAACGGAAAACAAGCAATTGTTACGGGAAAATCTAAATACCAGATTCTCTCATCTCTCCTTCCATGATGGGCATATAGCCTAATTATTTAAATTTCTTTAACATATATCTAAAATAATAACAGGAGCTGGCTAAAATAATGTAATAGCCTACAAAAAGGGGATGTCTGCTCACTGTTTTGCAGCTGCCAAACTTGATCTTTTAATAAAAGTTTGGTGATGAACAATTATTCCAAAGCAGTCTCACAAGCCAAACCCTTTATCGATAGTCTTGACTACATGGCGAATGTAGTGGGCATGACAAAAAAAAACTGACTTCATTGAGAGGAGGGGAGGCTATGCTTTATAATCAAATAAAACAAAACAAAATGGTGAAAAAACAGTTTGTTTCTAAATACGAGGTTTATGGGCACAAAATGCACGTCTCTCTCGTTCCATGTGTATATGGGCACTGTACGTCATGGCTGGATAGGCTACGCTTCCGTCGTCAAAACCCACGCCATAACCCACCGCGTCACCGCTAAGACCAGATTTTGGTTGGTCTTAAATACCCCCACCAGCGTATACTGAAATCGGCACGTTGGCACATGTTTTTAAGGAAACACCTCAGATATTGCCACCCATCCCACCTCAGCGCAAGTGACTGGTAAGACAAGACTGGTAAATTACCAATCCTGGTGCTAGGGTTTGAAAATAGAAGAGTGCCAGCTTTAACAGTTCAAAAATTGCATTTGACAATTGCACTGGCTTAATACCACCTGCAAATAGAGCCCTGAATGTGAAATGTTTTATTATTACGAATGACGAAAAGTACCTTGTTTCTTCCGGCACATTACAGTGAAGAGTGTAGCGAAGGCAGACACGATGACTAGCGGGACAGTGATGGCCATGGCTCTGATAGGCCCTGCCCACAGGGAGTGGACTGAGAGGGACAACAGACAGAAAAAAGACACATTTAAATGACAAGCAAATACATTTCCAATTAACTATAAATCTGCTTTTACTCAGCAAAGTGAACATAAAACACCCGGAAGACTTGGGCAACTCCCCAGTCATCCAGGCTTATGTAATGTAATGTGAGTTTAGTAAGAGGGTGTTAGTCCAGAGGCAAGACTGATGTTAGCTAGTAGCAGTCAGCTCACCTTGGCTTACGTGGTACTGGGCCTGTCTTCTGGTAGTGTTGGTGTCATCTCTCAGCTGAAGGACAAAAGATGTATATGGAAGGAAATATGTGTCAGCTGAGATGGCTTCAGTGGATTTCTTCATGGTTTATATCAGTGGTGTGTCCACATTAGCACCTTATTATTTCCCATAGTGCACTGCTTTTAACCAACGCCATGAGAATCATTCTTTACCTCAATCGCATAGGTTCCTGGCATCACATCTTGAAGAACGCATGTTGTTATGGGCAGATTGAACTCCTTTGCAAAAAAATAGAGGAGAACGGTGCATTATTATCATGCTGTCTCTATAGCGACACAATGTCCAGAGCTGAGGAGTCTCATGCATTTCTGACTGAGGGTTTGGAATACTGACATCATAATAGTTCATTTTTTTCACCTCTTAACCAATCATATTGGCGATGACCTAAGCAGGTCCTGTTTCTAAAACCCAGTATGTGAGAGAGAGGGGACCTGAATGAGAGCTACAGCTAGCTAGGGGGGCTTTGGCTTTTATCATTGTTCGACGACAGAACAAGTAGGACAGAGCAGCTAGAAGACTTGACTGACAGGAGGAGGAACAGGGGAGATTATATGACTTTTCTCTTTCTCTCCACAGCTAAAACAATGCATCCTGGATACAAAGTGCTGTCTGTTCTGGCAACGTGTGTGAGAGAGAGGAGACTCTTCTCTCCTCCAGCCCTGAATAATGATGTTATGTTCTGCTGGGAATATCTTCAGTAACTCGGTGGGTCTGATCAAACACGTCCTTTCAAATGTGATTTGCTTTTGCCAGCCAGAGGGACAGGGTTTGCTTTTGCCAGCCAGATGGACAGGGTTTGCTTTTGCCAGCCAGAGGGACAGGGTTTGCTTTTGCCAGCCAGAGGGACAGGGTTTGCTTTTGCCAGCCAGAGGGACAGGGTTTGCTTTTGCCAGCCAGAGGGACAGGGTTTGCTTTTGCCAGCCAGAGGGACAGGGTTTGCTTTTGCCAGCCAGATGGACAGGGTTTGCACCTTTCAGACTTTTCAACAGGTAAACCTAAACAAGCACAGGTCACGTATTGAAATGATTTAATTCTGATTGTCACTGACTGACTGTGAAAGTAGGATAGTCCATGATGTGTCCCAGGAGGTTATAGGATGTCAGAGAGAGGCCCAGACGGTAGGGGCCCGGTAGAAAGAGGCCGGGGACAAGACACGTCAACATATCATAACCGTACTACACCCTCCTCAATGTCTGGGAAACACATTAGAAGCAGCTCAGGGTCCATATTCCATAAATGTCTCAGAGTGAGAGTGCTTATCTCATAATTTGACCTATTAGATAATAATGAATGAGATTATATGGACTTTGGGGCAGATCAGCACTCTTAGCGACGCCTTACCAGTAAAAACGATGTGGCCAAATCATAATGTAATCATGCTCTTACTGGTTTGCAGCGTTTAAGCCTGAATGGTCCCTCCTGTCGTAGTTTGTAGTACAGGTAGTAGATGGTGAAGCCGAAGGTGGAGGGGGCATGGTCGAAGACAACATGGAGGTTGGAGCCCAGCTGGGAGATGTTGAGGGTCTTGGGCTTCCAGACTGGTCACAACCACCAGACAGAGACACACACAGAGACAGAGAGAGATTAATCCATGTATAGGAGCAAATGGGCATTATAGGAATTTCTGGTGGACATCATATTACTATGTTACACGTTAACACAACGCTGTTACGAGAGTAATTACAGTATTAGCAAACAGATATGGGAAACTTGACAACTTACATGGTTTGCAGACCAGGTTGTCTGGGCCCAGTAGAACTTCACAGGCTGAAAACAAAGACAAAAGGAGTCTTCAACAACAGTTATAATACTATTACTGTTAGCTACAACGTTATCAAATGGGGCCAAGAGTTTTCCTTCAGATCAGGTCAAGAAAAACTCTTGGCTGTATTGATATTCCAAGTTAGTGACTTAACTCTGAGTTCTAGTTCCAGCCTACAACTAGGGCCCCTGCAGTTTGAGCTGCATTCCACTTACAGTTTGTGCGCAGGAAGGACGGGGGGAAGAAGCTGTCGTTCATGACGGTGGGGAAGGGAACAACACGGACCATGTAATCTGTCTCAAAGGCCAGGCCAGGGAAGGGCTGTGAGCTCATCTTCTGTCAAGGAATAACAGCGCATACTTCAGGGTAAAAGTCAGCCAGCACTCACAAATTAAGTATCGCTTCGATGTATTATCAGCCGTCAAAATGGATGTGTTTTTCGGTCCTCAATTCTTTGAACGGCTACGGCACCCAAACACATAACTTGGTAAGACTTGAGCTAAGCTCATTCGTACACCTTACGTCCAGGTGCATGGAAGAAAAAAGCCCTGTTAGCCGAGTCTGCGGTGTGACTTACCACAGTCTTGTAGGAGAAGTTGAGCGGCCGTGGGTCTTTGAGGATCATGTGTTGACACTGTTTGCCCTCTGGGTTCTTATCCTCTAGGTATACTCTGAAGCCCTTCACATGCTCAATACCTGGACAGAATAACACACACACGGACAATACACGCGTTCAATACCTGAATAGAAACATGCACGTTCAATCGGTGACAAAAATGCACCCATGTCAGATGACAGCATAACATCACCAACACACCCATGACACTATCCCCCACGTATCACGTACAGAAGTTCCTCAATTAAAAGTTGAGTCATACAGCAGTATAGCGTGCGGTAGGCTGTGGTACCTTATGTGCTTACCGTTAATGCTTGTTCACACCACCAGAGGGTATCGTTGAGCACATCGACTCGATCTACTACATCATTTGACCGCTGCAGTTTATTTACGTATTCCCTTTTTCCTTGACGAAAAGAAAGCTGATCCTGGCCTTTAAGATTTATTTCTGATATTTTAGCTGAATTGAATTGATGAATATTATGGTGTTTCCATAATATGAATGAATTTGTGTTTCTATAACAAAATGCATTTTACACTTGCCTATGTAGGCCTGTAGCTCACTGTACCTAAAACATCTATTAATACAAGTCCTTCAAAAAGATAAATATGGGCAGAATATTATGGAAAATATTTGTACGGTCAAAGGCCGACAATCGGTCATTTCAATTCCCGGTCCATTCTCTTGTCGATATGGCTATAGTTCCACTTACACTCCTTTATGTAATTAAGCTTTCACGCGTGTGTTTTTCTGTCTTGGTGCGTGCTTCTTTGCACACATAATTTATGAAAAGAAGCCAATCCTGGCCTTTATTACTTAAAAAGTATCTCTGATATTTTAGCTTAATTCATATTATGGTGTTTCTATTCCAATAAAAGCAAAAATGCATTTTAGTAGGCCTATAGCTTACTATGCGAGAACAGGGACAAAAGTAACAGTGCATTCGGAAAGTATTCAGAACCCCTCACTTTTTCCACTTTTGGTTACGTTACAGCCTTATTCTAAAATTGATTAAATCGTTTAAAATTGTCATCAATCTACACACAATTACCCATAATGACAAAGTAAAAACAAGTTTTTAAAAATGTAGAAAAATGGAAATATCACATTTATATAAGTATTCAGACCCTTCACTCAGTACTTTGTTGAAGCACATTTGGCAGCGATTACAGCCTTGAGTCCTCTTGGATATGACGCTACAATCTCTATGCACACCTGTATTTGGTGAGTTTCTCCCATTCTTCTCTGCAGATCCTCTCAAGCTCTGTCAGGTTGGATGGGGAGAGTCGCTACACAGCTATTTTCAAGTCTCTCCAGAGATAATCGATCGGTTCAAGTCTGGGCTCTGGCTGGGTGACTCAAGGACATTCAGAGACTAGTCCCGAAGCAACTTCTGCGTTGTCTTGGCTGTGTGCGGGCTGTCATGTGCCTTTTACTGAGGAGTGGCTTTCGTCTGCCCACTCTACCATAAAGGCCTGATTGGTGGAGTGCTGCAGAGATGGTTGTCCAACTGGAAGGTTCTCACATCTCCACAGAGCAACTCTGGAGCCCTGTCAGATTGACCATCGGGTTCTTGGTCTCCTCCCTGACCAAGACCCTTCTCCCCTGATTGCGCAGTTTGGCCATGCGGCCAGCTCTAGGAAGAGTCTTGGTGGTTCCAAACTTCTTCCATTTAAGAATGATGGAAGCCACTGTGTTCTTTGATACCTTCAACGCTGCAGAAACGTTTTGGTACCCTTTCCTAGATCTGTGCCTCGACAATCTTTTCTCGGAGCTCTACGGACAATTCCAGCGACCTCATGGCTTGGTGTTTGCTCTGACATGCACTGTCAACTGTGGGACCTTATATAGACGTGTGTGCCTTTCCAAATCATGTCCAATCAATTGAATTTACCACAGGTGGACTCCAGTCAAATTGTAGAAACATCAAGGATGATCAATGGAAACAGGATGCACCTGAGCTCAATTGAGTCTCATAGCAAAAGGGTCTGAATACTTAAGTAAATAAGCTATTTCAGGGTTTTTTCCTTCTGTTTTCGCTTTGTCATTATGGGGTAGTGTGTAGATTGACTATGGAAAACATGTATTTAAGCCATTTTAGAATAAGGCTGTAACGTAACAAAATGTGGAAAAAGGGAAGGGGTCTGAAAACTTTCTGAATGCACTGTAGTTGTCTTCCTCTTTCATGACTCAATAAGTAGATCACCTTACATGCAATTATTTGACTGCCAACCAAGCATAGTGTGATTGATTTAACCTTATAGCACCAAGTTAAAAAGGTGTTTGCACAGATAGAACTTTCATAATCTCCCTTTTTAAATCATAAGTAAAAAAAATAAAAAATAATCTGACATATTGAGTACCAAAAGTATTGGGACAATTAAATTTTTTTGTTGTTGTTTCGGCTCTGTGTGCCAGCACTTTGGCTTTGAAATGATTATGAGGTTAAAGTGCAGACTGTCAGCTTTAATTTGAGGGTATTTTCATACACATCGAGAGAACCGTATAGACATTTTTGTAAATAGTACCCCCAACAGTAGGGGACCAAAAGTTTTGGGAAAATTCACGTGTATTAAAGTAGGAACAAGTTTTGATTACGATGGGTTATGATATGTGTGATTCGTTCCGTACTATCCATAATCATGGTAGCATCCACATTAATGTCGAAGTGTTTAGTAACATATCATATTCTTATATACAATAAAAGTGGCAACAAAATGAGACAATACATTTTTTACCATTCAACTATTTTGGGCACAAAATAATCTGAGTGCAACTTGATGTAATTATGAATATGGGACCAAATACTAAACTTATGACTACTTTAACATACAGTTGAAGTCGGAAGTTTACATATACCTTAGCCAAATACATTTAAACTCAGTTTCACAATTCCTGACATTTAATCCTAGTAAAAATACCCTGTATTAGGTCAGTTAGGATCACCACTTTATTTTAAGAATGTGAAATGCCAGAATAATAGTAGAGAATGATTTATTTCAGATTTTATTTCATTCATCACATTCCCAGTGGGTCAGAAGTCTACATACACTCAATTTGTATTTGGTATCATTGCTTTTAAATTGTTGAACTTGAGTCAAACGTTTCAGGTAGCCTCCCACAATGCTTCCCACAATTGTTGGGTGAATTTCGGCCCATTCCTCCTGACTGAGCTGGTGTAACTGAGTCAGGATTGTAGACCTTGCTCACACACGCTTTTTCAGTTCTGCCCACACATTTTCTATAGGATTGAGGTCAGGGCTTTGTGATGGCCACTCCAATACCTTGACTTCATTGTCATTAAGCCATTTTGCCACAACTTCGGAAGTATGCTTGGGGTCATTGTCCATTTGGAAGACCCATTTGCGACCAAGCTTTAACTTCCTGACTGATGTCTTGAGATGTTGCTTCAATATATCCACATAATTTTCCTTCCTCTTGATGCCATCGATTTTGTGAAGTGCACCAGTCCTTCCTGCAGCAAAGCACCCCCACAACAAAGATGCATGTCCCCATGTGCAGGTGCAAACCGTAGTCTGGCTTTATGGCGGTTTTGGAGCAGTGGCTTCTTCCTTGCTGAGAGGTCTTTCAGGTTATGTCGATATAGGACTCATTTTACTGTGGATATAGATACTTTCATATCAGTTTCCTCCAGCATTTTCACAAGGTCCTTTGCTGTTGTTCTGGGATTGATTTGCACTTTTCGCACCAAAGTACGTTCATCTCTAGTAGACAGAACGCTTCTCCTTCCTGAGCGGTATGACAGCTGCGTGGTCCCATGGTGTTTATACTTGCATACTATTGTTTGTACAGATGAACGTGGTACCTTCAGGCGTTTGGAAATTGCTCCCAAGGATGAACCTGTGGACTTGTGGAGGTCTACAAAAAAAGAAATTGAGGTCTTGGCTGATTTCTTTTGATTTTCCCATGATGTCAAGCAAAGAGGCACCGAGTTTGAAGGTAGGCCTTGAAATACATCCACAGGTACACCTCCAATTGACTCAAATTATGTCAATTAGCCTATCAGAAGCTTCTAAGGCCATGACATCATTTCCCAAGCTGTTTAAAAGGCACTGTCAAATTGGTGTATGTAAACTTCTGACCCACTGGAATTGTAATACAGTGAGTTATAAGTTAACTTCTTTGGGGTAGGGGGCAGTATTTTCACGTCCGGATGAAAAGCGTGCCCAGAGTAAACGGCCTGCTATTAATAGATTTGGATAGAAAACACTCTGAAGTTTCTAAAACTGTTTGAATGATGTCAGTGAGTATAACAGAACTCATATGGCAGGCAAAAACCTGAGAAAAAATCCAACCAGGAAGTGGGAAATCTGAGGTTGGTCGATTTTCAACTCAGCCCCTATTGAAGATAGTGGGATATTGGTCATGTTGCACTTCCTAAGGCTTCCACTAGATGTCAACAGTCTTTAGAGCCTTGTCTGATGCTTCTACTTTGAAGTGGGGCCAAATGAGAGGGGATTGAGTAAGGTCTACCATGAGCTGAACATGCGCTGACCATGCGCGTTCATGTGAGAGCGAGCTCTGTTCCATCACACTTCTGAAGACAAAGGAATTCTCCGGTTGGAACATCATTGAAGAATTACGTTAAAAACATCCTCAAGATTGATTCAATACTTCGTTTGTCATGTTTTTACGGACTGTAATATAACTTTAACTCTTCGTCCGTACTTTCCGCTGGACTTGCACGCGCATCGTGAGTTTGGAAAGTGTACTGAACGCTAGAACAACAAGGAGGAATTTGGACATTATCGAACAAAACAAACATTTATTGTGGAACTGGGATTCCTGGGAGTGCATTCTGATGAAGATTATCAAAGGTAAGTGAATGTTTAAATGTTATTTCTGACTTCTGTTGACTGCACAATATGGCGGATATATTTTTGTCTTGATTGGGCTCTGAGCGCCGACCTCAGATTATTGCATGGTTTGCTTTTTCCGTAAATCTTTTTTGAAATCTGACACAGCGGTTGCATTAAGGAGAAGTGCATCTAAAGTTCCATGCATAACACTTGTATTTTCATCAACATTTATAATGAGTATTTCTGTAAATTGATGTGGCTCTCTGCAAAATCTGCAAAAAAATGTTTTGGAACTACTGAATGTAACGTGCCAATGTAAACTCAGATTTTTGGATATAAATATGAAATTTACCGAACAAAACATACATGTATTGTGTAACATGAAATCCTATGAGTGTCATCTGATGAAGATCAAAGGTTAGTGATTAATTTTATCTATATTTCTGCTTTTTGTGACTCCTCTCTTTGGCTGGAAAAATGGCTGTGTTATTCTGTGAATAGGCACTCACCTAACAATTGTTTGGTTTGCTTTCGTCGTAAAGCCTTTTTGAAAATCAGACACTGTGGCTGGATTTACAACAAGTGTATCTTTAAAATGGTGTAAAATACATGTATGTTTGAGGAATTTTAACTTATGGCTGCAGGGGCAGTATTGAGTAGCTCTGATTAAAGGTGCCCATTTCAAACAGCCTCGTACTCAATTCTTGCTCGTACAATATGCATATTATTATTACTATTGGATAGAAAACACTCTCTAGTTTCTAAAACCGTTTGAATTATATCTGTGAGTCAAACAGAACTCATTTGGCACAAACTTCCTGACCAGGAAGTGGAAAGTCTGAAATCGATGCTCTGTTCTACTTCCTGCCTATACATGGGCATGATACGTAAGAGTATACGTGCACTTCATAGACCTTCCCCTGGATGTCAAGAGGCTGTGAGAGAAGAAATTTCGTGTTTATCTTGGTCTGAATTGGAATACAAGCTCTTTGTATGACGTGTCCCTCATTTCCGGTACTCTTGGGAGCGCGAGGTGGACAGTGGGATTGCCTTCTGTTTAGCTGCCGTTATGGACGACTACTATCTCCGGCTCTGATTTTATTTGATACATGTGACCATATCATCGTAAAGTATGTTTTTTCAATATAGTTTAATCAGATTATTGAATTTTTTTCGGGAGTTTTGCCGTGTTCCGTTCTCTGACATTGTTGACGATGGAGAGATCCGTGCCACTTGGCTAGTACGCGTGCTAAATGAAGAGGGAAAGTTGCCGTTCTAAATCCAAACAACGACTGTTCTGGACAAAGGACACCTTGTCCAACATTCTGATGGAAGATCAGCAAAAGTAAGAAACATTTTATGAAGCTATTTCATATATCTGTCGTAGATGTGAACTAGTCGTCGGCGCCCAAGTGTTTCTGGCTATTGTGCTAAGCTAATATAACGCTACATTTTGTTTTCGCTGTAAAACACTTAATAAATCGGAAATATTGGCTGGAATCACAAGATGCCTGTCTTTCATTTGCTGTACACTATGTATTTTTCAGAAATGTTTTATGATGAGTAATTAGGTATTTGACGTTGGTGTCTAAGTTTTATGGCTGCTTTCGGTGCAATTTCTGATTGTAGCTGCAATGTAAACTATGATTTATACCTGAAATATGCAAATTTTTCTAACAAAACATATGCTATACAATAAATATGTTATCAGACTGTCATCTGATGAAGTTGTTTCTTGGTTAGTGGCTATTTATATATCTTTATTTGGTCGAATTTGTGATAGCTACTGATGGAGTAAAAAACTGGTGGAGTAAAAAAAGTGGTGTCTTTTGCTAACGTGGTTAGCTAATAGATTTACATATTGTGTCTTCCCTGTAAAACATTTTAAAAATCGGACATGTTGGCTGGATTCACAAGATGTGTACCTTTCATATGCTGTATTGGACTTGTTAATGTGTGAAAGTTAAATATAAAAAAAATTAAAAAAAATGAATTTCGCGCCCTGCACTTGAGCTGGCTGTTGTCATAAGTGTACCGACGTCGGGCTTGCAGCCATAAGAAGTTAATTATGGGATTTCTGTTTTGAATTTGGCGCCCTGCAGTTTCACTGGCTGTTGACGAGGTGGGACGCTACCGTCCCACGTACCCTAGAGAGGTTAAATAATCTGTTGGAAAAACTACTTGTATCATGCACAAAGTAGATGTCCTAACCGACTTGTCAAAACTATAGTTTGTTAAGTGGTTGAAAAAACAAGACTTAATGACTCCAACATAAGTGTATGTAAACTTCCGACTTCAACTGTGTGTGTGTGTGTGTGTGTGTGTGTGTGTGTGTGTGTGTGTGTGTGTGTGTGTGTGTGTATATATGTAACAGTATAACTTTAGACCGTTCCCTCGCCCCGACACGGGCGCGAACCAGGGACCCTCTGCACACATCAACAACAGTCACCCACGAAGCATCGTTACCCATCGCTCCACAAAAGCCGCGGCCCTTGCAGGGGAACCACTACTTCTACGTTTCAGAGCAAGTGACGTAACCGACTGAAAGGCTGATAGCTCGCACCACCGCTAACTAGCTAGCCATTTCACATCCGTTACACACATATATATATATATATATACACACTGCTCAAAAAAATAAAGGGAACACTAAAATAACACATCCTAGATCTGAATGAATGAACTATTCTTATTAAATACTTTTACTGCTGACAACAAAATCACACAAAAATTATCAATGGAAATCAAATTTATCAACCCATGGAGGTCTGGATTTGGAGTCACACTCAAAATTAAAGTGGAAAACCACACTACAGGCTGATCCAACTGATGTAATGTCCTTAAAACAAGTCAAAATGAGGCTCAGTAGTGTGTGTGGCCTCCACGTGCCTGTATGACCTCCCTACAACGCCTGGGCATGCTCCTGATGAGGTGGCGGATGGTCTGAGGGATCTCCTCCCAGACCTGGACTAAAGCATCCGCCAACTCCTGGACAGTCTGTGGTGCAACGTGGCGTTGGTGGATGGAGCGAGACATGATGTCCCAGATGTGCTCAATTGGATTCAGGTCTGGGGAACGGGCGGGCCAGTCCATAGCATCAATGCCTTCCTCTTGCAGGAACTGCTGACACACTCCAGCCACATGAGGTCTAGCATTGTCTTGCATTAGGAGGAACCCAGGGCCAACCGCACCATCATATGGTCTCACAAGGGGTCTGAGGATCTCATCTCGGTAACTAATGGCAGTCAGGCTACCTCTGGCGAGCCCATGGAGGGCTGTGCGGCCCCCCAAAGAAATGCCACCCCACACCATGACTGACCCACCGCCAAACCGGTCATGCTGGAGGATGTTGCAGGCAGCAGAACGCTCTCCATGGCGTCTCCAGACTCTGTCACGTCTGTCACATGTGCTCAGTGTGAACCTGCTTTCATCTGTGAAGAGCACAGGGCGCCAATTTGCCAATCTTGGTGTTCTCTGGCAAATGCCAAACGTCCTGCACGGTGTTGGGCTGTAAGCACAACCCCCACCTGTGGACGTCAGGCCCTCATGGAGTCTGTTTCTGACCGTTTGAGCAGACACATGCACATTTGTGGCCTGCTGGAGGTCATTTTGCAGGGCTCTGGCAGTGCTCCTCCTGCTCCTCCTTGCACAAAGGCGGAGGTAGCGGTCCTGCTGCTGGGTTGTTGCCCTCCTACGGCCTCCTCCACGTCTCCTGATGTACTGGCCTGTCTCCTGGTAGCGCCTCCATGCTCTGGACACTACGCTGACAGACACAGCAAACCTTCTTGCCACAGCTCGCATTGATGTGCCATCCTGGCTGAGCTGCACTACCTGAGCCACTTGTGTGGGTTGTAGACTCCGTCTCATGCTACCACTAGAGTGAAAGCACCGCCAGCATTCAAAAGTGACCAAAACATCAGCCAGGAAGCATAGGAACTGAGAAGTGGTCTGTGGTCACCACCTGCAGAACCACTCCTTTATTGGGGGTGTCTTGCTAATTGCCTATAATTTCCACCTGTTGTCTATTCCATTTACACAACAGCATGTGAAATTTATTGTCAATCAGTGTTGCTTCCTAAGTGGACAGTTTGATTTCACAGAAGTGTGATTGACTTGGAGTTACATTGTGTTGTTTAAGTGTTCCCTTTATTTTTTTGAGCAGTGTATATAAGTGCTGTAATTTCTCAACAGTTCACCCGATATGAATGAAAATACCCTAAAATGAAAGCTGAGGCTGCACTTCAGCCAAATCCAAAGTCCTGGATTACAGAGCCAAAACAACAAAAAATGGTGTCACTGGCCCAATACTTTAGGAGCTCACTGTATCTCACATGTAAAGGACCATCTAAAAAGAGCAACTATGTGAATAACAAATTTTTTAACCAAACATGTCAGATAAAACCCAAGGTCACAATATGTCCTCTACCGTTAGCAACTGTAATTTAATTTCTAGGGTAACTTCCATAAAGCACAAACAAACAATTTTAACTGGGGCCCAAAACAATGAATAAAAACATGGCCAAAACATGACCAAAGTACAAATATTGTGAGGAAAAATGTTAAATCCTAATCATGAAGCGGATGTTGCTTGTGAAGTTAGTAGGAGTCCACACACATTAGCTAGTTACACTCACACACGCTTGAGGTAAGGGCATAGTATCAAACATGTTTTTATGAGACCATAATTTGAGCTGGCAGGAGAGATGGGCTGTGCCCTGGCAGAGGACCACACCTGGGTTCAAAGACCATTTGAAATCTTTCAAATACTTTGTTTTTGTTTTAGCCTTTCTGGAGTACCAGGTGGGCAGGATTTGCACTTTTAGGACTTCTCTATTTATTCATAGCAACAGGCAAGCTCAAGCAAGCACAGCATTTGAAATATATTTTTAATAGTATTTGAACCCAGGTATGCAGAGGACAAGAGGGAGGGTGTCTGCGTGCCAAGGAAGTATTCCCGTGCCCTTCAAAGTGTGCCAGCGCACCTCCCACGTTAATTACATTTCTACCTTATCAGTCCGAGGCATCAGCAGAGGCAGAAAACACACATTCCCTGTGGCTTCTATTACCACTGTGGGGAGCGGAGACTGTGTGTGTGTGCAAGCTTAGAAGCTGAAAGAGCCTCCTCTTTGTGGTGGTGGTAACTCTACACCTCCTCCACTCCATCCTTTACCTCTTCTACCACCACACAGATATCAGCAGCCTCACCGTCAACACGTCAGACACAGAGGAGAGGGGAAAAACTGGAAGGAAAAAGCTGTCAGACAGGTTGGGCTGTCTTCCGGCGTGTTCCCCCCCCCCCCCCACCCGGCGTCGGTAGCTTCAGCTTTCTAACTACTTGATTCAAAGTAGGAAAGAGCCCCCCCCTCTCTTTCCCCCCCCCCTCTTAGTTTATTTTTCCTGCTTCTTTCTTTAACTCTCTACCTGAGCAGTGGTGCCCCTGTCCTAGGGCTTAACCCCTGGAGAATAACAGGCTACATTGTCCTGAGGATCAGCCATGGCTTCAGTAGTGCCTCAGTTGACGGAAGAGGAAGCCTCCCTTTTCTCAGTCTTGCTCTCTCTGTCACACACACACACACACACACACACACACACACACACATATAGCATGCAAACAGAGACACTTAAGACAAGCACACACAGTGCTTACACACACACACTTCTTCAAACATATCACAGCGTTGTTGTGTAAGATATGGATCCCTTCCTCCTCCCTTCCCTCAGATCTGTGACTGTCAGGGTAGCAGAGTAAGCCTACTGGGGGAAGGTAAACTGCCCTGCGGTCTTTGATCAGGACAGGCCCAACAACACAGCACGGGGCTTTGAAGATGAGTCCTTTCTTTACCCTCTTCTCTCCTGTTCCCAAACCTCTTACCTCTACAAATGACTCTTTGGCCTGAGATACTTTAGATAAACAAACGACTCGTGTGCGACCAGGTGTAGGAAGCACACGTGTCTTCCCGCACACATGCCGAGGTTTTAAAATGTTAGTGTCGCCCAGATGTAATATGATCTACCCAAAACAATCTGGGTAGAAACATTTCAAAGTAGGTCAACCACTAACTTCTGGATACGGATTTCCGCTCACTAGGAGTGACTGCTCAAATCTAACCTCAAGACACTGGGTTCGATTTTGCCCGTTGATCTCTAGTCTGTATCATGACTTATCATCATATGGAAGAATTTAAAATGCGTAGGGCATATGGTTCATACCTAGAGGGCTGGTCGTCCAGTGGACCACCACGGCAGCCTGGCTGTCACAGGAGAGGTGGCCGAATGTCATATTGTTCACCCCATGGATGGCATGCTTCCCCAACGGGCTCCAGTTCACAGAGCAGTCTGGCGGAGGAGAACAGAGGAGGAGATGATAAGAAAGAGGATATCAGAGTATGCTAATGATGGAGAGGAGAGGTTGTCTAAAGTCAAAACAACCTTGTCACAATTAAACTTGTTTACAGTGTCGAGTCCTAAAATTAGACTCCCTCTTCTACCGCACAGAGAATCACCCCCAAAATCACACCTTAAAAAGAGAAGAAAGAGGATGGATCACAGAGCGTGGTTAAGATGGGAAGCTCAGAACGGGGCTCCCTGGATGAAGAATAATGGACGGGTGAGTGGGTGAGATTCTCTCTGAGCCAAGCCTGGGGACAAGAATGTGCAGCCATGCAAGGAGCCCGTCCCCTCCTCTCCCATCTCTTTTGACTATGATCCCTATGTCCTCTCAGGTAGAGGTAGAGGAAGAGGAGCAGCGGGCTGTGTCACACACGCCCCCTGGCTCTGAGCTGCAGTCGATTGTGATGCTAAACCAGAGAGGGGCTTTTCAGAAAAGCTGTTCCCTCTGACAGTCATGGATAATAGCAACTGACTGCTGGGAATTATTATTATATATATTTTTTTAAATCAGGATTTGTTACAGGAGAGAAAACGTTGACTTCGAGATATTAACTTCTAGTTGGTGGAGGGTCTGAGACAGAATTGGCAACTTGTGGTAAAATGTCAACGTTAGTATGGAATGGAAAGGGCAGGCAGTTTTCATGCAAGGCCATGTGAAATAGTGAACCCCTTGAGAGCGATAGCGCGAGAGAGAGAGAGAAAAAGAAAGGACTCACTGTCTGTTCGGAATGTGACCCCGCGCTTCCGACCATTCTCGTCAGAACTTGACTGGACCTGGAGCCCCTGCAAGAAAGAAAGATGGTGAAACCACAAGTACAACTGGCAGACTAATACATATCAATACAACCACCTCATGTTGCCGATGCTCAGACGGACAGGCTGCGGCCTCACAGGAATGCGAAGAAAATCAGCCTGCTTAAATGAACAATAGAATTACGTACTTACATGAAATATTGGATCTGTACACAATAACCCAGCAGTTGGAATACTGTTGTATTAACAGCCAAACTGAAAATAAGAGGGGCAATTCCACGGTAACAGAATTACGGCGGGGACTCCAAAGAAAAACTTAAGGTTACTTGAGTGACCTCGGTTCTCTTAAATTACGAGTGAGACATCTTACAGCGGGATTCACCAGAATCGCCTAAGTAGCTTGAAGAACCAAATCATACACGTCTGTCGGAGACAGGTCGAGTGGCGAATGAGGAAGCACCTACCTTCATACTTAAAGAGCTACTCGCCCGCCCTCTGATCATCTCGAGCAAACCAAACTTCCTCACACTCTTGCAAGTAGAGGAATGCGGTGAGATGTCTCACTCATAATATCAGAGAATCGGAGTTATGCAAGTAACCTTAAGTTCTTTCAATTTTGTGTTTCAACATCTTATGGTGGGATATGGCCAACTCTCGGATCGCACATGAGCTCGAAGCCAGGTAGTTCCAACGTATCAACCCTCAGAGGCTCGACACGGAGGACAGTATGCTCCAACAAAAGGTGCAGTGACGTCTAGTCGGTAGAACCTCGAAAGTAACAGGGGATGCCCAACAAGCCGCATCGCAAATATCCTGTAAGGAGATGACCTTGAACAGTGCCATACCCCTGGTGGAGTGAGCCTTTAGGCCCTGCGGAGGCAGGAACCCCTTGCTATTATAGGCCAATATATTACCGTTCACAATGCAATGTGACAATTGTTGACGAGAAAGGGAGGTGCCCAGGACCAAGAGCTGGACACACTTGTGCAAAGCTCTCATCCTATCCAAGTATATGCGCAATGAGCGTACTGGACATAGAAAATGCGGAGGGTAGAACGCCACAAGCTCCAAGGCGAGACAATTGTAATCGCTGCTAACCTTAGGCATAAAAGGCGGGGTTGGGCAAATACGTAACCTTGGAAAAGCCCTGGGCAAACTGTAGGCACGAATGGTTAACTGACAGTGCTCATTCACTCAAATTGTGGATGTAAGGATGACCAGCAGAGCAGTCTTAAAATGGAGAGATATTTCATTGCCACGCTTTCCAGCAGCTCAAAAAAGCCAGCTGTGAAAATAGCCTCAAGCACAATTGACAAATCCCATGATGGGACTAAATGCTTGGGAACTGGACGTAAGCAACGTGCCCCCTTCATGAAACATTACGGAGGGGGGAGGGGGCGGGGGTCCCACCGATTTCTTTCCGAAGCTTACATGACAGGCCCGAGATAGACCTTGACAGTGAAGAAAGCCTTCCCTCTGTCCAAAAGGTCCTGCAGAAAGCATACAACCTTGCATACAGAGCATTGGTAAGGAATGATCCCCTTTTCAGTCACACTTGTCGTCAAAATGCATCACTTTTTTTCCGTACAGTGAGCATGTAGAAGGGGCCCTAGCACTCTGGATAGTCTCTATGATCCCGAGAGGCAAGCCTGTCGCATCCAGATTTAACCTCTCACGGGCCAGGCCCAGAGGGCCATGGCTTCCGGGTAAGGTTTACATATATATATTTTTTTTTTGTAATTGCTCTGTTCACTTGGGCAGCAGAGCCCTCTAACGGGAGTTGCCAAGGCTCACCATATAGCAGGAGAATGATCTCCGCTATCCAGAGCTTGCCTTGCCATGGAGGGGCTACCAAGATGAGAGATGAGCCTTCTTCCCTCACTCTGGCCAGAGTGGGGAGTACGAGGCTGAGGAAAAGCGTGAAGTAAAACCCTTGGCCAAGGGTGTGCTAGTGAGTCTCCCGCTCACGCAAAGAACAATGAGCAGTGCATGTTTTGTTGATATGCAAAGAGATCTGCAGATGCTTGGCCGTATCTCTACCAGATCTGTTTCACCACTTAGGGAAGGAGTCTCCAATCCCCTTTATGGGGATTCCCTCTGGACAATAAGTCTGCTCCCATGTTCAGTATGCCCGAGACATGGGTCGCATGTAGAGACAGTAGGTGTGCTCCGCTCAGCAGAATAATCCTGACGGATAGTCTGTAAGCACAGCAAGCGAGTGCTACCCTGGCTGTTGATGTACGCCACTACAGTCGTATTTGTCCATTCTGATCAAGACGTGACAAATCTGAAGGAAGGTTTGAAGGTTTTTCATTGAAAGAAGCACTGTCAGCAATTCAAGGTAATTTATGTGAGCAATATGGAGATGAGGTCCATACTCCGTTTTTTTGCGTTTCCCTCATGAACTGCACCCCAGCCCGTGAGTGACGCATCTGTCGTCACCACTACCCCTAAGGGAATGCCAGGAACGAAGATCGAGGGACTTTTCCAGTGACTAGAGTCGAAAGACATGCGGACGTCACCTCTCTGGCGATTGAAAGTGACGCCTTGTACACAAATGTTGGGCAAACACCCAACGCTGGTGAATGATGGCTGACAAGAGGTAAGTTTGATAGTTTTCCAGTAGAGAAACTAGCTAACCAACTAGCTAGCTAATAAACTACAGATTTCAATATTGAAATAGCTATGTTCTTCTGTTATTAAAAGCAGGCTATTGATAAGGGCAAGTGAGGTTAATGTTAGCTATCTAGCTAAATGTTTAACCATGTGGTTTAACCAAAGCGATTTCATTTTCTATACAACTCTGGTTTAACTAAGAGCATTGTACCTAAGTCGAGCAGGGGCTTAGTAGAGGAGGATTTGCATGACTGGGTGGCAGAAGAGGGGGGAGAGGCAGGTTGAGAACAGACAGGGAAGACCATCACTGGGGAAGAGGTCAGTGATTGAGAAGGGGGAGCCAACAGACGTCAGGCTCTGAATCAAATGATAGCCAATATTGTAAACCGCTAACCGCATACTTTGCGATACAATTTGAAGTTGTTCTCTGCTCAGCTGACAGACATGCGATACAGGAGTCCATTCTGTTGCAAGTAGGGTACCTTGGCTTTCGTCTATGGACAGCACTCTGGGGACTTCCTGTAGGTAACCATGTCATCCACCAATCATCCCGTAACTTAATCATTCGTGATACTGAGAGTTCCTCCAATTTCTTTGATGCTGTATGAAGACATTTGCACAGGACATTTGTCACGTAGAGAGGATGACCAGTTTGTCTATTGGTTAGAAAGATGGTTCTATACTGTATGGTGGGACATTGTGTCTGTAAAAATGTATTTTATATAATAACCCTCATATCGAAGTAAACTTGGAGTCATGTGATGAAATGGTGTGTGTGGTCCTCCCACTTACGACTCTGGAAACCATGCAGTTAATTAGGCTATAGATGAAATAAATTATGAGTTCTAAATAAATAAAGGTGAAATAAATGATTTCACTGGATGGTGAAAGTGCTCGGTATGAGTTTGATGCTCCTTTCGAATAAATGTCGAGGGTCTTATCTGGTGACATGATGATCGATGATTTGATGCCGTTTGACAAATACAAATATTATCCATAATAATCTCATATAGACTAACCTACCCGCAGTGCCTACCCCGCACTGTAGGCCTTTCTGCAAGCTGTTGGCTAGAGCGCATGTGCCAAGACCAGAGTAGGCACAGGCAACAGTTAGTTTTGTTACAATCGTTCAAGTTGACAATGAGATGGAAATACATTGAACAATCCATTTTTATTCGGTACATGAAAACTTAAGCAAAAAAATTATATTTTGTTTGCACTACCTCATCAGTTTGGTGGAAACATACCACTGGTGGGGAAATATGCAGATTTTTTAATATTTTCATGAAAATCTGTCACCAATTGGATAGAAACCTAGCTAATGCACAGCAATGAGTAGTGTAGGTAAGGGATGAAGTGAAAACCTATAGGAGGATAGCTCTCCATGAGGTGGGTTGGGCATGAAAGGACAGCAAGCAGTTAAATTCTGAGCCATGCTGACTGACAAGTGGCGTGGATTGGTACAGGGCAATTCCATAATAACGGAGTGATGCTGAGACTCCGATTTTTCCCCTTTTAAACGCATGTTAAACAAACCAATGATTGGAAATTGTTAAAAGTAGTCCTTGTGCATAGACATGTATGTTTTTTTCTCTCACTTTGACAGCATTGGTTGTGGTTTGAAAAAAATCTGAATGGTAGCATAACTCCACGGGCATGGAATTGCCCTACAGCTCGTTTCAGTCCTACGTCGTGTTAGCACCTACTTAGCTAAATGATTATCCATAGTTGCCTCCTTTGATACAGCCACAGCAGTCTTGAAATGGACTGTTACCTTGAATGCGACATTAAGATGTTAAAACTCCGACATCTTATTTTCCTTTCTCTCACTCCAGTTGTTCTCAGGAGACAGGTCAGTGTCTGTAGAGATAACACGCTTGACCAGGTGGAGTCAGGCTTCTACCTCATTGCGCTGAGAGGACGCCAGGTTTGGACCAGTGAATCACCAAGTCTTCTTATGCCTTGCATACACAACTTAGCACATACTGTATCGCTCAACCTTCCTCAAAACTCCAGTGCCCTACCTTTTTACCTATGTCTAAGGATTTTAAAATTGAGACTTCAACTCCATACTAAACCCAATTCCATATCCTGTATTGTTCTGCACTCTATAGATTATGCTGATGACCCGCTGTAAGAACCTGGAGATATTCACTGGTTCTGAGGGAGGCGACATGGACATAAACAGCGCTACCGCTGTCTGGACGACAGCCAGGGCGTGGTCAAGTTCTGCTGCAACTTCATCTTTAGTGTGTCAGCTCTGCTGCACCTGGGGCTAAAAAAAAAGGTATGGCAACACACTACCAACAGTCATGTATGCTTAAACATACTCGTATGCTCATTTGTGTTTCTGGAGGCAAATTTTTTATACATTTTTTAAAATCAGGCAGTAGGGATGTTCTGTTGATAAAATGCGTGAATTGGACCATTTTCCTGTCCTGCTAAGCATTGGAATTGTAACAAGTACTGTAAATGTGAATTGAATGTAGGAGAATATAACACAATAGATTTGGTTTAGATAATACAATGAAAAAACCATACATTTTTTCTTTTTAATTGTTGTATCATCATCTTTAAAATGAACAAGATAAAACAAACATTTAGATATGAATATGGGAACAATTTCAGTGGAAAACATAAGCGGGCAACAGTACTTGTGCAAAGTTTCAGAATGATAACTTCCAAAATGAGTGTGCTACATGACATTTATCACAAAATGTTTCGTGTTAGGCTATAAAAAATGGATTTAACCGAACAAAAGACAATTCATTGTGTAACAATGAGCCTTGGGATTGCAAACAGAGCAAGATCTTCAAAGGTAAATGATTTATTTCAATGCAATCTGTGATTTTGTTACGCAAGTGCTGGTTGAGAAAGTAGTTTGATATGGGGGTCTATGCTCAGATAATCGCATCGTATTCTTTCGCAGTAATGCCTTTTTTAAATCTGACAACGCAGTTGGATTAGCAAGATTCTAGGCTTTTGAAGCATGTGAGACACTTGTATTTTCAGGAATGTTTAATATGACTATTTGTGGCGATCGGTATAACAGAGAAGTTCTTAAGGAATGTAGCGTAGTAAAGGTAGTTAAAAATATAAATAAAGTACATACCCCCAAAAACTACTTAACCTGTTTGGCGTGCAAGCCCGACGTCGGTACACTTATGACAACAGCCAGCTCAAAGTGCAGGGCGCGAAATTCAAAAGATATTTTTTTTTAAATATTTAACTTTCACACATTAACAAGTCCAAGACACCAGATGAAAGGTACACATCTTGTGAATCAAGCCAACATGTCCGATTTTTAAAATGTTTTACAGGGAAGACACAATATGTAAATCTATTAGCTAACCACGTTAGCAAAAGACACCACTATTCTTACTCCATCAGTTTTTTACTCCATCAGTAGCTATCACAAATTCGACCAAATAAAGATATAAATAGCCACTAACCAAGAAACAACTTCATCAGATGACAGTCTGATTACATATTTATTGTATAGCATATGTTTTGTTCAAAAAATTTGCATATTTCAGGTATAAATCATAGTTTACATTGCAGCTACAATCAGAAATTGCACCGAAAGCAGCCATAATATTTACAGACACCAACGTCAAATACCTAATTACTCATCATAAAACATTTCTGAAAAATACATAGTGTACAGCAATTGAAAGACAGGCATCTTGTGATTCCAGACAATATTTCCGATTTATTAAATGTTTTACAGCGAAAACAAAATGTAGCGTTATATTAGCGTAGCCACAATAGCCAGAAACACTTGGGCGCCCACGACCAGTTCACATGCACGACAGATATTAGAAATAGCATCATAAAATGTTTCTTACTTTTGGTGATCTTCCGTCAGAATGTTGGACAAGGTGTCCTTTGTCCAGAACAGTCTTTGTTTTGATCTGGAACGGCAAATATCCCTCTTCATTTAGCATGGGCACTTGCCAAGTGGTACGGATCTCTCCAACGTAAACAAAGTCAGAGAACGGAACACGGCAAAACTCCCGAAAAAATTTCAATAATTTGATTAAACTATATTGAAAAAACATACGTTACGATGATATGGTCACATGTATCAAATAAAATCTAAGACGGAGATGTTAGTCGTCCATAACGAGAGCAAAACAGAAGGCAAATCAATGTCCTCTTTCGCACGCTCCAGAAACACGAAATGGACGGTCACGTCAAACAAAGAGCTTTAATTCCACCTCAGACCAAGATAAACACGAAATTCTCTCTCACCACCTCTTGACAACCAGGGGAAGGTGTATGAAGTGTATGTAGACTCTTACGTATCACGCCCATGTATAGGCATGAAGTTGAACAGAGCATCGATTTCTGACACTGAATGAGTTCTGTTTCACTCAGAGAAATAATTCAAACGGTTTTAGAAACTAGAGAGTGTTTTCTATCCAATAGTAATAATAATATGCATATTGTACGAGCAAGAATTGAGTACGAGGCCGTTTGAAATGGGAACGATTTAACTGGCTACTCAATACTGCCCCTTGCAGCCATAAGAAGTTAAGTAGTACTTCAAAGTATTTTTACTTGAAGTACTTTACACCACTGCTGTTACTACAATTTAAAAAAGGTAAAAACTCAAAAAAATTCCACAAAATAAGGAAAATGCAATGTAATCTAGACCCTACAGTTGAGGGATGGGATCGGCTGCCTGGCTGTATAGCTGGTTGATTGGATAACAGGCTGACTGTATAGTAGGGCCAGGAAGATTCCAGTGTCGCAATATTCTTTCCAGGGCAAAAATTCAAACAAAGTGGACCAAACTCTGGCTTTAAAAACCTGCTGTATGTAAAGTGTTGTGTGTTATAGCTTGTGAAAATAAACACATGACAACATGATGCATGTTTCAAACATTAGGGCTGTTTTCCTAAATAAGTTAAATCCGCTTCATGTTTTGTTCCCTCGCCATGCTACTAAAAAGTCCTAACCCTACTGTATAGCTGACTGACAGTCTGGATAGCTGGCTGGCACTGCCGGTATTTCAAAGATCTTATCCATCCTCCCATTTTAGAAAAGGATGCCCTTATCGCTGAGACAGAATGCCACACAATTAACCCCAACTAGGGAAATAGATTTATACAAAGCCTGGGAAACAATAACAGACCATTCAGACCATAGTAAGCCTTGTTACTGCGAGGCCTATGGTAGTTAAATGGTTTCAAGTAAATACATGTAATGGAGCGCAATTTGCATCAGTTCATTTATTCACTTATCAAATTGACAAAACCCTGAGTTCTAACTTCAGATCCCGATGTGGAACTTGAGTTTTTGCAAAAAAATTCCATTGACGTCAATGCATGATTTAAGCACGTCTTGAACTTGCCCGTTTCTCTCCTCCTCTCAGGATGTGTGTTGAGGCTGCCAACTAGTTCAAACCTTTCTCCCACCAACACACACACACACCCATCAACATACAAACTCCCACCTCTCCCTGCCCCTACCCACAGATTCCGACCTGCACCTCCAGATGTGTGCTCCCGAGTGGCGCAGCGATCTAAGGCACTGCATCTCAGTGCAAGAGGCATCACTGGTTCGAATCCCTGGTTCGAATCCAGGCTGTATCACATCCGGCCGTGATTGGGAGTCCCATAGGGCGGCGCACAATTGGCCCAGCGTCGTCCGGGTTTGGCCGGTGTAGGCAGTCATTGTAAATAAGAATTTGTTCTCAACTGACTTGCCTAGTTAAATAAAGGTTAAATAAAAGAAAAAATGTAAGTGTGTGTTTGGAGTGAAGCAGAAAAGAGGGAGACCGGCTAGAGACTAGACCACCATGGATGAACCAGGAGAAGCCATTAACTGTGGTATCCACCTTCCACATCACTTCCATGTGTTCTTAACCCAACCATTACCTATTCATCAATAGATTTCCCAAAGGTCATACAGGAGAGGCTCCATCCTCTTAAACAGGTTTTCCACATTTCAACACTTTTTCTCTCAGTCTCTCCATCCAACACTTTAGGCTAAAAGACACAACTCAGTCTTTTACAAGGAGCTGAAGATTAAGATTTGAAGCAAATTATCCTTAATTATTCTAATCCAATATACTGTATATCCCTATAGAGAACTCAAGTACTGTACGTGTCAGATACCGTGTGCGTTTTAACCCATCACTTGTGGTCAGGATGTGCTAGAAAGGGCCACTCCGCTGAGGAATTCTTTCGGAAGCGAGCTCTACCTATCCTGGGCAGTAAGGTTGCTGACCAAGACACATTCTCCTGGAGCGGAAACTTGAGTTGTTGACCAATTTGAACCATTTATTTTTAAGTACCATGTCAGTCAGCGCTCTGTTAACGCCATATTTGAAGTATGGGTAGTTCTGTACCGACCAATCGGAAGTGCATCATGTGACAGTACATAAGCCATGTAAAACCCTCAGGCTTGCAAGGACTATGGACTACATAGAGAACATAACAAATACAACTGTTTATTATGGGTGCTGGTGAGAATTACATTGGCATACGCAGTGTACGTGAATTGACGTTCTCTACTCTCGCGTGCAAATTTTTACTCAGTTGACAGCGTACATCTGTGTGACTTTGCCTTTACACCTCTGATTTCAATCTTCAGAGCAAAGACCTGACATTTTATTGTGAGTCAAATGAACGTTGCTCACGGCCTTTTCAAAGTTTTAAAAGGCACATTTTCGGAGGTAGCTACAAGGCTAACTACTAACAAAATGTTTACTGCCACAAAGAGGAAGGCGGTAGCTCCCTAATTTCTCATTTAGCAGGGGAATGAAGTGGTGCCTTGGGGTTTTACTTATGGGCTCCTGGGCCTGCCGTCCTGGGGTTTAACACCCTGCTCTCAGCAGGAGGTCACACTCTCACACAAACAGACGCAGCAACACACACACACGACAAACACACACACAGTAACAAACACAAAGCTGCCTGCAACAAACCCTTGCCACCCGCCTCACTTGTATCCAATCAGCAGGCTAACAACCCCCTGACCACAGCATCACACCTCATACAGGCCGAGGGATGTGTGTGTGGTGGGGGGGGTCGACAATGCCGCACTCTCTACGAAACCCTCCCTCCTCTCTACACAATGGCCATTTACAGCCCCCATATACAGGCCTATGTTCAGCTACTAGAAGATGTTGGTTTGGTCCTCCCTGCCGGGGGGGATAGGGGGAGATACGCACTCCCCAACCTCCTGCCAAATGTATGACCATATTAGACATATATTTCTCTCAGATTACACAGATGAAGATTTCAAAAACAAACCCAATTTTGATAGACTCCCATATCTACTGGGTGAAATACCAGTGTGCCATCACAGCAGCAAGATTTGTGACCTGTTACAAGAAAAAAGGGCAACCAGTGAAGAACAAACACCATTGTAAATTCAACCCATATTTACGTTTATTTATTTTCCCTTTTGTACATCATTACAACACTGTATATAGACATAATGACATTTGAAATGTCTTTATTCTTTTGGAACTTTGTGAGTGTAATGTTCACTGTTAATTTGTATTGTTTATTTCACTTTTGCATATTATTTACTTCACTTGCTTTGGCAATGTAAACATATGTTCCCCATGCCAATAAAGCCCTTGAATTGAGAGAGGGAGGGGAAACTCCAGCACTTACTTCCTTCTGATGTTCCCTCTCCTCTCCTTCTCTCCCCCTGTGTGTCAAATGGCCTCAAGAGTCAACTGGCATCTTAAAACTTCAAATGAACAGCTCAGGGTGAGAGGGGGTGGGGTGGTGGTGTGGTGCAATTAACTGGCTGTATCCCATGTGGCAGACCAGCGGGGTCCCATGTTGGCTGAGCGTGAGGTAGATGGGAGGGGAGGGTCAGGCCCCGGTCACACTGCTCCCTGAATATTATAGGGCTGTAGAGGACACAGGGGAGCTGGGCCGGACCGGACTAATAACATACCATACTCTCTGGAGCTGGGAGGGGAGGAAAGGGGTTTAATTAGTTGTGGATCAACTGGTAATGCAGGCCCACAATTCCAACTAAACTCAATATAAAATATAGATTTTGATTCATATAGTGCTTTTTCAACAGGTTGTCAAAGTGCTTTAGAGGAATCCTAACTACTACGGAATGAGTTCCAAGATCAAAAGAGACAAACCAGGAAGTTGTTGTGGTTGTACACAATAGGAATAAAGACACTTATGCTACACCCAACCTGCACCACTATACAGACAACATTTGGGCAGCAGTAGCTTTGTAGCCAGGACAGGGTATGATAAGGAGTGCGCAAACTCTCAGTGGGGACTTGTCTGAATACAGCTCTGCAGCAGCAGGTAGACAGTAGGCGAGGGCTGCTATCTATGGGCCAGACTTGGGTTCAAATACTGTTTGAAATAGTTCAAATATTTTCACGTTTGTAATTAGCCTGCCTCCAGTTTTCAATCAAGCACACCTAAAGTATTTGGAATGATTTCAAATACAATTTGAACCCAGGTCTGCTATGGGCGTCCTCCTCTCTAGCTGCCGGAACCAGACCTATCAAAACCAGGTGTTCCTTCCTGCTCCTCTCTCCAGAAGAACAATAATTATATCATCTGAGAGACAGCCGCTTCTCACGCACACGCACGCCAGCCTTCTGCCCCGAGCCCAGCAAAACCCTTCAAGATGCTTGTTCGGTTAAGGAAACACGTGCGTCTCTCACCCTGTTAGGATATCGTTAAACACAGGCCTCTATGCTAAATCCACTCACAAGGACAGATGTTTAGTTGGTCAAAATTATAATGTAGTTAATAGCAAAAAGATAGAATATTATCATATCAAATTGGTCACAGTTGCGCAAAGTGTTCAGAAGATCCAAGAGGATTAAAGACATCTTGTTTTTCTTTCTGGCGTAATATAACCTCACAACACGTGTAATTCATTGAAGAGAACACAGCAGAACTGAGCAGATCCAGCATTATTACAGGTGGAGATGGTTCCCTTTCAAAATCACCCATTAGCAGCTGAACATATGGAGACAACTCCACACAAACCAACTGAGAAATCTGTAAAAAAGGAAACTATTTCTTTGATCCCCTGCCCCCATCCATTTCTTCTCTTGAACATCAGAGCCATTTTTTTTTTCTTTTTTGAAGAAACATGTACACTATCATCTCTCATTTGGTAAATAGAATGCACGCCTCGTTAAGAGAAATCCCAAACACTGATTAATTAAACTTAAAATTACAGCTTCACCCTTGGAAGGAGGGAGGGAGAGATGGAAGGGGAGGAGCAGTGGTGGAAAAACTACACAATTGGCATAGAGTAAAAGTAAAAAATACCTTATTAGAAAATGACATAAGTAAAAGTCACCCAGTAAAACACAACTTGAATAAGTCTAAAAGTATTTTGTTTTAAATATCAAAAGTAAATGTAATTGCTCAAATAAACTTAATCAACAGTGAATCATTTCAAATTCCTTATATTAAGCAAAACAGACGGCACCATTTTCTTACGGATAGCCAGAGGCACACTCCAACACTTAAACTTAATTTACAAATTAAGATTTTGTGTTTAGTGAGTCCGCCAGATCAGAGGAAGTCGGGATGCCCAGGGATATTCTCTTGTTAAGTGTGTAAATGAGAAGATGTTCCTGTCCTGCTGAACATTCATCATGTAAAATGTAAAGAGTACTTTTGGGTGTCAGGGAAAATGTAGTAAAAAGTACATTGTTTTCTTTAGGAATGTAGTGGAGTAAAAGGAACAGTTGCACAATATAAATAGTTAAGTACAGATACCAAAAAAAAGTAAAATACTAAAGTACTACTTAAGTACTTTACACCACTGTGGAGTAGGGAAAGGGGAGGAGGGGAAATGGAGAGGGTGGAGGGGGGCGTAGGAGAGGGCAGAAAGAAGAGAGGTAGGCAGGAAAAGGGGAGGGGGGCAACTAATCTTACTGCCTGGAGGGAAGGAAAGAAAGACTTACTCTTAATTAAAATCAGTAACATTTGTTGGTTGTGTGTTGTAAGGTTCAACTAACCCCCTTATCCTAAAACTACAAATCACCCCACTTTTGAAAAGGGACAGGCAAACCTTGCTTGTGTGAGAAATATGACTGTTAATCAGAAATTTAAAAAAATGGACAACACAAATAAGAAATAAAAGAGTAAATTAAACTCATCTAAAGTAGGTGGGAAACAGCGCCACAGGCCGCCCCACCACCATTATTGTTTTTGGTGCAGAGTTTAGGAACTTCGAGCAGTATGACATTGCAAACGTGATAGAAGAGCACAATGCCGTCCAAGGGGGGGAAGAAAACTGCTCGCTGTTTGCAGTACCTTCTTTGTTGATGTAATGGACGTAGCAGTTTCACCATGTTTCAACCGTTTAGTAAAAGTATGATATATTTAGGCTTGAAGTCAGAAATCTGAAGTAGGAACTTTGCGGAAATACGTGTCAATGAAGTGTAAGTGTTTTCTGACTTACGTGTTAGTTATAGGGCTGGCTTTAGTTCATTTGGAACCACCTACGTACAAACATGTTATAGCTAACACGTGTGGGCATTGTCACTAGTTACCACAGCAACAAAGTCAAATTGGCTATATAGTACAAATTAATGAAAACAAAAAAAAAATGTGCTTTTTGGTCTTGATTTATTTAAGGTTAGCAGTGTGGTTAAGTTTATGGTTAGGTTTAAAATCAGATTTTAAGAAAATAAATTGTAGAAACAGGTGGGGTTTATGACTTTGGTAAGTAAATACGACCCGTGTGGGTTCCTTATTTCCTGTTAACCTGCTGCTACTGTGGCTTACTGCGGTCTGCAATGCACTTCGACTGTTGGATGGGCTGGTGAAACGGTGAGTAAGAAAAGAGCTACAGTATATTATTCTGATGAGTGGAAGTGTATAGGTGAAATGCAAACAGCTGGGATGCCTTGTTTCAGGAGACGTGTGCATGATGGTGCTACAGCAAGAGTTTACCTAGCTAGCAAGTAGCAGTTGCTCGCTAACTACACAAGTTTGGCTGGCGAGCGAGCTATAGTTCTAACACATCACCATAGTGGTGTAACCATAAGCAATGCTGGTCTTCAAAACAGGCAAGGTTTCTCTACAGTTCTCTACAGCAAACTACAGTTCAGGTACACACTGAGGATGTATGCAAGTCATTAAAACGTGCTAACCCTCGCAGGGCTGCCGGCCCAAACTGCATCCCTAGCCGTGCCCTCAGAGCATGTGCAGACCAGCTGGCTGGTGTGTTCAGACATTATTCAAATCTCTCTAGCTCAGGCCGCTATACCCACCTGCTTCAAGATGTCCACGATCATCCCTGTGCCAAGAAAGGGAAAGTAACTGAACAGGATGACTACCAACCAGTAGTACTAACTTCCGTCGTCAAGAAGTGCTTCAAGAGGCTAGTCAAAGACCATATCACCTCCTCGCTCCCCGACACACTCAATCCTCTCCAATTCGCCTACAGCCCTGAAAGATCTATGGACGACACAACCGCCATTACACTGCACAATGCTCTTACCCACCCAGACAAAAGGAATGCATGTGTGAGGATGCTGTTCATCGACTACAGCTCAGCCTTCAATACCATAGTGCCCTATAAACTCATGGCACTGAACTCCTTCCTATGCAACTAGGTCCTAGACCACTGATGGTGAAGATAGGCAACATTACCTGACGCGGATTATCAACACGGGGGCGCCCCAAAAGGGTGCATCCTCATTCCCCTCCTGTATTCTCTGTATACTCACGACTGCGTGGCCACACACAGTTCCAACTCCATCATCAAGTTTGCTGACGACATGATAATAGCAGGTCTGATCCCCAACAGCAACGAGACAGCCTACAGGGAGGTAGATAGATGGCGTGGTGCCAGGTAAACAACCTGTCCCTAAACTTTAGCAAAACAAAGGAGCTGATAGTGGACTTCAGGAGCACCCAGGCTGGACACGCCCCCATCCTCATCAACAGGGCCGCCGTAGAGATTGTCAATAACTTCAAAATTCCAAAATTCCTCCGCACACATGTCAGAGAAGCTGAAATGGTCTAACCACATGGACACCTGGTGAAAAAGGCATGACAGTGACTCTTCAACCTCAGGATGCTGAAGATATGTAGCCTGTCCAAAAGGGCCCTCAGTGTTTTAAAGGAGCACCATCGAGAGCATGCGCTCGGGCTGCATCACAGCCTGGTACGGCAACTCCACCACCACAAGGCGCTTCAGAAGGCGATCTCTGTGTGTGTGTGTGTGTGATATATACACTGCTCAAAAAAATAAAGGGAACACTAAAATAACACATCCTAGATCTGAATGAACTATTCTTATTAAATACTTTTTTCTTTACATAGTTGAATGTGCTGACAACAAAATCACACAAAAATTATCAATGGAAATCAAATTTATCAACCCATGGAGGTCTGGATTTGGAGTCACACTCAAAATTAAAAGTGGAAAACCACACTACAGGCTGATCCAACTTTGAATTAAATGTCCTTAAAACAAGTCAAAATTAGGCTCAGTAGTGTGTGTGGCCTCCACGCGCCTGTATGACCTCCCTACAACGCCTGGGCATGCTCCTGATGAGGTATTTAATATATATATATATATATAAATAAAACTCCTGGACAGTCTGTGGTGCAACGTGGCGTTGGTGGATGGAGCGAGACATGATGTCCCAGATGTGCTCAATTGGATTCAGGTCTGGGGAACGGGCGGGCCAGTCCATAGCATCAATGCCTTCCTCTTGCGGGAACTGCTGACACACTCCAGCCACATGAGGTCTAGCATTGTCTTGCATTAGGAGGAACCCAGGGCCAACCGCACCAGCATATGGTCTCACAAGGGGTCTGAGGATCTCATCTCGGTACCTAATGGCAGTCAGGCTACCTCTGGCGAGCCCATGGAGGGCTGTGCGGCCCCCCAAAGAAATGCCACCCCACACCATGACTGACCCACCGCCAAACCGGTCATGCTGGAGGATGTTGCAGGCAGCAGAACGTTCTCCACGGCGTCTCCAGACTCTGTCACGTGTGCTCAGTGTGAACCTGCTTTCATCTGTGAAGAGCACAGGGCGCCAGTGGCGAATTTGCCAATCTTGGTGTTCTCTGGCAAATGCCAAACGTCCTGCACGGTGTTGGGCTGTAAGCACAACCCCCACCTGTGGACGTCGGGCCCTCATACCACCCTCATGGAGTCTGTTTCTGACCGTTTGAGCAGACACATGCACATTTGTGGCCTGCTGGAGGTCATTTTGCAGGGCTCTGGCAGTGCTCCTCCTCCTCCTCCTTGCACAAAGGCGGAGGTAGCGGTCCTGCTGCTGGGTTGTTGCCCTCCTACGGCCTCCTCCACGTCTCCTGATGTACTGGCCTGTCTCCTGGTAGCGCCTCCATGCTCTGGACACTACGCTGACAGACACAGCAAACCTTCTTGCCACAGCTCGCATTGATGTGCCATCCTGAATGAGCTGCACTACCTGAGCCACTTGTGTGGGTTGTAGACTCCGTCTCATGCTACCACTAGAGTGAAAGCACCGCCAGCATTCAAAAGTGACCAAAACATCAGCCAGGAAGCATAGGAACTGAGAAGTGGTCTGTGGTCACCACCTGCAGAACCACTCCTTTATTGGGGGTGTCTTGCTAATTGCCTATCATTTCCACCTTTTGTCTATTCCATTTGCACAACAGCATGTGAAATTTATTGTCAATCAGTGTTGCTTCCTAAGTGGACAGTTTGATTTCACAGAAGTGTGATTGACTTGGAGTTACATTGTGTTGTTTAAGTGTTCCCTTTATTTTTTTGAGCAGTGTATATAGTTGAAGTCGGAAGTTTACATACACTTAGGTTGGAGTCATTAAAACTCCTTTTTCAACCTCTCCACAAATTTCTTCTTAACAAACTATAGTTTTGGCAAGTCGGAAAGGACATCTACTTTGTGCATGACACAAGTAATTTTTCCAACAATTATTTACAGACAGATTAATTCACTGTATCACAAGAAGTTTACATACACTAAGTTGACTGTGCCTTTAAACAGCTTGGAAAAAGACAGCTCCATAAAATTATGTCATGGCTTGACTCAAATGATGTCAATTAGTCTATTGGAGGTGTATCGGCGGATGTATTTCAAGGCCTACCTTCAAACTCAGTGCGTCTCTGCTTGACATCATGGGAAAATGAAAAGAAATCCACCAAGACCTCAGGAAAACAAATTGTAGACCTCCACAAGTCTGGTTCATCCTTGGGCGCAATTTCCAAACGCCTGAAGGTACCACGTTCATCTGTACAAACAATAGTACGCAAGTATAAACACCATGGGACCACGCAGCCATCATACCGCTCAGGAAGGAGACGCGTTCTGTCTCCTAGAGATGAACGTACTCTGGTGCGAAAAGTGTAAATCAATCCCAGAACAGCAGCAAAGGAGCTTGTGAAGAGGAAACAGGTAAAACAAGTATCTATATCCACAGTAAAACTAGGTCTATATCGACATAACCTGAATGGACGCTCAGTAAGGAAGAAGCCACTGCTCCAAAACTGCTATAAAAAAGCCAGACTACGGTTTGCAACTGCACACGGGGACAAAGATCGTGCTTTTTGGAGAAATGTCCTCTGGTCTGATGACACAAAAATAGAACTGTTTGGCCATAATGACCATCATTATGTTTGGATGAAAAAGGGGGACGCTTGCAAGCCGAAGAACACCATCCCAACCGTAAAGCACGAGGGTGGCAGCATCATGTTGTGGGGGTGCTTTTCTGCAGGAGGGACTAGTGCACTTCACAAAATAGATGACATCATGAGGTAGGGAAATGTAGATGTATTGAAGCAACATCTCAAGACATCAGTCAGGAAGTTGAAGCTTTGTCGCAAAAGGGTCTTCCAAATAGACAATGACACCAAGCATACTTCCAAAGTTGTGGCAAAATGCTTAAGGACAACAAAGTCAAGGTATTGGAGTGGTCATCACAAAGCCCTGACCTCAACCCTATAGAAAATGTGTGGGCAACACTGAAAGTGTGTGCGAGCAAGGAGGCCTACAAACCTGACTCAGTTACACCATTACTGTCAGGAGGAATTGGCCAAAATTTACCCAACTTATTGTGAGAAGCTTGTGGAAGGCTACCTGAAACGTTTGACCCCAGTTAAACAATTTAAAGGCAATGCTAACAAATACTCATGGAGTGTATGTAAACTTCTGACCCACTGGGAATGTGATGAAAGAAATAAAAGCTGAAATAAATCATTATCTCTACTATTATTCTGATATTTCACATTCTTAAAATAAAGTGGTGATCCTAACTGACCTAAGACAGGGAATTTTTACTAGACTTAAATGTCAGGAATTGTGAAAAACTGAGTTGAAATGTATTTGGCTAAGGTGTATGTAAACTGCCGACTTCAACTGTATGTTAGGAAGAATACCTATACAGATGTCTGTCTGCATGGGTGTATAAGGACTAGCCTACTTCTTAAGAATGTGTGGCTGGAAGTTGGACAGCGTACTAACCACATCTGGTTTTTGTTTCGAATCTGTAATTAGGGATTTTACCATATACTACATATAAAAATAAAAGAATCTTACATTTTCGCTATTGTCCTTTCCACGTGCACCCTATGCTTTGCTCTCTGTCATCTTGACATCTGGTTCTGGCATTTGTAGGTTGGACTTTGCAAAGGAAGGAATGTTCAATCTCAGGCCAATTTCCTCCTCACCTTTCTCAATGAGAAACCCCTTGTCTGCCGTGAGCCCATCACCTCTCTTAAGGTTGCCACATTGAAGCTGACTTTGCAGTAACTCTGATGTTACACTGTTTAAATATTTCTCTGTCAGAAACGGATCCTGGTGGATGCAAATGTAACCGAGTCATGTGGATCGGCGTCAGTGTGTTGGTAGACTTGTAGTTGTAATAAGTTTGATTTTGCAGTAGCAGTGAGCTTGGTTACTCCATCTTAAAACTCTGTGCAATCTACACTGAACAAAAATATAAACGCAAAAAAAAGTGATGTATAAATGCAAAAAAAAAATGGCGTTGGTCCCATGTTTCATGAGCTGAAAAATTCCAGAAGTGTTCCATATGCACAAAAAGCTTATTTCTCTCAAAATGTGCAGAAATGTGTTTACATCCCTGTTAGTGAGCACTTCTCCTTTGCCAAGATACTCCATCCACCTGACAGGTTTGGCACATCTAGAAGCTGATTAAACAGCACAATTATTACACAGGTGCACCTTCTGCTGGGGACAATAAAAGGACACTTTAAAATGTGCAGTTGTGTCACAATACAATGCCACAGATGTCTCAAGTTAAGGAAGCGTGCAATTGGCATGCTGACTGCAGGAATGTACACCAGAGTGGTTTTATATTTATTTGTTTTATACATTTCAATTGACTGATTTCCTTATATGAAATTGTTGCATGTTGCTTTTATATTTTTGTTCAGTATATTTTCCATAAACAAAAATATTGTTGTTTCAGCTGGTGTACAAAATAAAAAAATAAAAAAAATAAAAAAACACAAAACACAAAACAAACTTAGGAATGGGATGAATAGAAATAGCACACAGACTTGCTTTCAAGTAAAATGATAGACCTACAACTCACATTTCTATGTGAATTTGGTCAGGTCGCCCAAAAAGTTACATATTGCCACTAAGTCTCGTCTCTGCGACTGTCAAGGTCTGTTGTCATGGTTACCGGACTGCCACAGCAACCAGACCAAATGTGACAAGATGCAGGAGTTCTAAAAATTCTCCGATAGAATGACCTACTTTTTTTAGACACATTGTGGAGCCATTTTCTGTAAGCTCTCCATTACCTTGTAAATAATGTTGTGGGTGTATTTTCCTGTAATAGTGAATTTTTTAAAAAGCAGCTGAAGATGTCAGCTATACTCTTGGCATTATTTGAACTGGCTATCCAGCTAGCTAGGAACGAACCAAAACATTTCGAAAATTGCTTTTAGTTGCCTGGCTTGTTAGGTTGACATTTACTGAATTCATTTTTAAAAACGGCGTAGTTTACTGGTGTTAAAATAGAAAGTATGCTATCTGGAGTTCCCGGGCTACGGATGTCATGCAGAGGTTGACGTTTTGTATTTAGTCACATTGTGGAGCTATTTTGTATTTATACTTTTTTTAAACTACAATGACAAGTGATGTCGGACGACAGTAGATTGCCATAGCAACATCATGAACAATTGTCTACAGACATGTTGATAGACAAACTGTAAACCAGCCTTTTACATGTGCCCCAGGCACACCGTTTCACAATTTTCTGTTCACTTGTAGCAGAGAAAAGATTTCTGCCTGCAGCCCATAGACGCCATGAAGATTTTTTGCAAAAAGGTGTCTGAGGTCCAAGTGACTGGTTACGGTTGCTAATCTCTGATTGGACAATCACTGTTCGATGGCGGAGTTTAGCGAAGGGTCAATTGGGTACTTTTCCCGCCACTGGTCTGAGGCAGTCGTTAAGTAACGATCGTTTTCAAGATCAACTTTAGTAACAATGGTTTTGGGAAACTCAGAATCTAAAGATGCTCCTAACAAACGTAGCCTTAAGACGCTTTTGGGAAACCAGGCCCTGATTGGTCTCCTCAGATAATGACGTTCTTAGCTAGCTAGCTCACAGAGGGACTAAGTCCGAGCCTGAACAGGACTGATCAGAGAAAAACGAACAAACCCAAAATGCTAGACCACGCCCGTTTGTCCAACAAGTCACCAGGAACAGCAAAACAACAGCGAACACATGCAGCAGCCACTTTCACACTTGGATTGTTTGATTAAATAATGGAAGGTTCAACAGTGTTTATTTATCCGTGAGGCAGTATAAATAATCATAGTAGATTATGCCTGAGAGATGGTTGGCCTGAAGGGTCCTTCTTATAGACAGTTAATCAGAGCTTCACTGTAGCAGATGTGATTCTGTTGGCTTGACATCAGAATGTTGACGACAGATCCAAAATTGTAGAAACCTATGGTACTGAAAGCCATTCCTAATAAAATCATTCCACCCCTGACCCGCTCTACAAATGTTGTGATGTGTGTTTTGTCCTATATTTATTTTATTTTTAATCCCGGCCGCCGTCCCCGCAGGAGGCCTTTTGGTAGGCCGTCATTGTAAATAACTGTTCTTAACTGACTTGCCTAGTTAAATAAACAAATAAAAGATTCAAGCCTTATCCCAGCCCCTACCATAGATGTCCATGCTGGTTTCAGTCCTTCCCCTAACCCTCCCTTGGCTATACGGTTTTATTTCAGCCCTATCCCAACGCTTGAGGTCTATGGTTCGCTGTGGTTCTTCCCCTAACTCCAGTCCCATCCCAGGCCATCCTCCAACAGGGCAGGGCTGGACTAATCAGAGTTCTCCCTCCCTGCAGTACCTATCCACCATGTGGTTCTCATTACCCCAACATATGGCTCCCATTTCACATTCCCAACCTTTTTTCCTGGGACAATTGCCTGTGTCCTTTATCAAGCTCTATTAACGCTAATTAATCACTCGTTCTTTACTCCCCTCCTTTTCCCTTCTCTCACGGCCGTGTGTATGTGTAAATGTGTGTATATACGTGCATCAATGGATGTATGCTCCAGGGGTGGTATATGCTTCACTAGAGGCCCAGTTCCATCTCTCTAGGGGTCTGGTTCAAGAAACCGCTCCGTAGACCCGTGTCAAAACCCAATACGTTCTTCACACTGACAGACTAGCATTAATGAGAATTTAATGGACGTCTTAAACCGCAACATTCATATGCAGAGATGATAAATAATTCTCCACTTGGTATTTCATCCACACAACGATGTAAGAACCACATAAGGTTGGTGGCACCTTAAAATTGGGGAGGACGGGCTCGTGGAAACGGCTGGAATGGTATCAAATACGGAATGGTATCAAATACGTCAAAATACATGGTTTCCATGTGTTTGAAGCCATTCCATTTGCTCCGTTAATATTATGAGCCATCCGCCAATGCAGCCTCGACTGGTAAGAACATGAATAGGCATGCATCACATGAAATCCAGACTGAATTCTCTCTGGATTCGGGATAAGGAGGTTGAATAAGTTAAGTCGTCTTAAAGATGGAATCCGCATTTGGGGAAAACGGCACCACTGTTTGCCCCGCACCTATGTTAATGTTTTTTTGCAATACATATTGATGTCCAAGGGGATTTTTTTTCTATGAAAAAATAAGTGTTTGTTGTTGTAATATCTCAAATGGATGTGGCAGTGTCTGTTCTCCGTTGGAACCTAGCATAAATATTCCAATAGAAGAAAAATGCATGGTCATTTAGTTGCTCGTCAAACATCTCATTCCAAAATCATGGGCATTAATATGGAGTTGGTCCCCCCTTTGCTGCTATAACAGCCTTCTGCAAAGGCTTTCCACTAGATGTTAGAACATTGCTGGGATGTCCTTCCATTCATTAGTGAGGTTGGGCACTGATGTTTGGCGATTAGGCCTGGCTCTCAGTCCGCGTTCCAATTCATCCCAAAGGTGTTTGATGTGGTTGAGGTCAGGACTCTGTGCAGGCCAGTCAAGTTCTTCCACACTGATCTCGACAAACCATTTCTGTATGGACCTCCCTTTGTGCACGGAGGCATTGTCATGCTGAAACAGGAAAGGGCCTTCCCTAAACTGTTGTTACAAAGTTGGAATCACAGAATCGTCTAGAATGTAATTGTAGGCTGTAGCGTTAAGATTTCCCTTCACTGGAACTAAGGGGCCTAACCCGAACCATGAAAAACAGCCCCAGACCATTATTCCTCCTCCACCAAACTTGACACTACGCATTCGGCAGGTAGCGTTCTCTTGGCATCCGCCAAACCCAGATTCGTCTGTTGGACTGCCAGATGGTGAAGCGTGATTCATTACTCCAGAGAACGCATTTCCACTGCTCCAGTGTCCAATGGCAGCGAGCTTTACACCCCTCCAGCGGACGCTTAGCATTGCGCATTATGATCTTAGGCTTGTGTGCGGCTGCTCGGCCATCAAAACCCATTTCATGAAGCTCCCCACAAACAGTACTTGTGCTGAAGTTGTTTCCAGAGGCAGTTTGGAACTCAGTAGTGGGTGTTGCAACCGAGGACAGATTTTTACGAGCTATTCCCTACAGGGATGCAAACTTGAGGGTCAAAAAAAAGTTGATACATTTTTCGCAAGAAAACCCCCCCCAAAAAACTGCAAACACACACACAGCTCCAAAAAGTTAGGCATCCAACAGAATTTCACACCATAAGAGATTATTTTTTAATTCAGATTTAGGATTAGGCATATGCATCCTAACTTCGAAGCAGCTCATTGAGTAGGCTATTCTGTACCATCCAAATGTGTGCATAGCCACGGTACCATGTTAGCTAGCTAGCCAGGTAACATGACTAAACAAGGTAGTTTTTGATCAACTAAAAACTCACGGCCCGCGAGTAGTTTGAAACGGCCGGTGACATGGTTATCAAATTTAAAATCTGCGCCAATTTGCGGTAAGGGGGAAGGTAGCTCCGGTAATATGGAGCGTAACATTTGAATAGTTTGGGTTAGAAACTTGCGGTTTTCAGTTATGTAAAAGGTGCAAGCATGACAGTCACTGTGCTCCTCTATGGCAGTGGTTGAAGCACTCATTCTGATATGACATCACGCTCTTTACTCTGATATTCTATTTGTAGGACGCATAGGGATGCATTCTGTGCTCAGTCATTCATTTTGATATGAGAAACAACATTATTCATTGTTAGAGTATTGGAACGTCACACCCCCAACCTACACCGTTTTTGTGCAGCTGCCTACCTGTGCTAGGTAATACAGAAACCAAGCTTATAAATGTGCTCCCTTGCTTCCTCCAATGCTTATAAGTGTTCCGTGGGTTATTACACAGAAGTGAAGTAAGCGGAGGCAACAAAGTTCTGAGGAAAGCGGGTGGTAATGTTAGAAGCTAAGTTGGCAAGTTAACTTAAACTAGCTAAGGTCAGGTAGCGATCATTAAGAACTGTGTACGCTATTGAAACATGCATGAAACTATAATTTGCTTCTGATCAACTATAAAATCACAGAATTATTTTGAATACAGGTTGCTTACCTCGAGTTGCACTCAAAATGAGAGGCTCAATTAAAGAGGCTTCAAATACACCACTCCCTTCTTCCCATATTCTCCGACGTTGCTATGGCAAACAAGCTGTTTTTAACCATCCTTGTAACTGTCACTTCTGCGAGGAGATCGCTTTCTAAACTAAAAGAGGTCTACCTAAGAAGCGTCAGCCTCTCGGTCTGATATGCGCTTTTGAACATGAGTGAGCACCACTTATTGCGCTGGCGTCGTCGTAGCCTTGACCAAGGAATTTGTTTACCGATATCCCCTTACATTCAAATCAGTTAAATTATAAATTTTTCAAGGTCTGAGGCACTTTGATCAGTAACATTCTTGAAGCCCAAGAAACAAATACTTAGCTTCCTAGTACATGCAGAAATTAAAAAGGTTTATGAATGGCTGCGGCGTTGTCCGGTACGCCAGTGTCCCTACAAAGTGCACTACTTTTGACTCGAAGCGTATAGGCCCTGATAAAAGTAGTGCACTAAATATAGGGAATTGGATGCATTTTGGGACACAAGCCCTTTTGTTTCCAGCCTGCATGCCTGACCCTCGGTCTGAAACATTACCATATGCTATGACATTACTGAGCAAGAACCCACTGGATAATTTTTGTAAACAGAGGGCCTGTTTTTAACCTGCGGCGGGGCCAAGTTTCTCACACAAAGGCAAAAACAGGTGCTTAGACAAGGAGGAATGATCACACACACACAAATATGTGGGCCTCCTTGGTATCCGCGAGAGACAAATCTCCGTGGCAGTGAAGAATGCCCCAACTACCCTCAGGAGGAAGGATGCCAAGTGCAAGTGAACACATGCGTTTTAACACTCATGCCTTTACCAGACACGGTCCTATCCTTCCATGAAAGCTCGACTTTGTCAGGCTTCTCTGCTAAGCTGATGGCTTTTCCAGCTTTGAAACCACACAGTATCTTCTCTCCCCTCCATGTTAAATGGATTTAGGGAGCTTCTGCACAGTTGACCTTAGCAGTCACACCACACGTGCCTGTGGAGGATGGTCGCTAACCCCATGTCCTGACCAGCAGACAGGGCCAGAGCGTAGTGCAATAAACAGGAAATAGGGTGCCATTTGGGACATGCAGACAGGGCCAGAGTGGGCCAGAGACAGCCCAGCAGACAGGGCCAGAGTGGGCCAGAGACAGCCCAGCAGACAGGGCCAGAGTGGGCCAGAGACAGCCCAGCAGACAGGGCCAGAGAGGCAGAGCTGACCCCTTGGTATTCACAGTGGACAGGGCCAGAGTGGGCCAGAGACAACCCAGCAGACAGGGCCAGAGTGGGCCAGAGACAGCCCAGCAGACAGGGCCAGAGTGGGCCAGAGACAGCCCAGCAGACAGGGCCAGAGTGGGCCAGAGACAGCCCAGCAGACAGGGCCAGAGTGGGCCAGAGACAGCCCAGCAGACAGGGCCAGAGTGGGCCAGAGACAGCCCAGCAGACAGGGCCAGAGTGGGCCAGAGACAGCCCAGCAGACAGGGCCAGAGTGGGCCAGAGACAGCCCAGCAGACAGGGCCAGAGTGGGCCAGAGACAGCCCAGCAGACAGGGCCAGAGTGGGCCAGAGACAGCCCAGCAGACAGGGCCAGAGTAGGCCAGAGACAGCTCAGCAGACAGGGCCAGAGTGGGCCAGAGACAGCCCAGCAGACAGGGCCAGAGACAGCCCAGCAGACAGGGCCAGAGTGGGCCAGAGACAGCCCAGCAGACAGGGCCAGAGAGGCAGAGCTGACCCCTTGGTATTCACAGTGGACAGGGGCAGAGAGTGGCTGATCCCCTGGTCCATGTAGCAAACAAGGGCAGAGCAAGGCTGACTCCTCTGTTTCACCCAGCAGACATGGGCAGAGCAGGGCTGACCTGCCCCCAGCTGCTCAAAGTTGACACAATAGCTGTGTTAGTCAATTAGGATTTGACATTCAAATAACAAGTTTGAAGCTGTGGCAAGTTCAGACAGACCTTTTAAAAGGGAGAATGCCATAAAGGGAAGCTTTAGACACCAATTTAACATTCAATTTAAATTGTTTTAATTAAAAATAAAAACACATTTCCTTATCATATGTGAAGACATTGTGAAAATAATATAGTCTTGGACTCAGGCTTTTTGAAGACTGTAGCCCTACGGTGGGCTGAAAGAGAGCCTTATAAATAAACAACGTGGGTTCTCAATGTGTGTTTTGCTAAAGCAGGACACTGCGGATTGATGATCCAAAGCCTGATCCAGTGATAAAGGGACTAAAGAGCTGAAGGGCTTCCTGTCTGTTCTAGTCCTGGCCAGCCAGGTTTAGCTGAGAGCGAGCTAATCTGCAAAATGACATTACCAAACACACCGTTACAACACAAACACACAGCAAGTAAATGTCTGCATGGTGAGGGACAGTGGGATTTGGAGTGTTGTGGTTTATGCTATAAGAATGATGGATTCTGGATAATGACGAGAAAGCGGCTCGCTCCTCTCCTCTGACTCCATATTTATTTAACTAGGCAAGTCAGTTAATTAAGAACAAATTCTTATTCACAGTGACGGCCTACCAAAAGGCCTCCTGCGGGGACGGAGGCCTGGGATTAAAATAAATACAACATAAATATAGGGCAAAAACACACAACACTGCATAAAGAGATACCTAAGACAACATAGCAAGGCAGCAACACATGACAGCACGGCATGGTAGCAGCACAAAACATGGTACAAACGTTATTGGGCACAGTCAACAGCACAAAGGTCAAAAAGGTAGAGACAACAATACATCACACAAAGCAGCCACAACTGTCAGTAAGAGTGTCCATGATTGAGTCTTTGAATGAAGAGATTGAGATAAAACTGGCCCGTTGTGTTTGTTGCAGCTCGTTCCAGTCACAGCTGCAGCAAACTGAAAAGAGCGACCCAGGGATGTGTGTGCTTTGGGGACCATTAACAGAATGTGACTGGCAGAACAGGTTTTGTTTGTGGAGGATGAGGGCTGCAGTAGATATCAGATAGGAGGGAGTGAGGCCTAAGAGGGTTTTATAAATAAGCATCAACCAGTGGGTCTTGCGACGGGTATACTGAGATGACCAGTTTACAGAGTATAATAGAGTGCAGTGATGTGTCCTATAAGAAGCAATGGTGGCAAATCTGATGGCCGAATGGTAAAGAACGTCTAGCCGCTCGAGAGCACCCTTACCTGCCAAGCTATAAATTATGTCTCCGTAATCTATCATGGGTAGGGTGGTCCTCTGAATCAGGGTTAGTTTGGCAGCTGGGGTGAAAGAGGAGCAATTACAATCAAGGAAACAAAGTCTACATTGAACTTTAGCCTGCAGCTTTGATATGTGCTGAGAAAGACAGTGCACCGTCTAGCCATATACCCAAGTACTTGTATGAGGTGACTGCCTCAAGCTCTAAACCCTCACAGGTAGTAATAACACCTGTGGGAAGAGGGGCATTCTTCTTACCAAACCACATGACCTTTGTTTTGGAGGTGTTCAGAACAAGGTTAAAGGTAGAGAAAGCTTGTTGGACACTAAGAAAGCTTTGTTGTAGAGCATTTATCACAAAATCCAGGGAGGGGCCAGCTGAGTATAAGACTATCTGCATATAAATGGATGAGAGAGCTTCCTACTGCCTGATCTAGGTTGTTGATGTAAATTGAGAAGAGTGTGGGGCCTAGGATTGAGCCTTGGGGTACTCCCTTGGTGACAGGCAGTGGCTGACAGAGCAGATTTTCTGCACTCTTTGAGAGAGGTAGTTAGCAAACCTGGCCAAAGACCCCTCAGAGACACCAATACACCTTAGCCGGCCCACAGGAATGGAATGGTCTACCGTATCAAAAGCTTTGGCCAAGTCAATAAAAATAGCAACACAATATTGCTTAGAATCAAGGGCAATGGTGACAATTTAAGGTTGCAGTGACACATCCATAACCTGAGTGGAAACCAGATTGCATATCAGAGAGAATACTATAGACATCTAGAAAGCCAGTCAGTTCATTATTGACAAGTTTTTCCAACACTTTTGATAAACAGGGCAAAATAGAAATAGGCCTATAACAGTTAGGATCAGCTTGATCTCCCCCTTTAAATAAAGGATGACCTGTGGCTGCCTTCCAAGCAATGGGAACCCCCCCCCCAGGAAGGAGAGACAGGTTAAAGAGGTTGGAGATAGGCTTGGCGATGATAGGGGCAGCAACCTTAAAGGAGGAAGGGTCTAAACCATCTGACCCAGATGTTTTTTGGGGTATAAGGAGCTCCTTTAGCACCTCAGACTCAGTGACTGCCTGCAAGGAGAGACTTTGTAGCGGGGCAGTGGGAAAAGAGGGAGAAGCATCGGGGATAGTCGCATTAGAAGGGGTGGGAGATGAGGAAATGTTGGACGGGCAAGGAGGCATGGCTAAATAGGAATCCTGACTTAATGAAGTGGTGATTAAAGAGCTCAGCCATGTGCTTCTTGTCAATGACAACCACATCAATATTAAGGGACATGGGCAGCTGTGAGAAGGAGGGTTTATTCTCCAGGTCTTTAACCGTTTTCCAGAACTTCTTGGGGTTAGACCCAGAGAGAGAACTGCTCCTTAAAGTAACTTTGGCCTTCTGGATAGCCTGAGTGCCCTTATTTCTCATTTGCCTAAACACGAACTAGTCAGCCTGAGTATGTGTGTGCCGAGCCATTCGCCAAATGCAATTCTTGAGGTAGAGTAACTGCAAGATCACGGTCAAACCAGGGGCTGAACCTGTTTTTAATTCTCATTTTCTTTATAGGGGCGTGTTAACAATACCACTGAAAATATCAAAAAAGAAGGTCCAAGCGTCTTTGACAGAGGGTAGCATCCTGCATATGTACCTGCCGAAAAATCAAAGTTTCTCTCAATCCAAACCTATCCTTTCGTAAAAAACACGTTGAAAAATGTGAGAGCTCACATTAAGCTGTGTCTCTGAGGGGGGGCGCGTGAAAAAATTACTAAGACAGGGCAACATAGAAACTAATGTGCATACACACACACATTTGTCTCTTCCCCACTTGAATAAATGCATAAATTATATTTACTTGTTCAACTCATTGAAAGAAAAACAATAACTAAAATTGTGGATATTGAGCCACCAAACCAACACAACAAAGTGCAGTAACACTTCCTACGGCAACACAAGGTAACAAACTACTATATTGAGCACCCTAACCTCTATGGCTGCCCACGTTGTATGGTGGTAGTCATAAAATAACTACTGAGGAGTAACAATGAACACCGGAGTGTACCTTGTGTTTCTTTAGCATTTGAAGGGACTACTGTGTAATCTCACTTTGGGGGTCTGAGCCTTTGTGTCACAGTAGTCATAATTAAATTACTGGTCAGTCGGGTCATATTGAAACACAGGGGAGTACCTTGTATCGTAACTTCATAGAGATGTCTGACTCTGGAGCTTTTGAAGAGACCACTGTATAATCTCATTCTGGGCTCTGAGCCTTTGGCAGGAAGTAGGAAATGCCCCGGGTAGCAGATCACTGATGAGGTAAAGAGGAAAGATTGGATAATTGGTGGTAATGACTTCAGTCTGTCAGACTCATACAGTCGCTGTATCTGAATACCCATACTAGTGTACTACATACTTAAACTGCATACTAATTCGGCGTTTGATCTAGTGGAAGTCACTGGTCTTTCCCGACTTGCGTGTTTGACTACAGCTGATAATCAGATACATTTAGGCGCTGTACCAATGAACGAATGGCGGGACTCAATGCAATCGCGCATTAGATGACGCATGGAGTACTATTTTCCAAATTTCACATACTATAAAACCTTTTTTCGCATACTATTTAATACGCTAATATGGGTATTCGGACACGGCCAGTCATTGAAAGTGCGTGGGTGTGCGCGCACGGCTATGCACGTTTGTACAAAGTCTAATTCGATAAACAATTCCACACAAAAGCTAAACTTATTTCTAATTCTGACCATTTCATTATTTATTCATTTCTTGCACGGGTTCATTCATAAAGCTAGCTTCTGACCAGACCATCAACAATGCAGTGCACCCTGGTAGGGTGGACAGACACACTGGACTTTTAACATACCTCCCATTTACCAGGGCCAAGCAGCCATTCTTCCCTAGCAGCAGGATTCCCTCCCTGCCAGTCAAAGGCAGGCAGCCATGCATCTGAAAGGCCCAGGCCTCCTCATTGAGAAAAGCTCCGGGGCGATGGCTCTGTCCCGATTCAGAGCTAGCCAACCAGGAACTTTCCCACAGAACAGACACAAAACTGCCTCCAAGGATACGAGTTGGTTGGGTGGTTTTCAATGCTCTCTCAAGGAGGTGGAAAGGAATAACTCTAAACCTTGTTAACACAATACACACACACAGGTGCGAGCATGGCGCACACACAGTTTCCATGTGTAACTCTGTTGTTGTTTGTGTCGCACTGCTTTACTTTATCTTGGCCAGGTCGCAGTTGTAAATGAGAACTTGTTCTCAACTGGCCTACCTGGTTAAACAAAGGTTGAATTTAAAAAATAAACACAGAACAAATTTCAGCATGAAAACACACTCTCCCTCTTACAAACTCTCCCTCCACACACCATCAACGCTATGAAGCAAATGCACCTCCCTCCCCGACATCATTCATCTGCAGCCAGATGTTACAGACATAAAGAAAACAGAGAACAAGAGGGGGTTATTTCTTTTGAGTTTGTGATTAACAAAGACAAAGTGAAGGAAACATGTGTCCCACATGTGCAGTCAAGCCAGGGCTGGTAAGAGATCCCAAGGCCACCACAATAAAAGACTTGGCCAGGCCACTGTTTGTGTACGTCTGGAGACATTGGAAAACCTTGTCCTTTCTTTTTCTTTCCATCCCTTTGACACTGTAAATCAAGGCATGACTAGGAATCATAGGGACTTTGACAATGGGTGCAAATCACACTAGTGTAGGGTTACACTCCAGGAATTCAGTCTTTTCTCATACATCAGACACAAATTGACATCTTGTTTTGTCTTAGAGTCTATACACAACAAGGAACCTAAAACAGAGTCGTATTGTGATTAGTGGTATTGCTGCTATCAATGTTATTGTTGCCTCTGATCACATGGCTGTCCACATAATAGTAATAGGAAGTACAGCAGACCATTGAAACAATTGGGCAGCAGTCTTCCAAATTACAATCAGAACATTTATTTTATGCCAACAAAATACACATGGTGTGGACCGTGTACTCTCCAAAATAGAAATAATGCATTTCCCTTATTTAATTTAGTTCAGAGAAACGTTACAGTATGTGTTGAGTTCTCTGCTATGTATTTAAACATTTTAACCGGCCCATAGAGGTAAGACAGGGACCCTCTTCAAACAACTATCTCGTTGTCCCAGGTAGTATGGCGGGACTTTGTGGTTGTAAGCACAAAAGGAAACCACAGGGGTGATTTCACCTGGGTCTGCATCCCAAATGGAACCTTATTCCCTTTATAGTGCACTACTTTCTCTGTGTCAAAAGTTGTGTACTCTATAGGGAATAGGGTGCCATTTGGGACACATAACCTGTTATAGAAATGTGTTGATTGCATGTTTCCTCCAGACTTCCGCTGAAACCCCAGGATGCAATTCCCAGATATATCCATTATGAAAAAGTTACATTCTTCAACTGTCGATCACTTGCAAACAAATATGTTTCATAGTTTGGCTGACATTACAGAATGACGGTTTGTGCGGTCGGTGAGACCGTTCTAACAAGCATTTTTAAACATGATACATTTTTGTTCAATTTAATTTGTGGAATTTCTTTCCTTCTAAAAGCGTTTGAGCCAATCAGTTGTACTGTGACAAGGTAAGGGTGGTATACAGAAGACAGCCCTATTTGGTAAAATACCAAGTCCATATTATTGCAAGAACAGCTCAAATAAGCAAAGAGAAAATGACAGTGCATCATTGGTTTAAGACATGAAGGTCAGTCAATCCAGAAAATTTCAAGAACTTTGAATGTTTGGCACTTTTTTCATAATTATTTTTACACAGAATTAGGCATAATGATTATGCTCTAATCATTATACTTCATGCGCCCTCTAAAATAATAGGTCCGTGACACCCCTTGTGCCATGTCTACTGTCACATTATAATGACAATTGGCAGTGAAATGGGACTGTACTAAGGTCAACACCTTTTTGGAGACAATGGATCAGACACACCACTTCTCACCTGCAACAGTTTCACCTTTTACAACTAATAGCCATTTCCAACTGTAGTTGGGCTACAAACTGTCCACTACTAGCTAGATTCGTTTTTTCCCACTTTCCATGTTTTTGTAGGTGAAAACTTCTGTGAAAACACTTTAAAGTACTACTTAAGTAGTATCTGTACTTTACTACATTTCCTAAAGAAAATAATGTCCTTTTTCCTCCATTCTTTTTCCCTGACACCCAAATTACTCGTTACATTTTGAATGCTTAGCAGGACAAGAAAATGGTCCAATTCACACATTTATCAAGAGAACATCTTTGGTCATCCCTACCGCCTCTGTCTGCGCGTTGTGTGCCCCTGCCTATCCATAAATTAAAAACAAGTTCTTTACTTTTACTCAAGTAAGACAATTGGGTACTTTTCACACCACTGGTAACATGGTTGTATGTAAATCCTTCATGGGTTTATTGGGATAGTCTATTACAAAAGATCACTGTAAACAAGACGAAAAAAAAGGTAAAGTAGAATATACATATCTTTCAACCAAAGCTTTTACTTCTTGAAGTGTTCACTTCATTTGTTTAAAAAAAACTTCCACCCAAAATGTTTAGGGATAAATAGCTATAATTTCCACATCTAGGTTTAAACAAAATGTCAAAACTGAACATGAGAAGAACTCAGCAAACTACGAGACTTGAAACTTGACGCGCACTCATGACACGACGTTAATCTGCAGCTTTTTCAGAAATCTCGGATCATTTCTTTTTTTTACCTTATTGTTGCATTTTTCCGAGTTTCCTTTCTTGGTGCCTGGTGCCTGTGAGGCGGAGTAGTAGTTCGAAAACAGGAATACAATTGTGGCTAGATTAAATAGTCTCGCTCGCGCAGCCATACCCTCTCTAGTCCATGCAGACTATCTACTGTGGAGCTCGATCCGTCCCAGAATGTTGTCTCTGTGATGCTGGTGTAATGTTCCCCCCAAAGTGGGGCTGTGGCCTGTAGTAGCCTACCTACAGCTCTTGAAGTTGGTTTGCATAAAGTTAGTAGGCTATTTGGTCACTTTCTATCCGCCCACCGCAAATATGTGATCCTGTTCTTTCACTCTGGAATTGTACAAATGAAGTGACCGTTTGAATAAAAAACAATCTCACAGCCCTCTCTTGGAAATCTCCAATAAAGTTACTAAATTGTCCCCACCTGCTCACAAGCTCCTCAGGTATACGCCCCCTTTCAACCTGTAATATGTCTTGAAGCACCCCAAGGCTGTTGATTTATGCGAATACAGAGAACATTTGACAATTGACTCCTAGGGGTTGAAAACGTTACATTTTCAAGTTTCCATAAGGGCTACCGGTATCTGTAGCCTACATTTTACATAATTTACATATTACAAAACAACAACCAACCAAGATGTCTCTATTATTCCTTTTACCTAAACTGTGTTCGAATTCTCATACTCACCGCACTAACCATACTATTTATGACGTGATTTGAGTATATAGTATGCTTATTGGTCATAGTATGGATATAGTTAGTATGCCAAAAGTTCCCGGATGTTGTACTAAATTCACCAAAATACAAAGTATACATGCAGAGGACACTATTTCATACTTTTAGGGCCCATAATTCAATTCTTCCGAAAGTGGGCGTGGCTTCACAACGTTTTCAGATTTGAAGAGGATGGTGGAAAATATGCAGCCGAAGTCTGATGAGAGCGAATATAAATTCATTGAACTAACTAATGACAAATGTTAATAAAATGTTGAGCAATGTAATAAAGGCATGACTTTTCAAATAAGTTATGTTACACATTATGTTGGCTGACAATTTGTTAGCTACACTATCCTTACGAACCGCATAGCATTACAGCAGCATGTACAGGTATGTTAGCTAGTTACCTAACATTAGTTGGATACTAATACAATGAACTTGCCAGGCAGTATATTAACTACCTGCTATCTAACTACCTAACGTTTATTGACTTGGTTATTCACATCATTCTTAGCTAAGTGGTATAGTCGTTGTGCGTTTCAATGGACACTTATTTTCCACCATAATTTGCAAATAAATTCATTAAAAATCCTACAATGTGATTTTCTGGATTTTTTTTTCTCATTTTGTCTGTCATAGTTGAAGTGTACCTATGATGAATAGAATGATGAATGATGAAAATTACAGGCCTCTCTCATCTTTTTAAGTGGGAGAACTTGCACAATTGGTGGCTGACTAAATACTTTTTTGCCCCACTGTAGTTGTTGCGAAATTGTTAGATTACTTGTTAGATATTACTGCACTGTCGGAACTAGAAGCACAAGCCTTTCGCTACACTCACATTAACATCTGCTAACCATGTGTTTGTGACCAATAAAATTTGATTTGACATAGTGACTCTTTCCACTTTGTCTTATTGTAGCACACTGGGTGATGGAGAATGATGTAGTATTTACAGGCTCATCCATATATGATTTTGTTTCAACTTCCAACATAAATGTATGCCAAATTGATACATTTGAGGTAAAACAAAAAAATGCTACAGTGTAATTGTATTAACACATGACAAGAAAATCTAAAGTAAAGTGAATATTGCAGTTTGAAAAAACTATACTTAGATTGAATATGTATCAATTTAAAGAGTGATTTGGTGCAGTGAAAAGTCAATTGAAAATGTGCTTAGAGTTTTGAAACATGAACCATTTTGATCTGTTTTGATTTCTGTACATAGAGTTGTGAAAATGTACCACATACTTGTGAAAATTGCACCAAAGTGAGAGAAAAAAAAAGTGTAGCAAGAGTATGGCACTAGCAACACCAGAGTTGTGGATTCGAAACAACCTCCAACTTCCTTCATACTGGATGCAGAGACATAAAAATGGGGGAACTCCTGCTGGCCAAGGTTCTCTGATCTCTACATCTTATTTCTGTATAAATCAAAGTGGGAATTGACTCAGAACCTATTGGGAAAGTGGTGCATGTGGGACAGTCTTTGTGCAGTTACACCCATCACACATTTCAGGTGATCTGGTGTCTCCATTGAACAATTAATAAAATCGCCTCTGGACAATTTACATCCCTCCCTTTTGTATACTGCTGCTACTCGCTGTTTATTATCTATGCATAGTCACTTCACCCCCACCTATATGTACAAATTACCTCAACTAACCTGTACCCCCGCACACTGACTCGGTATCGGTGCCCCCTGTACATAGCCTCGTTATTCTTATTGTGTTACTTTTTATTTTAGTCTACTTGTTAAATATTTTCTTAACTCTTCTTGAACTGCACTGTAGGGTTAAGGGCTGGTAAGTAAGCATTTCACGGTAAAGTCTACACTTGTTGTATTCGGCGCATGTGACAAATAAAGTTTCATTTGAAGTCATCATGAAAAAAATATACAGTATTTACTGCTGCATGAACGCTGAGCATTGGAAACATTATCACACGAGTCCAGTAGCCTACATGTGGGCAAAACACAGAATCACTCACTCTTTCTGTGGGAAATTGTATTTTATTGGTGTTGAATAGACTCAGAGATTTAGAGTAGGGGGCAAAGGACTAGACAGAGAGAAAGGGGGGAGAGAGACAGAGAGAATCGTTTGATATTCTTTAGCACCCTCCTGTGTTAAGACAGTGAAACTGCAGCCATACCATGTTAGCAGAGTAGTGGGTTAGTCAAGAGGTTGCCTATTGGTTTGAGTTGTAAACTTAAATTCCCTGTTCCTTATCTTTATTTTACTGCATGACACCACAAGTAGAAATATATGGGCCTACTTCTTTAGTCAGAAAAGAGAGGTGCCTGCCAAGCATAAATGCAATTATCTGAAATGATCTTAAATATACTTTTCTTTCTTTTCTCAAAGCTTTCTCTACGATCTAAACCTTTATACTATCTCCTTCCTGTTGCCTGCAGGGCAGGCTGCCTCACTGCTACTCTTTTGTCTCTCACTCCCCTAAACTTAATTGCCTTGCTGAGGCGCTACTGAAGGAGACAAATTGGTTCCTACCGGGGTGTTTCTCGAACAATAAGGAGAGCTTATCTCTGGACGTTCTGGGAACACCCACAACCTGCAGCTGCTTGCAAACTAAATAATTTAATCATCTAAACTTACAGAAATGTATTCTATTGTTGGAGAACATATTTTTTTTTGCCAATATAGCTCAATAAACGCCGTACCCACAAATGTATTTGACAATGGTCTTATCCGTTTATAAAAATGAACATACCCTAGAACAGGGTTTCCCAAACTCGGTGCAGGTTTTGTTGACTTTTTGCCCGAGCACTACACAGCTGATTCATATAATCAGCTCATCATCAAGCTTGGATTATTTGAATCAGCTGTGTAATGTTAGGAGCGCTAAGGCAAAAAGCTAAACGTGCACCCCTTGGGGACCCGAGGACCGAGTTTGGGAAACGCTGCCCTAGAAAAATGTACATTCACATCAGAATATATTAAATATATATATAGAGAGAGAGAAAGAGAGAGAGAGAGAAAGAGAGGGCGAGAGGTCCTTAATTAAGGTAATTAAGGCCCCTATAAGGTCTGTGTTTATCATAAGGACTCTTCCTCTTCTTTGTCCTTGAGATCTGCGAAGGCTTTTTTCACCATGAGGAACTGTGACTCTCTGTGAGAACGTTTCAGCTTGGCCCTGCGGTTCTGAAACCAGATCTGTGGAGAACGGAACAGTGTCAACAGAGCAGCCTTTATGGTGTAAATAATGTGGATTTTTTTTTTTTTAAATTAGCTTTAGTTTTAGAGCATGAAGATGCCTGTCTAGTAGGCTATTGCTGTAATTACTCAGGCATTTCATTTTTACATGTTACATTGTAATTAACAGATTTTTTATTTCATGTTTGTTACAAGAAGAAAGAGTCCCTATTCTGTGTAATAACAAGAACTGCTGAAAGCTGTTACAATGCAAAATATATATAATTGCATATATACACACTACCGTTCAAAAATTTGGGGTCACTTAGAAATGTCCTTGTTTTTGAAAGAAAAGCACACTTTTTGTCCATTAAAACAACATCAAATTGATCAGAAATACAGTGTAGACATTGTAATGTTGTAAACGACTATTGTATCTGGAAACGGCTATTTTTTATGGAATATCTACATAGGCGTACAGAGGCCCATTATCAGCAACCATCACTCCTGTGTTCCAATGGCACGTTGTGTTAGCTAATCCAAGTTTATCATTTTAAAAGGCTAATTGATCATTAGAAAACCCTTTTACAATTATGTTAGCACAGCTGAAAGCTGTTGTGCTGATTAAAGAAGCAATAAAACTGTCCTTCTTTAGACTAGTTGAGTATCTGGAGCATCAGCATTTGTGGGTTTGATTACAGGCTCAAAATGGTGAGAAACAAAGAACTTTCTTCTGAAACTCGTCAGTCTATTCTTGTTCTGAGAAATCAATACTATTCCATGCAAGAAATTGCCAAGAAACTGAAGATCTCATACAACGCTGTGTACTATTCCCTTCACAGAACAGCGCAAACTGGCTCTAACCAGAATAGAAAGAGGAGTGGGAGGCTCCGGTACACAACTGAGCAAGAGGACAAGTACATTAGAGGGTCTAATTTGAGAAACAGACGCCTCACAAGTCCTCAACTGGTAGCTTCTTTAAATAGTACCCTCAAAACACCAGTCTCAACGTCAACAATGAAGAGGCAACTCCGGGATGCTGGCCTTCTAGGCAAAGTTCCTCTCTCCAAAAAAAAAAAGGTTAACCTTTATTTAACTAGGCAAGTCAGTTAAGAACAAATTCTTATTTACAATGATGGCCTACTGGGAAATAGTGGGTTAACTGCCTTGTTCAGGGGTGCTGTTCTGGGATTGATTTGCACTTTTTGCACCAAAGTACATTCATCTCTAGGAGACAGAACGCGTCTCCTTCCTGAGCGGTATGAGGCCTGCGTGGTCCCATGGTGTTTATACTTGCGTACTATTGTTTGTCCAGATGAACGTGGTACCTTCAGGCGTTTGGAAATTGCTCCCAAGGATGAACCAGACTTGTGGAGGTCTACAGTTATTTGTTCTGAGGTCTTGGCTGATTTCTTTTGATTTTCCCATTGTATCAAGCAAAGAGGCACTGAGGTTGAAGGTAGGCCTTGAAATACATCCACAGGTACACCCCCAATTGACTCAAATGATGTCAATTAGCCTATCAGAAGATTCTAAAGCCATGACATCACTTTCTGGAATTTTCCAAGCTGTTTAAAGGCACAGTCAACTTAGTGTAAGTAAACTTCTGACCCACTGGAATTGTGATATAATGAATTATAAGTGAAATAGTCTGTCTGTAAACAATTGTTGGAAAAATGACCTGTGTCATGCACAAAGTAGATGTCCTAACCGACTTGCCAAAACTATAGTTTGTTAACAAGAAATTTGTGGAGTGGTTGAAAAACTAGTTTTAATGACTCCAACCTAAGTGTAGGTAAACTTCCGACTTCAACTGTATATAAATGAACATGAATCAAATTAATTGTTAAAAAACGTGTATTTTTTATGTGATGTGGGGCATCTGTTGAACAGTAAATTAACTCTGTTAGGCCTTAGGGTAAAAACATCCCCATTTGAAATGTAATTTCGAAACAGTTGATTTTAGGCCTACCTGTATTCTATCCTCATCCAGATGTAACCTTTGTGCCAGTTCTTCTCTGATGTCAATACCCGGGTATGAGTTGATGAGAAACACACTCTCCAAGACTTCAATCTGCCCCCAAGGAGAAATCATATCAATCAAATTGTATTTCCATGAAAACATCTGTCACAAATTGATACACATTTATTACAAATGTATATACTAATAAATGTAAATACTGATAACTGTAACCCTGCAGCAAAATCCCAGTTATGACATCATACAAAAAAACATGTTGGTAAAATAAAACACTAAACTGCACTTCAGCCGATATATAGGCTAATATCGACAATAAATATGTCATTAAAATGTTTTGTTACTGATGTACCACGATGGAGGCCTGTGAACACTGCACATATCTGTGCATGAAAAAAAATTTTTTTTTACCTGTGTGCTACTGAAAGCCGTCCGCGGCCTGCGCCCAATGTACCAGTTTAATGTTCTCCTGTAGGACTCCGTAAAGTGTTGTTTACAGTTGAGCTTCTGCTCATCTTCTGTCCCCTTTATCTTTGAGGAAGGCTCCGATGGTCTATTGACTATGGTGTGACTTCTCTGTTGCGTTGGTTCCAATTCTGAAAAACACCAGACATAACCTAATATAACTCCACAGACAATGACATACATTATTATCAGAATTTACTAGAGAGAAATAAATAGTATTTTACCTGTCCAAGGTCGATACAGCTTCACAGACACATTTTGTAGTCCTGGCCTGTCCAAATTCAACCCAAGGATGCTGTCTATGGTGAAAACTGGTTTTGCGTCAACCAGCCTGATCTGGCAACTAACGGTAGATGCAGCCATACTGTCAACCAACTCTCTTCTGAAAAGTTACTGGCCTCTGAATGCTGGCTGCTCAGGTGACGACTTTAACGAATCGGGGATTTTTATACGTCACTAATTAAAATCAGAGGTTCTAAAAAATTTAGCATGTGAATCGAATACCCCCCACCACTGGGCGCGATGAGTCGCAGGTTACCCGATTCAGATTAGGGGGGTTGTAAATAGGCCTAGGCATAAAGGTGTTATCTCTCAAGGACAGTGGATTCGTCAAACGTAATTTTATAACTGAAACAAAAAAGCAATGCCATCCTTTTCTTCAAAACTACCAAGGTAGAAAATCAAACCCATTCCCACATGTCGCCAAACCTGTGCAATATTTTAGATAGGCCTACTGTCTGCAGGCATCATTATGCGGGACCAGTCAAGTATCACATAATTCCAATCCTAATAATAATCCTCTAATACTATTAGGTTTAATCCTGATGAATATTCTCTCATCCTGCCGTTGTGATGCATATAGGACGGTGAATTATGTTGGGGACAAACAAAAGCCGTCAAAGCGGCAGGTTGGCGTGTTGCTGGAAAATCGTGTGTAACATTTGTTCCTCCTCGAATCGACCTATTCAACAGCAGATTAGTGCTCGCTCGCCTTAACGAACAGAACAACGGGAGCTTTAAACAAATAGCTCACTTGTTTACTTTTCGCTCTGAATGGAACGGAGAGGATTTGGACACAAGGGACGTCAATGTGCACGGGCGCGCCCAGTCTTTTTGTTTTGAAAGAAGAGCAATACTTAATAGGCTACTTACTCTAAGAAAGAATAGGGTTTATTTGCAGCCTATAGGCGCGCGCGCACACGCACCATACGCACACACACACACACACACACACACACACACACACACACTTTGAACCAGGAGCGATAAAACACAACCCTAACCATTGAATTAGTGTATATTTATTGTTGAAAAGCTATTTTAGGACACTGAAACAGTAATCACTGAAGTATATACATTAAATACGTTCATATCCCCCACTGCATAAACTACTAAAGTGCAGTCCCCCATAGTAACGTCTAGGTATAACCCAGTTTACCACTCCCAAAACCTTTCCCCAAAATCGAAATAATAAATATTCTCAACCCTTCTGGGATATCAGTTCTATTTATATAAACCCGAATCAATTTCACTTTGTTGATATGATAGTTGCACTCTCTATGAGTTGATACATTTCTCTATATGCGCTGATCAAATTTGCTGTCAGAGCTCAGAACAAATTTACATCTGGGCAATGGGTAAAGGTTGACGAACACCTCTGTAAAAATGTCCCATACATAGCATACATATGCAGTGCACTTCTTTATACAGAAATGATCTGAGAAACATACAAACCATTCCAATACATTACAGATTAATGTACATAACGGGTAAAATAAAAATAAATAAAAACACCTTATAGCCACGGCCCTAATTTAGCACTTTGTAATGCAGTATTGTTCTTGCTTCAACCTAGCAGATGAATACATTGACACCTCAGGAAGAAGGTATAGCAATACATTTATTAATTTATGAGCATACCACTATTGGTGTTAGGGGTACAAGATCAACATCATCATCTTGAAACAAAACATGGTTAATTGAAATGGTAGTAATAATGTTATGGGGAAAAAAGAACTGACAAGGATGTATGTGACAATTATTTTTCTTCATGATAGGATCCAAAGCACATGCAAACCTGTTAGCTAACGACGAGAGGCTGAGTGTAGACAAGGTCCTGAGACAGCAAAGCATCCCCAAACCATCACACCTCCACCAAGAACAAAGGTTCTTACTGCGGAATGCAGTGTTAGGTTTTCACCAGGCATAATGGGTTCAATGCCATCCAAAAAAATCATACTTTTGACTCATCTGTCCATAAATCATTCTTCAAAGAGTCTTGATGATCATCCAGGTGCTTCCAGGTGCTTTTTGACAAACTTGAGTCAACCTTTTGGATGAGATGGGTCCTATTATGTCTGGCGAAAACCAAACACTGCATTCAACAGTAAGAACCTCATACCAACGATCAAGCATGGTGGTGGTAGTGTGATGGTTTGGGGATGCTTTGCTGCCTCAGGACCTGGACGACTTGCCTTAATAGAAGGAACCATGATTCTACAGGAGAACGTCAGGCCACCCGTCTGTGAGTTGAAGCTGAAGCGCAGCTGGGTCATGCAGCAAGACAATGATCCAAAACAAGTCTACATGAACATGGCTAAAAAGCAATACATTTGACGTTTCGGAATGGCCTCGTCAAAGTCCAGACCTAACCCCAATTGAGATGTCGTGGCAGGACTTGAAACGAGCAGTTCATGCATGAAAACCCACAAATGTTGCTGAGTTAACATTGGGCCAAAATTCCTCCACAGCGATGTGAGAGACTGATCAACAACTACAGGAAGCATTTGGTTGCAGTCATTGCAGCTAAACGGTGGCACAACCAGTTATTGAGTGTAAGGGGGAAATGGGGAATTGGGTGTTGCATAACTTTGTTAACTAAATAAATAAAATAAGTATGACTTTTATTTGTTATTTGTAAACTCAGGTTCCCTTTATCTAATATTAGGTTTTGGTTGAAGATCTGATAACATTCAGTATCAAAAATATGCAAAAACAGAAAAAATCATAAAGGGGGCAAGTACTTTTTCACAGCACTGTGCATTATAAACTGGGTGCTTCGAGCTATGAATTCTGATTGGCTGACAGCCATGGTATATCAGACCGCATACCGCGGGTTTGACAAAACACGTTTTACTGCTATAATTATGTCGGTAAATAGTTTATAATAGCAATAAGGCACCTTGGGGGGGGGGGGGTTGTGGTGTATTGGCCGTATACCACGACTAAGGGCTGTATCCAGGCACTTGGTGTTGCTTCGTGCATAAGAACAGCCCTTAGCCATGGTATATTGGCCATATACCCCACCCCTTCAGACCTTATTGCTTAAATTAGACAATATGTATACTGTTTACACAAACAATACAGAAATCTATTATTACAGTGTTAACATGTGCAATGTCTTCCAACCATATTAATACACTCTACAATCTCTAACTTTTAGAAAGCCATAGTATTCAGTCAGAACTGCACCTGAATTTCCAAATAAACAAAACCAGAAAAGCATTATTTTTATTCTTCCATATTTTCTGCCAGTATACTTCTATATAATTGCGAGTATAAAATACATGATCATTTACACAAGGTGTAGAATGATCCGGAAGGATTCTTTTGATTGTTCAGTCACACGGTTCTTTTTCTACTCTTCTTTTCTTAGCTAGTGGGGTCTTTTTTTTCTATTTTTTTTTTAATGTTATGAAGTATTTTTTGGGCCCTTTATTGATCAAGTCTATCTGCACTCTGAATCCTGTTCCTTCATTGACCAACAGTAGGAGCCAGAGGTGAACCCAGAGAGAGGCTGTATCTGTGCAGGCCCAGGGTTGAGGAGCCAAGGTGGGGGTCTGGAGAGGAACCAAGTCCACCTCTAACTGTCTGTTTTCATGGGATACTACTTTGTGGTAACACATAGTCAAGCCTGTCCCTTGTAGCCTGGGTGCGAGTCTGTTTCTGCTCTCTTGCCAACTCCTTATGGAATTGTCATGCAATTGTTTGGTTCGACAATGACAATGGAGTAGGCAAAAGCACAAACAGATCTGGGACAAGGTTATGTCTCTCGTGGGCGTTTCTTCTGAAAAGCACATTGGTGGGGGGGTTAGCCTATCCAGCAGAGGATCAAAGCCAGCAGTTGCATCGTTGATTTGTGTAAAAGTTTAACTTTGGCTCAACTTGGTGAAATTGTCCCCAACAGTTGCATTTCTCAAGGTCTCCTCAAGTCACCTCTTCAAGCTGCCTCCCTCCATTGAAAATGACTGACTTCCAGTGGTTTGGTCATCCAAAGTAGTATTCAGTGAAAGGTAACAGTAACATCTCTCGGTTCCATTCTGTTAGGCCTCTGACTCACCCTTCTCCCGCCCCTCCACTCCTGCAACGCTGTCCTCTGACTGGCTGTTGCTCAGCACCAGGAACTGTCCGTCAGTGCCAGCGGCAAGGGGGGTGGGGCGACTGAAGGCGGCAATCAAACGGCTCTGTTCCTCTAGGTCCTGTGGGTTCATTAAAATTGATTGATTAATCAATCAATTAATCAAATCATTCGGTTTACTGTAACATCATTGAACACAGAATGTAATAGAGTTATGATTACAGACAAGAAACCGGTCAAGATAGGCGTTGATTTATAAGTCAACGAGAATAGGATACTATATTGTGATTTTGATAGATTTTCTGGGACACCTTTTCTATCTGTTTCTGTTTACTCAGCTCCTCCTGCTGTTTCTCCTTGGCCTTGTCCTGCTCCTTCTTCTTCTCCGTGGCTTTGCGATCCTGAATCAGCAACAAAAAAAAAAAGGAAAACAGTAAAGGTCCCACATGAGCAACGAAGGTTCATCTTAACAAATGAATTCCACTAGAACAGAGAGCTCTAGTTCTCACATTTCTTACCATCTCCGAGTGGAAAGCTATCTGTTTGGCCAGCCCCACACTGTCACAGATCTGAAAGGAGAACAACACAACATACACTCAGAGATAACGAGAAATGACCATGGGTAACAGTAGACACACATGCAAATGTCTTCATTTTGCCACAACATGGAACCTATAAGCTGTTTTAACTGATAGTGCCATTACTACACAGACACAATATGCTTATTCCTAGCCAGGACTTGTTCCTGACCATAAAAAGACATTTGCACGTGTGGTTGACCAGGAAAATGTGGTGTAACTATGCCCTAGTTACAGCCTTAAACTACTGGCTCTACCTACATATCTGTTATGGGATTTTTATGAATAATTACTAAATTATGTATACATTTAACTTAGAACTATAACTAAACAGAATACTACTATGTTACTGTGTGGATGTATGAATCTTATTATAATCATAATACTGAATATAATGTGTGTAGTTTTAGTCAAGAATTAGAACAAGGACTTTCTGTTCCTTGTTAGAAACGAATGGAGCTATCGTCAGACCGGCTGGAATGCTGTGTTCCTTACAGGACATTCTGTCTCTACCCAGGGAGGGGAGAGACCTTGGGCTAGTAGTAGATTGTTTAACAGGTGGCAGACAATGTGGGAAGGCTTGTGAACTATATTGCCATTGTATCCGAGAGGAGGAAGGACATTTTAAAAACCTATGACGTCATTTTTATTATATAACCTGATGTAAATTGTACTATGATTAGAGCTCTCGAAAATAAACGCTACTGATTAATTATGAGACTGGTCTCTGTCCATTTTATGCAAATAAGTATCTTACAAATTCTTAGAAACGGACAGAGTATTTTAATTGAACATAAAAATAAATTCCTCTAACAATATCATGGAATAAGAAAAACTACACAGCAGAGCAGAATCTACCTTTTCCCCATCATTGTTGGACTCAAAGATGTAGCAGACAATGATTGGTCGTCCGTCCACCCTGCCTTCTGCTGTCTGCAGAACAAATCCAAACAGACGCTTGTTCTCCTGGTGGGCAGCACACAACACCACGCTGGAGAGAGGGAACTGGGGGAGGGAGAAGGAAATCAAGAAGTCACGTGAACCACCATGTCTAGACAATCTCATGTATCTTGACAGTGATAATACACACAGTTGAAGTCGGAAGTTTACATACACCTTAGCCAAATACTTTAAACTCAGTTTCACAATTCCTGACATTTAATCCTAGTAAAAATTTCCTGTCTTAGGTCAGTTAGGATCACTACTTTATTTTAAGAATGTGAAATGTCAGAATAATAGTGGAGAGAATGATTTATTTCAGCTTTTATTTATTTTATCGCATTCCCAGTGGGTCAAAAGTTTACATACACTCAATTAGTATTTGGTAGCATTGCCTTTAAATTGTTTAAATTGGGTCAAACGTTTCAGGTAGCCTTCCACAAGCTTCCCACAATAAGTTGGGTGAATTTTGGCCCATTCCTCCTGACAGAGCTGGTGCAACTGAGTCAGGTTTGTAGGCCTCCTTGCTCGCACACGCTTTTTCAGTTCTGCCCACAAATTTTCTATAGGCTTGAGGTCAGGGCTTTGTGATGGCCACTCCAATACCCTGACTTTGTTGTCATTAAGCCATAACTTTGGAAGTATGCTTGGGGTCATTGTCCATTTGGAAGACCCATTTGCGACCAAGCTACAACTTCCGGACTGATGTCTTGAAATGTTGCGTCAATATATCCACATCATTTTCAATCCTCATGATGTCATCTATTTTGTGAAGTGCACCAGTCCCTCCTGCAGCAAAGCACCCCCACAACATGATGCTGCCACCCCCGTGCTTCACGGTTGGGATGGTGTTCTTCTGCTTACAAGCCTCCCCCTTTTCCTCCAAACATAACGATGGACATTATTGCCAAACTGTTCTATTTTTGTTTCATCAGACCAGAGGACATTTCTCCAAAAAGTACGATCTTTGTCCCCATGTGCAGTTGCAAACCGTAGTCTGGCTTTTTAATGGCGGTTTTGGAGCAGTGGCTTCTTCATTGCTGAGCGGCCTTTCAGGTTATGTCGATATAGGACTCGTTTTACTGTAGCTATAGATACTTTTGTGCCTGTTTCCTCCAGCATCTTCACAAGGTCCTTTGCTGTTGTTCTGGGATTGATTTTCACTTTTCGCACCAAAGTACGTTCATCTCTAGGAGACAGAACGCGTCTCCTTCCTGAGCGGTATGAGGCCTGCGTGGTCCCATGGTGTTTATACTTGCATACTATTGTCTGTACAGATGAACGTGGTACCTTCAGGTGTTTGGAAATTGCTCCCAAGGATGAACCAGACTTGTGGAGGTCTACACTTTTATTTCTGAGGTCTTGGCTGATTTCTTTTGATTTTCCCATGGTGTCAAGCAAAGAGGCACTGAGTTAGAAGGTAGGCCTTGAAATACATCCACAGGTACACCTCCAATTGACTCAAATGATGTCAATTAGCCTATCAGAAGCGTCTAAGGACATGACATAATTTCCTGGAATTTTCCAAGCTGTTTAAAGGCACAGTCAACTTACTGTATGTAAACTTCTGACCCATAGGAACTGTGATACAGTGAATTATAAGTGAAATAATCGGTCTTTAAACAATTGTTGGAAAAATTACTTGTGTCATGCACAAAGTAGATGTTCTAACCGACTTGCCAAAACTATAGTTTGTTAACAAGAAATTAGTGGAGTGGTTGAAAATCGAGTTTTAATGACTCCAACCTAAGTGTATGTAAACTTCCGACTTCAACTGTACAATCAATCAGTCACATGCCTACCCTCAGCCGTGTGATTTGTGTCTGAGGATCGATTAGCCTGAAAACAAAACAACACACAGGATAAGTCTATGAATTTAATGAATTTCCATGCCTGTATAATAAGGGCAAAGAGCTTGTGTCTCACTTGAGGCATTCGCAGGTGACCAGCAGGTGAGACTCCGTCATCCTGAAGATGTTGTGTATGGCTCTGGCTGCTAGGATCTGTCTCATGGTCTCATAGATGATGTCAGAGCTGTCCGCATTTTTCACCTCCATACAGCCCAGGAAATGCGCAATGAACAGCTGGTGCAGGATAGAGCCTGGATAGACACATATTGACAATTTTATTTTTCACGGAAATTCATCAGCCTTTAACCTGACCACCTGAGAAACACACACGCACACGCACACGCACACACACACACACACACACACCTACCTTCACTCTCCTCAGCTGGTGTGCCTCCTGATTCACCAAAAGGATTGGTCCTTCTTTCAAAACCGGGGAGCAAAGAAACACACCCACATCTTAAGAACATGACTGGCACAGTGTAGTAGACTCAGAACTATTTTCCATTCAACACATTCCATGGGCTGCCCATATACAATGTTAAGGAAGCCCTGGTTAGTACCGACCTTCCCAGTCCGACAGCCTTCGCCTGTCCTGCGTCCTCCTCGCTGACTGGAGAGATGATGTCAAACTGGATCGGCGTGTTTGGAGCCACCAGTGCGTCCAAGGAGAGGACGGAGAGGGCCGGGGAGGCCGTCTCAGAGCCTGCCGAGCTCACACTGCTGGCCCGCGCTGCCGGTGGCCGCCCTTGTCTACACGGGACGGATAGATGTAGAGACGGATGGACGAGACCCAGGGAACAGAAAAGAGATGGAGGTTAGAGAGATGGAAGCGAGGGATGCTAGCCTCATTGAACATAAGAAGAAAGGTATACTCAAGAAACCTTTCACTACAGTAGAGTCAGGAGTTTTTCCAGACCATGTGACTAAACCAGGAAAAACACTTGTCTCCAAGTTACAGGGTGAGCTAGGCTAGGCTAGTTATAGGCTGTACTGTGTATAACCAAGCCTAGAGATTTTCGTAGTCAGATCAGGAAAAACTCCAGGACCAAATAATGAAGTCTATGATTGTGTGAGGAGAGACGGTTCAGAAACCCACGTGCTCGGCCGCATACTCTCATGCCTCTGCTGGAATGAGGGAGACGGTGTCACAGCCTCAAGAGCTGATTGGTTCACTCTGGCTGCGATTTCCTGCCAATAGAAAGAGGGCATTTCAGCAAAGAGGAAATGCGCTTGACAACAGCTCGGCAACAGAGAGAAAGAGGGGAGATGAGATTCACACTAACCACATCCCATCCCAGACATCCAGCACTGGCTAGGTGAATGTCACACCATGGACACACACAGGGACGTTGGAGCATTGCTCTATCTATGATAATATGAACTAAATATAAAGATGATGCAAGCACAGGCTTTTCCAGAGCATAGCAAGATACTCACCTCTGGGTTCTCACTGAGATATATCCTCTTTGAGATGTTGTTAATCGTTGCAATCCACTGAGGGAGGAAAGAGGAGCACAGGATAGTGTTATTAAGAGATACCACAGCTACATTATACATGTATACAATACATAAACACATCCACAGTACACTTTCATTAAAACTACTGTCTCACCTCTTCACAATCCTTCCTGCTCTCTGCCTGCAAGATGGCCACTCTGAAACAAAGACCGAGCGCATCAGCAACTTCTGTGGAAATTCACATTTTTTGTGTGTGACCAAGTTAGAAAGCTTCAGGTAACAACGAAACGTCATAAAGCGGTTATCACTAGTAAAAAAAAAAAAAGCTTTAATATGCAGTCAATTACTTCTTGCCGTCGAAGGATGTGATCTGGAAGCAGAAGCGTCGGTCCTCACAGTCCACGGCCATGACGGAGCAGTTGTCTATATCCATGACAAGACCGCCCGCCACGTCCCCCCGCGCCTGGCTCATCAGGTTCCCTCCCTGGGTGAAGAAGTACTGCCGCTCCCAGGATGAAGACACTAAGCCCGTTTTACTTAGGGAACACAGTTAGGAGTAAAAACATGGTAGAAACATATTGTCGTTCCGATTAAGGCATTTTGGACCGTATTCACTTTCACTAGAAATGAATAAAACCATCAGTTTAAAAACAAGCAGGAGCTGCCCTACTGTTGCTTCAAATAGAAACGAGCAGACTTTTTATTTGATTTCCTAACGCAGGTTTATTTCAAATATATGTTGGTCTTGAACTACAGTGTTGCAGCACTGAGGAAGGTCAGTTTGTTTGGCTAGGCAGTCATTTCTTACTTGCGAGTGTTGAGGTAGCCGGCCTTGCGTGTGAGGTTGCGGTTGACAGGAACCAGGCTTAGGTCTGGGTCGGGCATGTAGAGGAGGTCATTGGCCTGCTCCATATCCTGGATGGTCTGTTGCATCACATCCACCTCCCCGGCCATCTCCCTGCGGACACTGGACACAACCACACACATTACACGCCCGGCCTTAAAAACATTGTAAGCAATATGACAATTCCACTTGGCCTAATAGAGGGCAGGATGGAGCTACCACCATTGCTGAAGGCTATCCAATCTTTTCAGATCTCTACAAATCCCAAGGGGTTGGGGGCTAGGAGATGAAGCTTACTTCTGAACACTGGTTCCTATGCCAGTGAGGAAGTCTTCCCACTGCTGGGTGAGGTTCTCTGATCCCAGCTTGAAGAAGCTGATCTGGGATATACAGAGAGACAGACATGCTGATCAGAATATATGCTCGAGCAGAGAGAGAGAGAGAGAAATACAGAGAGCAAGCGAGCGAGAGAGAGAAAGAAATACAGAGAGCAAGCGAGCGAGAGAGAGAAAGAAATAGAGAGCGAGCGAGAGAGAGAGAAAGAAATAGAGAGCGAGCGAGAGAGAGAGAAAGAAATAGAGAGCGAGAGAGAGAGAGGAGAGAGAGAAAGTAAGGCTGATGTACCTGTGCTTGCATGTATCCCAGCAGTGGCTCCAGCAGGGACATCTTCTTCTTGTACTGCAGCGTGTTGAGGGCTGTGAAGTAGTGCATCATGGTCTGGTGCTGCTTCTTCCTGGCGGTGTACACATCCTCCATCACCTCGCCCTTCACCTGGAGAGAAGACACACACACACACATACACACACACAACAAACGCACACAGACATACACAAAGATGCGCACACACAAATGTCAGGTTTTATTTGGTGAGGAAGTTATTGTTACAACAACGTCACGTTATATTCAGAAACCTCACCTTCTCATTGTCCCTCCGTTTAGAGAGACGGCTGTATCTGTTGATGGCCATGTCGTGATCTGTAGACGGAAAATGCAAAGAGTGGTTATTACATTTACAACATGGGCTTGTGACAAGACATCATGCCAACATCACAACATTTGTTTTCATGTTTTACTGAATAGTTCTCGCTCACCATCGCTGGCTATCTGGAACACTTCCTTCAGGGTCAGGATCTCTGTAGGGGAGAGAGAGAAGGTTAACGTCCATTTCAAACTGCTCACACGGCCACTACCAAGCGCAGCCACCTTCGAACGACATGCCCTTTGGGACCAGGGTTCGATCCCCAGTCCCACCTCTTTACCATTCATCCCTGTAATCTGTCTCCATCTCTCAGAAATGTACATTATCTCTATATAAACAACACAAAATGAGAATGGAACTCTTTCAGAGTCTTACCTTTTAAGTCCCTCTCCTTAAACTGAGTGATGGGAAACATCATGGCGTCAGCCAGCTGAGTGGACAGCACTGCATGACAGGAACTCAGCTGTGGGAGAGAAGATAGGTTAGTTACATTACTGAATCTCCTCAGGGAAATTTGTCTCGTGTTTCTCATCAGACAGGTGGAGAGGAGAGGTGGGGGAGGTTAGAGAGATGGAAGAGATAGAAGGATGAAAGATGGAAGGGAGATGGAAAAACAGAGTGAAGGAAGGGATGGCTTGAAGTGAAGAGTGAGGGAGTAGCCTATGTGGAGTGAATGATGGGAGAGGTTAAGACGGAGAGAAGGAAAGGAGAGAAGAAACGTAGAGGTTAAGACGGACGGAAAGGAGGAAGCAATAGAAGAAAGAAAGAGAAAGGAAGGGAGAAGTTAAAGTGGGAGTGTTTACAGTGTAGTGTAATTAATGAAGGTTAAGACACAGAGAGAAAGAGAGAAGGAAGAAAAGGAAAGGAGAGAAGAAAGAGGTTAAGATGAAGAGAATGGAGGAATTGAAGAGTAGGGAGAGGTAAACGTGCAGTGGGAGAGTGTGTATAGTGTAGTGTAATTATGAAAGGTAGAGATTTAAAAAGGTTAAGACAGTGTAATCCTATTTGAGCAGCGGCGTGCCACAGCGAGGAGGATGAGTTGATGAGGGCAGAGCAGCGGACCCGCTGCGTGTGTTCTCACCTCGTCTATGACTTTGGCAAACTGCTGCAGAGTGGAGCTCATGACCTCATCGTCGCAGCAAAGAGGGAAACGCTGCAAAGACAGCCCAGTCAGCCCTAATCCATTTTACATTCCCGTTTCAGTCATTTATCAGACGCTCTTATCTGGAGGGACATAGTCAGCGCATTCAACTAATGTTCAAACCGTAAGGGTTTCTTGGAAGACGCATGAAAAATAAATACATACATACTGTACATCATTCCAGCATGTTGACAATGAGAACATAGTGCTACCTGTTTCTCATACTCCTTCAGAAGCTTGGAGGTGAGATGGGTGGCAGCACTCAACTCATTCTGAAAAAAAGAGTCATGTCTGTTTCATCTAATTAACTGTAGGAGCAATATAAAGAAAAGGTGTGAGTGAGAGTATGAGTGTGTGCATGCTTGCATTTTTGCTTGTTTTTAAAAGCCTGGACACTAACTGACATGAGTGTATCCCAGAGGTCATTGCTCACCTGTGCATCGTAGATTCTGTGCATGGCCTGGAAGAGCTGCTGGGAGTATTTAGATATAGCAGCTGCATCCTCCTCAAACACACCGAGCAGGGAGCGCGTCTGGCAACAGAGAAACACACTGGATGAAGGAAGCACTCAACTCAGGAAACATTCAGGTTAGGCTTACCTGAAGTAGGTAGCTTAGATGGCACACTTATGTCACCCTTGTGCAAGGCTAATCTGGTCCCAGATCTGTAGCTTTAGCCAACCCCTCTGACTATTGTAGACACGCCACCGGTGGAGGCTCCTCAGAGGAATGGGAGGACCATCCCACTCAGGGAATTTCATAAAAATTGAAATAATGAACATTAAAAATGTTTTCCTTTTTCAATTAAATTATACTAAATACTACATAACTGATTAAAAACACTGTTTCGCAATGAAGTGCTACAGTAGCCTCAACAGCACCCTCCTCTGGGTACATCGACTTCAATACAAAACCTAGGAGGCTCATGGTTCACACCTTCTTCCATGGACTTATGGAGTAAATATGACGACGTGTTCCAACCTATCAGATCTCTTGCAGTATGAACTAACATCTCGCCCATCCAGTCTAAGGATCAGTGAATGAATGTAGTACCGAAAGCATAAGCTACAGCTAGCTAGCACTGCAGTGCATAAAATGTGGTGAGAAGTTGACTCAAAGACAGAGAAAGACAACAGTTGAACAGTTTTGAACAAATTAATTTCTTAAAAAATTGAGAAGCAGCAGAGAGAGAGAGAGAGAGAGATATTTCATTGTATTTTTTCTTCTTCTTAGTTTACCTTTCACTTACTTCGCTGATGCAGCTAATTTAGCCTACTCAAACTGGCTCAAACAGAGAGGAATGCTATTTATGTTAGCTAGCTGGCTAAGGCTATCCAACAACGCAACTCTTCCAAGTCAAGGTAAGCTTTCGGTTTTATTAATTTATTGCCACCGGGGACCACCAGTGTAACTGTTAAACTGCTTGCTGTACACTGTACTGCGTGATTATACACATGGATTAGATTGTGGGTTTACTAATGCGTTAGTTCTAGTTTGCTGACTATAAAGTTAATATGGTAACAACGATGTAGGCTGGTTAGCGATTATGGTATGAAGGTTTGGCTTGGAGAGGTTTTTGCACTTGGTCACAGACAGCTGTTGTGTTATGTAGTGAAGTCCACAAGTGAAGGGAAAAGAAGAGAGGAGAGCGTGTAGATGCAAGAAGGAATTATACAACAAGAAAAGTGACGCTTTATGTGACTGCTATGAAAGTGAACTGTGTGCGCGTGTGATCAGGGGTGTATTCATTCTGCCGATTCTGTTGCAAAATGTCATTTGTTTGACAGATGGGATAGTTTAATTGCTGCAGAATGCTGTGGTAGCCATGCTGGTTTGCGCTTAGTGGGACTATCATTTGTTTTTCAACAGGACAATGACCCAGCACACTAGAGGTCGACCGATTAATCGGAATGGCCGATTAATTAGGGCAGATTAATTAGGGCAGATTTCAAGTTTTCATAACAATCGGAAATCTGTAAAAAAAAAAAAATACACCTTTATTTAACTAGGCAAGTCAGTTAAGAATTCTTATCTCACATTCTTATTTTCAATGACGGCTAGGAACGGTGGGTTAACTGCCTTGTTCAGGGGCAGAACAACAGATTTTTACCTTGTCAGCTCAGGTATTCAATCTTGCAACCTTACGGTTAACTAGTCCAACGCTCTAACCACCTGCCTCACGAGGAGCCCGCCTGTTACACAAATGCAGTAAGAAGCCAAGGTAAGTTGCTCGCTAGCATTAAACTTTTCTTATAAAAAACAATCAATCAATCAATCAATCATAATCACTAGTTATAACTACACATGGTTGATGATATTACTAGTTTATCTAGCGTGTCCTGCGTTCCATATAATCGATGCAGTGCGCATTCGCGAAAAAGGACGGTCGTTGCTCCAACGTGTACCTAACCATAAACATCAATGCCTTTCTTAAAATCAATACACAGAAGTAAATATTTTTTAAACCTGCATATTTAGCTAAAAGAAATCCAGGTTAGTAGGCAATATTAACACTTCTCTTGCGTTCATTGCACGCAGAGTCAGGGTATATGCAACAGTTTGGGCCGCCTGGCTCATTGCGAACTAATTTGCCTGAATTTTACGTAATTATGACATAACATTGAAGGTTGTGCAATGTAACAGGAATATTTAGACTTATGGATGCCACCCGTTAGATAAAATACAGAACGGTTCCGTATTTCACTGAAAGAATAAACATTTTGTTTTCGAGATGATAGTTTCCGGAATCAACCATATTAATGACCTAAGGCTCGTATTTCTGTGTGTTATTATGTTATAATTAAGTCTATGATTTGATAGAGCAGTCTGACTGAGCGGTGGTAGGCACCAGCAGGCTCGTAAGCATTCATTCAAACAGCACTTTCGTGTGTTTTGCCAGCAGCTCTTCACAATGCTTCAAGCATTGCGCTGTTTATGACTTCAAGCCTATCAACTCCCGAGATTAGGCTGGTGTAACCAATGTGAAATGGCTAGCTAGTTAGCGGGGTGCGCGCTAATAATCACTCGCTCTGAGACTTGGAGTTGTTGTTCCCCTTGCTCTGCATGGGTAACGCTGCTTCGAGGGTGGCTGTTGTCGATGTGTTTCTGGTTCGAGCCCAGGTAGCGGCGAGGAAAGGGATGGAAGCTATACTGTTACACTGGCAATACTAAAGTGCCTATAAGAACATCCAATAGTCAAAGGTATATGAAATACAAATGGTATAGAGAGAAATAGTCCTATAATTCCTATAATAACTACAACCTAAAACTTCTTACCTGGGAATATTGAAGACTCATGTTAAAAGGAACCACCAGCTTTCATATGTTCTCATGTTCTGAGCAAGGAACTTAAACGTTAGCTTTCTTACATGGCACATATTGCACTTTTACTTTCTTCTTCAACACTTTGTTTTTGCATTATTTAAACCAAATTGAACATGTTTCATTATTTATTTGAGGCTAAATTGATTTTATTGATGTATTATATTAAGTTAAAATAATTGTTCATTCAGTATTGTTGTAATTGTCATTATTACAAATACATTTTCAAAAATAGGCCGATTTAATCGGTATCGGCTTTTTTTGGTCCTCCAATAATTGGTATCGGTATCGGCGTTGAGAAATCATAATCGGTCGACCTCTACAACACACCTCCAGGCTGTGTATGGGCTATTTGACCAAGAAGGAGAGTGATGAAGAGGGCACGACAAAACCTATTCCCCCTCAGGAGACTGAAAAGTTTTCGCATGGGTCCTCAGATCCTCAAAAGGTTCTACAGCTGCACCATCGAGAGCATCCTGACTTGTTGCATCACTGTCTGGTATGGCAACCACTTGGCCTCCAACCGCAAGGCACTACAGAGGGTAGTGCGTACAGCCCAGTACATCACTGGCACAAAGCTTCCTGCCATCCACGACCTCTATACCAGGAGGTATAGAGGAAGGCCCTAAAAATTGTAGGAAGGCCCTAAAAATTGTCAGACTCCAGCCACCCTAGTCATAGACTGTTCTCTCTGCTACCGCATGGCAAGCGGTACCGGAGCGCCAAGTCTAGTTCCAAGAGGCTTCTAAACAGTTTTTTAACTTCCAAGCCATAAGACTCCTGAAAATCTAATGAAATGGCTACCCAGACTATTTGCATTGCCCCCCCTTCCCCCTTTTACGCCGCTGCTACTCTCTGTTGTTATCATCTATGCAAAGTCACTTTAATACCTCTACCTACATGTATATACAGTTGAAGTCGGAAGTTTACATACACCTTAGCCAAATACATTTAAACTCAGTTTCACAATTCCTGACATTTAATCGTAGTAAAAATTCCCTGGCAGTTAGGATCACCACTTTATTTTAAGAATGTGAAATGTCAGAATAATTGTAGAGAGAATGATTTATTTCAGCTTTTATTTCTTTCATCACAATCCCAGTGGGTCAGAAGATTACATACACTCAATTAGTATTTGGTAGCATTCCCTTTAAATTGTTTAAAATTGGGTCAAACGTTTCGGGTAGCCTTCCACAAGCTTCCCACAATAAGTTGGGTGAATTTTGGCCCATTCCTCCTGACAGAGCTGGTGCAACTGAGTCAGATTTGTAGGCCTCCTTGATCGCACACGCTTTTTCAGTTCTGCCCATAAATTTTCTATAGGATTGAGGTCAGGGCTTTGTGATGGCCACTCCAATACCTTGACTTTGTTGTTCTTAAGCCATTTTGGACGTATGCTTGGGGTCATTGTCCATTTGGAAGACCCATTTGCGACCAAGCTTCAACTTCCTGACTGATGTCTTGAGATGTTGCTTCAATATATCCACATCATTTTCTTCCCTCATGATGTCATCTATTTTGTGAAGTGCACCAGTCCCTCCTGCAGCAAAGCACCCCCACAACATGATGCTGCCACCCCCGTGCTTCACGGTTGGGATGGTGTTTGTCGGCTTGCAAGCCTCCCCATTTCTCCTCCAAACATAACGATGGTCATTATGGCCAAACAGTTATATTTTTATTTCATCAGACCAGACGACATTTCTCCAAAAAGTACAATCTTTGTCTCCATGTGCAGTTGCAAACCGTAGTCTGGCTTTTTTATGGCGGTTTTGGAGCAGTGGCTTCTTCCTTGCTGAGCGTCCATTCAGGTTATGTCGATATAGGGCTTGTTTTACTGTGGATATAGATACTTTTGTACCTGTTTCCTCCAGCATCTTCACAAGGTCCTTTGCTGTTGTTCTGGGATTGATTTGCACTTTTCGCACCAAAATACGTTCATCTCTAGGAGACAGAACGCGTTTCCTTCCTGAGTGGTATGACGGCTGCGTGGTCCCATGGTGTTTATACCTGCGTACTATTGTTTGTACAGATGAACGTGGTACCTTCAGGAGTTTGGAAATTGCTCCCAAGGGTGAACCAGACTTGTGGAGGTCTACAATTTTATTTTTGAGTTCTTGGCTGATTTCTTTTCATTTTCCCATGACGTCAAGTTTGAAGGTAGGCCTTAAATACATCCACAGGTACACCTCCAATTGACTCAAATGATGTCAATTAGCCTATCAGAAGCTTCTAAAGCCAATTTTTCAAGCTGTTTAAAGGCACAGTCAACTTAGTGTATGTAAACTTCTGACCCACTGGAATTGTGATACAGTGAATTATAAGTGAAATAATCTGTCTGTAAACAATTGTTGGAAGAATTACTTGTGTCATGCACAAAGTAGATGTCCTAACCGACTTGCCAAAACTATAGTTTGTAAAGAAGAAATTTGTGGAGTGGTTGAAAAACTAGTTTTAATGACTACAGCCTAAGTGTATGTAAACTTCCGACTTAAACTGTATTACCTCAACTAACCGGTGCCCCCGCACATTGACTCTGTACCGGTACCCCCCTGTATATGGTCTCGCTATTGTTCTTTTACTGCTGCTCTTTAATTACTTGTTGCTTTCATTTTTTATTCTTATTTTTTTTAAACTGCATTGTTGGTTAGGGGCTCGTAAGTAAGCATTTCACTCTAAGGTCTACATCGGTTGTATTCGACGCATGTGACTAATAAAATTTGATTTGATGAAGTACTGCATCAGATGACCTAGCCTCCACAATCACCCGACCTCAACCCAATTGAGATGGTTTGGGATGAGTTGGACTGCAGAGTGAAGGAAAACAGCCAACAAGTGCTCAGCATATGTGGAAACTTTCCAGGTGAAGCTGTTTGAGAGAATCTCAAGCGTGTGCAATGCTGTCATCAAGGCAAAGGGTGGCTACTTTAAAGAAACTCAAATCTAAAATATATGTTGATTTGTTTAACACTTTTTTGGTTACTACATGATTCCATATGTGTTATTTCATAGTTTTGACGTCTTCACTATTATTCTACAATGTAGAAAATAGTAAAAATAAAGAAGAACCGTTGAATGGGTAGGTTTGTCCAAACTTTTGACTGGTACTGTACAATTATTAAAAATGACAGTGCCTTCAGAAAGTATTCACAGCCCTTGACTTTTGTTGTGTTACAACCTGAATTTATATGTATTAGGCGACCAACTACAGCGCTTCCTCACGGAGTGAACTTTCGCTGCGCTCACATGGATCATACTGGGGTTACAGATGAAAAAAAAAAACTAAATCTGCCGTTGGCACCCAGTCAAATTAGGCCGAAGGTTGCCTTGATAAATCTTGTTCATTCACTTAAATTAAATACAATGACTGTTATTGCATTAGCTGGGGATGTTGTTTGAAATGTCTGATACAACATACGTTGGTGACATAGTTATCAACCTACTGCATACCCCTTAAAAAATAACATTTTCATGTGCAGGGTGTGCTATTAGCATGCTAACACTCACTAAGACAGACTGGTAGAATAACTAGCATAGCTAGCCATCGCTAGAATTCACTGGTTGAAGTTAAAGTAACTTGAGTGTAATGGAGTTGACTGGTGACATGAACATACAGTACCAGTCAAAAGTTTGGACACACCTACTCATTTTTCTTTATTTTTACTATTTTTTACAAAAAACAATAATAGTGAAGACATCAAAACTATGAAATAACACATATGAAATCATGTAGTAACTAAAAAGGGTCAAACAAATCTAAATATATTTTAGATTCTCATCTCAAACCATCTCAATTGGGTTGAGGTTCGGTGATTGTGGAGGCCAGGTCATCTGATGCAGCACTCCATCACTCTCCTTCTTGGTCAAAGCCTGGAGGTGTGTTGGGTCATTGTCCTGTTGAAAAACAAATGATAGTCCCACTAAGCGCAAACCAGATGGGATGGCGTATCCCTGCAGAATGCTGTGGTAGCCATGCTAGTTAAGTGTGCCTTGAATTCTAAATATATCACTGACAGTGTCACCAGCAAAGCACCTCCACAACATCACACCTCCTCCATGCTTCACGGTGGGAACCACACATGCAGAGATCATCCATTCACCTGATCTGCGTCTCACAAAAATCTAAAATTTGGACTCATCAGACCAAAGGACAGATTTCCACCAGTCTAATGTCTATTGCTTGTGTTTCTTGGCCCAAGCAAGTCTCTTCTTATTATTGGTGTCCTTTGGTAGTGGTTTCTTTGCAGCAATTCAACCATGAAGGCCTGATTCAGTCTCCTCTGAAAAGTTGATGTTGAGATGTGTCTGTTACTTTAACTCTGTGAAGAATTTATTTGGGCTGCAATTTCTGAGGCTGGTAACTCTAATGAACTTATCCTCTGCATCAGAGGTAACTCTGGGTCTTCCTTTCCTGTGGCAGTCCTCATGAGAGCCAGTTTCATCATAGCGCTTGATGGTTTTTGGGACTGCACTAGTAGAAACTTTCAAAGTTCTTGAAATTTTCCAGAATGACTGATCTTAAAGTAATGATGGAATGCCATTTCTCTTTGCTTTTTTGAGCTGTTCTTGCCATAATATGGACTTGGTCTTTTACCAAATAGGGCTATCTTCTGTATACCACCCCTACCTTGTCACAACACAACTGATTGGCTCAAATGCATTAACAAGGAAAGAAATTCCACAAATTAACAAGGCACACCAGTTAATTGAAATGCATTCCAGGTGACTACCTCATGAAGCTGGTTGAGAGAATGCCAGGAGTGTGCAAAGTTGTCATAGAGGCAAAGGGTGGCTACTTTGAAGGATCTCAAATCTATTTTTTATTTGTTTAACACTTTTTTGGTTACTACATGATTCCATATGTGTTATTTCATAGTTTTGTCTTCACTAGTATTTTACAATGTAGAAAATAGTAAAAATAAAGAAAAACCCTTGAATAAGTAGGTGTGTCCAAACTTTTGACTGGTACTGTATATCAATGGAACGAAGGTATACCCAAACGCGCTTCAGCCCAGCTTAAATTCAAAAGGGGAAATCAGGTACTAGACTGAGGGACTTGAAAATCCCCAAAACATTCCTTACCCCAGGATACTTCAACTGGTGACTATCCGGGAGAATAAAGAAAAGGAGCACTCTGTTGCTGCATAACTCTGACTGTTTACTTGCCCCGTCAATAAATCTATAAGATTTACGCAGCAACAGAGTGCTCCTTTTCTTTATTCTCCCGGATAGTCACCAGTTGTAGTATCCTGGGGTAAGGAATGTTTGCGCATGTGCCAGGTGATATAAATTTCAACCTCAGTACATGCGCTCCAAAAAGTCGGGTGAATGGTTTCTTGTGGATATTTAAAAAAATAAAATGTCGACCAGCTGAAGGACCAACCACACAGACAACTGGTAGAGTATGTTCAAACGTAATTTCATTAAACATTCTGTGCTTTGTTATTAGGCAACCTCGTCCCTAGACAGGAGAAAGTGGTGCAAGCTGCCAGAGACTAACAGTAGCCAGCCAGCTAGAGTAAGGATGGTCACGTAACATGGCAGTAGCTCATTTATGTGTTCAACAACACAAGGGTGTGTGATGTGTTTCACTAGAAAACCATTAGCGTGCATACTTTTAGCAGGTGGTGCAAAGGCCAATATTAATAATGTTGTATAAATAGTTAATACCATTAACAGCTGGCAAATATGACGAGGCCAGTTATCACTTTTTGAGCCATTTGACAACTCTTGATGCTTGCTCGAGCGAGTTAGCAGGGCTAGCGCTTTTGCTGCGCTTTTGCTGCGCTTTTGCACGGCACAAAGACGAGAGAGATAAAGCTAGCAGGCTACAGAGCATAGCGTGAAATATATTACCTGCGGACTGTCCTCGAATGTCTCCTCTATTGGTAATTTATCTATTCCAGGCATGGCTATAGTTAGCTATTTCAATTCGTATCAATTTGAACTGTAATATGTCAATAAGAAACAGAAGCGCTGACTATCACTCCCACAGAATTTTTTCCCCCTTTATAGATAGATCCACAACACCCCAAACAGCTCCTCCCACATGCGGATAAGGGACACACTTGGAGCGGTAGTCACTAGTTACCACAGCCACGAAGTCATAATTATGGCTGAACCACAGAGTTTATATACCCAGAGGCGCAACATCGCGATACTTCCGGGAACGCTTGCGAAACAGACCATGCCGGGGTTTGAGAAGTCAATATGAGAAGTGAAAAAAGATTACATAGTTGTTCATTTTCTTGAAATCTAAAGGCACAACCTACATTCGAGCCAATGTCTTATGTAGTTGAACATGATATTACTCCAACCTCGTGAAAGTGACAAACTGACACTTTTAGATTTTCGTCAAACCTAACTTTAAATCGAAGGAGTGCCCTTGATTTGACGGCCTGCACATTAACAATTCGGCGAGAAACGACCATTAAGTCCATGGCTGCATTCCAAACACTTAAAATACACACCCTATCCCCTCAGCCCTCAAATTAAGCGGACACTTCTGATGACGTATCATGACTTCGGACGAGTATGTATACACTTGCAGGGCAAGGGAGGAAGGAATTATTTTTAAATGGACCGCCCTTGCCTGGAAATTCGTCACTCATTCATCCCGGGATGATTGTGTTTTCAGCCACTGGTAGCTTGTGGTTGCTTTATATGCACTACAGTCAATTATGATTGCATGTCTACTTATATTAACTATATAATTATTAATATACACCTACTGTATGATAGCTAGCAAATTAATTAACTAACTAACTTTAGCCTGCCTAGCTGGAACTTCTGAAAAAGGAAAATGTTTTATTTCTACAATTTCCAAAAGCTAACCAAACAAAAACATTACTTTTATGAGATGTGTTTGTACCATCATGTGCATTAGCAGCACAATTTTGAACCTTTTTACATTCGTTTTTACTTACACTTAACTTCTCCATATTGATGTTGAGGTTTTAAGTTTTGGCTGACTTTTCTTAGTGGATGTACAATCATCGCAAATGGAATTATGGGGCGTTTCAGGCCCCGAAGGGAACATAATTGTACACTTGCAAACTCAATCAAGAACGAGGGCTGAGGGGCTTGCGTTGCGAACTTCCCTTGTTTGGCTAATCGTTTGAACCGACGTCCAAGATGGTGACAGGGATTCCGCCAAGGGCATAAGCGAGGTTAAGTGGACGAGGGTGTGTCTTTTATGAGTTTGAAACGCAGCCCATGTCAAACGATAAGCGGTTTGTAAAGAGCGTGAATGAGCGTGTACACGCTATAATTCTTCTTCGATGAGGTTTAACGGAGGTTGGCATCCAATAAATGCCCTTCTGCACACTTCTCACACCTAGGAACCTCCATCCTACACACTGCTGCCACATGCCCATAAGCTTGACACCTGTAACAACGTAATATATTCGGTACAAAATCTTGTACAGGATAATTTACAGTTGAAGTCAGAAGTTTACATACACCTTATCCAAATACATTTAAACTCAGTTTTTTACAATTCCTGACATTTAATCCTTATAAACATTCCCTGTCTTAGGTCAGTTAGGATCACCGCTTTATTTTAAGAATGTGAAATGTTAGAATAATAGTAGAGAGAATGATTTATTTAATCTTTTATTTCTTTTATCACATTCCCAGTGGGTCTAAAGTTTACCAGGTCTGGTCTTCATAGCAGATTTTGAAAAGGCATTTGATAAACGACGACTAAAATTTATATAAATTCCTTAGATTACTTTAATTTGGGTGAATCTATTATACAGTGTGTTAAAGTTATGTACAGCAACCCCAGATGTAAAATAGTAAATAATGGTTACTTATTAGAAAGTATTGAGCTTTTAAGAGGAGTAAAACAAGGCTGTCCATTATCTCCATATCTATTTATTATGGCCATTGCAATGCTAGCTATTAAAATTGGATCCATCAATAAATCCAGGGGGATAAAAACAAGTGTCAATGTATGCCGATGACTGTAGTTTTTTCTTAAGTCCACAATCTGGATCCCTGCACAGTCTCATTGAAGATCTTGATCACTTTTCTAGCCTCTCTGGGTTAAAACCTAATTATGACAAGTGTACCATATTACGTATTGGATCGTAAAAAAATACAGTGTTTACACTACCTTGTAGTTTACCTATAAAATGGGCGGATGGTGAAGTAGACATACTTGGTATTCACATCTTCAAAAATATAAATCAACTTACCATAATTAATTTCAATAGAAAGTTAGCAAAAATAGATAAGATTCTGCAACCATGGAGAGGTAAATACTTGTCTATTTATGGGAAAATCAGATTGATGAACTCTTTGGTCTAATCACAGTTTACTTACTTACTAATGGCAATGCCTTCTCCGGATGACTCATTTTTTAAATCATATGAGCAAAAAATATTTCATTTGGAATGCTAAGCCAGACAAAATTAAACGTGTCTATTTATATAATGAATATGAGTTTGGGGGGCTAAAATTATTAAATACTAAAGCTTTAAACCTCTCACAAAAAGTTTCACTCATACATAAGTTATACTTATACCCAAATGGTTTTCCAGTAGATTATTAAGAAAGGCTCATCCTTTGTTCAAAAATTGCCTTTTTGCCTTCATACAGATTACAACTTTTAATTTCCGACTAATTGAAAATGAAATTTTGTTTAAAGTATCGCCCTTTCTTAAACAAGTTGTTTACAATTTCAGTTTTGTCCTCCAGAAAAGATAAAACAAATATTACAGCAAATGTTATGGTTAAACTCAAATATATTGATTAATTTAAAAAAACATTCTTTATGGAATAATTAAAAAAAATATATATATTTATTAATGATACTAGATAGAAATGGAGGAGTTATGTCACATATGCAGTTATCGAAAATATATGGGAATATCTGCTCAATCCAAATTTACAACCAACTGATTGCAGCACTACCACAAAAATGGAGGAGGAAAGTGGAAAAGGGAGAAGGTAGGGAACTTGTTTGCCTGCCATATATTAAAAATACAAATTGGCTGAAAGGAACTGGCATAAATATAAAAGTATACCAGTTTCATCTGAGGACAAAAATGTTGACAGCTGCACCATACAGGTTGCAAAATAAATGGGAGGAGATTTTCGATGTACCAATTCCATGGCACATGGTTTATTATCTGGTACAAAAATTACACTTGATTCATCACTTAGAGTTTTTCAATTAAAATTATTATATAAAATTCTAAATTTTATATAATTTTTTTGCCACCAACAGAGTGCTTATATATGGGGCATACAACAATCTCATCTCTGTAGATTTTGTGGCGAAGAGACAGAATCAATAGATACTTTATTCTGGTATTGCCCCCATGTACAGTTGACGTCGGAAGTTTACATACACCTTATCCAAATACATTTAAACTCAGTTTTTCACAATTCCTGACATTTAATCGTAGTAAAAATTCCCTGTCTTAGGTCAGTTAGGATCACCACTTTATTTTAAGAATGTGAAATGTCAGAATAATAGTAGAGAGAATTATTTATTTCAGCTTTTATTTCTTTCATCACATTCCCATTCCCAGAAGTTTACATACACTCAATTAGTATTTGGTAGCATTGCCTTTAAATTGTTTAACTTGGGTCAAACATTTCAGGTAGCCTTCCACAAGCCTCCCACAATAAGTTGGGTGAATTTTGGCCCATTCCTCCTGACAGAGCTGGTGCAACTGAGTCAGGTTAGTAGACCTCCTTTCTCACACACGCTTTTTCAGTTCTGCCCACAAATTTTCTATGGGATTGAGGTCAGGACTTTGTGATGGCCACTCCAATACCTTGACTTTGTTGTCCTTAAGCCATTTTGCCACAATTTTGGAAGTATGCTTGGGGTCATTATCCATTTGGAAGACCCATTTGCGACCAAGCTTCAACTTCCTGACTGATGTCTTGAGATGTTGCTTCAATATATCCACATCATTTTCAACCCTCATGATGCCATCTATTTTGTGAAGTGCACCAGTCCCTCCTGCAGCAAAGCACCCCCACAACATGATGCTGCCACCCCCGTGCTTCACGGTTGGGATGGTGTTCTTCGGCTGGCAAGCGTCCCCCTTTTTCCTCCAAACATAACAATGGTCATTATGGCCAAACTGTTCTATTTTTGTTTCATCAGATCAGAGGACATTTCTCCAAAAAGTACGATCTTTGTCTCCATTTGCAGTTGCAAACCGCAGTCTGGCTTTTTTATGGCGGTTTTGGAGCAGTGGCTTCTTCCTTGCTGGTCGGCCTTTCAGGTTATGTCGATATAGGACTCGTTTTACTGTGGATATAGATACTTTTGTACCTGTTTCCTCCAGCCTCTTCACAAGGCTGTTGTTCTGGGATCAAGTTGCACTTTTCGCACCAAAGTACATTCATCTCTAGGAGACAGAACGCATCTCCTTCCTGAGCCGTATGACGTCTGTGTGGTCCCATGGTGTTTATACTTGCGTACTATTGTTTGTACAGATGAATGTGGTACCTTGGAGCGTTTGGAAATTGCTCCCAAGGATGAACCAGACAATTTTTTTTCCTGAGGTCTTGGCTGATTTAGATTTTTATTTAGATTTTCTCATGATGTCAAGCAAAGAGGCACTGAGTTTGAAGGTAGGACCTTGAAATACATCCACAGGTACACCTCCAATTGACTCAAATTATGTCAATTAGCCTATCAGAAGCTTCTAAAGCCATGACATAATTTTCTTGAATTTTCCAAGCTGTTTAAAGGCACAGTCAACTTAGTGTATGTAAACTTCTGACCCACTGGAATTGTGATACAGTGAATTATAAGTGAAATAATCTGTCTGTAAACAATTGTTGAAAAATTACTTGTGTCATTCACAAAGTAGATGTCCTAACCGACTTGCCAAAACTATAGTTTGTTAACAATACATTTGTGGAGTGGTTGAATAAGGAGTTTTAATGACTCCAACCTAAGTGTATGTAAACTTACGACTTCAACTGTAGCTTGTCTCTGGTCACAGGTTCAGGAATGGTTAAATAATTACAACGTGCACTTAAAATTAACCTTACAAATAGCAGTGTTGGGTGACTTGAAAGCCATAGTCAGTCAATAAATAATATAATAATACTTGTGGGAAAGGTTTTTATCTTTAGCTCACAATTTGTGGATAATATACAATTAGATAGTGAAAGATTAGTGGAATCTGTGTGGGTAGCTGGACAGGTAGGATGACTGACAGTGAAGGTGAACAGGTGGTCACGTGTCAGGTGACAGAAGAATGGATGAGACTGAGGCAGGAATTCCTTTAACCATAAAGTGGTATATTTACTGAGTAGTCTGTGCTGCATAACAAAGGAAACAAAATAACACGTATCCAATCAAATTCATAATCACAAAGATCAAATCATAACAATCATTCATTATTAACATAATTAGGGAATTCAACAATCCAGTTCATTAAGAAGTCAATAGTAATCACCCGTGAGTCATTTAGGCTCTTAACTATTTCTCATAAATCATGAAATAAATACAAACAGTGAATGGTCATTCAATCTATAATCTCCTTTAGTTTGATATCAAAGTCGATCAGTTAGCAAACAATGACGTTTCTCATTTCACCCTTTCAATTGGTCTTCATGTGTACATGGAATTAATTTAATTACATATTAACCATATCGATTGCATAATTGGCCTATGAGGATCCGTATGGCCGCGATCATTTACAATTCACATTACACAATATGTTTGAAGCGTGCGCTCCAAGCCGCGCTCCGCGATAATAACTATAAACAATAACTGATGGCCCACTCTCCCGCTCGCAACAGATAGTTCAGATGAAAGGTAACAGAGTCGGTGGACTTACGTGGATTCATGGACGCACAGAACTTCGAGCAGACGGAGTTAAGGAAGAGAAAGCAGCGAGATCAGGCGATGCCGTTTTCCTCCTTTTATGTGGATGAGATCTGTCGGTCATTGCCACCTGACCTAATTAAAGCGCTCTGGCCCAGCTGAGTAAGTGGCCATGAATTAAAGGATTATTCCACCAACTCCATGGGCCTTTTCTACAGCCACCCTGGAAATTTGTTAAATTCCACACTCCTCAAAAAGGCTCATTGCTCCCCGTCCTCCGTCATCTCAGGGAGAGGAATTAGTCGAGCAACTGGCCTAATATATGTCCGGTTCTTTACCTGGATCTCCACTGATCTAACGCGACCATCGGTCCCAGGCATGGTCTTAGTGATACGTCCCACCGGCCAGGAGGCTCGAGGCAGCTGAGGGTCCACCACCATTACTACTTGGCCAGTTTCCAGGCTGGCCATTTCTCTCCGCCATTTCCCTCTGTGCTGTAGGCTTGGTAGGTAATCCCGAATGAATCGGGCCCAGAAATGGTCAGCCAAGATCTGGCTGTGTCGCCACCGGCGTCTGCCAACGAGGTTGGTATCAGCATACATGGCTTGAGGAAGTGACGCATCTCGGCGTCCCATCAAGAGCATATTCGGTGTAACCGGATCGGGGTCAGCGATATCTGCAGAGAGATATCCCAAGGGTTTGGAGTTCAATATCCCTTCCACCTCTATCTGGACGGTCCGCAAGACAGTTTCAGGGACAGTTTGGTCCCCCAGGACGACTCGTAAGGCCGTCTTTACAGATTTGATCTCTCGCTCCCATGTTCCTCCAAAATGAGGAGCTCCTGGAGGGTTAAATTTGAATAAGATTTGTTGGTCCATCAGCTGATCCTGGAGGCTGGGTTCCATGGCTTGGAAGGCTTCCTCCAACCTGGCTTCTCCTGCCTTGAAGTTTGTGCCTCTGTCAGCCAGGATCTCGTAGGGTTTCCCCCGTCGGGAGATAAACCGCCGTAGGGCCATGAGGAAGGCTTCAGTATCCAAACTCTCCAGTAGGTCCAGGTGGACACACCTAGTCGTCAAACACTTGAATAGAATGCCCCAGCGCTTTTCCACTCGACGACCTAGCTTGATCGTCAAGGGGCCAAAGCAATCTACCGAAAAAAAGCAATTTGGCCCGGGTTGTGTATGGCAGGATATACCCAAGGGGATCGTATTGACTGGCCAGTGTCCGATAGATGGTGCGCAGAGTGGGGGTTTCGGTACTCAGGGCTGAGCGGTGCTTGTACCCAAGGGTATCCGGTATGCAGCTCCATCTCAGTCCTAGAGTGGGCTCTTGTGGGTTAGCACCAGACTGCGATAGCCAGAGTTCACTGCTACTGGACCTAGCTTGTGGCGGGAGGTGCTGGATAACCTCCGCTCTGTTACTCGCCCACTGTCGGACCTCAAATCCCCCTTTGGACAGGAGATTCCGTACCTTATCGAGGAGTGCTTTCGCTTCAGCCGTGGATGGGATGCTCTGTAAGCAGTTATCCACATAGAAGGTATTTTCCACTGAATCCCATACTTCTGGGTCACTGTCTGGGTGCTCCCGTGCGTGTCTCTGCAGAGCGTATATGGCACAGCAAGGACTGCAGGTGGTGCCAAATGGGAGTACTTGCCATTCATAGATGGTGGGCTCTGCGTCTCGTTCCATATCTCGCCATATGAACCGGAGCAGTGTGGTGTCGGAAGGCAGTAGACGAATCTGATGAAACATGGCTTTGATGTCTCCACTGATGGCTGTAGAGTGCTGCCGGAACCGGAGAAGGACACCGAGCAAGGAAGGACCTAAGGTTGGTCCCGGGAGTAGACAGTCATTCAGGCTTTGACCAGCAGCTTGGAATGAACAGTTGAAGACAAGTCTGTACTTCCCACCGTGTTGCTGGATAACATGGTGAGGGAGATACCAGGATTCGCTGAGTGGGTTTCCCTCTTCATGAGCGGTCACTTTTGTGACATAGCCTGCCTTCACAAGGTTATGAATCTCCCGGTTATGAACTTCAGCAAGCTCAGGATTCTTCACCAGGCGTCGCTCCGTTCCACGCAGTAGTGGGAGTACAACCCGTGTTGTGGTTGCCAGAAGAGGATGGTTGGGCACCCGTAGCAGTGGGGTTGCGTACCTCTGAACGCCATCCAGTTCAGTGGTGGTGGTGCACTTCTCCAGGAGGTCTAATGCATAGGAGTCATGTTTTGAGCGGGTGACCTCCTGTAGCTTCCGGTTGGAGAAGGTGTCCATCTTCCAGAGCATCTCTACATTCCGAAGGAGGTCAGTGACCGCACAGGGGGATGGAGCTGGATTGCTTCTGGTGAAGAGGACTTGCTGTGACTGTACAGCTTGGGTGGAGAGAAGTAGATGGACTGGACCTTGCACAGCCCAACCCAAGGCTGTATGGACAGCAATGGGTCCTCCTTCTGGTCCAGCTCGTATAGGCTCAGTCGGGGTGACGAGATGTGGGTGGTCTGACCCAATCAGGATAAGTGGCGCTACTCTGGCCAGGTTAGGAAGAGGCAATCCTCGTAGATGAGGATATTGTTTCTGTAGAACACTTACCGGGCAGGAGTGCTCCGCAAGATTCAAGCCATCTGCCGTGAAGGCATTGGTGATGTTATAGGCCACGTCCCGGTTTCCGGAAGGTGAAATGCTAAAGGTCACAGCAGAGCCTTTCATTTGGATAACATCATGTCGCACCGTTCTGAGGTTAAGGGTCTCAGGAGTCCCCTCCAGGTTTAGCTGACGGGTGGCCGCCGTGAGAATGATCGTTCTTTCTGACCCATCATCTAGAACGGCGAATGTATCAATGCTTCTCCCTTCACTTTGCAGAGTGACCTTGACCACCTCCAACATGACCCTTGGAGACCGGTTCTGCTGGTCGAGGTACAGCTCCTTTGCAGCTCCTACCATGAGCATACTCTGCTCCTTCTGTGCTTGGGGAATTACATCATGCAACACTGTGAGATGGATTTCCTTACAGCGATTGCAGGGTTTCCTCAATGTGCAGGTCTCCGCCTTATGGCTACGGGCACACTTGTAGCATCGCTCGCCTGAAGTGATCCAGGCCTTCAATTGAGTTTGAGTGAGCTTTTTTACCCTGGGGCATGAGCCAAGGAAGTGTCCCTTACTATTGCAATATGGGCAGTAAGGCTGGAATTTGATGTTCTTGCTCTTGAGAGGGGTCTTCTTCCCGGGTTCCTCCCCGGCTTCACTATTTAAGTACATGGTAGTGGGATTTGGTCTTTTCTGTCCCCCCTGGCGTTCAAACTCCTTCCTTCCCCCGGTGGCTATGCCTGAGATTGTGGCCTGGTGAGCGATACTCTTCGCCTTTGCCTTCACCTCCAACCATGCGGCCAGGTCTCTGAGAGCATAGGTGCTTCTCGAGCCCTCTTTCAGGATGCCCTTGTTCAAACAATGTTCAATGAAACTGTCTCTGAGGTACACTGGAAGCTTGCTAAAAAGCCTGTCCATGTGGGAGCCACATTTCAGCTCGTTCCCATCTTCTCCTTCAACAGATTGGAGCATTGAGGTCAGGGATTGGACAGTCAGGTTGGAGGTGAAGGCAAAGGCGAAGAGTATCGCTAGGTTAGGTTAAAAAATGTTGTAAAACATCACAGCACATTTACAAATATATGGCACATGGAAGCCAAACGAGGGTGGTCTATGGTGATAGGTGGGATGGGCTAAGATTGGCTGAGGGTTGGGATTAAAGAGCTTATGTTTGGTAATGGGGGGGGGGGGTGGGGGTGGTGGAGGGGTTAATAAAAAATAAAATAGAAAAAAAATGAAACTAAATATTAGAAACACAGTGTGCCTTAGAAAACGGTGGACTCCCGTTTGATTTCAGTTTACTGCAATCAGCCAATCTCCTCTGTTGGTGATGAATCGGTAGTAATTAAAGAAAATATATATATTTCCATGTGACATTAACCATATGCTCACCTTTCTTGAAACGGGGTACACTGTATCATATCCAACCAATTTCAACCTGATTGGATATCGTCGTCTCATTCAATTTAACTAAGAAGTAAAAATTTACGGACTTACCTTTTCAGGTGGATCTTTGTGAATTATTTCCAAATGGATTGGTTTCTACAAATGAGACAATTTAAACTTTTCCACATTAACCTAGATCCCACACGACACTTTCAGGTTAATTCAAGTTTAACTCCAAAATAGCTTATACAGGTTTGATGTATCATTAGCATTGATTAATCAATTCAATTTGCTTCAGCAAGATCATTGAGTCCACTCCCACTTCACTGATCTAGTATTGACGGAAGTCCTTCACGGGAATCCCATGTGGTTTCAGCCCTCAGGGAAAAGTGACCCCTGCCATTTAAAGAATAATTTTGATTTTATTTTTTTAAATAAAAATTCCATTGAGGTCCAACATTGTCTCACATTTATAAGAAGTGGTACATCTTCTGATATCCAGCCAATCTCCACTGATTGGATATCGTTGTATCATTCCCCTTAACTAAGAAGTAAATTGCCGAACAAATCTTCTCAGGTGACCATTTGGATAATATCCAAATCGATTTCTTTCTGTCTATGTGACAATCAAATCAAATCAAGTTTATTTTATATAGCCCTTCGTACATCAGCTAATATCTCGAAGTGCTGTACAGAAACCCAGCCTAAAACCCCAAACAGCAAGCAATGCAGGTGTAGAAGCACGGCGGCTAGGAAAAACTCCCTAGAAAGGCCAAAACCTAGGAAGAAACCTAGAGAGGAACCAGGCTGTGAGGGGTGGCCAGTCCTCTTCTGTGGAGATGATAACAGAACATGGCCAAGATGTTCAAATGTTCATAAATGACCAGCATGGTCAAATAATAATCAGGAGTAAATGTCAGTTGGCTTTTCATAGCCGATCATTAAGAGTATCTCTACCGCTCCTGCGGTCTCTAGAGAGTTGAAAACAGCAGGTCTGGGACAGGTAGCACGTCCGGTGGACAGGTCAGGGTTCCATAGCCGCAGGCAGAACAGTTGAAACTGGAACAGCAGCAAGGCCAGGTGGACAATCTAAACTTTCCTACATTAACCTAGATCCCGGAGCACTGCTTTCAGGTTAATTAAAGTTTAATTCCCAAATAGCCTATACAGGTTTGATTTATCTGCAGTACCTGGCTCGAATCCAGGCTGTATCACATCCGGCCTTGATTGGGAGTCCCATAGGACGGTGCACAATTGGCCCAGTGTCGTCCAGGTTTCGCTGGGGTAGGCCGTCATTGTAAATAAGAATTTGTTGTTAACTGACTTCCCTAGTTAAATAAAGGTTCAATTAAAAATAAAAAAATGTGCGCTTAGTATGTAAGCAGGAACGCACATGTACAATGGAACATTTAATGATGATTTATGCTAGGATCACTTAAGGGTCCAAGCAAAATACCAGCCTTAGTAAAGTTGAACATTTACTCTGAGGCCTTTGACTCTAAAGCTACAGTACTCACCAGTTTCTCCACATAGGTCCAAACGTCATCCATGTAGACTGCCCGAAGCTGGTGCGTTACAGCTGTAGACTTATCATGTAGTTATCAACTTAGGATAGTGCCCTAAGCAACACACCACAAATTAGGAACGCTCTAGAAATGACATTAGACAATGCAATGATTAGGTAATTTTGCCAAGACCTTGGACGTATATAAAATACAGTCCAATTAGATGATTAAGGTGTTGTAACTATATTTTGTATATCTTTTGTTTATTATTTTATTGCATTTCATTTCCTTTGACACTTAGGAAGTGATAGAGCCATAAACAAGTTCCCCGTACAACCATCAGTTAGTGCCACAATGCAGCTCATTTGGAAAGAAATGTAATTATATATTTCGTGAGTGTGTTGTTAACATCTGCCAAAGTTACAGCCCAGATCTACCAGCCTGGACGACCAGACGACGGGTCCGGAACATCGATCCCAATCCGAACATCCGCTGCCCATCCTGGTGATGGACTGCTCCATTGGCAGAAATCTACCAGGGTAAACCACCAGAGGGGGACCACAACGGCGATCTCCAACCAGGACATCCCCTGGCCATTCTTGTGGTGGTTTGCATCTTTCAGAAAGCCTACCAGGGTAAACCACCGGGGGGGGGGGGACTGCTATGCTGATCCACAAACCAGGACATCCGATGGTCATTCTTATGGTGGGTTGGCCCGGTTTTATGACTTAACAACCGGATCATAAATACCTGCCATTGGGCTCTGCAGTATTGAAAATGGAATGTCTGAGTGTTACAACAGAGAGACACTTGGCCAAAACTTTAATATCAAAAGTTTGGACATTGAAACAATATTTATAATGTAAATAATGTGGGAAATGGTTGGTGGGGCTCTAAACAATTATCATGACAAATAAGTCATTAAGGACGGTGAAACCAAATAACGGTAACTCTACAAATGTATATATCCCAGTTATTAGATTTACATCTAAATGTTGTGGAATTTATATGATTAAATATTGAACTATTTGTGAGAAGATGAAATGTGATTTTAGCCTTTAGCCTAGATGAGAATAGTTTTTCATGTCAGTAACCAAGTCAGTAACCAAGCCCACGTGAGCACAGACATTATGCAAAAAGGAGGGAACGCCCCTTTTGCCAGATAGCTTATAAAGGACTCCTAAAGAATTAACATATTAGACCAGTGGTTCTCAATCCTGGTCCTGGGGACCCAAAGGGGTGCATATTTTAGTTTTTGCCCTAGCACTACCCACCTGATTCAAATCATCAAAGCCTTTTGATGAGTTGATCATTTGAATCAGCTGTGTAGTACTAGGGCAAAAACAAAAATGTGCACCCCTTTGGGTCCCAAGGACCAGGATTGAGAACCAGTGTATGAGACCAAAACATGCCGGGTTGTTGCCGGTGTGAACAGTGGTCTTAGCTGTACCCTGAATAGTCAACCATTTAGACCTGAGAACGTGAGGATCATCCACACGCTGACATGGTTGGAATTTCTACAGACCAGACAGCGCTGAGAAATGGTTTAAAATAAAGATAAGTATGAGTGCAGTACGGGCTGAATATGTTACAAAATGGTTTAAAGATTAACATACCAGAAAATGGTTAAACCCTTTGAAACTCTCTCTCGAAGAAGAAGACTACACAGGGACATTCAGTCTGTAGCTGTTTATGCACTTTTAGCCTAGGAAACTCAGCCTGAAGATGAGAGACAAAGAACAATTTCCTCTCACCACTATAGGTATCTGTTCTAATCAAACAGAGTGAAGGACAAGGCCCGCTGAACACTGCGTGGTACACTTCTGGAAGACCTGTTCTAACAGACACTCCAAGACCAAGAAGCTATGACTAGAAATGACTAGACATGGTGACCTCTGGTGGACAACCAGAGACTTACACAACCAGAGACTTTCTGTCAAACTATTCGTCACAGACTGATTAGGCGATTTCACCAGAGAGAGACAACAAAGACATACAAGCATAAATATGTACATTTCATTTCTAAATACGAATGAGCGGTTGTTAGGGTGCTAAATATCCATATTTACGATGAGCGTATTATTCAACTGTATGTGTAATAGTTGAATTCCTTTGTCTCTCCTTCTCCCGCTCTTTCTTTCCCCATCCCTTTGAATTGTGTACCAAGCCGTCATATCGGGTTAGTCCACTAGGGACTTTTCATTGCATTGTTAGTAATCAACACATAATCTATCCTGTGTGTGTTTATCTAATTCTGTGTGATTATTTAGTTAGCAAAAAAATAATTAAGCCAATTTGTGTATCGCTGATTCATCATGGAGACTAGGGTTTGTGCAGATTTATAGGTTATTACGACGTTCAGAATGAGACGGAAATAGGAGCAAATGATTGATGGATGACGGATAGTATATTGAGATATTCTGATATTTTTGAGTTCATTCGGGAAACGGTAACTCAGTAAATACATTTTCCCGTGGTGCCCCAGATGACTTTCATAGCAGCCACATACAAACAGCATGATCTTTTTGATTGTTGGATAATTCCTTCATGTGCTCTCCTCCTCTCACCTTTTCCCTTTCCTTGTGGACTTCAGTCAACATATACTGAACAAAAATAAACGCAACATGTAAAGTGATGGTCCCATTTTTAATGACCTGAAATAAATTATCCCAGAAATGTTCCATGCGCACAAAAAGCTTTTCTTTCAAATTTGTTTATATCCCTGTTAGTGAGCATTTCTCCTTTGCCATGTTAATCCATCCACCTGACAGGTGTGGCATATCAAAAAGCTGATTAAACATGATCATTACACAAAGGCCCCTCTAAAATGTGCAGTTTTGTCACACAGATGCCACAGATGTCTCAAGGTTTGAGGGAGCATGCAATTGGCTTGCTGAATGCAGGAATGTCCACCAGAGCTGTTGCCAGAGAATTGAATGTTCATTTCTCTACCATAAGCCGCCTCCAACGTAATTTTAGAGACTTTGGCAGTATGTTCAACCGGCCTCACAACTGTAGACCACGTGTAACCACGCCAGCCCAGGACCTCCACATCCGTCGTCTTCACCTGCGGGATCTCTGAGACCAGCCACCCGGACAGCTGATGAAACTGAGGAGTATATCTGTCTGTATTAAAGCCCTTTGTGGGGGAAAACTAATTCTGATTGGCTGGGTTGGTCCCCTGCCCAGTCATGTGAAATCCATAGATTAGGACCTAAAGAATTTATTTCAATTGACTGATTTCGTTATATGAACTGTAACTCAGGAAAATTGTTGAAATTGTTCTATGTTGCATTTATATTTTTGTTCAGTATAGCTACTACAACTAACACATTAGTGAACCTGCTACAATCATGCAGTACAGTATACAGTCAGCAGCAAGTAGTTTAACAGTCAAGCCAGCGGGCCGCGGTGGCAATAAATTTATAAAACTTACATTGACTTGGAAGAGTTCCAGTGTTAGATAGCCAGCTAGCTAACATAGCATCCCTCTCTGTTTGAGCCGGGTGTTTGAGTAGGTTAACTAGCTAGCTGAATTCGCTAGCTAAGTAAATTGGGGAAAAATACACCTAAATATAGCTATAGTTCTCTCTTGCTTCTTCATTTTTTAATGAATGCATTTTTAAAAAATTGTTCAACTCTTGTCTTTCTCTGTCTTTGAGTCAACTACTCACCACATTTTATGCACTGCAGTGCTAACTAGCTATAACGTATGCTTTCAGGACTAGATTAATTCTCTGATTCATTCTATTGGTTGGACAACATGTCAGTTCATGCTGCAAGAGCTCTGATAGGTTGGAGGACGTCCTCTATAAATTGTTCTAATTACTGTGTAAGTCTATGGAAGGGGGTGACAAGCATGAGCCTCCTAGGTTTTGTATTGCCTATGTACCCTGAAGAGGACAAAAACTAGCTGTCCTCCGGCTACACCATGGTGCTACCCTACAGAGGGCTGGTGAGGCTAATGTAGACCTTCATTGTAGAACAGTGTGTTTTAATAAATTATTTAGTGACATGCAAATATATTTAGTATAGTTTTATCTAAAAAGGATTACTTTATTGTTTCACTATGTTTATTTTTATGAAATTCACTGAGGAGGATGGTCCTCCCCTTCCTCCTCTGAGGAGCCTCCACTTTTAGCGACAGAGAAGACCTCATCAAGACTATGAATTCCTGTAGGAAGCTCCTGCACGTCGTCTCTAGTCGACACTGTCAGCTACCGTTCACCAGCGCGATCAGAGACCTGTGCCCAATCCATGAAGAATCCATGTGATGTATTGAAGTGTGAAACTTCTTCCCGACCCCTTTCTCTGTCTTATCTAGCCACTGATTACACTTTAGCTAGCTAGTTAGCAGAGCAGTAGATCAAAAAATGATTTTGTATTACTTAGCCTAGATACTGTAATTGTTTGTACACTATGTTGACTTTGGTGTCTATTTCAGAACTTATGGCATTTTTCAAGGATGAGCATAAGAGCATTAAAAAGGGAGAAGACCTCTATAACTCTGGCCATGTGGAAAATGCAGCTATAGTGAGAGGCAACTAACCGGTTTGGTCAGGGCCAGCATGAGGGATAAAGTTTCTCCTGTGTCAGTGAGTGTAGCTATTAAGTGAAGTTTGAGCATCTTAGCAATACAATGTGTTCTACACAGCTGTCAACACTCTACAAGGGCATTTTCAGTGGAATGTCATGGCTCCTTGAACTTGAGCCAGAACAACCGCTACCCTCCCTGTCATCCCTGTCTGTTAAAAAAACAAGGGCACCTAGCTGGCATGGCGCTGTCGGTGGAGCAGCAGGAGGCTATTCGACAGGCAACTGTTGGACAGCGCACCAACCCCAACTGGCACACCATGAGGAGAGGCAGGTTGACACACAGCCATTACGGAGCAGTGGTTAGGGCCAAGCAAGTTACTCTGTAGCTGCTAAAATGGTTCCTCAGATCCAAGTGCACAACTTTGTTTTAGAACTGGGGGGGACATAACCTCCCTCAGAATTATTTGGGCATCTAAAGCTCATTTTCGCCGTTTCTACACAATCTGATATGGAGGTTAGCTTTTTTGGTGGGGGTATGATATTTGTGCGTCTATAAAATGCTAAGAGGTTCACATGTCTTGGTATGATAAACTCAGCAAAAAAAGAAATCTCACTCTCACTGTCAACTGCGTTTATTTTCAGCAAACTTAACGTTTAAATATTTGTATGAACATAACAAGATTCAACAACTGAGACATCAACTGAACAAGTTCCACAGACATGTGACTAACAGAAATAATGTGTCCTTGAACAAAGGGGAGTCAAAATCAAAAGTTACAGTCAGTATCTGGTGTGGCCACCAGCTGCATTAAGTACTGCAGTGCATCTCTTCCTCATGGACTGCACCAGATTTGCCAGTTCTTGCAGTGAGATGTTGCCCCACTCTTCCACCAAGGCACCTGCAAGTTCCCGGACATTTCTGGGGGGAATGGCCCTAGCCCTGACCCTCCGGTCCCAGACGTGCTCAATGGGACTGAGATCCGGGCTCTTCGCTGGCCATGGCAGAACACTGACATTCCTGTCTTGCAGGAAATCTCACACACAGAATGAGCAGTATGGCTGGTGGGATTGTCATGCTGGAGGGTTATGTCAGGATGAGCCTGCAGGAAGGGTACCGCATGAGGGAGGAGGATGTCTTCCCTGTAACGCACAGCGTTGAGATTGCCTGCAATGACAACAAGCTCAGTCCGATGATGCTGTGACACACCGCCCCAGACCATGACGGACCCTCCACCTCCAAATCGATCCCGCTCCAGAGTACAGGCCTCGGTGTAACGCTCATTCCTTCGAAGATAAACGCGAATCCGACCATCACCCCCGGTGAGACAAAAGCACGACTCGTCAGTGAAGAGCACTTTTTGGCAGTCCTGTCTGGTCCAGCGACAGTGGGTTTGTGCCCATAGGCGACGTTGTTGCCAGGTGAGGACCTGCCTTACAACAGGCTTACAAGCCCTCAGTCCAGCCTCTCTCAGCCTATTGCGGACAGTCTGAGCACTGATTGTGCGTTCCTGGTGTAACTCGGGCAGTTGTTGTTGCCATCCTGTACCTGTCCCGCAGGTGTGATGTTCGGATGTACCGATTCTGGGCAGGTGTTGTTACACATGGTCTGCCACTGCGAGGACGATCAGCTGTCCGTCCTGTCTCCCTGTAGCGCTGTCTTAGGCGTCTCACAGTACGGACATTGCAGTTTATTGCCCTGGCCACATCTGCAGTCCTCATGCCTCATTGCAGCATGCCTAAAGCACGTTCACGCAGATGAGCAGGGACCCTGGGCATCTTTCTTTTGTTGTTTTTCAGAGTCAGTAGAAAGGCCTAAGTCTAAGTTTTTATAACTGTGACCTTAATTGCCTACGGTCTGTAAGCTGTTAGTGTCTTAACGACTGTTCCACAGGTCATTAATTGTTTATGGTTCATAAAAAAAAAAAAATACCTTTATTTAAGTCAGTTAAGAACAAATTCTTATTTTCAATGACAGCCTCGGAACAGTGGGTTAAATGCCTTGTTCAGGGGCAGAACAACATATTTTTACCTTGTCAGCTCAGGGATTCGATCTTGCAACCTTTCGGTTACTAGTCCAATGCTCTAACCACTAAGCTACCTGCCGCCCCATGCTTGTTCATCGAACATGGGAAACAGTGTTTAAACTCTTTACAATGAAGATCTGTGAAGTTATTTGGATTTTTACGAATTATCTTTGAAAGACAGGGTCCTGAAAAGGAGACGTTTCTTTTTTTGCTGAGTTTATTTGTGCATCTGTAACTTTCTCACTCATCATCATTCACTATTCATTCAGGATGATCTGTAATCGTGGTAGCATCCACATTAATGTAGAAGTGTTTAGAAACATTATATTCTTATTTACAGTAAAAGTGGCTCCAAAATGGCACAATACATTATTTAACATTATTTTGTGCCCAATAGAAATTAATCTGAAACACAACCAAAACAAACAGAAATGCAGCCAACAAATGTGTAGAGTAACAAGCTTGATGTAATCATTGCGTGCTATAAATGTGGGACCAAATACTTAACTTTTTACTAATTTAATACACATACTAGTAAATTTGTCCCAATATTTTTGGTCCCCTAAAATAAGGGGACTACGTACAAAAAGTGCTGTCATTTCTAAATGGTTCACCCGATATGGATGAAGATACCCTCAAATGAAAGCTGACCATCAGCACTTTAACTTCATTGATTTCAAATCCAAACTTTGGGAGTATAGAGCCGACAGAAGAAAAAATGCTTCACTGTCCCAATAATTACGGCGCTCAGACTGGGAAACATAGATTTGAACGGTAATCCAACTCGGAATTCCAACTCTGGGCTCTTTCTAGAGCTCCAACTTTTCCGACCTGAAGATCACTGATGTCATGAATTTACCTTGTATTTTTCAGAGTTCCCAGTTGTTTTGAACCAACATAAGAGGCAAATAAACAAAGTCAAATAAAAATAAAAAGAATACCCCTGGAAATGGACTCCTGGGTTACATTTCTGAAATGAAAAAGAAAAGTATGTAATCAACTTTTGTTATTACTTGATTTGTAATGCATTCTAGCAATTATGTTTTATCATTTGGACAAATGGTTGTTGGCTAGGGAAAATATGATTTGATTATTTCAATCAAATAATATTTTCCCTAGCCAACAAACTTTAGCCTAATCTGTAGACTACTGTAGACCAAAGAGCACGATTTGGTTTGTTAATTTACATAGACTTTTCCAAGGAATTTACTGTATAGTTAGTAATACTTGAAGTTTATATGTGTAACCACGTTTTGGAAGGAGAGCGATAACTGGTCCGCCAACGTAACATTCAGCCTGTAGATGGCGCCAAAGTATAAACCTAGATAATCCTGTCTTGCTCCATAGTTTATGATAACCAATTATATCTACAACCTCGCTTTACTCATGCCACAGTCTCTGCACACAATATAGCTGATTACACGCACACACCATTCAATCTGACTGCACGCACAAACTACCTCACTTTGTTGCTTACAGGACTTTGTCCACCACCCTGTTCTCATTATCTTCCGCCTCGACCAGGCTAAAACCTATCCAAGCCATAATACTCACCGCATTTGATGAGAACTCTTCCTTGCTTGGTGATGAGTCAGGCATCTGTAGGCTACACGTCCAGTGGTGATAAATGAAATATATTTTTCAAAATGAAGAAAAAGTATTTTGGATGCCAGCCTTTCCTGGCCTTAGCCATGGTCGGTATATGTAATATATGCTCATACCCCGCTCTCACTTTTTGTATGCCACTATTGTACCGCCCTATCTCACACGTGCATCCTCCCAGACAGGTTAATACCAAAGCCTCTTTCAGATGGTGATACATGTAATATAGATGATAATATATAGATGATAATAATAATTATAAAATGATCAATACTACTGTAGATACTCACTGCTACTACTATAGGAAGAATGTTTTATGAAGCCTCATGAAGCAGACATTGCGGTATTGATACAATGAGGGGTGTAGAGAATAGCAGCAAAATGCAGCAATCAAATTCTAGAACAGCAGCATATAATTCTGGTACCGCGTGCAAAAAGGACTCATGCTGTAAGGGCCATTATTAATATTTAGAATTTACGCGTCAAATGGTTAATGGAAGACTCTTCAACATAATCCAGGTAGAATCAGGAATTCCCCATGGCAGCTGTTTAGGCCCCTTACTTTTTTCAATCTTTACTATTGACAAGCCACTGGCTTTGAGTAAACCCTATATATACACAATATATGTTGTATTGTATATATGTAGGGGTGTAATAATGTTATATGATGTACTGTTTTATCTTTTTGTCACACCCTGATCTGTTTCACCTGTCTTCGTGCTTGTCTCCACCCCCACCAGGTGTCTCCCATCTCCTCTCATTATCACCTGTGTACTTATACCTGTGTTCTCTGTTTGTCTGTTTCCAGTTCGTTTTGTTCATCAAGCCTACCAGTGTTTTCCCCCTTGCTCCTGTCTTTTCTATAGTTCCTGTTTTCTAGTTTTTCCAATTTTGACCATTCTGGCAGCCCTGACCCTGAGACGGCCTGTTGTTCAGTACCTTTTGAACTCTAATCTGGATTACTGACCTCTGCCTGCCCTTGACCTGTCGTTTTGCCTGCCCCCTGTTCTTGTAATAAACTTTTGTTACTTCAACACTGTCTGCATCTGGGTCTTCCCTAAAATGTGATACTTTTGTATTATATGTAATGTAAGTGCCTTAATGTGTTTGGCTCCCAGGAAGAGTAGCCATAAGTGGTAATACCTCTCTAGGAGCTGATCTGTTGTCAGTACACTAAAAACATGTGGGGTTCTACAAGGGTTCTTCTAAGATCCTCCAAGTTCCTCGTAGAACCTTATGGTTCTTGGCACTGAAAAATGCCCCCAAAAGTTTATTTCAAGAACCATGGGTGGCAGGTAGCCTAGTGGTTATAGCGTTGGACTAGTAACCGAAAGGTTGCAAGATCGAATCCCTGAGCTGACGAGGTAAAAATCTGTCGTTCTGCTCCTGAATGAGGCAGTTAACCTAGGCCTTCATTGAAAATAAGAATTTGTTCTTAACTGACTTGCCTAGTAAAATAAAAAAATATGAGGTGAGATTCATTGAGGAACCTCCTTAGATTGTGCAGAAACCTAATTGCCCAACTGAAAAATTTGAATTTGAGACCACCTGCTGTTGTTGTTAAACTGAGGAGATTGTTTAAAAAAATTGTATGATCTAAATTGATAATTTTAGGATGATACCATCTACCTTTTCATATTTGTGCAAATGGCTGTGTTGTTTGACACTGTCTCCCTTTTAAAATTCAATGGATATCAATCAACAAAGAGGTAAGAATATGTTAAAGGCTATAGCTGCTTTGGGCAGTCTATTCTTTCAAGCTTTCTTTCAAGTAATGTTAGGATATGAGTTATGCTGTTAGAGCTTTTGTGCCGAATACACTGCGGTGTTATAGGTGTCACGTTTATGGGCAGCAGTGTGTAGGAGGGAGATTTCAAGATGTGGGAAGTGTGCAGGAGGACATGGGACAGAGGAATGTGTCGTTTTGGTGGAGTAAAAGTTGTGTGTTAACTGTAGGGGTGCCCATGTTGCTGGGGATCGGAGGTGTCCGGTGTGAGAGGGGCAGGTTGAGGTGGCCAGGGTCAGAGGAGTGCAGAAGATGTCGTATGCTGAGGCAGTGAAGAAAGTAGAGGAGGTTGGATCAAAGGTGATGGATTCTGAGAGGATCCTTCTGAATAGTAGATCTGTGCCAGAACAGAGGGTTAGGCCAATGAGTGATATGTTTCAGTAAGGTTGGCTTCTTAGCTTTCATAGCAATAGTTATCAACTGTACCGCAAAGATGGAACGTGAGTCACAGAAAATAGATGTTGTGGTGGCAGCTTCAGAAAAGTACTTGGGGGAAGAGGTTTGACTTCAGAAGAGTTACAGGATGTGTTGAGGGGTAGTGTCCCGTCCTCTCAGGTCATTGGCCTGGGGTAGGTTCAGATAGGATTAAAGTAGTGGAAAAGGTTTGTAGGTTTTAATGAGTGTAGGGTTAGTTGGTATGGTGATTAAATATTTTTATTTTGTTTTTCCCTTTTCCCATTTTGTATCACAAAGTGTAATGGATTTATTCTATAGTTCAGTTGGGGGCACTAATGCAACATATTGGATGCCAACCGCCGGTTAAACTCCACCGAAGAAGTGCATGTCAGAGCAGAAACTATACCATGAAGTCCAAGGAACTGTCCGTAGATTTCCGAGATTGTAATGAGCCATATATCTGCCCAAGCGAGGGAAAAAAAGTATATTTTAATATATTACAAATATACTAAAGTATACTTAAATATACAAAAAATTTAAATAATATACATTGCTTTCGGAAAGTATTCAGACCCCTTTACTTTTTCCACATTTTGTTACGTTACAGTCTTATTCTAAAATTTGTTATAAATGAAAGAAAATCCCCAGAAATATACAAACCATACCCCATAATGACAAAGCAAAAACAGGGTTTCATACATTTTTGAAAAAAAACAAACGGAAATACCGTATTTACATAAGTATTCAAACCCTTTGCTATGAGACTCGAAACTGAGCTCAGGTGCATTCTGTCTCCATTGTTCATCCTTGAGATGTTTCTACAACTTGATTGGAGTCCACCTGTGGTACATTTAATTGTTTGGACATGATTTGGAAAGGCTCACACCTGTCTATATATGGTCCCACAGTTGACAGTGCATGTCAGAGCAAAAACCAAGCCATGAGGTCGAAGGAATTGTGTGTAGAGCTCCGAGACAGGATTGTGTCGAGGCACAGATCTGAGGAAGGGTACCAAAGAATGTCTGCATCATTGAAGATCCCCAAGAACACAGTGGCCTCCATCATCCTTACATGGAAGAAGTTTGGAACCACCAAGACTCTTCCTAGACTCTTCCGGAAGCCACTCCTCAGTAAAAGGCACATGACAGCCCGCTTGGAGTTTGCCAAAAGGGACCTAAAGACTCTCAGACCATGAGAAACAAGATTCTCTGGTCTGATGAAACCAAGATTGAACTCTTTGGCCTGAATGCCAAGCGTCACGTCTGGAGGAAACCTGGCAACATCCCTATGGTGAAGCATGGTAGTGGAAGAATCATGCTGTGGGGATGTTTTTCAGCGGCAGGGACTGGGAGACTAGTCAGGATCAGGGCAAAGATGAACGGAGCAAAGTACAGGGAGATCCTTGAAGAAAACCTACTCCAGAGCGCTCAGGACCTCAGACTGGGGCGAAGGTTCACCTTCCAACAGGACAACAACCCTAAGCACACAGCCAAGACGACGCAGGAGTGGCTTCAGGACAAGTCTCTGAATGTCCTTGAGCGGCCCAGCCAGAGCCCGGACTTGAACCTGATCGAACATCTCTGGAGAAACTTGAAAATAGCTGTGAAGCAATGCTCCCCATCTAACCTGACAGAGCTTGAGAGGATCTGCAGAGAAGAATGAGAGAAACTCCCAAAATACAGGTGTGCCAAGCTTGTAGCGAAAGAGGCCCAAAATCTAAATTATTATTCAAAATTATTTTCCGTATTTTCCCAGTCGGAGCTAGTTTTATCCAAGTTCCCAGTTGTCTTGAACTCACTGAAGTCTGAAATTTCCCATATCCGAGTTTCCTTTTTTTTTTATGCGGCAGAAGTCATCCTGGATTGACAGCATTGCCAATGTATTCAAACTTTTCTGGCCCCCTTGAGCCTTCTTGGATGGGCACTTCTAATGTAAGTCTATGGCAGCACCTAAGGGGCTTGAATTTTTGGGCTCTACCCGTAGATTTTGCGGTGACGTAGTGTCCCCATGAGTGACAGAACACTGAGCCAATCACAGCGCAACTAGAGAATATTACCAACCCCTGCGCTCCGTATTTTCCGCTGGCTGCCTCACCACCACAGAAAGCACTGAGCTTGGCTGAAACACCTGCATTTTGGAGCTGTCTTACTCAAGAAAGCAAAAAAGAGACCATGTTTGTATGCGGCTTTATGAACTCAATGAGTTGTAAAAAGTGTACATTGTTTGGGAAACTGATATGTGGCACATAATAATGCCAAAATAACATGCAAAACAGAATTTATATTTTTTAAGCTTATCAGGTGGGCCTCAAAACAGGTTATCCTTGTCTCATCGTGCTCTACCGACTCCTTGTGGCGGGCCGGTCGGTCGATTTCAGTCATGAATAACACATCGCCACTTCTATTTATACCTCCCCTGCTATAAATACCTGGGCCTGGTTTCCCGATAGTGATGGAACTTAGGCTTACCAGTGTTTTAACATGCTTCTTTCCTACAACCTCCGAAGATGTAACATACCTTTCCCAAAACATGCAGAGACAATTAACGGTCGCTAAGTGCATCGTTTGAGCATGAAATACAAGTTCCATTTATTAATTCAATGATTAAATTTGTGCATTAAACATTCAAAAACATTAAATGCAATATCCGAATATACAAATTAAACATAAAATGCAAATACAATTTCTGTTGGCACTAAAACCGTTCCATACAGGAGTTAAATTACGAACGATTTCAAGTGTGACGTTAAAAACGACGGTGTTAGGAAACAGCTCTGAGATTTAACGATGCTCCTACGAAGGTTCTTACCTTAAGAACTTTTGGGAAACTGAGCCCTGATCATGAAACAAACCAGCGACCAGGGTTACTACTCTTTACCTCTGGCACACTGAACGACACTCACTGACACACTTTCCCTGCTCCTGCTTTTTACCATGTTGCAATTGACAGACACAAACAGATGTACCTTTATGACTGAATTCATGCTAAAAGGATCATAGACTGGAGAAAGTGAATAAGAAAGCGCATTAACATTCCTTTTAGTCACAATTGAACAGTTTTGAAAGTGGAAATAATACATGCAATACCTTGTGTATTCTGTGTGCATTGTTGTAAATAAGACCATTGAATCACCACCCGTACTTATGTGAACATGTCCAGTGTAATGAGAAGTGCCTGTCCATCATTACTCAAACACAGCATCACCCTGGGAGTGTTACTATCATCAACTGTTTCCCTATGACATTCCAGTTGTCTGGTCACAACGCTGTGGCCTGTGGAGAGGATGGATGGGTTGCTGCCCCTGCACAGGCTGCTGGATTCCTGTTACTGTCACCCATCTCTCACTCACCAGACACCACCTCTGAAGTGATTCAATTCAATATCATCCTCGCTGCCTCCTCTGAAGGAGAGAACCGTAAGATCACTCTTGGCAGCAACCACGGCCTGTCTCATTGATCCTGATTACCTTACAGGAAGTATAGGCTAAGTGGATGTACAGCAGCCAAGTTGCACTTGAATGATTTACACAAAACATGACAATCACATATTGAAATGTGTTAGTGTATCGGTTTTTGTCCGTAATTCAATGTTACTTGGTTTGACCACTGATAGCAGAGATTCGTGCCGAAACGAGGGTTTGAGTTAACGGAATCCATATATCTGGCAGCAACTCCACTAGGTGGCAATGTCAAAACAGTCAGTCTAAAAAGTACAGTACCGATTGTCATGACAGATCAAAACCACCTGACAGCAATGGTCGTTGTCTGTGGCCAACAGCGATGGTCGTTGTCTGTGGCCAACAGCGATGGTCGTTGTGTGGCCAACAGCAATGGTCGTTGTCTGTGGCCAACAGCAATGGTCGTTGTCTGTGGCCAAGTACTAAAATAACTGACAGCATTTCTTCACTTGTCATTCTAGCAGCAGACCACTTGTCTGGGTGATCCATTTGATTCAAACTGTCCATACCCTGTCTATTTTCCCAACCATGTCACTTCCCTAATCTGCAGCAAATCCTCTTCCACCCCAATACCAATGAATTTGTCATTCAGGATAACACTGCATGTCTCCTTAATGTATAATGTCTAGACAAGTCATTGCATCACGCATCAAAATGTAATCTTATGAATATTTTGGATGAAAGGAGAGGTTACTTGCAGGAACAGATGGGATTTGAATGATTGTGTAAAATGTCCCAAGATCCCCTTTACCATATTCAATGGTCTGGTCCTATGAGCTCAACAAACCTCAAAGTGAAAGGTTCCACCCAATGCAATATGCTCCCAACTTTAAAATCATATTTGCTATAGCACTTCGCCACAAAATTAAGATTACAATCAGTTGATGGAAGGTTTTTACCCTAGCTAAAATTGGCAGAAATAATAAAATGTAGACAGGTGTGGCTAAATTAGGAACTGGCAAGTTTGTGCGGAAAGGGGGATATAAGTCACGGTTGAGCAAAATCAAAAAAGGCATCTGGCTCATCGTACACAGAAACGCACAATAGGTACACTGGCAGCCGTCTGTGGCAGCCATGCCTGAATTCCAGATAACTGCACAGCATGAATCAAAATGAGACTGCACATCAAATTACCTGAGGGGGTACATGACAACTTGACAGAACATAAAATGCATCTGTTCTATGAACAAATGAAGACACCGAACGATGTCAAACCATTACAATCCCTCCTGACAAGCTATAAATAAAACTTCCAATGGAGCATGAGTGTAGCAGCAAATGCCTGAACCCACACAAAGCAATCTGGCATGATCCAACGCTACACAAAAGAGCCAAGAGAAATGGTTTCTAACAACCTAAATCCATGAACTTGTTCTTCAAATGAAAAAAGTAGTCCATCAACTTGGACACGTAACAAGTGAATCAGAGAAGCCGCTCAAACGAGACTGGTACAAGGATGGGCAACTTAAGTCCTCTGGGGACAGTGTACAGCCAGTTCTTTCAAGTGCACAAGTGGTATGTATCCCAGGTCTAAAGAAGACGCTGATTTGGGGAAGAAAATACAGAAAACACCATACATACCACCCTTAGGATCAGTTACCCATCCCTGCAACTAAAATATATATATGGGGGAAAACAAAAAGCACAACAAACCGACAAATTGTGAAAACATAATTTATTGATTTCACAGTAAGAACTGTTTAAGATCTGGGTCTCTCCTTCTTGCCTTTGTAAAGGGCCAGCAGGGAGACGTTAGCCACTTTGACCACCTTGAAACGGACACCGGGGATATCACCGACGGCATGTCCCTTACGACCGAATCCTGCCACCAGAACCTCGTCGTTTTCCTGAAAGACCAAAGGAAACAAACTAAATACACAGGACAACACCAGACAATATGCATCCGGCAACTTTGAATATCAAAATTATCGTCCCTGAACACACCACCTGCATATTCTTAGATTACTTATGGGGAGTCCCATTTGTCATTGTAGTGGATATCAGGCAGAGTATAAAATATTGGTTTATATGGCTACCCAACTATGTCCGTCAGATCCTAAAATATCTGTCTAGTTAGCTAATGTTCTAGGAATTTATCATTCGCTGCTTATTCCGAATATGAGGCAATCCACAACATCCTACAAATAGTTACCGGTACACTGTTCTTTGGTAAGATGGATGCAATGTTGGGTTTGACTCTTACCTCAATGAAATTCAAGCAACCATCATTTGGGACAAAGGCAGTGATCTTCTTGCCATTCTTGATCAGTTGGACCCTGACACACTTCCTAATGGCAGAGTTGGGCTGCTTAGCTTCAACACCTCTGTAAGAAGAATTGGGGAGAGGAGTCGACACTTCAGACTGACAGTACATGAAAGATGGAATTCAGTGCACTGTACATAGTTGATCATACAGCATTCACATAGCTTTCACTGGATTAAAGTTTGCATGGTTATTAGTGAACACTCATTAGGAGTGTTGTGATGTAACGTTAGCGAACTACTTACACTTTCTCAAGTACGATTCCCTTGGCGTGGGAAGCGCCTCCGAAGGGGTTAGCCTTCAGTGCAGTGCCGAGATGGGCCTTCTTGTACTGTTTATCATGCCATCTCTGTTCACGACGATGGTTACGCAGCTTCCTGGCTGTACGCAGACCGCGACACTTTCCTGGGGAAATAGAACGGTTAACTTAAAATCATGGCGTGAACTAAGTCGACTAGCAAAACATAGGTCGACACATACCTAAAAAATGGGAGTCTAGAGAACCTGGCTAACGTTAGCTAAAATAGACAACGAGCTACAGTAGCTTAACGCATATGACTAACGTTAAGTGCGGACAATCCAGCAGCTAACAAATTACCTAGTTCATTGCTAGATATATTCGCCAGTTAGCCAGATTAATGCAGTTCGCTGCTAAACACTTGTTTTTCTATCACTTTGTAACCAAAATTCAGTAACTAGCCAGCAGGCTTCGTAAATGCTTGGTGACTGAAACGTAAGGCAGAGGGGGGAAGCGCTTGCCGAACCCCATGCCATGCTACTGGCCCTCCACGTTGCGAAACTCGCGCTATTTGTCCGTAAAATTTAGAAAATATGCCTACAAATACAGCCCGTTTTTCCACGATTATACTGAAAGTTGGTAAGAGGACATCCTTATTCCATATCAATGTAAGGAATATGACTATATCTTGTAATCGTTCCGTTAAAAAGGGAAAATGATCGTACCCATGTTTGCAGATTACGAGCCACGGCTAGAAAGGAAGAATCCCAGACTCCTCCGCGGCAATGTCTCTTCTCAGGACCCCAGAGGTGGCTAATAAAGTGCCTGTTTGAGCTAGGTCTTTTTTCAAAATGCAATTTAAATATAGCTCAATTTTAAGCAAACCGTTTTAAAATACACAATTTAAGGAAATATCACATGTATACTATATGAATAGCTATGTTTGATTAAGTAAGTGTAATAACGAAGGGGTGTTTTAAATGCCTGATTTAAAGTGCAGTCAAACAAGTCTGAAAATGGACAGGGTGTTAGTTCCCTAATTCATCAATACTGAGAGCCAAGCAGAGAGGCATCAGGTCCAAAAGTACTGGATTGATAAACCATCCTTTCTGTCTCTGCTTTGTCGGCTCCTCACTCAACTGGAATTTCATACCGCTGACTCGATTACAGGTGCTGAGTGCATGGCTTGTTGCACTCAGGGGTGGGGTTGGACGGAGCCACATTGTCTCTCGATCCCCCTGTCCCAGTCTCCAGTGTTTATACTACAGTAGTGTTTATTTGCCATGGAGCCATGGTCAGCTTGTCTCATCTGGTGTACAGAGTTTTATCTGTTTTATCTGCATGCTCCCACTAAGCCCCTTCTTTTCTATTTTTCTACGACGTGCCTGGCCCATACTGTATATTCCATTTCACCCTCTTCCTCTCCTCCTATGTCCTCTCCTGTCTTAAGCCTAGTCCTGGACAAATCAATTATTTTATATTGAGCATGCTTTTTTTGTCCAGGACTAGGTGTAATCTGAGTCTGGGAAACCAGCCCATACTGTAGACAATGAGATTATTCAAGAATACTATCAAAATAAAGATTGTTTTCTATTTCTATTTTGTATTTGTATTTATTATGGATCCCCTTGGCAGCAGCTACTCTTCCTGGGGTCCAGAAAAATTAAGTCAGTTAAACAATTTAAAAAACATTACATTAAATTCTCAACATATTTCACAACGCATTAAGTGTGTGCACTCAGGCCACTACTCCACCACCACATATCTACAACGCAAAATCTAATATGCCTATGTAACAGTATAACTTTAGACCGTCCCCTCGCCCCGACCTCGGGCGCGAACCAGGGACCCTCTGCACACATCAACAACAGTCACCCACGAAGCGTCGTTACCCATCGCTCCACAAAACCCGCGGACCTTGCAGAGCAAGGGGAAACCCTACTTCAAGTCTCAGAGCAAGTGACGTAACCGATTGAAACGCTATTAGCGCGTACCCGCTAACTAGCTAGCCATTTCACATCCGTTACACCTAAGGCACCTCATCTCAGTGCTTGAGGCATCACTACAGCCTGGTTCGAATCCAAGCTGTATCACAATCGGCCGTGATTGGGAGTCCCATAGGGTGGCGCACAATTGGCCCAGCGTCGTCCGTGTTTGGCCGGTGTAGGTCATCATTGTAAATAAGAATTTGTTCTTAACTGACTTGCCTAGTTAAATAATAGTTATGTTTTTTTTTTAAAAACATGTTGAAGTCATTTCAGTCGCTGTAGTAGCTGACGTGTTTGGTGTTGAGTTATCCACATACATAGACATACTGGCTTTACACAAAGCCAGTGGCATGTCGTTAGTAAAGTTTGAAAAAGTAAGGGGCCTAGACAGCTGCCCTGAGGAATTCCTGATTCTAACTGGATTATGTTGGAGAGGCTTCCATTAAAGAACACCCTCTGTGTTCTGTTAGACAGGTAACTCTTAATCTATGATTATCTACGGGACATTTAACATTTATTTCCATTCTACAATATAGCCTCTGACAAAGAAAATGTTCTCATTGTGGTGTGGGTTGTCTCTCACAGAACAGAAGGCTTAGGAGAAAAACACAAGAACCCAGATGCTGGAAACAAGATCAGTGGGAGTTAACACACACATCTAAAAAATACATAACACATCCTAACATACAAAACAGCACACTAAATCATGTTGGGAAAAAAGAAAAAAACAACAACAAAGCAGATAAAACAAATCTAGGACTACAGACTAACCAATCAAACAAGGGTTAGGGTTGTATCAGCCATTATCATAATACCTACGCCTATCCAAACATATCTACAAGTGCATAAGGGGTAGGTCTAACTTATCCATCTACAGTCACAATTTTGTACTTTTTCAGGAGAAGAGAAAGGAGATAAAAAATTGAGGGAAGTGGAAAGGAAGGGAGGAGGGGAGTGGTTGAGGAGACAAAAGAGGGGAGGGGAGAGGAAACACTAGAGAGACAGAAGAGAAAAAGGGGAGAGGATGGGGTGGAGAGACTTTGACTTTATATTAGGTGAGCAATGGTTCCGCTCTTTTTAAGAGTTCCAGTTATTTGTTGTTTTTATTTTTTTTAAGGTAAAAAATATATAAATGAAATCTAAGCAGCCAAATACTTAACTTATTTTTTATATCTCTCATGCCATATTCTCATTGCTAACATTATAGTTATTGCTATTCCATTACTTCAGTTCCATTGCTTTAGTTTCTGTAGTCTGGTGGCCAGTTAGTATATGAAAAGAAAGATAAAAAGATGTCCATTCTTCCCAATCAGGGACTGGTAGAGATGGGACACCAGGTGGGTGCAATAAGAAAAACAGCAAGTACTCAGAACCTCCATACACGGACCTCTAGCCACTGTCTTCTAAGTTCTATGAGGGAAATATTACTAGCTGATAACATCATTCATGTTTGTATTTACATCATGTAATGTAGTGCTCAGTAGAAAATATATTAGCGAATTGTAGCTAGCTTCTCCCCAATGGTTCCGCTAGCTAGCAAGGGGGGGTTAAGGTAAGGGTTTTAGAGTAGGAATATTCCTAAGGATCCCAGATAGCACAAACCATCTGAAGAGACATTCTTAAAATCCCCAAAATAATGTTTTGTGCAAATTGGGGGTTGGAAAAGAATGCATTTGTATCTTATTTTTCCCAAAATTTCAGCACACACGTCTAGCAACATATGTCAGGTAGACATACTACTCACACACTTTGTTTGTATTGCATATTTGAAATATTATTTACCTGATATCCTTACCATACCACTAAATTTGTCACTATTGAAACAGTGAAAAAGTTGAAATGGAGGTAGAAATTACCCTCCATGCACAGAAATGATCATTTTGATAAACCTTCTATTACAGATACATTTTAGAAAAATTATTTGCATACCAAATTAACAAAACAGTAAAGACATGACTATTAACCTGATTTTCAAAACCTTAACATATTATTTGGAGAAATACAGTGGCTTGCGAAAGTATTCACGCCCCTTGGCATTTTTCCTATTTTGTTGCCTTACAACCTGGAATTAAAATGTTTTTTGGGGGGGTTGTATCATTTGATTTACCTACCACTTTGAAGATACAAAATATTTTTTATTGTGAAACAAACAAGAAATAAGACAAAAAAACTGAAAACTTGAGCGTGCATAACTATTCACTCCCTCAAAGTCAATACTTTATAGAGCCACCTTTTGCAGCACTTACAGCTGCAAGTCTCTTGGGGTATGTCTCTATAAGCTTGGCACATCTTGCCACTGAGATTTTTGCCCATTCTTCAACGTAAAACTGCTCCAGCTCCTTCAAGTTAGATGGGTTCCGCTGGTGTACAGCAATCTTTAAGTCATACTCAATTGGATTGATTCTCAATTGGATTGAGGTCTGGGCTTTGACTAGGCCATTCCAAGACATTTAAATGTTTCCCCTTAAACCACTCTAGTGTTGCTTTAGCAGTATGCTTAGGGTCATCCTGCGTCCCAGTCTCAAATCTCTGGAAGGCTGAAACAGGTTTTTTAAATAAATGTTACCCCCTTTTCTCCCCAATTTTCGTGGTATCCAATCACTAGTAATTACTATCTTGTCTCATCGCTACAACTCCCGTACGGGCTCGGGAGAGACGAAGGTCGAAAGCCATGCCTCCTCCGAAGCACAACCCAACCAAGCCGCACTGCTTCTTAACACAGCGCGCCTCCAACCCGGAAGCCAGCCGCACCAATGTGTCGGAGGAAACATTGTGCACCTGGCCCCCTTGGTTAGCGCGCACTGCGCACAGCCCGCCACAGAGGTCGCTGGAGCGCGATGAGACAAGGATATCCCTACCGGCCAAACCCTCCCTAACCCGGACGACGCTAGGCCAATTGTGCGTCGCCCCATGGACCTCCCGGTCGCGGCCGGCTGCGACAGAGCCTGGGCGCGAACCCAGAGACTCTGGTGGCGCAGCTAGCGCTGCGATGCAGTGCCCTAGACCACTGCGCCACCCGGGAGGCCCATTACTTCAATTCTGACCAGTTTCCCAGTCCCTGCCGATAAAAAACATGAGTGAGTATGTGTGTCTCTGGCGTCGGTATGCGTGTGTGTTGTGGCGATTTTGTGTGAGAGTGTCAGTGTAGTATATGTGAGTGAGTGTAGTATTGTGAGTGTGCATAGAGTTAGTGCAAGAAATGGTCAATGCATATGTTACTGATTGTAACAGAGGAAAAGTCCAAACAATCTTTGATTGTGTTTGATACAAGATGATTGTGTGAAAGGGTGAAATCCCAAACCTCTACCACAGATTGTCATATTTTTAGCCTCTACTGCAACTAGTAACATGTTCTTCACCACTGGTGAAGTAAATGAGATGCTTTTTAAATGTTTTTTTTTAGCAGTAGCCTAGATGGCACTGGCTCATGCCTGTCCCAGTCTACTGGACCGCCCATCACTAGACTACTTTGATAAGACAAGCTCTAAAAGCCATCTTGCTTTATTAGTGTTCTAATTTAAACAACTACAGAGCTACATAATTCAATGGGTCATAGGCTTCAGTAAACCCAATGGGAGGTACATTATTTGAGGTAAGCAGCAGCAGGCACTTTAATTCAACCTCTTAACTTATTTTATTGTGACAACTGTTGTGACAACTGACAGGTGCCACCACCCCTTAATGTTTTTCAAATGACACATATCATGAGCATTTGCTATTATATTGAACAAAAATATAAACACAACATGCAACAATTTGAACGATTTTGCTGAGTTACAGTTCATATAAGGAAAACAGTCAATTTAAATACATTTATTAGGCCCTAATTCATGGGTTTCACATGACTAGGCTGGGGCCCACCCACAGGAAAGCCAGGCCCAGCCAATCAGAATTAATTTTTATTACAGACAGAAATACTCATCAGGTTCATCAGCTGTCCGGGTGGCTGATCTCAGACAGATGGCTGGTCTCACGTGGTCTGCGGTTGTGAGGCCGGTTGGACGTACTGTCAAATTTACTAAAACCACATTGGAGGCGGCTTATGGTAGAGAAATTACCATACAATTCTCTAGCAACCGCTCTGGTGGACATTCCTGCAGTCAGCATGCCAATTGCAGTCTCCCTCAAAACTTGAGACAATGGTGGCATTGTGTTGTGTGACAAAATTTTATATTTTAAAGTGGCCTTTTATTGTCCCCAGCACAAGGTGCACCGGTGTAATGATCATTCTGTTTAATCAGCTTCTTGATATGCCACACCTGCCAGGTGGATGGATTATCTTGGAGAAATGCTTACTAGCAGGGATGTAAACAAATTTGTGAACAAAATTTGAGAGAAATACGCCTTTTGTGCTTATGGAACATTTCTGGGATCTTTAATTTCAGCTTATGAAACATGGGACCAACCCTTCACATGTTATGTTTATATTTTTGTTCAGTATACAGTATGTTATGATGCTTTTGCGCTATTTTATACTTATATTACTATTTAGATTATTAGAATATGAAACAATTCCATTGATGTAGGCCTACGCTATGTTTGTTTTTTTACCCCACTTTTAAATTGTAGTACAATCTCATCATTCATAGGTTACTGATGTCATGACGTTGCCTTCTTTGGGTACAGCGAGCACCATCCCCCTCTCTCTGTCTGTTACACTCAGGCTGCTGTGGTCAGAGAGGTCGTAAATTCCTGGAGGAGATTATCTCCTCATGGCCACAGTATAGAGAGAGTGAGTTTCATAGAGAGAAAAAATGAATTTCTTCCACCTCACAGAACTGGAGAACCGAACGACATTTATGTTCTGGAGAAGGTATAAAAGATCGGTGAAGAATCCAGCTACGAACTGGTCCGTTTGGTACAATTTTGTGAAACTCATGGGAGACAATAAGGCCACATTACCATAACGCTGTTTATACAATAGCCTCAGATATGAGGCTTACATCTAATTGTTGTATAAGATGAATGAGTGAGGATGATACTGTTTGTGAAATTGTGTAATGTGATTTTGGACTGTTTAATGAAGGAAACTCCAATTCCCTAAAAAGTTTCACTAAGTCATTGGCACGCCCCCAGGGGCACAGACAGGACCTGGCGTCATGAGACAGCCTTTTTCTATGTCCCGAATAAAACCCCCACCTGGGTTTTCTATCACCAGACCAGCTTACCTCGATAACGAAAGGGCCAAGGTTTGAGAGGAGACCAGCTTACCTCGATAATGAGAGGGCCAAGGTTTGAGTAGAGACCATAAACCTGAGTATAAGCTAAGGTTTGAGTAGATGGCTGAATCTTTTAACCATACCACGTGGTTAAACTCTTAGACTATCGATACCGACAGAACAAGAACAAGTATTTGATATTAATTACTAGTCTGCAGCTAGGAATTTGGTATCATTGAACGCAAAGACCGACAACCGCCAAAACATCTATTCTATAACGACATGAATGAATGTCACTCTGAACTATCCATTCTAACCACGACAGAGAGAGCGGACAAACTCTCCAACAGAAACAAACTTTTCAACAGAGATCCCAATGACACACTGAGCGTAAATATATATATTGATTGCAATTGTTCCCGAATGAGTGAGCGTTCATGTGCAAAGGATTAGCATTTCAATTGTTATAATTATCACTCTGTCTAACAAGCCGCCATACCGGTTTAGCCCACTAGGGTACATCCCCCGATCATTTCTTTGTAACCATATCTTGTTTGTTTGTTATGCATTTCTGTGAGTACTTAGTTAGTAAATAAATGATTTTAAGACAATTGATGTATGGATGACTCATAGGGAAGACTGGGTTCGTGCAGATAACCAACAATTTACGACGTTTGGAATGAGATTAACGTGAGGTAAAGTAGAATTCATTAATCAGAAGACTAAGTGATCAGATATTAAAATATCTGAAAGTTATATTAGGAAAATTATAACTTTGTAATCTGAATATTTTCCTTGGTTCCCCCGATTTTCTAGTTAATTACAGTTAAGTAGTTTAATCACATAATAATAATTACAGTGAATTTTTTATAGAGATTAGTCTTCAGTTTTAATGATGCCAAAGACATGACACTGATGTACAGACAGAAGGGTAGGCCAGTCTGGAAAGAGAACAGATCCATCCAGTGTCAACTGTATGCCAGTGACGAGGATGTAATTCCATTGAATTAACGTGTCTTTCGTCATATTTCATTTTCATACTGCTTCATTAACCCATGATCTTATTCTCATGCAGAGCTTTTTTTATTCTTCAGATAACCCTGGTTTATACTTTTAATTAATTCCAATAGAGACAGCCTGGTATCTAGGTCATTTAATCAAGGGGGCACGTTCACTGTGGGAAAAAACTGGCAAGCATGCTGACCTTGAACATTCAAAATAATTAACAGTGTATTTATGAGTCAGTTTTCTTGAGGACAGCTGCTGGTCTTTGTGTGTGAGTGTGTGTGTTCTGAGAGTGGGTGTGAGCGTGACACATAATTACCAGTCCATCTAGATTTCTATTGGCTGCTGCCCTTGTCAAGCAGTAGGCTTAGGCTTCGGCTGTTTTCGAAGCAGATTAGGAAGCAGTCATCATCAGTCGTAGTCTCATCTGGCCGGCTCCATGGCAAAACAAGACCTCTTTATGTATTTGTATTTATTTTCTGTCGTTTTTCTGCAGCTTTCTTTGTCTTTTGATCAAGTGCCTGCTGTTGTGGAGAAAAGGTAGGCATGAAAGGAGGTATTTCAACTCTAGGCTGGAGTCAGGCAGGGGGATGGATGGATGTGCAGGGGGGTGGGGGGAGAATGAGGTTCTTTCATAGTGTGATTGAGATCGTGGGAATGAGGAGAAACAGACTGTTTTAAAATGCATGTGAATCTGTAAAAGCATTGTCTCTATTTATCTGTAACAATTGTGGTAGTGATTTCCCTCTTACCTTGTGTGCTGCACTGTACTGTACTATACTGTAGTGTGCACATCTGCAATTATAATGTCCTAGGAATTTGTCAGTGAAACACAAGAGAAAATCCATCGGTGTTGCTCTGAAGGCATCAGTTTACAGGGCAAATCCATATATGCACTACAAAAATAGGCAGGAATGAAAGCTGTTACATCAGGGATGAGATGGAGTCATATTCTGTATGCTCACATGCTATATATCGCAGAGCCATCCTTCCTCTGAGAATTACACTATTTGAGTACAGATCCATATATGCTAGATTGAGTATTTCTATTCTATTCAGCTCTTGCACTGCTGTCAATCTAGTAATCAAAATGTAAAAATAAATAATATAAAAACAGTAATTTTGTCATTTCTGTAACAGCTCTTTTCATGAGTTTTACTGAATATATATATATAATATATTAAATAAAATATGTTAACTATGATGTTAAACTACAGATTTGTTACTTCAGTTACTTCATTTATTTGTTTGTAGTGTTTCATTGGGCATCAATTCATTGAATTTGGTTATTTTGATCGACAATGTTATTGCAGTTTATGTTATTTCAGTAGCATGGATATAATATCCCATGAATTGTTGTTTTATATAACTTGAATGAATACAGTAGGGAGCCTGGAGCCACCATATTTGGACTGACATGCTAGGCTACAACCTCCTGTGACCCTGTCCTTAATAGACAGCAGGGGCTTCTGATACTTTCTGTAGGAGAGCAGTGTGATATTGGGAATAAATCCGGTGATGAATACACAGAATACAGTAAACCAAGTCACCTGAGGATCCAAGAGGTGAGGATCAATCCAATTGCAAAAATGAAGAAACATAATCAATGAAACAATTTCAGGCTCATTTCACTTGTCAAGGTGTCTTTTGTGCATTTAGGCAAAAACGAAGCGTGGACAATACTACTTAACATTTTGTATCTTTAACTAAAAAAAGACAAAGATTCGTTCCCCTCCTTGTTTACCAAAGTAATTATTCGCCGCCCTGTGTCCCAGCACCTGTAAAACATATGTGCTTTGTGCTCATCTGTTAGTGAATATCTGACTTAATATCTAAAAAAAACGAATGTGTAATTGGCAACATATTGCCTCAAGGGCATTAGGCTATTTAGCCTGTCTGCATTCGCGCCTGCACAGATGGGGCTTTGTGGCAACATGTAGGGCAATACGGGCTTTAGTCTTAGAGCAGATTTGATTTAGCTAGGCATGAGCGTGCTGAGCTGAGCACAGGGGGCAGTCTAAAAGCAGCGCGTCCACCGCAATATTCCCTCTTACCCTCACAGTATACATGACATGCTAGGCATTGTGAAGTGAAAGAGAAGATCAACGGATCATATTGATTACATAATGGCTGGTCCATAACATGCTCAGGTGCAGCCAGTCAGTGATGGCAGCAGGGCAGAGTACCGAGTGGATTTGTAAGCTGCTGGTAGGGTGGGGTTGGGATAGAGGGAGGAGAAGGGAGGAGGATTTTGCTATCCACTCTAGATCATCACAATTGGTTCAGTCGTTTGAATTAAAGCTCCATTTTTCTGCTTGCGTTAGTGATTTTGGTGAGGACGTGTGGGTCTGTGTAGCGAATTCAGTTTGACACTTGTGTTCAGATAAATTATTACTCGTTGTTTTGTCACTTTTTATTATGTAAGAATGGCATCTGCTGGAGAACAAGAACACAGAGCACTCACTCCTCGTCAACTCCCAAATGTCTTGTTACATCACTAAGCCAGCCCAACACAGATACACCCACAGATGGGTTTTCAATCACAAATGTCAGAGAATTACACTTTTACACCGAGGTACACCGAATATGATCTATTCCTGTTATAGATAATAATATAGTATTTAACAGTAGTATATGACTGCCTGTAACAGTATTAAACAAATCACCACAAACAATGCGGTAGCATAGTGCCTTATTACAGGGTCAAGTCAAATGTTGCCCTCGTGCTTTTAATAATAAACATATCAGATAAGGGATTATGATCCTTGCAGAATACAAGCACAGTGTATGACTACAGATGCTCGCCACCCACTGCTCAGACATCTGCATTGATATTAAAGTGTGCACACACATCAAATGTCTGCCATTAGGGTCATTTCCATTTCAATTCAGGAACCTAACTGAAATTCCAATGTACCTAATTGAAAAGCAATGAAGAAGAATGGAATTGGAATTTCAGTTTACTGCCTGAGGACCACAACCCTGCTGCCTGCCAGTCCTCGGTAGCCGCCTCAGATCTGGTGGGTAGTCTGCTAGCTACACTAAACCCCCTGAGCCCTAATAAGGATACCATGGTCTGGCTGCTGGCTCCCCTAAGTCCCAGTAAGGACACCATGGTCTGGGAGGATTAATCGAGCAGAACCTTAATAAGGTTTTAGCGTTTCCCCAAAGCTCATTTAATCTGGCATTATGGCAGTGATTAGATGCTTAAACAGTTAGTCACAGGATAATCTCTTGCACTGTTGAGGAAAACACAACAAGAGCAAACTAGGCCACATACATTATTAGGGAAAGTCTCTTTTTTAGTCACGTCCAAATTTCTAAAACACTATTATACATTTTGTTTTCCATGTAGAAAGTACCATCTCACAATGTCCGCTTGGCCAACCTATGGTTCCGGTGTTGTTTTTTTAAATACAGTACCACTCAAAAGTTTGGACACACCTAATAATTCAAGGGTTTTTCTTTATTTTTAATATTTTCTACATTGTAGAATAATGGTGAAGACATCAAAACTACGATATAACACATATGGAATCATGTAGTAACCCGAAAAACAAATCAAAATAGATTTTAGATTTTAGATTCTTCAATGTAGTCACCCTTTGCCTTGATGACAGCTTTGCACACTCTTGGCATTCTCTCAACCAGCTTCATGAGGTAGTCACCTGGAATGCATTTCAATCAACAGGTGTGCCTTGTTAAAAGTGAATTTGTGGAATTTCCTTCCTTCCTAATGTGTTTGAGCCAATCAGTTGTGTTGTGACAAGGTAGGGGTGGTACACAGAAGATAGCCCTATTTGGTAAAAGACCAAGTCCATATTATGGCAAGAACAGCTCAAATAAGCAAAGAGAAACGACAGTACATCATTACTTTAAGACATGAAGGTCAGTCAATACGGAACATTTCAAGAACTTTGAAAGTTTCTTCAAGTGCAGTCGCAAAAACCATCAAGTGCTAAGATGAAACTGGCTCTCTTGAGGACCGCCACAGGAAAAGAAGACCCAGAGTTGCCTCTGCTGCAGAGGATACACGTTCATTAGAATTACTAGTCTCATAAATTGCAGCCCAAATAAATGCTTCACAGAGTTCAAGTAACAGAAACATCTCAACATTAACTGTTCAGAGGAGACTGCGTGAATCAGTACTTCATGGTCAAATTGCTGCAAAGAAAACCACTACTAAAGGACACCAATAAGAATAAGAGACTTGCTTGGGCCAAGAAACCTGTCCCTTGGTCTGATGAGTCCAAATTTGATATTTTTGGTTCCAACTGCTGTGTCTTCATGAGACGCAGAGTAGGTGAACGGATGATCTCCACAAGTGTGTTTCCCACGTGAAGCATGGAGGAGGAGGTGTGATGGTGTGGGGGTGCTTTGCTGGTGACATTGTCAGTGATTTATTTAGAATTCAAGGCACACTTAACCAGCATAGCTACCACAGCATTCTGATGGTTGGGATGAGTTGGACAACAGAGTGAAGGAAAAGCAGCCAACAAGTGCTCATCATATGTGGGAACTCCTTCAAGATTGTTAGAAAAGCATTCCAGGTGAAGCTGGTTGAGAGAATGTCAAGAGTGTGCAAAGCTGTCATCAAGGCAAAGGGTGGCTACTTTGAAGAATCTAAAATATATTTTGATTTCTTTAACACTTTTTTGGTTACTACATGATCCATATGTGTTATTTCATAGTTTTGATGTCTTCACTATTATTATACAATGTAAGAAAAAAAAGTAAAATAAAGAAAAGCCCTTGAATGAGTAGGCGTGTCCAAACATTTGACTGGTACTGTATATATACACAGTGGCAAGAAAAGTACGTGAACCCTTTGGAAATATCTGGATTTCTGCATCACATCAATTGGTCATAACATTTGATCTGATCTTCATCTAGGTCACAACAATAGACAAACACAGTCTGCTTAAACTAATAACACACAAACAATTACACATTTTCATGTCTTTATTGAACACACCGTGTAAACATTCACAGTCCAGGGTGGGAAAAGTATGTCTTTTGGGTCGTTGTCCTGTTGAATCACCCAACTTCTGTTGATCTTCAATTGGCGGACAGACAGCCTAACATTCTCCTGCAAAATGTCTTGATAAACTTGGGAATTCATTTTCCCGTCGATGATAGCAAGCTGTCCAGGCGCTGAGGCAGCAAAGCAGCCCCAAACCATGATGCTCCCTCCACCATACTTTACAGTTGGGATGAGGTTTTGATGTTGGTGTGCTGTGCCTTTTTTTCTCCACACATAATGTTGTGTGTTCCTTCCAAACAACTCAACTGTAGTTTAATCTGTCCACAGAATATTTTGCCAGTAGCACTGTGGAAAATCCAGGTGCACTTTTGCAAACTTCAGAAATGCAGCATTGTTATTTTTGGACAGCAGTGGCTTCTTCCGTGGTGTCCTCCCATGAACATCATTCTTGTTGAGTGTTTTACGTATTGTAGACTCGTCAACAGAGATGTTAGCATGTTCCAGAGATTTCTGTGAGTCTTTGGCTGACACTCTATGATTCTTCTTAACCTCATTGAGCATTCTGCGCTGTGCTCTTGCAGTCATCTTTGCAGGACAGCCACTCCTATGGAGAGTAGCAACAGTGCTGAACTTTCTCCATTTATAGACAATTCGTCTTACCGTGGACTGATGAACATCAAGGCTTTTAGAAATACTTATGTAACCCTTTCCAGCTTTATGCAAGTCAACAATTCTTAATCTTAGGTCTTCTGAGATCTCTTTTGTTCGAGGCATGGTTCACATCAGGCAATGCTTCTTGTGAATAGCAAACTCAAACTTTGTGAGTGTTTTTATAGGGCAAGGCAGCTCTAACCAACATCTCCAATCTCGTCTCATTGATTGGACTCCAGGTTAGCTGACGCCTGACTCCAATTAGCTTTTGGAGAAGTCATTAGCCTAGGGGTTCACATACTTTTCCCAACCGACACTGTGAATGTTTAAATGATGTATTCAATATACACAAGAAAAATACAATAATTTGTGTGTTATTAGTTTAAGCACACTATGTTTGTCTATTGTTGTGACTTAGATGAAGATCAGATCGAATTTGATGACCAATTTAAACAGAAATCCAGGTAATTCCAAAGGGTTCACATTCTTTTTCTTGACACTGTATGTAATAAACTGTATCAAACCCGATGCTTGAAATGGTTTTGATTGTATATAGTATATGCCTGATATTCATCCTACCATTATCCCTATATCTCCTGTCCTGGTAATCATATACGAGAGATTTACGTTGATGTACTCTAGCCAATACCTTACAGCCTACCATCTGAAATAATAATTTATTGTCTTATATTTACAGTTTAGGGGGACCCACATCCCAAGATATCAGGGTTCAAAACAGTGAGTTATTTCCCTTATTGTCAATTGATTATGTGAACTTTTTAATTATATTTTGAGATGTGAATAAAAAATACACTAAACTCACTGGTAACACTTCACTTCATGTTGCTCGTGAACCTGTGTAGTAGTAACACTGTAATAACTCCCGTAACAACGCTGTATTGACATTGTTAATACGCAGTCATCTTTTTAATTTAATTATATTTCTCTTTCTCGCCTTGCATACAGATGGATTGGCTTCCCAGAGCCACAGTGCTGCTTCCGATGGGGACAGCTCTTTGCTTGCGGTGGAGCACCCTCTCAGAAGAGTGCTGCAGGTACTTTGTCCCAATTATCTTTCCTTACTCTCAAAGTGTGCACTTGTTCACTTCACTTCACTGACTTGAAAGGAAATGACTGGTAGAAGAAATTTGGTGGAACCTCCCACTAGCCCATGCCTCCATCAATCCAATGCTTTTATATTTACGGAAAGTATAGTGAACGAGTGCACACTTCAGTAGAAAGGAGAAATACACTGAGTGTACAAAACATTATGTACACCTGCTCTTTCCATGACATAGACTGACCAAGTGAATCCAGGTGGAAGCTATGATCCCTTATTGTCACTTGTTAAATCCACTTCAATCAGTGTAGATGTAGGGAAGGAGAATCATTTTTTCAGCATTGAGACAATTGAGACATGGATTGTGTATATGTACCATTCAGATTGTGAATGGGCAAGACAAAAGATTTGCTACTCAATATTTGGAAGGTGTTCCGAATGTTTGGTATACTAAGTGTGGACTACTGTGTGCGTGACTACACCAGACAGAAGTTTTTAGTTATCCAATAGGACCTTGTACATTGGGAATAGGTTTTATTCCCAGCCATTTGATATTAATCCCAGACAGAAGGCATAATCTCAGTGAGGTAAACCATTAGATATATTGTCATCAAGGAAATGAATAAACAGATTAGATTATTCCTAACAACAGCACCCTTACACAATGTCTTATTGGTCAATGAACGCCCGCTGCAGCCCCCACAATGAGATGAAAAGCAATCTGTAATAGTACTTCAGATTACTGTTGGTTGTCAATCAATGAGCCACCATTTTATCTATTTCTCTCTCCCCTTCTACTTCTCATCTTTTCCCTCTCTCCTTCTTTCAACCCATCCTGTTTCATCCTCTCTTTCCCGCCATCAGCTTTATGGGTGGCAGCTGGACTCCCCACACAGAACCAAAAGGAGGCTACTGCAGACATCGAGCACTCTTCCTTACTCTCCTCTGAGCGTGGTTTACAATGGAAAAACATGTATCCTGTTTAGGGCCAGGAAGATTGCTATAAGGTTCAGGAACAGCACTTTAGTGGATCTCACAGAGAAGGCATTCGGCCCCGATGCACCGGTTGACACCAAAGGCTCCATGTGCAGCAAAGATAAAGCTACGTAAGTCTGCTCAGCGGCTGTAGATATTCCTGCCGCAGTTCAAGACACATGACTCTTCCTCGCTCTCCTGATATTTTGAAGGGTGAAGTAATGACAGTGCTATTGAATTTGCTTTCCCACCAGGCTTGTACTACGTTTTGGAGACGTGGAGGACTTGAGAGGACTTGCCATAAGGTTTGCTTCTTCATTCATTTTTACAGACAAATTTAGGCTTGAAAGACCATTATAAAAATTATAGATCGGCCCAGCGTTTTCCTGGCAGGTCACATGTTGGTCTGAAGTATATCGTGTGTGTTACAGTTTGGTTGTGATACTTGATATTTATATATTCTGTGTACTGTACACTAACTGTGTCTTTCTTGACAAGAGCATCTGCTAAATGACTAAAAATGTAAATGTATAATCAATGTATGAACTGTTTCCGACAGGCTACAGATGTCCAACACATTCTATGAGTCGGCAGGGCAGAACTGGTTTACTCTGGACAGCGTACACATCCACTACAACTGGACCCACGAGGCAACGTTCAACGCCAGCGACGTGTACGCTCCTAGTACCTACTCCTACCACTGTCAGCACGTCAGCAGTCTGCAGAAGTACGACACGCTGCTCGTACCAAGCTCCATCACAGACAACTCTGCAAACTGGCACATCACCTTCACAGACTTCCAGGTTGGCATGCGTTGTTTTTGCGGGAAGGCAACATTTTATGGCAGGAGGGGAGGGATGTTCTGATAGAGGAGCACGTTCTAATGGTTCTGTTGGAACCTCTGTAGCTACTCCTGTTGAAATGTAATGGATGACTTGTGCTGTTTGTTAAAACCATGATTTGTTCAAATTGCTGTGAAATAATAATGAATGATCGGTAAACAGGACTCCAACTTGTGTGTGGCTTTATTAAACTCTCCATAATACAGGACAGTTTCTAGTCATACCACCAGGTGGAACTATTGTTATACCGTTACACTACATTGTTAACGTATTGTATTTTATTGTGCTTGTGTATGAACCCAGACATATTCATGTTTATCTTTTTAAAGAGTTACATGATATAGAAATCCACAAGAATAGTTTTTATGTAATAACCTTTATGTGTTATGTATGTAATCTTTGCATTGTTTACTTTACTTGAAGATCTCACCTATATATTTATCTTTGCCCGACAGTTGCAATCGTTCAACGTGCTGTCCAACAAGTTTGCCTCAGCCAGCGACTGCGCTACGTTCTTCACTCCGGCAATCCTCATGGGTCTGATCACCTCTCTCATCCTCCTCCTGGTCCTGGCCTACGCTCTGCACATGGTGGTGCACCTCAAACACATCGACACCTACGAAGAGCACAAGACTACTGTCTACTTCCCTCGCAGCTCAGAGACTGCAGAATGCACCGATGCCACCGGCTCCACCGCCACTGAGAAAAACAGCCTGTAGGACTCTGTTTCCCAGGATCCACCTCAGTCTCCACCACTAGGAGTATAGACCGTTTCTGTAGTTGTCAGAGAGTGACTGTGCAGGGGCTCTGACTGAGACCCCTGATGGCTGGCAGACCGACTGATTGACTGACTCAACTCTAGATATAAAGCAACCTCCCATACTGAAGGACATGGTCATGTTGCCTGGACTTGATATGGTTGTCCACTCTGGCATTGCTGGGCTCAGGCAGTGGTTGTCCAAGCCCGGTAGATCCAATACTTTGCGGCTCAGCATCATCTGGTGGATTTGGAAACAACTTCGGAGGACACTAATCCTGAGACATCAACCACTTATCTGGCATTGCAAGTGAAAAATAAACTAATAATGATGTACTCTTGAATGAAATTCAAACTGATAAAAGCACAAAAAACTATTTATTTAGTTCCTTGTCAGTACTATAAATGCTGGTATATTGGATAAAGAAGTTTAATTTTAATATCCATACCCTAAACGGTACATACTGTAAAGGGTATGCAGTATATATTATCATGTAATTAATTCATCTTTGTTGGATACGCAATTGGTGACATTCTGATGTTTCAGACCTGCAGAGGATGTGTTTTCAAGAACTTGTCTTATTGCGAGCTTTTGTGAAAATAATACTGTATGTGAATTCTGGTTTTGTAAATTTTATTTGGTGTTTTTAATTTCTCAAATGTATATTCTTCTTGCAAGGTGGGTCTTCAATAGTTTTCCAGTTAAAACATTATATAGTCATTGAACTATTTAAAAAGCAGTTCATTAAATCAATTGCCAGAACCACATCAACAATTTACTGTGATATGCATCATGCCTATGGCTAGAAAATACATTTGCATACAACAGTACCCTACTCTGATGAGCAAAATTGTAAACATTTTCTAAGAACCTATTGTTATGTACGTTTCATTTATCTGTAGGCTATGTGTTTGGACAAAATAAACCCAAGTTGGCTCAAAGGTGTCCATTGCAATCTATCAAAATGTTTAAAAAAAAAAAAAGTTTAAAGGTCCAATGCAGCCATTTTTTATCAATATCAAATCATTTCTGGGTAAAAATCAGGTACCTGTAATAGACTTCTAGAAATATTTGCAAAAATACCTTTTTGGCTAACAACTATTTCTCAAGCAAGAATTTTGTTAATTCTATCTAGGAGTGGTCTGAGTGGCGAGAGAAAAAATGAAAACTAGCTGTCTTCAGAGATAAATGGGAGGGGTTGAGGGGAGCTGAATGATGGGACTAAAAACAAACAAAAGTTAACTATTTTATAATATCCTGTGTCCGTAAAATGTATATAGTAAGGAATATACTGGAAGTAGAAGCCTAAGTGTTATTGTTCATTAGTTGACACCAAATAAGGGGAGGGGTGGTAGGGTTAGGGGAAAATAATGAAGGAAAATATATACAAATATATAGTTGAAGTCAGAAGTTTACATACACCTAGGCCAAATAAAGTCCTGACATTTAATCCTAGTAAAAATTCCCTGTCTTAGGTCAGTTAGGATCACCACTTTATTTTAAGAATGTGAAATGTCAGAATAATAGTAGAGACAATTATTTATTTCAGCTTTAATTTCTTTTATCACATTCCCAGTGGGTCAGAAGTTTACACTCAATTAGTATTTGGTAGCATTGCCTTTAAATTGTTTAACTTGGGTCAAATGTTTCGGGTAGCCTTCCACAAGCTTCCCACAATAAGTTGGGTGAAGTTTGGCCCATTCCTACTGACAGAGCTGGTGTAACTGAGTCAGGATTGTAGGCCTCCTTGCTCATACACGCTTTTTCAGTTCTGCCCACAAATAGGATTGAGGTGAGGGCTTTGTGATGATGGCCACTCAAATACCTTGACTTTGTTGTCCTTAAGCCATTTTGCCACAACTTTGGAAGTATGCTTGGGGTCATTGTCCATTTGGAAGAACCATTTGCGATCAAGCTTTAACTTCCTGACTGATATCTTGAGATGTTGCTTCAATATATCCACATCATTTTCCTTCCTCGTGATGCCATCTATTTTGTTCAGCGCACCAGTCCCTCCTGCAACAAAGCACCCCCACAACATGATGCTGCCACCCCCGTGCTACACGGTTGAGATGGTGTTCTTCGGCTTGCAAGCATGCCCCATTTTCCTCCAAACATAACAATGGTCATTATGGCCAAACAGTTCTATTTTTGGTTCGTCAGACCAGAGGACATTTCTCCAAAAAGTACGATCTTTGTCCCCATGTGCAGTTGCAAACCGTACTCTGGCTTTTTTATGGCAGTTTTTGAGCAGTGGCTTCTTCCTTGCTGATCGGCCTTTCAGGTTATGTCAATATAGGACTCGATTTACTGTGGATATCGATACTTTTGTACCTGTTTTCTCCAGCATCTTCACAAGGCCCTTTGCTGTTGTTCTGGGATTGATTTGCACTTTTCACACCAAAGTACGTTCATCTCTAGGAGACAGAACGCATCTCCTTCCTGAGCGGTATGACGGCTGCATGGTCCCATGGTGTTTATACCTGCGTACTATTGTTTGTACAGATGAACGTGGTACCTTCAGGCATTTGGAAATTGCTCCCAAGGATGAACCAGACTTGTGGAGGTCTACAATTTCTTTCCTGAGGTCTTGGCTGATTTCTTTTGAGCAAAGAGGCACTGAGTTTGAAGGTAGGCCTTGCAATACATCCACAGGTACACTTCCAATTTACTCAAGTTATGTCAATTAGCCTATCAGAAGCTTCTAAAGTCATGACATAATTTTCTGGAATTTCCCAAGCTGTTTAAAGGCACAGTCATCTTAGTGAATGTTAACTTCTGACCCACTGGGATTGTGATACAATGAATTATAAGTGAAACAATCTTTCTGTAAACAATTGTTGGAAAAATTACAAAACTATAGTTTGTTAACACGAAATTTGTGGAGTGGTTGAAAAACAAGTTTTAATGACTCCAACCTAAGTGTATGTAAACTTCCGACTTCAACTGTATATATATATATATATATAGATACAGTATATTTACCCCAAAAATATATATGGGGGATTGGAAATGATGCAGACAATTACATTATATTTTTATTTTTAACCTTTTTTTAACTAGGCAAGTCAGTTAAGAACAAATTCTTATTTTCAATGACGGCCTAGGAACAGTGAGTTAACTGCCTTGTTCAGGGGCAGTTGATGGAAGCCACATTCTATCTGCAATATTAAAGATGATCTACCCCTTAATATTTTTTAAAAATAAATACATGGATTAAGAGCAATTAATGTAACCAAATGACGGGGGATTTACGGTACATTGACTAGGCCTGCTGGTTACATATGTAATGGGGAATTGATCAAAATAAACAATCAAAGGGCAAACAATTCACAGAATGAAACAATGAATTGGTGAGAGACAGCTGAGCACATTCTGGAGAGCTGAGTGCATGCATTCTGAGACACTCCATATCTTCGCCACACACCTCTCCCCTTCTTCTTGTTGCAACATTTTGAATTATACTCAAAACACATTATCTTCACACATATTTTAGATGCTTTTCACTGACAGCCGCAACTCAATCAGCTATATACATATTGCCACGCGACATACAGATATATTGCCAAATGGTGGGCAAACAGGCATAGGCCTACACTTGTGATTTGAAACAATAAAAGAAGCTAATGATGCTCTGATGCTAAGTCATGCTCTCTGGTGAAGTATTTTGAATGCGTGCGTGCGTGTGTGTGTGCGCACGTGCATATATGTGTGTGTGTGAGAGGCAGAGAGCTGATGATCACAACATCTTTAGAAAACATTGTCATGTCAACGTTGTCATATTAACTGTGTGTGTATGAGTGTGTTCTGTGTGTGAGAGAGAGAGGGGGAGAGAGATGATGATGATCACAATAACTTATAGAAAAGATTGGCATCATGTCAACATTGTGTCATGTTAGCCATGTGTGTGTATGTGTGTGTGAGAGAGAGAGAGAGAGAGAGAGAGAGAGAGAGAGAGAGAGAGAGAGAGAGAGAGTTGGTGAATACACATACTGTAAGGGAAACATTGATTGTGTGTGTGTGTGTGTGTGTGTTTGTGTGTGAGAAAGAGAAAGAGAGAAATACATTTTAAGCTAGCCTAATTATTTAAACATGTACCCCCCAACATAGATGTGAAGTTTTTCTTGATTCATCTGGTATTTTTGTGTATTTTGTATTTGACAGTACATTTTGCCTATCCCTGCTCCCCCTCAACACTCATTCTAACAATACAACTCTCAACTGCCTATTTCTATTCTTGATTCTCTTTTTTGATTCTCTTTTTTTGCAGGAATCTTCTAGCTTGGAAGGAAGGATGGAAGAGGGAACACAGGGAAGGAGTAGATTAGTTATCCAGCCTGCTGACTAAGAAATGTAAACAGTCTATGTTTTGCTGTCCATCTCGCTATCTCTCTCCGTCTGTCCGCCTGACTGCCACATTGCTGAGGGGTAACATAGTCAATGTACTTGCTAGACTAAGTCTAACTTAGTGAATACCTTAGGTAATGGTTAATCATGATTAGTCTTGGTCTTCACAGTTCCTGAAACATGTAAATGTCCTGATGCATGGCCAGTATAGCAATGCTTGGTCACCCACTCAGTTAGTAGTGACCTATTCTGCCACATCCCAGGGAAAGGAGAGAGCAGCACCACCACTCCTTAAATCCATAGTCAAGTTTTGTGTGCAACATTGTATTTTTTTCTGTTTGATACTATTGGGTTCTAAATTGAAATAACTTTCCTTATTCATGTTAACATATTAGAACTGGGTGTGGAGTGCAGAAAGTTTACATTCTGTCAGAACATGTTATGGTTAAATCTCATGTATCCTATGGAGAGGAGAAGGGCAATGGTCTGGTTTCAGTCACTGATAAGGAAGGACAGCCGTGTGTTAGGGAGGAGTGAGGTATGTGGGCCGAGGTCAGGTCAGATGAAGTGAGGAGGAACAGTCCTATGACATACACACATAGGAGGCAGGGCCATGACTACAACAACGAGAGGGACCACTTAAGTTCCTGCCTAGCAACAGAGATGTATTGGCTGTCTAGATGTGCAAGGAGTTGACTCCACCCAGTAGAGGGTATAAATATATGTACTTGTGGAAACATGTCTTTGTCTTTTCAGCTGTTTGAGCCAGTGGGTGGATTCACTTGGTTTGAGCTTTTTCTAGACGTTCGTTTGAGTTTTTAACTCCGATTGTCAGAACCTAACAATACTCTGATCTTCAATGTGTATTGATTCCTACTAGCCCACTTTGTAAGAGTTAGGTTTGTACTAGCTATGCTCGTGATAATTTTTTCTCTGCATCAGGTCTCACTGAGACTGCCCATGACTGCCTGATCTTAGAAAAATAAAGTGCTATCTCGAACCTAGAAAGGTTCATCGGGTGTCCCCATAGAAGAACCCTTTGAAAGGCCGTTTTTTTGTTTCCAGGTAGATCTATCTGGGGTTCCATGTAAAGCACTTTCTACAGAGGGTTCTACATGGAATACAAAAGGGTTCTACAGAACCAAAAAGGGTTCTCCTATGGGGACAGCCTAAGAAGCATTTTGGAACCCTTTCTTCTAAGAGTGTAGTGCGAGCAGATCCAATTGAAATAGCACTGCTTCTAATAATATGTTTGTAAAGCAAATAAAATCCTATTTTAACTCGAGTTTTTATTTGGTGCCAAACCCTTGTGTCCTGATTCAACAGACACCTTGTGAATTATGTAAAGTTTCTCCCATTTCTCTCAATCTCATTCTCCCTGTCGCTCACTCAAACTCACACGTGCAGATTCAGAGAAGAGTACTTGCCAATTACACCCATTTCTGACAATGTTCGTTGCAGGAATGATATGACAGGCATCACCTTTGAAAAATATAATATTTTAATATTATTATATTATTTTTTGTCTCTAACCTTTTCACCTGTGAGTTCCAAATATCTCTAACGGTCACCCCAGCGCGAGTAAACACATGTTTGTTTTTTTGTTTTGTTATGCGAGTGATGTCAGAATGCCCTCACTATTCCAAAAAATGTGATTGTTACGCAATAGGACAGTTAGTCTCGGGGAAAATAGCAGAAGCGAATGTTCTGTTTGAATCGGATGACTTGTCGAGTGAAGATGAGAGTGAGAAGAACTGGATTACAGTGGCGAATGCGAAAGGAAATAAGATAAGTAAAGTGGTAGTGGAATCTTGTAGGAATACGGTAGGAATAAGGGTTTTGGATTGATGTTGTTACCTGTTACCTGTAGATGCGTTGGATGAGGTGGCGTCGATGAAAAAAACAATACGTTGGCTGATTTTGCTTTTTTTTTGTTTCTATGGAACAGAAGGAGCATGCTTTGCGTCTCAAGAAGATGTCGGATTGGAATGTGTCTTGTGTAGATCTTCGAAGCAGGGCGCCTATCAAGGGTGTTATCTCTGGGGTGGTGCTAGAAGTAAATGCAAAGGATATACGCGAAGAATTGGATCAAGTGGTTGGTGCACAACTGACCCGCATGGTAGATTGCGGAAGCCCACTCCATCCATTCTATCGTTTTTTGATGAAGATTCTCTGTGAGAGCCATCATGCCCAAAACCCATGCAGTGTGATAAATATAAATGATTTGGTTATGTGTCCGGGGTGAAGGAGACGGAGGTGGCAAGAATAAGGGCTGTCCAGAATGTCTCCTATCTGGAGGCATTGAGAAGAATGGAAGAAAGGCTTGAAGTTGAAGAAGTAATGGTAGTAGGAGTAGAGGCACAAGATGATGTTCCTTGTCAACAGAGGGATCCTGACATGTTTCATGTTAAGAAGGTGGGCTTCGTAGCATTTATTACTTTGGTTAACAACTGCACAGCGCAAACGGAGAGGAATTCTGAGAAAGTAGGCATTGTGAGTGCGGCTGAGCGTTTTTTGGGACTCAGGAACTTTTCTGCAGAGGCATTACAAGGAATCCTGTCGATGAATGCTCTGTCCTCACAGGCACCTGAGCCTGTGTAGAGATGTGAATGTGACTGAAGGAGTGGAATGGTTGTTTGATTTATTTGTGTATTTTGTGTTATCTTGGGCCCTCCCGCCCCGCAATGGAATATATTATTTTGGTTTTATTTCAATACCCTGTACAGTAGGTGGTGGCAATACACCAATAGGACAGGACAGTTAACCTGCGCTGCCCTCAAACCAAGACACACGTTGCCTGCTAATTATTTATAGGCTATATTTCAACTTGTCAATTTGAAATGATTTTCTAAGAAATGTTATTTTCTAACCACACTTTGAATTGAGTTGTGTTCCGCCTCCTCATTAATTCACATAGAAGTAGCCCATTTTACTATTGTGGACAATTTATGTTTGAGGCTTTACTGAACCGGAAAAACTTCTCTCTTCCATGAGAGCCCAAGCACCTTCCCAGTCTTTCTCCTCAAGTATGCAGTCATTTGCGCAGTCTAGCACAAGATTTTCCCCACTAGCACATTTTCTGGCTGGCACTCGCATTGCCTTCATTGTTGTCTTCCTTACAAATAATAACGTTGGGCGTGTTTGTGTTCCAATAAAAGTAAGTGCCTTATTTTCTGCATATCGTTTTCTCGTTTCTACTTTAGCATACTGTAAGTATGTATGAGCATAATGTATTTACTGTTTTGTTCACATGTTTTCAAGTGCTGCTGATAAATCATGCATTCTGATTCTTGCATAGATTGTAATGGACACATATGATGTGTGTAAAATACTTTTTTGAAGGTTGTACTGATTATGATGAGCTAATGCTAAGCTATTTGCCAGCTATGTGTGGCGCCATGTTTGTTGACATTATACAATGTATTCTGGGTGTCCGTAAATGTCTGTCAGACCAAAGATATTATAACAAATGAGGTGAGGGATGGTTCACTCATCTTTCGAGTAAACTTCCAGAATTGAATGATGGTAGACGACACATCCCCTTCAACATGCATACCGCAAACAGACAGAACTCATCTTGTCTCTTCTTCATATCTTTGGGTGACCCGAAAAAACAAACATGGCGGCGCGCACAAACTACCCATCATCGGATTAATTTAGATTTTTAGAAAGTGTTTTACTCAATTACTTTGATCAATGGTGAGCTCACCCGTGATATGAAGAATTGTAAATAGTCATTTCTATTAGCTAATTCATATTATGGTTTCTGTCAACCGACAGTTAGCTAAATATGACCGCTACTAATGTAGCCTACATTTTCCGGTTTGGATGATTGTGTTATGTCTGAACTTCTGTGAATGTCTGAACATTGCATCTAAAGATAAACTGGTCACATTCAGGACATAACATTGTAAGGACTGTGTTTGTGAAAAATGTTTCTGTGAAAATAACAGTGTTGCCAGCTCAAACGCTAACTGTTGTGTCAATCGAAACTGGACGTTCTAACTAAGTATTCTAATCACACCGGTTTGAGCATATGCTGCAGGGACCACTGTAGAATGATCACACCTGGGTGTTGGTACACATCAATGGGTTAATGCCTCTTTACATATACAGTAATTCAATTTTTTCATTTACCTTTTTTGGAGGAACTTCTGTCCGGGACAATGTCCTCAGGATTAGGGAGCGGTGTGTTTACAAAAAGTTGTTTGAATATTACAACATGTATTAGGATTAAGCAAAACTTTACTATTTAGAGACTTAAACATTATTATTATCCAACTACTGTCTAATTTTGATATCCTCTTAAAATGTTTCAGATTGATGACCAATGAATTCATGTCCCACTTCAATATGAAGGGAGCAAGGAGCCAGAATGCCTTTGCTACAGGAGCAAGAAGGCCTTTGCTACAACTCGTGTGTGCTCCATTTTAGTTGGTAATGTAAGTAAATGTGAGCGGTTGAGAAATTTGACATAGACAATGAAACATTTTTTTGTCGATTCTGACTGTTAAAGATATTTTACTATGCGTTACTGTTCTGTCGTCTCCTGCATATCCACGTTATGGCAATCGTTCATTTATTTTCTTCACTTTTTCTGCTTACAGTAAGTGTCATGAAACGCCAGAAAACTCATTAGGTTGCCCGCAACTGGCCCTCTGGAAAATCCTAAAATATGCCTCTGACAGCCGTGGTGGAGGAGGACACAAAGTATGTACAATATATGAGCAAGTTGCTCTTTTTTTAAACATTTAAGATATAACAGCCACCAACTTCTTCAACTAGTTCCATGGAAATGTCCACAAAGTTTCTTCAGGAATGTCCTTTTCTAGTTATTTTCAAATCTGCGCTGATTCTCTTCACTGCAGATCTGAAACATCACATCACTTTTATTAATAATTAATCAAATAAAACAATCTGCCTTTATATAAGCTGTGTCCCAGTCTTTCTCTGCATGTAATTGACATGGGTGAATTATGAAACAATTACTACTGTATGCAGATGTGCAGAAAATTGTGATGTAGATTTGTTTTTGCCATTGCATAATCTATTTTAAATAAAAATCTGTTGCAGATTTAAACTTTAATTGGTGGCTATGGAAACAAATACAAATGTAATAAACAATGTTTTCCTCTGCTATACAGTAGGAAATAGGCTGTAGCCAGATGGTCTTTACCAGGTTATGATGAGTATGACCAGTAGGCTACCTAATATAGCACATAATACAGTGCTCAGAATTATGACCAACTGGTTATATGGTGGTCAGAAAAAGACATCATATTCTGGTCAGTAAAAATACATACCAAACAGGTTTTGCCCACGGGGTGCAGGGTAAGGTCACTTGTTTTGTTTTCAACATGTATTAGGTAAAACATGTTTTGCTAAAGGGAGGGCCATCTATTTTCATTTCAGAGAGGTCAAATTTTCACCATGTAACTATTATAAATTACGTTTACTCCCTTACCGACTGCCTTAGCCCAGTCATAGAACAGCTAAGTGCATCATTAGATGATTTTTTTGCCTCAAGATGTTCATCTGTCTGTAACCGCCGATAACTTCAGAATGAAGTTGACTAAATACAAAGTTGTCAATGTCTTTGCAATTGTTACAAACAAGTGAATGATTCAAATGAAAAGTGACCCGGTATACTGGCCGACGTATCAAAATGCATAGGGAATATTTTGTTTGGAGAGCGTTTGCACATTGGCAAGACGTCGCCGAGACAGAATGTTGTTGCTTGGCTGACGTAAAACGATGTAGAACTGTATAATGTAGAATGTAGGCATTCAAAATACAATGCCTTCAGAAAGTATTCATACCCCTTGATTTATTCCACATTTTGTGTTACAGCCCAAATTCAAAATGGATTAAATATATATTTTTTCTCTCACTCATCTATACACAACACTTTATAATGACAAAGTGAAAAAATTTTTTTTATACATTTTCCCAAATTTATTGAAAATGAAATACACAAATATCTAATTTACATACGTATTCACACCCCCGAGTAAATACTTTGTAGAAGCACCTTTGGCAGCGATTACAGCTGTTAGTTTCTGGTAAGTGTCTAAGTGCTTTCCACACCTGGAATGTGCAACATTTGCCCATTATTCATTTCAAAATTCTTCAAGCTCTGTCAAATCAGTTGTTGATCATTGCTAAACAACCATTTTCAGGTCTTGCCATAGATTTTCAAGTAGATTTAAGTCAAAAGTGTAACTCGGCCACTCAGGAACATTCACTGGTCACTTGGTAAGCAACACTTGGTAAGCAGTCTAGATTTGTCCTTTTGTTTAAGGTTATTGTCCTGCTGAAAGATCAATTAATCTCCCAGGTTCTTGTGGAATGCGCACTGAACCAGGTTTTCCTCTAGGATTTTGCCTGTGCTTAGCTCCATTATGTTTATTTTTTTTATTCTGAAAAACTCCCCAGTCCTTAACGATTCGAAGCATACACATAACATGATGCAGTCACCACTCTGCTTGAAAATATGGAGAGTGGTACTCAGTAATGTGTTGGATTGGCCCCAAACATAACACTTTGTATTCAGGACAAAAAGTGAATTGCTTTCACACATTTTTTGCAGTATTACTTTAGTGCCTTGTTGCAAACAGAATGCATGTTTTGGAATATTTGTATTCTGTACAGGCTTTCTTCTTTTCACTCTGTCAATTATGTTAGTATTGTGGAGTAAATATAATGTTGTTGATCCATCCTCACTTTTCTCCTACCACAGCCATTAAACTCCTTAACTGTTTTAATGTCACCATTGGCCTTATGGTGAAATCCTTGAGGGGTTTCCTTTCTCTCCGGCAACTGAGTTAGCAAGGACACCTGTATCGTTGTAGTGACTGGGTGCATTGATACACCATCCAAAGTGTAATTAATCACTTCATCATGCTCAAAGGGATATTCAATGTTATGTCAATCTGTGTTTGAAATTCACTGCTCAACTGAGGGACCTTACAGATAATTGTATGTGCGGAATACAGAGATGAGGTAGTCATCCATTCAAATTATTTACTTTTGAACTTATTTTGGCTTGCTATAACAAAGGCGTTGAATACTTATTGACTCAAGACATTTCAGCTTTTCATTTTTTATGAATTTGCAAAAATTTCAAAAACATAATTGCACTTGTTGGCCAATGACCAAAAATCTCAATGTAATCAATTTTAAATTCAGACAATGACAACAAAAATGTGAAATTTTTTGGGAAAAAGTCAAGGTGTGTGAATATTTTCTGAAGGCACTGTATAATAGCCAACAGCTCGCAGATAGTACTGTGTATAGCTGGTATAGCTGATGAGACTAACGACGATATACAGAAGCCTCTGTAGACGAAGGGGAGATTTCTTCCTGACCCAAATATCCTAACAGCCGCTGCTGTTCTAATCGCTCAGTGAGAAACGCATTTAACAGGCAGGCAGCTTTTCTCAGCCAGTCGAAATCATGAATCAGCGTATTTTTATGGATATATAAAAATAAATAGAAAACAGGTAGAACGAAATGAAGTGCAGCTAGTTTGCAGTCTTTCCAGCTCCAGTTTGGACATTTTCAGATAAATAGCGTTAATCTATTTATCCACAGAATCAACAATATTCATTACATTTCTGCTCCCAAATGCAAATAAACGGATCAATATCCGCAGTCTAGTTTTTATCGCAACCTGCTGTGCAGTATTACTGAGAGTGAATAATTATTTCAGCTTGGTGACCAAAACAAATATGTCATTAAACTCCAACAAGTAGTCTATTTAGCCCACTGAATATCATAATAGCCAAGTTCATTATGCATAAAATAAAGTTAATGAAAAACAAACCTAGATGATTGAAGTGTTATGTCTACGCCATGGTCTCATGTGGTACCGACAACAAAAAAGATAGCCTCCGCAGTGACAGTGGGATAATCTCATTTTGCATTATTTGATTCCTCACATCCTCTTGCCTCCTTCTCAAAACCCATCGGACGAGAGTTTAGAGGGGATGGACCTCAGAACTTCTCATCCAATGGGTTTTGAGAAGGTGACGAGAGGGGAGGCGAGGAATCAAGGATATTCAATTGAGATTCTACCAGTAAATATTAGGTGGTTATGCATCCCTGCCAGAGCAGAGAGAATATCTTGTTAAACATTCTTGAACATTCTTTGATATTGGCCTAAATAGCCTACTGTCGGAGGTTAATGACATACACTACATGACCAATATGATGTGGACACCTGCTCATCGAACATCTCATTCCAAAATCATTGGTCCCCCCTTTGCTGTATATAACAGCTTCCACTCTTCTGGGAAGGCTTTCTACTAGATGTTGGAACATTGCTGCGGAGACTTGCTTCCATTCAGCCACAACAACATTGGTGAGGTTGGGCACTGATGTTGGGCGATTAGGCCTTGCTCGCAGTTGGCGTTCCAATTCATTCCAAAAGGTTTTCGATGGGTTTGAGGTCAGGGCTCTGTGCAGGTCAGTCAAGTTCTTCCACACCGATCTCAACAAACTATTTCTGTATGGACCTTGCTTTGTGCACAGAGGCATTGTCATGTTGAAACAGGAAGGTTGGAAGCACAGAATCGTCTAGAATGTCAATGTATGCTGTAGCGTTAAGATTTCCCTTCACTGGAACTAAGGGACTAAGAACGAACCATGAAAAACAGCCCCAGACCATTATTCCTCTTCCACCAAACTTTACAATTGGAACTATGCATTCGGGCAGGTAGCGTTCTCCTGGCATCCGCCAAACCCAGATTTGTCTGTCGGACTCCCAGATGGTGAAGCATGATTAATCTCTCCAGAGAATGCGTTTCCACTGCTCCATAGTCCAATGGCGGCGAGCTTTACACCCCTCCAGCCAATGATTGCCATTGCACATGGTGAACTTAGGCTTGTGTGCGGCTGTTCGGCCATAGAAACCCATTTCATGAAGCTCACAGAGCCAGCTTGGAACTCAGTAGCGAGTGTTGCAACAGAGGACAGACGCGCTTCAGCACCCGGCTGTCCCGTTCTGTGAGCTTGTGTGACCTACCACTTCGCTGCTGAGCCGTTGTTGCTCCTAGAAGTCCACTTCACAATAACAGCCCTTTTCAGTTGACCGGGGCAGCTTTAACAGGGCAGAAATTTAACAAACTGACTTGTTGAAAAGGTGGCATCCACGTTGAATGTCAGAGCTCTTATGGGCCATTCTACTGCCAATGTTTGTCTATGGAGATTGCATGGCTGTGTGCTCAATGTTATACACCTGTTAGCAACAAGTGTGGCTGAAATAGCCAAATCCACTCATTTGAAGGGGTGTCCACATACTTTTGGCAATGTAGTGTACTTGGCATATTCCTCAAGCGGGAGAAAAGCCTTATCATGCATATGATGAGTCATGCAGGAGAGAAACCATTTACATGCCCTATGTAACAAAGGCTTGGTTGCGGTAGGTACTTTAAAAAGACACACCTGAGACTTCACACGGGAGAAGACACGTTTGTGGAAGACGCTTCAAACTGAAAGGAGCCCTGACGGAGCACATGCAGCTACACATTGGGGAGAAACCTTTTAGCTACAATGACTGTGGCAAATACTTCAGTCGGACAAATGTCCTTATGAACCATACTGCATATTGCATACTGACAAGAAAATAATGTACAAGTAACCTGTGGAGAAAAAGAGTCAGTCTGAAAAACAGACTTCTTTCTATAGAACACACTCAAGTGTCATATAGTTGAATAAAGTAGAGGTAAATTGAATAAAGTACACAGACCATTTTCTAAACACGAGTCCTTGTTCATTTTATGAAAGTAAACCCTCTCTTACATCTATTATTCAAACAAAATGATTGAAGACCAACATACACTTTCAAGTCTACTCATTTTATTTCTTTAAAAAATAAAAAGACTGTGGGCCCCAAAAAATAATCATATTTTACATTGAAAAACAAAGAAAATCAGGCATTTACATCGGAACAGTGACAAAATAATACCTGCTCTTTCTGACATGCGTGTGCAACTGGTGCCACGTTAAACCTCCACAGCTGTATTCTTATTAGGCCAGCAGGGGGAAACGGAACCCTACTTGTGTAAACAATACAACTATGCGTCAAAACAAAATATGACCTCTACGCTAAACACAAAAAACCCTCAGAAGTTTTGGTTATGTGAAACCACAATAAATAGCCTGTCAAAATGGTTTTGTGGAGATAAAGAGGGATGATGTGGAACTCTACCAAATGGGTTTTAAGGTGGAGACAATGGGTGGCTTTTTCAAAAACCCAAACAAAGCATTTGGTGCAGTGTCCTCCAAAGATCATGTATACGGCAGTGTAGAACACAGGAGCGCCTCTTGATTTTGGGTCTCATCTGTCCGGCCGGATCATACCCGGTCTGATAAGCATCATTGGACGATGGGGGCGCATCATATGTGGGCCAGGCATCATCTGCATGTGGCCCATTGGTGGTCGCATACCTGGACCTACAGGACAGCAAACATCACAGAAATCATATCGGATTTTACTTGGTATTCACATTTGATCCTAATCATGGTCCAGTATACATGCCCCTTATGGACTATTATAAATACATTACATCAAATCTTGGTGAAAAATATATCTCAAAGCTATGACTTTGACCAGGCATGAACTGTTCTTGTTCAGTGAAGATTTGTGAGCAGCAGCAGATACATTTTGGGTGAGAACTTGCCCATCGAAAATATTTTTTTAGACACATACACACAGTGTTAACATCAACAATACATTATGTAGGTGTTGGGGCAATAATCTCACCTCCAGGCATCATTCCATGTGGTGGGGGCCCCATCATTTGCATCATATGAGGACCATGAATACCCATAGGGGGCCCGGGCACTGGTAGCATGCCTGGGCGTGGAGGGCCACCTGGGGTTCACAAATTACAATTTAAATCTCAGTCCCTAACACAGCAAGTTATCAGTATCCCATATAAATATAAATCACTCTCAAAATACTAGACTAGCACTTGTGGTTGGTTCACAGTCTACGTACTGATGTTTGGAGGAGGGAGCATGGCTCCGCCTGGGGGAGGGGCTCCAGGGAACGGGGTAGGAGGGATCTTACCGGACTGGAAGGCAGCCGCTGAGGAGGAAAACACAAGGCCACATGTTAACCTATTGTAGAGTTGACAGTCGCTGGACCAGGGCGCTACCTCTGAATTCACTACATCGGTGTCCGACGTGGGACGGCACCCATGAGGCCATCGGAGATGCACGTGTTCACGCGAGGGACTTCATATAGAGAAGCATGGGGACACACAAGGGGGTAGTGTAGCGACCTTCAAAATATGTTCGGATCTCTTGGGAGTAGCGGCTAAGGTGTTGGGTTGACAGTCGCTGGACCTGAGTTCAAATCCTGGTTAGGGCTATCCCTGAATTCGAACACTATACGCTTATTATGCAAGTGTGGGGTTTGTGCATGTTTTGTATCTGCACAAACTGTTGCTTATAAACAAAACCGCATAGAATCTGCCGAATGTTTAGCTACCCCCTTCATATCTGCTTACTTGTTTTATCGATGAGGCTCTGTGCCTGCTCCTCCATCCATTTCTGGTAGTAGTCTTTCACATTCTCTTTATGCTTTCGTCCACTACAGTGAGTCTTTCTCACCGATGGCTGTAAAAATATATAAATGTTCAATTTAATGTTAATACAGGGTGCAATTTATAAAGTGCTCGCTATTGTTAAAAAATGCAGAGGCTGAAAATTAGAGAGTCTGGCTTACCGAGTCATGTGTAAGGTACGTATCACAGTAGTCACAATAAAATCTGGGGGATACAAAAAAGCAAGTTAACCAATTCACTGAAATAAAAATAAAAACTTTAGCTGGGCAATGGACCAGAACAAACTAGCTTGGAGCAGTGCCTTATATTGTTTACTATGCAAATAGAAGGCTCTGGCTGGGAGAGTGAAGAAGACGCTAGCTAGTAGCTCTCGAAAACCCTTCTCAGTATGTAGGGTTTTCAGCAGGTACATTTGCCTACAGTTGGCTCCATGGGGGAAATTCCGACCCAAGTTAAGCGCACACGAATGGACTGTAATTCCCTTTTATGCTCTTCTCTCTCCTCGTATTCTGACCTTGAACTTATGCCATTCACCAGCTGTTCGTTTGAGGTGGATGTCAGCGAAATGAAGGTGTGGCAGGGGTGTGTATTTTTTATTTTTTCTCCCCAATTTCGTGATATCCAATTGGACGTTACAGTCTTGTCCGTACTGGAGTTGCAGTGATGGGACTCGGGAGAGGCGAAGGGCGAGAGCCGTGCGTCCTCCGAAACATGACCCCGCCAGGCCGCACTGCTTCTTGACACAATGCTTGTTTAACCCGGAAGCCAGCCGCACTAATATGTCAGAGGAAACATCGTACACCTGGCGACCATGTCAGCGTGCATTGCGTCTGGCCCGCCACAGGAGTCACTAGAGCATGACGGGACAAGAACAACCTGGCCGGCCAAACCCTCCCCTAACCCGCGACGCTGGGCCAATTGTGCGCCGCCTCATGGGTCTCCCGGGCACGGCCGGCTGCGACACAGCCTGGGATTGAACCAGGATCTGTGGTGACGCAACTAGCACAGCGATGTAGTGCCTTAGACCGCTGCATCACTCGGCAGGCAGATACGCTGTATTCTGACCATTACGCGGGAGGAAACCATGAATAAGGTTGAGCGAACCTACCGGTTCCAAGTGGAAAAAATAATAACACCATTCTCCATGCACTGTAATTTATAAATTGTTAAGAGATAGGTAAATGAGTAATCAGTTTGGATAACGGGATTGTAAATAAACAACGCAATTGTTTTAGGATGTTTCCTTATGATCCTTGGAGACAAACGTGAAACCATATGGACGCAAACTCAAAATCATATCAACATTGCGGCCTCTTTTCCACAGTGAAGTAGGCTATAAATATCTGTGCTGTTTAGTGTTGTCAAGATAGCAGAATTTGACTTCGATACCAGGTTGAGTATCACGATACTCAATACTAAAACGATACCTCAGGGAATAAAAGAAAGCGTATTAGCTAGTCACGGAATAACCATTGGTTCGAATCATTGAACAATATGTTGATAAATGGTAGAACGACTAAAATAATAATTTATTCTATATAAAATGTTTCAAAAATAAAACAATTTGAAATGAACAGAGGAATCTTACATTTTCCTTATGGAAAACCATGAGACTCAGAGCATACAACAATAATTGTACAATTACAAATGTTTTAAAATGTAACTTGATACATACAGTGGGGAGAACAAGTATTTGATACACTGCCGATTTTGCAGGTTTTCCTACTTACAAAGCATGTAGAGGTCTGTAATTTTTATCATAGTTACACTTCAACTGTGAGAGATGGAATCTAAAACAAAAATCCAGAAAATCACATTGTATGATTTTTAAGTAATTAATTTGCATTTTATTGCATGACATAAGTATTTGATACATGAGAAAAGCAGGACTTAATATTTGGTACAGAAACCTTTGTTTGCAATTACAGAGATCATACGTTTCCTGTAGTTCTTGACCAGGTTTGCACACACTGCAGCAGGGATTTTGGCCCACTCCTCCATACAGACCTTCTCCAGATCTTTCAGGTTTCGGGGCTGTCGCTGGGCAATACAGACTTTCAGCTCCCTCCAAAGATTTTCTATTGGGTTCAGGTCTGGAGATTGGCTAGGCCACTCCAGGACCTTGAGATGCTTCTTACGGAGCCACTCCTTAGTTGCCCTGGCTGTGTGTTTCGGGTCGTTGTCATGCTGGAAGACCCAGCCACGACCCATCTTCAATGCTCTTACTGAGGGAAGGAGGTTGTTGGCCAAGATCTTGCGATACATGGCCCCATCCATCCTTCCCTCAATACGGTGCAGTCGTCCTGTCCCCTTTGCAGAAAAGCATCCCCAAAGAATGATGTTTCCACCTCCATGCTTCACGGTTGGGATGGTGTTCTTGGGGTTGTACTCATCCTCCTTCTTCCTCCAAACACGGCGAGTGGAGTTTAGACCAAAAAGCTCTATTTTTGTCTCATCAGACCACATGAGCTTCTCCCATTCCTCCTCTGGATCATCCAGATGGTCATTGGCAAACTTCAGACGGGCCTGGACATGCGCTGGCTTGAGCAGGGGGACCTTGCGTGCGCTGCAGGATTTTAATCCATGACGGCGTAGTGTGTTACTAATGGTTTTCTTTGAGACTGTGGTCCCAGCTCTCTTCAGGTCATTGACCAGGTCCTGCCGTGTAGTTCTGGGCTGATCCCTCACCTTCCTCATGATCATTGATGCCCCACAAGGTGAGATCTTGCATGGAGCCCCAGACCGAGGGTGATTGACCGTCATCTTCAACTTCTTCCATTTTCTAATAATTGCGCCAACAGTTGTTGCCTTCTCACCAAGCTGCTTGCCTATTGTCCTGTAGCCCATCCCAGCCAAGTGCAGGTCTACAATTGAACCCTGCTGTCCTTACACAGCTCTCTGGTCTTGGCCATTGTGGAGAGGTTGGAGTCTGTTTGATTGAGTGTGTGGACAGGTGTCTTTTATACAGGTAACGAGTTCAAACAGGTTCAGTTAATACAGGTAATGAGTGGAGAACAGGAGGGCTTCTTAAAGAAAAACGAACAGGTCTGTGAGAGCAGGAATTCTTACTGGTTGGTAGGTGATCAAATACTTATGTCATGCAATAAAATACAAATTAATTACTTAAAAATCATACAATGTGATTTTCTGGATTTTTGTTTTAGATTCCGCCTCTCACAGTTGAAGTGTACCTATGATAAAAATTACAGACCTCTACATGCTTTGTAAGTAGGAAAACCTGCAAAATCGGCAGTGTATCAAATACTTTTTCCCCCCCACTGTATAATCAGAGTTAAATTTGCTAATCTATGGACAAAATACTGAGTCAAATGACATGCATTAGACCTGATTCATTATAGCTAAACTATTGAATGGATTACATGAATAGTATAGTTCCAAAATGAAGATTTTTTTTTTTAACAAACACTTTGAAGCTAATTTCTGAAGTTTCTATACAGAACAAAAATAGAACATGTAAAATGTTGGTCCCATGTTTCATGAGCAGAAAAAAAAGATCCCAGAAATTTTCCATACGCAAAAAAATATTATTTATCTCAAATTTTGTGCAGAAATGTGTTTACATCCCTGTTAGTAAGCATTTCTCCTTTGCCAAGATAATCCAACCACCTGACAGGTGTGGCATATCAAGAAGCTGATCATTACACGGGTGCTGGGGACAATAAAAGAATACTATAAAACGTGCGGTTGTATCACATAACACAATTCCACAGATGTTTTGATGGAGCGTGCAATTCGCATGATGACTGCAGGAATGTCCACCAGTTGGTAGCCAGATAATTTAAATGTTTAATTTCTCTACCTATAAGCTGCCTCCAACGTTGTTTTAGAGAATATGGCAGTATGTCCAACCAGCCTCGCAACCGTAGACCAAGTGTAACTACGCCAGCCCAGGACCTCCACATCTGGCTTCTTCACCTGCGGGATCATGAGACCAGCCACCCAGACAGCTGATGAAACAGGAGTATTTCTGTCTGTAATAAAGCCCTTTTGTGGGGAAAAACTAATTCTTATTGGCTGGGCCTGGCTCCAAAATGAGTGGGCCTGGCTCCCAAGTGGGTGGGCCTATGGCCTCCCATGGCTGCGTCCCTGCCCAGTTATGTGAAATTCATACATTAGTGCCTAATTTATTTATTTAAATTGACAAATTTCCTTATATGAACCGTAACTCAGTAAAAACTTTGAAATGGCTGCATATACAGTGCATTCGGAAAGTATTCAGACACCTTTACCTTTTCCACATTTTGTTACGTTACAGCCTTATTCTAAGCCCTTTAGAATTTTGCAAAAAGGCACCTAAAGACTCTAAGACCATGATAAATAAGATTCTCAGGTCTGATTAAACCAAGATTGAACTCTTTGGCCTAAATTCCAAGCGTCACATCTGGAGGAAACTTGGTACCATTCCTACGGTGAAGCAGGGTGGTGGAAGCATCATGCTGTGGGGATGTTTTTCAGTGGCAGGGACTGGGAGACAAGTCAGGATCGAGGGAAAGATGAACGGAGCAAAGTAAAGAGAGAACCTTGATGGAAACCTGCTCTAGAGCACTCAGGACCTCAGACTAGTTTGAAGGTTCACCTTCCAACAGGACAACGACCCTAAGCTCACAGCCAACAACGCAGGAGTGGCTTCGGGACAAGTCTCTGAATGTCCTTGAATGGCCCAGCCAGAGGTCGGAGTTGAACCCGATCAAACATCTCTAGAGACCTGATGGAATATCTACATAGGCATACAGAGGCCCATTATCAGCAACCATCACTCCTATGTTCCAATGGCACGTTGTGTTAGCTAATCCAAGTTAATCATTTAAAAAAAAAAGGCTAATTGATCATTAGAAAACCCTTTTGCAATTATGTTAGCACAGCTATAAACTGTTGTCCTGATTAAAGAAGCAATAAAACTGGCCTTCTTTAGACTAGTTTAGTATCTGGAGCATCAGCATTTGTGGGTTCGAATACAGTCTCAAAATGGCCAGAAACAAAGAACTTTCTTATGAAACTCGTAAGTCTATTCTTGTTCTGAGAAATTTCATGCGGGAAATTGCCAAGTATTTTCTACATTATAGAATATAGTTAAGACATCAAAACTATTAAATAACACATATGGAATCATGACGTTACCCCCCCCCAAAAAGTGTTAAAATCTAAATATATTTGCTTTGATGACAGCTTTGCACACTCTTGGCATTCTCTCAGCCAACTTCACCTGGAATGCTTGGAGTTGAGTTTCCGCATAAGCTGAAAACTTGTTGGCTGCTTTTCCTTCACTCTGCGTTCCAACTCATCCCAAACTATCTCAATTGGGTTGAGGTCGGGTGATTCTGGAGGTCAGGTCATCTGATGCATCTGATGCAGTAGCCATGCTGGTTAAGTGTGTCTTGAATTCAAAGTAAATCAATGACAGTGTCACCAGCAAAGCATCCCCACACCCTCACACCTCCTCCTCCATGCTTCATGGTGAGAACCACACATGCGGAGATCATCCGTTCACCTACGCTGTTTTCACAAAGAAATGGCAGTTGGAACCAAAAATATCAAATTTGGACTCATCAGACCAAAGGACATATGGTCTAATGTCCACTGCTTGTGTTTCTTGGCCCAAGCAAGTCTCTTCTTCTTCTTGGTGTCCATTATTAGTGGTTTCTTTGCAGCAATTCAACCATGAAGGCCTGATTCACGCAGTCTCCTCTGAACAGTTGATGTTGAGATGTGTCTGTTACATGAACTCTGTGAAGCATTTATTTGGGCTTGAATTTCTGAGGCTGGTAACTAATGAACTTATCCTCTGCAGCAGCGGTAACTCTGGCTCTTCCTTTCCTGTGGCGGTCCTCATGAGAGCAAGTGTTATCACAGCGCTTGGTTTATGAGACTGCACTTGAAGAAACTTTCAAAGTTCTTCACATTTTCCGGATTGACTGACCTTCATGTTGTAAAGTAATGCTGGACTATCTTTTCTCTTTGCTTATTTGAGCTGTTCTTGCCATAATATGGACTTGGTCTTTTACCAAATAGGGCTGTATACCACCCTTACCTTGTCACAACACAACTGATTGGCTCAAATACATTAAGAAGGAAAGAAATTGCACAAATGTACTTTTAACAAGGCACAGCAGTTCATTGAAATGCATTCCAGGTGACTACCTCATGAAGCTGGTTGAGAGAATGCCAAGAGTGTGCAAAGCTGTCATCAAGGCAAAGGGTGGTTACTTTGAAAAATCTAATATATATATAGATTTGTTTAACACTTTTTGGTTACTACATGATTCCATATGTTTTATTTCAAATCAAATTTTATTAGTCACATTAGTCACGCCGAATACAACAGGTGTAGACCTTACAGTGAAATGCTTACTTACAAGCACCTAACCAACAAAGCAGTTAAAAATATATATATATATATATATGAGCAAGAATAAGAAATAAAAGTAACAAGTAATTAAAGAACAGCATTAAAATAACAATAGCAAGACTATACACAGGTGAGTACCGGTACAGAGTCAATGTGCGGGGTCACCAGTTACTTGAGGTAATATGTACATGTAGGTAGAGTTATTAAAGTGACTATGTATAGATGATAACAACAGAGAGTAGCAGCGGTGTAAAGGGGGGGGGGGGGTGCAAATAGTCTGGGTACCCAGAAGCTGTTTAGAAGCCTCTTGGACCTAGACTTGGCGCTCCGGTACCACTTGCCGTGTGGTAGCAGAGAGACCAGTCTATGACTAGGGTGGCTGGAGTCCGACAAATTTTTAGGGCCTTCCTCTGACCGCCTGGTATAGAGGAACTTGAAGCTCTCAACCTGCTCCACTATGAATCCATCGATGAGAATGGGGGCGTGCTCGGTCCTCTTTTTCCTGTAATCCACAAACATCTCCTTTGTCTTGATCACGTTGAGGGAGAGATTGTTGTCGTGGCACCACACGGCCAAGTCTCTGGCCTCCTCCCTATAGGCTGTCTCGTCGTTGTTGGTGATCAGGCCTACCACTGTTGTGTCATCTGCAAACTTAATGATGGTGTTGGAGTCGTGCCTGGCCGTGCAGTCATGAGTGAACAGGGAGTACAGGAGGGGACTGAGCACGTACCCCTGAGGGGCCTCCGTGTTGAGGATCAGCAAGGCGGATGTGTTGTTACCTACCCTTACCACCTGGGGACAGCCCGTCAGGAAGTCCAGGATCCAGTTGCAGAGGGAGATGTTTAGTCCCAAAATCCTTAGCTTAGTGATGAGCTTTGGCAATATGGTGTTGAACACTGAGCCGTAGTCAATTAATAGTTTCCTCACATATAATTTCCTTTTGTCCAGGTGGGAAAGGGCAGTGTGGAGTGCAATAGAAATTGCATAATCTGTGGATCTGTTGGGGCGGTACGCAAATTGGAGTGGGTCTAGGGTTTCTGGGATAATGGTGTTGATGTGAGCCATGACCAGCCTTTCAAAGCACTTCATGGCTACAGACGTGAGTGCTACGGGTTGGTAGTCATTTAGGCGGGTTACCTTAGTGTTCTTGGGCACAGGGACTATGGTGGTCTGCTTAAAACATGTTGATATTATAGACTCGGACAGGGAAAGGTTGATAAAGCCAGTGAAGACACTTGCCAGTTGGTCAGCGCATGCTCGCAGTACACGTCCTGGTAATCTGTCTGGCCCTGCAGCCTTGTGAATGTTGACTTGATTTAAGGTCTTAATCACATCGGCTGCTGAGAGCGTGTTCACAGTCTTTCAGAACAGCTGGTGCTCTCATGCATGTTTCAGTGTTATTTGCCTCGAAGCGAGCATAGAAGTAGTTTAGCTCGTCTGGTAAGCTCGTGTCACTGGGCAGCTCTTGGCTGTGCTTCCCTTTGTAGTCTGTAATGGTTTGCAAGCCCTGCCACATCCGACTAGCGTCAGAGCCGGTGTAGTACGATTCGATCGTAGTCCTGTATTGACGCTTTGCCTGTTTGATTGTTCGTCGGAGGGCATAGCGGGATTTCTCATAAGCGTCCGGGTAAGAGTTCCGCTCCTTGAAAGCGGTAGCTCTAGTCTTTAGCTCAGTGCGGATGCTGCCTGTAATCCACTGCTTCTGGTTGGGGTATATACCTACGGTCAACTGTGGGGACAACGTCATTGATGCACTCATTGATGAAGCCAATGACTGATGTGTTGTACTCCTCAATGCCACCGGAGGAATTCTGGAATATAATCCAGTCTGTGCTTGCAAAACAGTCCTGTAGCTTAGCATCCGCTTCATCTGACCACTTTTTTTTATTGATCGAGTCACTGGTGCTTCCTTAAATCAGGAGGATAGAATTATGGTCAGATTTGCCAAATGGAGGGCGAGGGAGAGCTTTGTATGCATCTCTGTGTGTGGAGTAAAGGTGGTCCAGAGTTCTCCCCCTCTGGTTGCATATGTAACATGCTGATAGAAATTTGGTAAAACTCATTTAAGTTTCCCTGCATTAAAATCCCCGGCCACTAGGAGCGCCGCCTCTGGATGAGTGTTTTCATGTTTGCTTATGGCGGAATACAGCTCATTCAGTGCGGTCGTAGTGCCAGCATCAGCATCAGTCTGTTGCGGTATATAGACAGCTACGAAAAATACAGATGAAACTCTCTAGGTAGATAGTGTGGTCTACAGCTTATCATGAGCTGCTCTACCTCGAGGCAAATCCTTGAGACTTCTTTAGATATTGTGCACCAGCTGTTATTTAGAAAAATACATAGTCCGCTGCTCCTTGTCTTACCAGACACCGCTGTTCTGTCCTGCCGATACAGCGTATAACCAGCCAACATTAAGCACAAGATATTACAGTTTTGAATGTCCCGTTGGTAGTTTAATCTTCCGCGTAGGTCATCGATTTTATTTTCTGAAGATTGCACGTTTGCTAGTAGAATGGAAGGAAGTGGGGGTTTATTATCGCAGTCCTGATGTTCAGAAGTTATTTTTGGTCATAAGAGACGGTAGCAGCAACATTATGTACAGAATAACTTACAAACAATGCAAAGAAATTAACATAAAAAAAACAGTTAGGAATAGATAAAACGTCAGCCTTGTTCTCCGGCGCCATCTTATATATAATTCATAGTTTTGATGTCTTCACTATTATTCTACAATGTAAAAAATAGTAAAAATAAAGAAAAACCCTGGAATGAGTACGTGTGTCCAAACTTTTGACTGGTACTGTATAAATTGTTTTTTGGGGGGTGCCTGTTTTGCATGTTATTTTGGCATTAATACGTGTCACATATCAATTTTTTTTGTAAATCATTGAGTTAATAAAGCCACATACAATCATGGTTTCTTTTTTGCTTTCTTGAGTAAGGCAGCTCCAAAATGCAAGTGTTTCAGCCTAGCTCAGTGCTTTCTGTGGTGTTGGGGCAGCCAGCGGGGGAAAAAACGAGGCACAGGGGTTGGTAATGTTCTCCATTTGCGCCGTGATTGGCTCAGTGTTCTGTCACTCATGGGGACACTCTGTCACCAACAAATCAAAGGGTAGAGATCAAAAATTCAAGCCCCTTGAGTGCTGCCAGAGAGTTATATTAGAAGTGCCCATCCAAGAATGCTCAAGGTCATTAGCCACAGATAAAATTGTCAAATCACGCTATATGTACAGAAGTTTGATTGGACTGATCAGGTCAACATCATATTTTCAAAATCTTAGCTAGCAGTTATTATCATGAATCAAGTCGACAATCTACTGCCAAATCCTTTTTCACCCTTGTCATATGAAGAGAAATTATAGAGAAAACGTATCGGTGCTCATCGGCTATAAACATTACACAACAACTTGAAAATCGCAAATTCAACAATGAGTGGTTTGGAAGGAATCAGTGGCTAACTGCAAGCATGGCAAAGCAATCACTACCCTGCTATTCAGTAGAGTGGGTGTGTGGTCTCAAGTCTGGGTTTAAGGGTCTTTTTTCCCAGCTTAAAAGGATAAACTTTCAACATTGGCCATGCTGTCAATCCAGCATGACTTCTGCCTCGCTCAAAACAACTGGAAACTCAGAAATGGGAAATCTGACTTCAGTGAGTTCAACACAACTGGGAACTCTGAAAAAAACGAGCTCCGACTAGGAAAATACGTTTTGAAGGTTCATCCAACTTGAAATTGTAAGTCGGGAACTCAGGCCTCTTTCTAGAGCTCCGACCTGAAGATCACTAACGTCATCATGAGTCGACCTTGTTTGTTTTAAAAAAAGTCTGCAAACAAGCAAACACCGGCCACGAACGATGTGTTTACAATACGGCGTTGGCAATAAAGCATTATTTGTTCGACCGCAACTTCTGGGGTAGCTAGCTTTAGCTTGGTGCCTAGCTAGCACCAATACAACCAGCCTGAAAACAATGACCAATAGAAACTGCAGTCATTTTCATTATTCTTAGCAATGATTTAGGAATCCTTGAGAATAAGTATTAGCTAGGTAGCCACTTGTTGTTCGTGTAACACTATAACTTTACATCCGTCCCCTCGCCCCGACCCGGGCGCGAACCAGGGACCCTCTGCACACATCAACAACTGACACCCACGAAACGTCGTTACCCATCGCTCCACAAAAGCCGCTGCCCTTGCAGAGCAAGGGGCAACACTACTTCTAGGTTTCAGAGCAAGTGACGTAACTGATTGAAATGCTAGTAGCGCGTACCCGCTAACTAGCTAGCCATTTCACATCCGTTACACTCACCCCCCTTTCAACCTCCTCCTTTTCCGCAGCAACCAGTGATCCGGGTCAACAGCATCAATGTAACAGTATAACTTTTAAACCGTCCCCTCGCCCCGACACGGGCGCGAACCAGGGACCTTCTGCACACATCAACAACGGTCGCCCACGAAGCATTGTTACCCATCGCGCCACAAAGGCCGCGGCCCTTGCAGAGCAAGGGGCAACATTACTTCTAGGTTTCAGAGCAAGTGACGTAACTGATTGAAACGCTAGTAGCGCTAACTAGCTAGCCATTTCACATCCGTTACACTCACCCCCCTTTCAACCTCCTCCTTTTCCGCAGCAACCAGTGATCCGGGTCAACAGCATCAATGTAACAGTATAACTTTAAACCGTCCCCTCGCCCCGACACGGGCGCGAACCAGGGACCCTCTGCACACATCAACAACTGTCGCCCACGAAGCATCGTTACCCATCGCTCCACAAAGGCCACGGCCCTTGCAGAGCAAGGTGCAACACTACTTCTAGGTTTCAGAGCAAGTGACGTAACTGATTGAAATGCTAGTAGCACGTACCCGCTAACTAGCTAGCCATTTCACATCCGTTACATTCGCCTATTGAAATTGAACTTAGCTAGCCAGCTACTTAACCCTGTTGCACAAAGCTAAAGTTATAAGCAGCCAGCTAGGTTCATCTGGCTAGTGAGGCTCGACCAGACCGTGTTATATGTTGTGAAGCTAGCCACAATAAGGATTAGGCACAATGGTGGAACTTGCGGTTAGCCTTTAAAATATAAGTACCTATTTGAAAGTGATGCAGAAGGTTACAATTGGTGGAATCATGCCATATTTAGACTAGATAATGTTAAACAAGGTTGGAATGTGAAGCAATGAAATGGGGTATCAGTCTACTCGGTGACACACACAGAACACAACTCTGAAGAGTTTACGCAAATATTAGCATTGTAGCTCTTATCACGGGACTGTGACTGTAAATTCACCTCCCCAGTCAATAAGAGCTACGACGCTAATGTTCTCTGGGTGTCACTGAGTAGACTGACAACATTCCAACCTCGTTTAGCATGATCTATTCAATTATGGCATAATTCTACAATTTGTATTCATTTGCGTCACTGTCAATGGCATACTTTTATTTTGAAAGCTAACCGCAAAGTCCACTATTGCGGCTAATCCTTATTGTGGTTAGCTTCACATAGTTGGGTCCGACCACCATTAATCAAATAAGAACTGTCTTATAAATTAGGTTTATTTTAGATGATTAGGGTCGTTTTGCTATGTTTCTGGGGAAGAACATTGTTTACATCCATGAGCTAGCTAGCTTTTTTTATGACCAGCACTGTAGGTGTGCGAGACAACTTAACCAGCATCATAGCATACGTATCGATGAATCGTTGTGACATATGAAATACGAGTGATAGTGTAATCAAAGTGTAATAACTATGTAAAAAATGTATGAACGTATTCAATTATTATGTAACGTGCAGTCATTTCAGGTCCTGATTGGTCAACAAGCTTATTTGACACGTCAAATAGTGTTTTGACGTGTATCTTTTTTGACACGCAAAGACCCAAACAGCGTTCCATAGAAATCCTGGTTGAGAATGAAACGACTGAACAAATGAACAACGTAACAGCACAGCAAGTAAGTGAAAGAAATAGGTTTTGATTATGTTTTACTGCTAATGAGGACATACGTAAATGCCAACAAAATAACTTTTTGTCAGTGTGGTGTATGTGTGTAACCTTTATTTAACTAGGCAAGTCAGTTAAGAACAAATTCTTATTTACAATGACGGCCTACCCTGGCCAAACCCGGACGACGCTGGGCCAATATGAAGCCGCCCTATGGGACTTCCAATCACGTCCGGATGTGATACAGCCTGGATTCGATACAGGGACTGTAGTGACGCCTCTTGCACTGAGATGCAGTGCCTTAGATCGCTGTGTGCGTGTGAACTATTTAACTGTACTAGAACGCTTAAAAGGCAGCTAAAATGTTTAATTTCGGTACCATTTTTTTTGGCAAGGAAAATATCGGATAATGGTATTGGCCAAAAAATGTCATATCGGCGCATCACTAGTTTGTACATGTTTTTTAAAGACAGTAAATGAGGCTAAATGACCTGTTTCACTGCCAGAGAAAACTCCGCTGATAGCCAGGTGTAGCAGTGGTAAGGTGATGGGACAGCTTTATGTAGGCCCTAACATATTGTGGGCACCGTTTGTCACAGTTATAGGGAAATTAATGTATCGTGTTGTGTAGTGGCTTTGCTGGCATGCACTGCCCCCACCAATATTTACATGCTAAAATCGCCACTGGAAAAGACACTTAAGACTCACGGAAACATCCGAAGTCACACATTCGGATTTGGCACTTCACGCCCAAGTATATCATACTTTGACTAAAATGATGACTTGGCTACATTGTTGTGCAACATCATGGGTAAGCTCTGGCCATCGTCTTTCAGGGTCAAAACGTGGATTTCTACTGGTGTGGGCGTTTAACCTTTTGTTTATTGAAAATGATCTCTCGCTGATATGAAAGATGCATTCAGTACCACAAGCAATGCGTTTTAACTTTCAGAACGAGTCGGGGATCTTAACAAGTACAACTACAAAAAGATACCATCGTCAGGCGTTAAAACAGTTAGCGTCTATGAATGGGTTAGCTAGCTAGTCTAGATAAAACATTTCACATACACAATTGAACTTTAGTTAAGGCAAAGGAGATCATTACCACGATATGGCATCGCTAAATGAGAACAGATAGCTTAGTATCAAAACAGCGAACTGGCTAGATGGGAATGAATAATGAGCAAAATGGTAACGTTAAAGGTCGTATGCTAACGTTAACTATTGGGGGGCAGACACAAAATATACACAATCTCGATTTAAAAAGAATCGTTCCCGAACATAAGTTTTAAAACATTGAAACATGTGACTATTGCAGGTGACGCAGCGATAAAATACTTGTAAATAACACTTGAATTGAGGGATTTCGCAACTTACTTAGGCATATTTTTTTGTGTTCTTCACGAGACGGCTCAGTGAGATCATTTCCTGTGTTCAGGGTTGCCAGGCCTTCGCAAATGTAAATCCTTGACAAAGGCCTGAAAACTAGCAGCAATATTAGTTTCCACTTTTATCCAATAAACCCTTTCCCATAACGACTTCGAGCGAATTAAGAAATAATATAGACTTAATTTAATTCGGTTTTTCATCAAAATAGTAATTATTGAGAGCTTATTAAGAATATGTTGCAAGAGAAAATATAATTATTCTTTATTAAACTAGCCAGATCATTATCAATTTAACTTGTTCTGACTGCTATAATTAAGCTGGGTGGTTCGAGCCCTGAATACTGATTGGCTGACAGCCATGGCATATCAGACCGTATACCACGAGTATGACAAAACATGTATTTTTACTGCTCTAATTATGTTGGTAATATATTTTATGGAAAAGGGGTTGGAAATAGGTGGCTCCATAATGACCAATCGAAGTAGCCTACCTACAACTGGCAAAAAGTTGTCACAAGCGCGCATGTGGTGCTCTGTCTCCGTGACTCAGCTGCCTGCTGCAGCGCTCTCTCAACCAGTGCTCTCAACACGCACATACACACCCCTCCGGCCCTCCCCATCATTCATGCACTTACTCACTCACAGCCTGCTCACAGCCTGATAGTCAGCATCAGCAGGTCACAGTGAGATTTATTTTTTAAATAAGAGAAATCAAATCAAATTTATTTATATAGCCCTTCTTAGATCAGCTGATATCTCAAAGTGCTGTACAGAAACCCAGCCTAAAACCCCAAACAGCAAGCACTGCAGGTGTAGAAACACGGTGGCTAGGAAAAACTCCCTAGAAAGGCCAAAACCTAGGAAGAAACCTAGAGAGGAACCAGGCTATGAGGGGTGGCCAGTCCTCTTCTGGCTGTGCCAGGTGGAGATTATAACAGAACATGGCCAAGATGTTCAAATGTTCATAAATGACCAGCATGGTCAAATAATTATAATCACAGTAGTTGTCAAGGGTGCAAAATGCCATGGCGGCCACGATGCAATTTAGAAATAGCATAAACCTCGCAACATTTTAACCAGTGACATCGTTTTCAAAGTAACCAAATATTAGGAAAACTGTGGACATGGCAACCCTGCCTGTGTTCCCACTCTCAATTGTTCGAAAATTCAAAGGTTGACCATAAATAGTTCCGCCTAATAATTTACATACTTTTTCTCATTGCTAATTATGATTTCCCTGTGGAGAGTAGTTGATTAGTCTAATTCATTAATGCAATAAAGGACCTCTGATTATTTAATTGTATTTTTCCTTAGAACGACCCAGATTATTGTTTTGAAACCATCATTAGCTAAAGAAAAGCCAATACAAATAAGAATTCGAATAGCAACAGATTACCTAATCAAAAGTCTGCACCAAAGACAGTTTTAGAATGAATTTTAAGACTATTCTATTGGTTTTAAATCAATCCCCGATTGTGCACCCCAAAACATGTCTGATGTGCTTCTAAGGCACTAGCCTTTTAACACTAGCCTTTTAACTATCCCAAAGCCTAGGACCAAGAAGCATGGAGAGGCAGCCTTCAGTTGGTATGCCCCCAGCCTCTGGAATAGCCTGCCAGCAGAGTATGTGAGCGGAGCTGAGCATGCCCAATTTGACTGGAGTGTTGGGCGAGATTCCCAAAGACTGGAGCGTCGGCCTTCTCATCTAGTCCAGTAGAGCTCACTTGACGAGCTCAGGGCATGCATTTGTAGTCTACTTGTGTGCTGCTATAGCCCCTTGCTTTAGCTACTGTCATGGAGTTCCCTAAATATTTTCATAAAGAAGTTAGTAAAACACACAGGGGCTAAATCAAGGTGATTTACAAAGATGACGACCAAGAGCAAGATAGGGAGTGCGGTGATGTACTGTCCACAACTAAAGAATCATTGTGGTATCTGAAAATACACTTATCCCAAAAGGATGATGGTGTACTAACTATGTGCACATGAAAGGAAGGAGGTGGGTATATAACTGTGTCATTGTAACAAAGTATGTATAAACAAAAAATCAGATCTCTTAAACGTTTAGCTATTCCAGAGGCTGGGGCATACTAACTGAAGGCTGCCTCTCCATGCCTCTTGGACCTAGTTACTTCGCTACTATGGCCTATTTATTGCCTTACCTCCTCACGCCATTTGCACACACTGTATAGACTTTATTGTTTTCTATTGTGTTATTGACTGTACGCTTGTTTATTCCATGTGTAACTCTGTGTTGTTGTGTCGCACTGCTTTGCTTTATCTCGGCCAAGTCGCAGTTGTAAATGAGAACTTGTTCTCAACTAGCCTACATATTCTCACGTTCAAGGAGCTTTCCGTTTTGATTGGGTTGTTTTGCCTAAAAACCTTTGAGCCTATCTATATAAATATAAAACAACTCTGCATCTCTGCCCAGCCTGGCAAGAGTGGCCAAAAGGGTGTTTACCGCTGCTGGCCGGCTCGCAGGCAGCATCGCATGAGCCTGTAGCCACACACTGGCCAAACTCATGTTTCTAAAAATGAATTCTATAAATGAATTCAAATTCACTAATAAGTCTTTTTCTGTTGACTTTGTATTTAATTCTAACTAAGTCACAGTCTATATGCGCAATATATAGACTATAATGATATAATACAAGGAAATGTTATTTAAATGCTGAGCGCTATATGTCCCTACCAGCCTATTGTGTCACATTTGCAAATGCTTCACAATGTATTTATTTGTATGCTAGACTTGAAATAATTTAAATAATATAGCCTATGTAGTAAATATTGTAGTTTTTATTTCCATTGTTTTCCCTGTGAAGCACATTGTGTTGCATTCCATGTCTGAAATGTGCTGTATAAATAAAGCTTGATTTGACAGAAGAGTATGAAGATAGGCTAAAACCAAATATGTTTATAACTAAACAAGAGACCACAGCCTGTCGTTTCTAATGGGAACACATTAGTCATAGTGGGCAGGACCAAACACGAGCCAGCGAGATCCTATTAGCCTGTTGTAGCATATATCTGCACATTTCCGCGTGTGCAATAACTCAATTCGCATTTGCACTCCTAAACAACGCAATTTTTTACAACTTTGGCAAAGGTTAAAGTCTGCTAAACGTAGTCCACTTTGTTCATAACGGATTCTAGCTTGGGGAACAGAAAACTGTATTGAGATCCAATGTTTCATCGATTAGAAAATGTGCTGAATTTCAGCCAAAATCCATCTCCTTCCATCGTCTCCCACTGCCAGCCATATTTGGTAGTGAGTGGAAACGCCAAGCGGATGCTTCACATTTTATACATCTGGTGAAATATCTGTCTCGTTGTTCTATCTGTGCTTAAACGCTTCTCCAATAGAAATCCCCGATCACGCTTGAAGGCGATGTCATGGCGACGTTGGCTAGCTAAACGCATGCGCAGAAAACGTCATTGGTCTAACGGTCGCCTCGTGACGAACTGCGCATGTGCAGGCCGTCAACTCAAAAGGCACTGCTTCGATAGTGTTTTTTGACGAATTTCGAGTAATAACACAAACTACTTAAGACATTGTCTCGAATCTAGGTTTTGCCTTTAGAAAATGAACAAATAAGGAATATTTTTTCACTTCTTTCATTTACTTCTCCATCCCCAAACCCCGGCCTGGTCTACTTAGTCTGCTTCGAACGCTTGCGCTTTTGCGTCTCTGGGTTTAGAAACTCTGTGTCCACACCTTGGCCCACACACCGCGACGCAAGGTGACGTTCAATTGCACCGACGTCAAACGTTGCGCCCCACCATGCGTATTAAATGTATTGTTGTTGGAGTGGTTGTTATGACTGGACAAGGCCTCGGTTTAAATTAGGAGACCCCGCCGTCGCTGCCACGGTAGACCTGCCGATGGAGGGCATGGACATAGACCTGGACCCGGAGCTCATGCAGAAATTCAACTGTATGGGCACCACTGACAAGGATGTCCTCATCTCAGAGTTCCAAAGACTGCTGGGGTTCCAACTCAACCCGGCAGGATGCGCCTTCTTCCTTGATATGACCAACTGGTGAGTTCGTGGATGTGGGGCCTAACTTGGCTAGTAGCTAGCTAAATTTTGACGAGTGCCAAAGAAGCGAGCTAGCTGTCATTTATTGTGGTTGTGTGTGTGATGACTCTCTCGTTCTTTTTCATGTAGTTATAGCTAGATCTACTTGTGCTGATACTTTGAATTTGGCTATGACATTGCTGGGAATTATGCCGTGTTCTTGTGCTAGTCGGAACTCGGAAAATTCCGATTTGCTGATTCGATGAACGCTACACATGTATAACTAACCAGTTAACAAGTCAGACTTTTCCGAGTTTCCTAGTTTCGATTAGTATGTGAACGCGGCAATAGCTACGTTAGTTATGTGAAACTGTAGCTAACGCCAGATATATATTCGATTATGCTGCGGGGCACTGGTCTATGGACCGCGACGTGAACGGGCAAAAGCGGTGAGGGAGGAGCGCCTTTCTCAAATTAAACAGTAATATACGCTGCTCGGTCATGTTGTCAACAAGGCAGCATGGTGCATACAACATATGTTGTCCATTTTGTGTGCGTGTGTGTTAGAATTTATTTTAAAACTAGTTTTCATTGGGAAGGCAAATACAGCGTTATTGTTAAAAGCAATCAATTGCATGTGTAAACACAGAATCCTACTCATTATGCTGTGTTCAAAACAACTGTGAACTCTGAAATCTCTGACTTCTGACGTCATTGAGTTTAAGACAACTGGGAACTTGTGAAAAAATGAGCTCCAACTGGGGAAGATCAATTTTAACTGTCATCTAACTCGGAATTCCAACTCAGGAACTCGGGCCTCTTTCTAGAGTTCTGACTTTCTGAGCTGAAGAGCACTGACTTCATGACTTGACTTTGTATTTTTCAGAATTCCCAGTTGTCTTGAAAGCACCTTGGGAATTTGGAAAATAATGAGGTAAAATCATGGGGTCATTGATCTTCTAGAAAGATGCCAGAGGTTCTGACTTGGAATTCTGAGTTGGATGACCGTTAACTATTTTTCCCAGCTGCTCCATTTCCCCCCCCCCCCAAGTAATACCCAGTTGTCTTGAACACACTGTCGGAAGTCGGAGATATACCAGCTCCCAGTTGATTTGAACGGCGCATTTGAACAGGGGCACCTGGCTCAAGCCTGGGAGGCAGCCCGGTTCCAAAACTAATGCAGTGAACATTTTCCCTGGACCAGATTCATCGAATCAACTCAATAACCACACTTCCATCCAGTTTTTATGCGAGTAAAGTCGTATCGTATGAAAAAACAACATTTTTATGCCAGTAAAGACCATGTTGGATAAAAAATGGCATGACATGTCTGATGGAAGCAGCAATTTCTTTTTAAATGAACTTTCCGATTGTCAACAAAACATGATAGACAAGGTGGAATCTTTTTGTTGTTAAAATGAATTATGTGAGAAATGCAGGTGGAAATGCTTTTATGTGCAAATATTGCTTTAATAACCATCATATTGAAGTAAACTTGGGAGTCATGCGATGACATGTTGTGTGGTCCTCCCATTACGACTAGTCAGGAAAGCATGCAGTTTATTAGGCTACAGATTGAACAAATGTAAGATGAACTTCGCCAGGTGGCGCAAGTGGTGAGCTTGATGCTCCTTTCCAATAATTATCGAGGGTCTTATTCTGGTGACATGATCATCGATGCTTGGCAGCTGTTTGACAAATAAAAATGATCTTGCTCTTTGGTCCATAATAATTTCATCATGCAGGCTATACATGCCCTGTAGCTAACACTTGCCAATACCGTAGTAGGTACACTCCCTATAAAATACTTCTTATAAAAAAATATATATTTTTAAACATCAGTAGAGCTGAAAAATGGGTTTCCATCTCAATTTAACTTGTATTTTTTTGTGGTCCAGCTAAACAACCATGTGCAAGCTCCAGGAGTACATTTTTGAACACCTAGCTAGCAAGTGTTTGTGATATGATGACGTCATTTGATTGGTAGTGAGCTATGTTAGGCTAGTGATCACGACTTTATCACTGAACAAAATAAAACAACCCTGAAATTACCTTGACTCATATTTTTGCCAGGGAAAATCATTATCAGCAAGATACTTATTAAATATATATATATATTTTTAAATGGTTGTTGTGAAGTAGTTTCAGAAACTAGATCAGGTTGAATACTTGCTAATTTCAACATGGCATTGACTCACCCACTCTCCTCAATGTCTTTTGCCATTAAAACAGGAATCTACAGGCAGCCATCGGTGCATATTATGACGTTGAGAGTCCCAGCATCAACACATCATCCATGTCCTTTTTGGAGGATGTGACGATTGGTGAGGGAGAGTCTGTTCCCCCCGACACACCGTTCACAAAGACCTGGAGGATACAGAACACAGGTGGGGGTTACCTTTTATTCATCCAGTTCATATCACCATACGTATGATTCAGTCACAAAAGAAGAAAAACCTTCACTGCAATGTCAGACCTGGAAACCACTGGCTGTAAACGTGTGTGTGTGGTGCAGGTAAGGTATGAGTAACTGACTGTATGGTTGGCAAGGGAGCTTTCGGTCTTTAAAAATGTGTATGAAATATCTTTGTCTGTGTGTTTCACAGGTGCAGAGTCCTGGCCACCTGGGGTATGTCTGAAGTACATTGGAGGGGACCAGTTTGGCCACATCAACATGGTGATGGTGCGCTGTCTAGAGCCCCAGGAGATCTCAGACGTCAGTGTGCAGATGCACAGCCCTGCGTCACCTGGCATGTACCAGGGCCAATGGAGGATGTGCACAGCCACAGGACAGTTTTACGGAGGTATGTCCCAAACAGCGCAGATGCACTGTTTTGTGGACACATTTTTTCCATAAGGGTGTAATTCAGTCTAGAAATTATCCAGACACGTTAACCTCTGCAGTCTTTTTTTCTTTTAAACATGTTATACGTTTGTGTGCAATCGTTTAGCTGTGAAGTCCTTTTTCAAGATTTTTAAGTGGTCAATGTCTTGAAATTGGTCAACTTGACTTTTTATCCTTGATTTACTGAGCATTGGGGTATTTAACTCACAGCACTCTGTCTCCTGGACAGAACACGTCACCCCTAACGCCCGGTGTGCGTCACTCTCTCTGTCCACACAGACGTGATCTGGGTGATCCTCAGTGTAGAGGTGGGGGGCCTGTTGGGCGTGACACAGCAGCTGTCCTCCTTCGAGACAGAGTTCAACACGCAGCCGCACCGCAACGTGGAGGGAGACTTCAACCCCTTCGCCTCGCCACAGAAGAGCAAACACAACGCCGGAGACCACAACAACTTGAAAGACCCTGGAGGAGCCTGGGAGGGCACACAGGACGCCATCCAGCAAGATCAAAACGGACTGTCTCACAATTCTGTAAATAGAGCATCGAATGGGCTCCAAAGCAATCTATCAGTAGTGACTTACAGTCAGGTATGTATGAATTGATGAACCAAGTTTGGCTTGCCTCGAAACAAGGTGACGTCCACTCCTCATTGTTTTCTGCTTAAACATCGGGCCTCTTGTGTGAGAAGTTATTACAATATTTCTTGAGGTTTTTTTGGTTTTTGTTTTCAGTGCCATGTTTGGATGTGGATTAAAAACATCTTTCTTCATGGCTGACTTTGAAACCTCTAATTCAATATAGTGTTTTTGTTGTCACAAAATTACAGTGTTAGTGAAGTTCGCCATTTTTCCAGGCGTTGCCACTACTGTACAGTTACAGAATGTGTGTTTGGTAGTGTGTAAAACACAATAGAGCGCTGCTTTGAATTGTAGCACAGACTGATTGTTCGGGAAAGCATGCAGTTTATTAGGCTACCGCTCGTTGGCAGAAAGTGGATGTTTCTGGTTTTCAGGGGTACAGTATTTTAACAACCTAACGTAGCATGTGTATGAAACTGAAGTTATTAGGCTACAGATTAACTAAGTTAGGATGAACTTCACAGGGTGGTGAAAGTGCACGGTGATGAGCTTGATGCTCCTTTCCAATAATTATCGAGGGTCTTAACCTGGTGACACGGCGATCGACGCTTGGCTGCCGTTTGACAAATACAAGTAATTTCACTCTTTTGTCCATAATAATCTCATGATGTAGTCTATACCCGCACTGTATCTGCGAGCTGTTGGCTAGAGCGCAACTCATTTTCAGTTTCCCTCTCAGACCACTCTGACAGTCCTAGCGAAATTCTTGCTTGAGAAATTGCCCTTTTGCTAAGAAGCTATTTTGTGTTTCTTTTTGCCCATTTTAATTGCAAAGGTGCATAAAGATGTCAGAATTCAGAAATATATTTTTTAGCACTATCCACAGAGTTTTGAAACTACAGCGGACGACACGATTCAGTGCACGAGTAAATCGGCACAATCAAATTCAACTTTTTCAAATTGCTGGCGTCTTGGCGCAAAAACGTAGATAATGTATACTGTGCTAATGACGATACATCAAAAGAGTAACTGAGAGGGATTTACAATACGGCTAACTTAGCAAACAAGGTATTTGTGGTAAGTGCATGGGGGGCGCAATATTTATGCTTCTCTGCTATTAAAAACAATCATGGTAAGGTACACTACATTAACAAAAGTATGTGGACACCTGCTCGGCGAACATCTCATAAAAAAATAAATAATGGGCCTTAATATGGAGTTGGTCCCCCTTTGCTGCTATAACAGCCTCCACTCTTCTGAGAAGGCTTTCCGCTAGATGTTGAAACATTGCTGCGGGGACTTGCTTCCATTCAGCACAAGGACATTAGTGAGGTCAGGCACTGATGTTGAGCGATTAGGCCTGGCTCACAGTCGGCGTTCCAATTCATCCCAAAGGTGTTTGATGGGGTTGAGGGCAAGGCTCTGTGCAGGCCAGTCAAGTTCTTCCACACCGATCTCAACAAACTATTTCTGTATGGACCTCACTTTGTGTACGGGGGCATTGTCATGCTGAAACAGGAAAGGGCCAAATCTGCCAAACTCAGATTTGTCCGTCGGCCTTCCAGATGGTGAAGCGTGATTCATCACTCCAGAGAACGCGTTTCTATTGCTCTAGAGTCCAATGTGGGAGAGCTTTACACCACTCCAGCCAAAGCTTGGCATTGCGCATGGTGATCTTAGGCTTGTGTGCGGCTGCTCGGCCATGGAAACCCATTTCATGAAGCTCCTGACAAACAGTTATTGTGCTGGTGTTGCTTCCAGAGACAGTTTGGAACTCGGTAGTGAGTGTTGTAACTCAGGACATACTATTTTTACGCGCTACACACTTCAGCACTCGGCGGTCCCGTTCTGTGAGCTTCTGTGGCCTACCACTTCATGGCTGAGCTGTTGTTGCTCCTAGACGTTTCCACTTCACAATAACAGCACTTAGTTGACCAGGGCAGCTCTAGCAGAGCAGTCCTGACAAACTGACTTGTTGGAAAGGTGGCAACCTATGACAGTGCCATGTTGAAAGTCACTGATCTCTTCAGGAAGGCCATTCTACTGCCAATGTTTGTCTTTAGAGATTGCATGGCTGTGTGATCAATTCATTTATATATTTTTTATTATACACCCATCACCAACGGGTGTGGCTGAAATATCCGAATCCACTAATTTGAAGGGGTGTCAACATACTTTTGTGTGTGTATATACACTACATTTCAAAAGTTTTGGGTCACTAAGAAATGTGCTTGTTTTTGAAAGAAAAGCGCACTTTTTTTTGTCTTTTTTTTTTGTCCATTAAAATAACATAAAATTGATCAGAAATACAGTGTAGCTTTGTTAATGTTGTAAATGACTATTGTAGCTGGAAATGATTAAAAGCGTAGAGAGGCCCATTATCTGTAACCATCACTCCTGTATTCCAATGGCATGTTTTAGCTAATCCAAGGTCATCATTTTAAACGTCTAATTGATCATTAGAAAACCCCTTTGCAATTATGTTAGCACAACTGAAAACTGTTGTGCTGATTTTAAAGAAGCAATAAAACTGGCCTTCTTTAGACTAGTTAAGTATCTGGAGCATTAGCATTTGTGGGTTCGATTACAGGCTCGAAATGGCCAGAAACAAAGGACTTCTGAAACTCATCAGTCTATTCTTGTTCTGAGAAATGAAGGTTATTCCATGCGAGAAATTGCCAAGAAACTGAAGATCTCGTACAACGCTGTGTACTATTCCCTTCACAGAACAGAGAAAACTGTCTCTAACCAGAATAGAAAGAGGACAACTGAGCAAGAGAACAAGTACATTAGTGTCTAGTTTGAGAAACAGATGCCTTACAAGTCCTCAACTGGCAGCTTCATTAAATAAACTCAGCAAAGAAATAAATGTCCTCTCACTGTCAACTGCGTTTGTTTTCAACAAACTTAACATGCGTAAATATTTGTATGAACATAACAAGATTCAACAACTGAGACATGAACTGAACACGTTCCAGACATGTGACTAACAGAAATGGAATAATGTGTCCCTATATGTGTCCCTAAATAAGTCGGTATCTGGTGTGGCCACCAGCTACATTAAGTACTGCAGTGCATCTCCTCCTCATGGACTGCAGCAGATTTGCCAGTACTTGCTGTGAGATGTTACCCCACTCTCCCACCAAGGCACCTGTAAGTTCCCAGACATTTCTAGGTGGAATGGCCCTAGCCCTCACCCTCTGATCCAACAGGTCCCAGACGTGCTGAATGGGATTTGAGATCCGGGCTCTTCGCTGGCCATAGCAGAACACTGACATTTCTGTGTTGCAGGAAATCACGCACAGAAAAAGAAGTATGGCTGGTGGCATTGTCATGCTGGAGGGTTGTCAGGATGAGCCTGCAGGATAAGTACCACATGAGGGAGGAGGATGTCTTCCCTGTAACGCACAGCGTTGATTGCCTGCATGCAATGACAACAAGCTCAGTCCGATGATGCTGTGACACACCGCCCCAGACCATGACGGACCCTCCACCTCCAAATCGATCCCGCTCCAGAGTACAGGCCTCGGTGTAATACTCATTCCTTCGACGATAAACGCGAATCCGACCATCACCCCTGGTGAGACAAAACCGCGACTCATCAGTGAAGAGCACTTTTTGCCAGTCCTGTCTGGTCCAGCGACGGTGGGTTTGTGCCCATAGGCGACGTTGTTGCCGGTGATGTCTGTTGAGGACCTGCCTTACAACAGGCCTACAAGCCCTCAGTCCAGCCTCTCTCAGCCTATTGCGGACAGTCTGAGCACTGATGGAGGGATTGTGCGTTCCTGATGTAACTCGGGCAGTTGTTGTTGCCATCCTGTACCTGTTCCGCAGGTGTGTATCGATCCTGAGCAGGTGTTGTTACACGTGGTCTGCCACTGCGAAGACGATCAGCTGTCCGTCCTGTCTCCCTGTAGCGCTGTCTTAGGCGTCTCACAGTACGGACATTGCTATTTATTGCCCTGGCCACATCTGCAGTTCTCATGCCTCCTTGTAGCATGCCTAAGGCACGTTCATTCGGATGAGCAGGGACCCTGGGCATCTTTCTTTTGGTGTTTTTCAGAGTCAGTACAAAGGCCTCTTTAGTGTCCTAAGTTTTCATAACTGTGACTTAATTGCCTACCATCTGTAAGCTGTTAATGTCTTAACAACCGTTGCACAGGTGTCAGTTCATTAATTGTTTATTGAATAAGCACGGGAAACAGTGTTTATACCCTTTACAATGAAGATCTGAAGTTATTTGGATTTTTTTATTTTTGAAAGACAAGGTCCTGAAAAAGGGACGTTTCTTTTTTTGCTGAGTGTAGTACCCGTGAAACACCAGTCTCAAAGTCAACAGTGAAGAGGCGACTCCGGGATGCTGGCCTTCTAGGCAGAGTTCCTCTGTCCAGTGTCTGTGTTATTTTGCCCATCTTATTTATTTTTTTATTTTTTGCCAGTCTGAGATATGGCTTTTTCTTTGCTACTCTGCCTAGAAGGCCAGCATACCGGAGTCGCCTCTTTACTGTTGACGTTGAGACTGGTGTTTTGCGGGTACTATTTAATGAAGCTGCCAGTTGAGGACTTGTGAGGCGTCTGTGTCTCAAACTAGACACTAATGTACTTGTCCTCTTGCTCAGTTGTGCACCAGGGCCTCCCACACCACTTTCTTTTCTGGTTAGAGCCAGTTTGCACTGTTCTGTGAAGGAAGTAGTTCACAGCGTTGTACAAGATCTTCAGTTTCTTGGCAATTTCTCGCATGGAATAGCCTTCATTTCTCAGAACAAGAATGGACTGACGAGTTTCAGAAGAAAGTTCTTTGTTTCTGGCCATTTTGAGCCTGTAATCGAACCCACAAATGCTGATGCTCCAGATACTCAACTAGTCTAAAGAAGGCCAGTTTTATTGCTTCTTTAAAATCAGCACAACAGTTTTCAGTTGTGCTAACATAATTGCAAAAGGGTTTTCTAATGATCAATTAGCCTTTTAAAATTATGAACTTGGATTAGCTAACACAACATGCCATAGGATCACAGGAGTGGTGGTTGCTGATAATGGGTGTACAGAGGCCCATGTAGATATTCCATTTTTATTTTTTTAATCTACTGTTTCCAGCTACAATAGTCATTTACAACTTTAACAATGTCTATACTGTACTTCTGATCAAATTGGTGCTATTTTAATGGACAAAAAATGTATTTTTCTTTCAAAAAGAAGGACATTTCTAAGTGACCCAAACTTTTGAACGGTTATGTGTGTACTTAATAGGTATTAACACCAGTAACCTGGATCCCATAACCACTCTTCACATTTCCTGAATTATTTTTATTTTTTTATGACAAGATCTGGGAAATTACCACATTTCCCCCCAATGTGGCACTAACGTAATTCCACAAAATATACAACATGCACCGCAGCAGTTTGGCAAAAAATGTAATGGCACATTATCTAAACAGGTTGTCACATGGAAGCCTTTAGCCTAGCGGATTTACTTCACACAAAGTCGCCAAAAATTCAAAGCACATGCATAATTGAAACTGTCGGACTGCACACAAGACCCAAATGCAGTTTAAAGTTCTAATTAGAACTGAAAATGCTATTCTGATCCAAGCCCGGTGAGCAGAAGCCCGAGCCCAGGCCTGTTCCGCCATCACAGAAATGAAATGAAATTCAAATTGTTGCTTATACTGCAACTCCTAAAGTTGTATCCAACTGTTATACTAATTGTGTGTAACAAATCTGTTAGATTTTTCACTGAATCTCTGTATGGATATTTGGTAACAATTAGGCTGGGGAAATATTAGCTAAGTACTAATGATCATATTTTATTCTAGTTTGCTCATACATTGGCAAGAAAAAGTATGTGAACCCTTTGGAAATACCTGGATTTCTGCATAAATTGGTCATGAAATGTTATCTGATCTTCATCTAGGTCACAATAATAGACAAACGGTCTGCTTAAACTAATAACGCGAACAATTATATGTTTTGTCTTTATTGAAAACACTGTGTAAACATTCACAGTGCAGGGTGGATGAGGTATGTGAACCCTTGGATTTGATAACTGGTTGACCCTCCTTTGGCAATAACCTCAACCAAACGTTTTCTGTAGTTGCGGATCAGACCTGCACAACGGTCAGGAGGAATTTTGTATCATTCCTCTTTGCAAAACTGTTTCAGTTTCAGCAATTTTCTTGGGATGTCTGGTGTGAACTGCTCTCTTGAGGTCATGCCACAGCATCTCAATCGGGTTGAGGTCAGGGTTGGGTCACTCCAGAAGGCGTATTTTCTTCTGTTGAAGCCATTCTGTTGTTGATTTTACTTCTGTGTTTTGGGTCGTTGTCCTGTTGCGTCACCCAACTTCTGTTGAGCTTCAATTGGCAGACAGCCTAATATTCTCCTGCAAAATGTCTTGATAAACTTGAATTCATTTTTCCGTTGACAATAGCAAGCTGTCCAGGCCCTGAGGCAGCAAAGCAGCTCCAAACAACCTTTACAGTTGGGATGAGGTTTTGATGTTGGTGTGCTGGGCCTTTTCTTTTTTTTCACACAGTCGTGTGTGTGTGTTCCATCCGAACAACTCAACTGTAGTTTCATCTGTCCACAGAATATTTTGACAGTAGCGCTTGGGAACATCCAGTTGCACTTTTGCAAACTTCAGCCGTGCAGCAATGTTTTTTTTAGACAGAAGTGGCTTCTTCCGTGTTGTCCTCCCATGAACATCATTCTTGTTTAGTGTTTTACGTATCGTAGACTCGTCAACAGAGATGTTAGCATGTTCCAGAGATGTCTGTAAGTCTTTAACTGACACTCTAGGATTCTTCTTAACCTCATTGAGCATTCTGCGCTGTGCTCTTGCAGTCATCTTTGCAGGACGGCCACTCCTAGGGAGAATAGCAACAGTGCTGAACTTTATCAATTTCTAGACATTTTGTGGAATGATGAACATCAAGGCTTTTAGAGATACTTTTGTAATCCTTTCCAGCTTTATGCAAGTCAACAATTCTTAGGTCTTCTGAGATCTCTTTTGTTCGACGCATGGTTCACATCAGGCAATGCTTCTTGTGAATAGCAAACTCAAATTTTGTTTTAATTTGTATTTTTTATATTTTTCATAGGGCAAGGCAGCTCTAACCAACATATCTCATCTCATTGATTGGACTCTAGGTTAGCTGACTCCTGACTCCAATTAGCTTTTTGAGAAGTCATTAGCCTAGGGGTTCACATACTTTTACAACCTACACTGAATTTTTATATGATATAATCAATATAGACAATAAGAAATTCAATAATTTTTGTGTTATTAGTTTATGCCCACTATGTTTGTCTATTGTTGTGACTTAGATAAAGATCAGATCAAATTTGATGACCAATTTAGGCAGAAATCCAGGTAATTCCAAAGGGTTTTCTTGCCACTGTATATTAGCTGATAACATTTTGAACAAGTCTGCTTGCTCTTCACTCATGTAGTAGCCTGTCCTACTCCCAACCAAAAGCCTGTGACTTGTCTGATAATCAATCAATGTGATTTTGTGTCACTGAATCTCTATTTATTTGGTCTCTGGCAGGACATGTGGTAGATGAGCAAAAAAATTAATTAACTATCACTGATCAGAAACATTCAGTGTGCTATAATGTAGCCTAAATCCAGTGTATATTTATATGTTGACTCACGTTGTCGTCTTTTTTTTTTTATATAGAGCCTAGGCTATTTTCCTATTGTGCCAATCCCAAAATCCTGACTCCTGTCTCGCATTAAATACCTAACTTTATTCTGTAATCCATAGGTTGCATTATCAAAGCACGTCTCGCCTATGCATGTCAAAATACCGCTATAACATTTATCCTGCTTCTCTGCACTCTCTCTCTTATTGCTGCCCATATGAGCGCCTAGGTCAATTTTAGTTTTTTTTAAAAGCAGAGTTGGTCCCTGTTAAAATACCTTGATATTTAAACAATTACCTCCAGTCGTCTCCGTTATTCGTGAGTTGATTTGTATTATAATAATAATATCGATTTTGCCAAATAGGAGATATTCTCTCACCTTTGATCATTTTGACTTTTGTTTGACCGCCGTTACAAAGTTTGTATGATTCGACAACGCTATAGCCTATTCGGGGTGCGCCCTATGCCTGAATGAATGAATAATGCTCAGAATTTATGAACGCCATCTTTCGCAATTCACAACAATGTCACTGGCAATCAAAGTTACTGTATCATTACTAAATATCAGTTTCACTTCCGGTGAAGTCTTTATATATTTTGGGAGAACCCTGGCATAGTAACCATATTTTTGTGGTATTTCCCGGGACTCTCTGTCACGTATACTCCCTCTCCGGCCTCTAGGTCATCAGGCTGCTGATTATCCCACACACCTGTCACCATCGTCTCGCGCACCTGCGCCTCATGACACTCACCTGGACTCCATCACCTCCTTGATTATCTTCCCTATATCTGTCACTCCCCTCGGTTCTTTCCTCAGGCGTTATTGACTCTGTTTTCATGTCGGTGTGTTTGTTTCGTGTTCATTGTTTCTTTTATTTATAAAAACACTCACTCCCTGAACTTGCTTCCCGACTCTCAGGGCACACTCGTTACACTCGGTATAAATATGAATTATTCTTGGTATTGAAATGTGGTAGATTTTTGGGAAAATATTCATCCATAGTTCTTAATTGTTAACGAGAAATGAATTGATATTGAGAAACACGGCTGCATTGGCCTTTTTTTAAGTCTTGGACTAAAGCAATCTCAATGGAGGTTCTCCTTGTAGTCCTAATCTGTGTCTGGATAATCATCCCTATATGACAGTTCGTGGTTACAATATCCTCACCGAGCAACATCCACCACTACAGCTGCTGTACTCCACCTGCTTTGCCAAGTTTATTGCCTTTAATGATGCAAGTTATTTTATTGTTTTTATGGATTTACCTGTATATATGATGATAACCCTCGCCAGTTTGCCACCATATAGCCCTCAGAGATGCTTGGATATGTGTGTGTCCGTGCCTGCTCGAAATCACCTCATACTTCTGTTATAGCTAGCCATTTTTTTTTTTATTCCAGACTGTAAATGTACTGCCACTCCTGGCTGGGTACACCTGACTTTACAGAAACCCATGCCTCTGTTGCTCATTCACAGCTTTTATTGACTCAATAATGGACTGAGGTACTGCGGAGCTTATCTTTCTGAGGGATACAGATGTGCTTTATGTAAGGGCTTGCCCTGTTCAGGAGGGTGCTGCTTCCTTACTGGCCTGCGACACCGGACACGTAACTTTTACAAACCTTGAGAAACCCCTATTAAATTCAATGAAAACCTGGCCGTGAGCACGCCGACTCCGCAGGAGGCATGCGCCGTTCAGCGTAAAATTGCGCACCGGTTCTAATTTCAAGATTTGCTACACGCAGCTCCCACCCGAGAACAACGTGATAGAGCGGCCCACACTGCTCATGCCGGGAAAAAGTTACACCTCCAGTGTAGCGGGGGGGGGGGGGAAGTACTGTTGTCCCAATGCCCCAGTGTAAGAATTTTCAGATCGAAATGTAATGAACGGCGCTTATACGATTCCCTATTCTAAGCGACAGGCAATCTCATATTTGTTCTACACAATGCATTTCTATCGACCACGTTCTTAGCATTTCACTTTACTGATCTCATACCATGCATTTGACTGTGTTCTGTGTCTCTCCCCAGGGTATTCATGGCCCCTATCCGTTTGGGCAGAGTTAGAAAGATGGGAGATCCAGGCGGTGCTGAACTGACCTGGGAATGTTGAGGCAGGGGCACCGGAGAGGGGAGTGACATATTTCATACAGACTCCAGACAACCCTCTTCCTTGCCCCAATCCACTAAAACACAAGCTACAGAGAGAACAAGGATGCACCTACCCCAGCGAATAACCCCCTACCAACATCATCAGCACCCTCCTGAGATCTGCATGTGTAAATGCTACATAATGAGTGCTATAAATCCTAAAAAAAAGAAATCATACTACTACACAGCTGTTTTTAGTTTTCTTTCAACACACCTCAGTGAGTAAGGACTGCTGGATGAGTTAAGCAAATGGATGGATGTGTGTGTGCTTGAGCAAATGACATGTGTGAGTGAAAAAAGCCATCTAAAACTATTTTGCCTTGGTGAGCAATTGTACAGTTGAAGTCGGAAGTTTACATGCACTTAGGTTGGAGTCATTAAAACTCGTTTTTCAACCACTCCACAAATTTCTTGTTAACTAACTATAATTTTGGCAAGTCAGTTAGGACATCTACTTTGCAGGACAAGTTATTTTTCCAAAAATTCAATTCACTGTATCACAATTCCAGTGGGTCAGAAGTTTACATACACAAAGTTGACTGTGTGTTTAAACAGCATGGAAAATCCCACAAAATGATGTCTAGGCTTTAGAAGTTTCTGATTGCTAATTGACATCATTTGAGTCAATTGGAGGTGTACCTGTGGATGTATTTCAAGGCCTACCTTCAAACTTAGTGCCTCTTTGCTTGACATCATGGGAAAATCAAAAGAAATCAGCTAAGACCTCCAGAAAAAAAGTTGTAGACCTCCATAGGTCTGGTTAATCCTTGGGAGCAATTTCCAAACGCCGGAAGGTACCATGTTCATCTATACAAACAATAGTACGCAAGTATAAACACCATGGGACCACGCAGCTGTCATACCGCTCAGGAAGGAGACGCGTTCTGTCTCCTAGAGATGAACGTACTTTGGTGCAAAAAGTGCAAATCAATCCCAGAACAACAGCAAAGAACCTTGTGAAGATGCTGGAGGAAACAGGTACAAAAGTATCTATATCCACAGTAAAATGAGTCCTATATCGACATAACCTGAAAGGACGCTCAGCAAGGAAGAAACCACTGCTCCAAAACCGCCATTAAAAAAAGCCAGACTACGGTTTGCAAATGCACATGGGGACAAAGATCGTACTTTTTGGAGAAATGTCCTCTGGTCTGATGAGACAAAAATAGAACTGTTTGGCCATAATGACCATCGTTATGTTTGGAGGAAAAGGGGGACGCTTGCAAGCCGAAGAACACCATCCCAACCGTGAAGCCTGGCGGTGGCAGCATCATGTTGTGGGGTTTGCTGCGGGAGGGACTGGTGCACTTCACAAAATAGATGGCATCATGAGGTAGGAAAATTATGTGGATATATTGAAGCAACATCTCAAGACATCAGTCAGGAAGTTAAAGCTTGGTCGCAAATTGGTCTTCCAAATGGACATTGACCCCAAGCATACTTCCAAAGTTGTGGCAAAATGGCTTAAGGACAACAAAGTCAAGGTATTTGAGTGGCCATCATCACAAAGCCCTGACCTCAATCCTGTAGAACATTTGTGGGCAGAACTGAAAAAGAGTGTGTGAGCAAGGAATGGCAGGAGGAATAGGCCAAAATTCACCCAGCTTATTGTGGGAAGCTTGTGGAAGGCTACCTGAAACGTTTGACCCAAGTTAAACAATTTCAAGGCAATGCTACCAAATACTAATTGAGTGTATGTTAACTTCTGACCCACTGGGAATGTGATGAAAGAAATAAAAGCTGAAATAAATCATTCTCTCTACTATTATTCTGACATTTCACATTCTTAAAATTAAAGTGGTGATCCTAACTGACCTAAGACAGAGAATTTTTACTAGGATTAAAAGTCAGGAATTGTGAAAAATTTAGTTTATATGCATTTGGCTAAGGTGTATGTAGACTTCCAACGGTAGGTTTTTAATCAATGTCTGCATATGTACAGTACCAGTCAAAAGTTCTAATGTTTTTCTTTATTTTTCATATTTTCTACATTGTGGAATAATAGTGAAGACATCAACTATGAAATAACACATGGAAGGAATCATGTTGTAACCAAAAACGTGTTAAACAAATCAAAATATATTTGAGATTCTTCAATGTAGCCACCCTTTGCCTTGACAACAGCTTTGCACACACTTGGCATTCTCAACCAGCTTAATGAGGTAGTCACCTGGAATACATTTCAATTAACAGGTGTGCCTTGTTAATTTGTGGAATTTCTGTCCTCAATGCGTATGAGCCAATCAGTTGTGTTGACATGGTAGGGTTGGTATACAGAAGATATGATCTATTTGATAAAATCCCAAGTCCATATTATGGCAAGAACAGCTCAAATACGAAAAGCGAAACGTCAGTCCATCATTACTCTTAGACAATCCGGAAAAGGTAAAGAACTTTGAAAGTTTATTCAAGTGCAGTCACAAAAACCAAGCGCTATGATGAAATTGGCTCTCATGAGGACCGCCACAGGAAAGGATGACCCAGAGTTACCTCTGCTGTTCATTAGGGTTACCAGCCTCAGAAATTGCAGCCCAAATAAATAATTCAGAATTCAAGTAACAGACACATCTCAACATAAACTTTTCAGAGGATACTGTGAATCAGACCTTCGTGGTCGAATTGCTCCAAAGAAACCACTACTAAAGGACACCAATATGAAGAGACTTGCTTGGGCCAAGAAACACGAGCAATGGACATTAGACCGGTGGTAATCTGTCCTTTGGTCTGATGAGTCCAAATTTGAGATTTTTGGTTCTTTTGTCAGACGCAGAGTAGGTGCACGGATGATCTCCGCATGTGTGGTTCCCACCGTGAAGCATGGAGGTGTGATGGTGTGGGGGTGCTTTGCTGGTGACCTTGTCTGTGATTTATTTTGAATTCAAGGCACACTTAACCTGCTTGGGTTCCACAGTATTCTGCAGCGATACGCCATCCCATCTGGTTTGCACTTAGTCCCACTGTCATTTGTTTTTCAACAGGACAATGACCCAAAACACACCTCCAGGCTGTGTAAGGGCTATTTGACCAAGAAGGAGATTTATGGAGTACTGCATCAGATGACCTGGCCGCCACAATCACCCGACCTCATCCCAATTGAGATGAGTTGGTCCGCGGAGTGAAGGAGGAGCAGCCAACGAGCTCAGCATTTCAAATTGTATTTGTCACATGCGCCGAATACAACAGGTAGACCTTACCGTGAAATGCTTACTTACAAGCCCTTAACCAACAATGCAGTTCAAGAAATAGTGTTAATGAAATATTTACAAAATAAACTCAAGTAACAAAATCGAATCAATCAAAATAACACAATAACGAGGCTATTTGTAGGGGGTACCAGCACCGAGTCAATGTGTGGGGGTACAGGTTAATCGAGGTAATTTGTAAAGTGACTGCATAGATAATAAACAGCGAGTAGCAGCAGTGTAAAGACAGGGAGTGGGAGGTGGACCCATGTCAAGTCTTTTCAGTCTCCTGCGGGGGAAAAGGTGTTGCTGTGCCCTCTTCACAACTGCCTTGGTGTGTTTGAACCATGATAGTTTGGTGATGTTGACACCAAGGAACTTAACTCTCGACCCGCTCCACTTCAGTCCCGTCGATGTTAATGGGAGCCTTTTCGGCCTTCCTATAGTCCACGATCAGCTCCTTTGTCTTGCTCACATTGAAAGGTTGTCCTGGCACCAAACTGCCAGGTCTCTGACCACCTCCCTATAGGCTGTCTCATCGTTGTTGGTGATCAGGCCTACCACTGTTGTCATCAGAAAACTTAATGGTGGTTTTGGAGTCGTGCTGGCCACGCAGTCGTGGGTGAACAGGGAGTACAAGAGGGGACTAAGCACGCACCCTTGAGGGGCCCCAGTGTTGAGGATCAGCGTGGCAGATGTGTTGTTGCCTACCCTTACCACCTGGGGGGGGGCCTACCCTTACAACATGTGGGAAGTCCTTCAAGACTGTTCGAGAAGCATCCTACGCAAAGATTGTTGAGAGAATGCCAAGAGTGTGCGAAAATGTCATCAAAACAAAGGTTGGCTACTTTGAAGATTCTCAAATATAAAATATATTTTGATTTGTTTAACACTTTTTCTTGGTTGCTACATGATTCCATATGTGTTATTTTGATTTCTTCACTATTATTCTACACTTGTAGTAAATAGTACAAATAAAGAGAGAACCTTGAATGAGTAGGTGTGTCCAAACGTTGGACTGTTACTATATGTGAATGGTTTCCTTTTGGATTTTACTAAACATGAAATGGTGGTTACTACTTCGGTAAGGAAGTGGTGACCTATGTACACATAAATATAATACTCCTTCTAAAACAATTCCTCCACTGATGTTTCAGAATTTAGGATACAGGCCTGTGAATGAGTAGCCCAGTAAATAAGGCTTTGCTGTACTGTTCTAACACAGAGATGCATAGTTCAGTCGTAAAGCTTGTTCTTTAGAGCAAGCAGATGGTGCTAATAATTAAACTACCAAACCAAATTGGCTCTGACACGTCACAACAGACAACATCATAGAAAATAGACTTCTGGGTTTGTGACTTCTCAAGCCAGCAGCAATATCAACACCATTGTTTTATTTCTGCAGTTGTTTCTGCAGTTTGCACGATGCCACTTCAGATGTTTGCAAGTGGTGATTTGATTTACTGTCTGGATCTAGAGTGTATTTTGTGTTTATATATATACTCCTTGTTTTATATCTTTCTTCCAAACTTGTACACAACATTGAGTCCCGTTTTGATTGTCAAATGAAGTAAATTTGGTACTACTTATATTGAAAAGAACACAGGTTCAACCCTGGAATTCATTGTACTCCGCATGAAGTGCTGTATGAGGTTTAGTTATGTTAATCATTGTTTACAAATATCAACCAAGCTAAGTTAACATCGTGTTCTGAAATCTGTTTACCATTTGGGAATGTTGTCATTTTTAACTCTTTCTTCAAGCAATCCTGATTTGTCTGCTTCCCGTGTTCCACCAGGTTGAGTAAAAAAAAAAAAAAGGAAATGAGTGACAATTGTTATTCATCGACTAAAGCTGTTGTAGATGCCCGTACAATAGTCTTTTATGGTTTATTCTGAAGGACGGTATCTGTTTTCTTGTGGGCATGGTGTTTTCACACAAGCCTTTCATATTTCTGTATTTCTCAAGGTCATACTGTTAATCCTCCCAAACTTTTTTTTTTTTTTTAATCATCGGAGTCCCTTTGTCTGCTTTGCTTGTGTTTGTGTGTTCGATGGGGAGAGTTTTTAATTATTTGCTTCTTTTTTTTTTTTCAAGCAGTGTGGCGTGGTGAGTGGATGAGTGGAGAGTTTGCATATTCTTATGATAGAACATTTATGAGAAGAGAAAATGGCAAATTCAAGCATTTTTCCTGTATGTATAAATTAAGATTTGTATGATTAAATTAACACTGACACAAATAATGTGGCAACATGTTTGTTAGTTTTTTTCGTTGATTGACTCACTGACTCATGTAATACACTGTGTTGGCAGGGAGAGACCACAGCACAGTTTTATGTCATATTTTGCCAGGATGAGGCTGTGGTCCCCAAATGACAAAAATAGGCATTGAGTCCCAAGAGAAACTGCAAGTCTATTTGTGAGAGGTAAGTGGTACTTGAGACAGAGGTGCTGCTTCCCACATTAATGGTGTGGCCGTTGGTTTATGGTACAAGCTGTAAGGTATGATGTTTCCTCACAGTGGGCTCTTCAGTCCAGGGTTAACGGTTCTGTTATAGGCAATCTCACCATCTTACTGTACACTGACTTACTGTAAGTGGTGTCATCATGATTAAAGTTCAGACATGCTGAAAAGCAATTGAAAAGGCAAAAGTATAATCCCACAGCACGTTTTACAGTAGGAAAATGGTTGTAAATGTTTCATTCTCATTAAACAACCCATCTCTTGTTGCAGACTGACAATATAATGTACATTTCATCAGGAGCATTATTCATAATTCAAGATGTAGTGCCTCAAAAGGAAACACTACTTATTTATTCTTAATTAATCCTAATTCATGTTGGAGATAATAGAGTATGGATGATGAAAAAAAAACTAAAGATTATTCTAAAAAGACCATACCTGAGTGTGTAGGAAAGGGGTGAACTCTGTCCTCATTGACACCTGGATAGGTGGTGCCTTTGAGCGTATGGATCCAGTAGCATAGCAGTGTTTTCTAGAAAGATTATCTATTATATTGACAAAATAGCCGAGTGACCACTCTAACAATGTAAATACATGTCCTCAAAGATTAAAGACAGATGAGATCAGGTGGGGCCTTTCTAGCCAATGAGAGGGCATATGTGTGTGAACAACAGGCACAACCAAGTCGTTTTTCTCAATATTGCCAGAATGATACGTGCATTCACACACACTACCGTTCAAAAGTTTCGGGTCACTTAGAAATGTCCTTGTTTTTGAAAGAAAAGCATTTTTTTGTCCATTAAAATAACATCAAATTGATCAGAAATACAGTGTAGACATTGTTCATGTAAATTACTATTGTAGCTGGAAATGGCTAATTTTCAATGGAATATCTACATAGGTGTACAGAGGCCCATTATCAGCAAACGTCACTCCTGTGTTCCAATGGCATGTTGTGTTAGCTAATCCAAGTTTATCATTTTAAAAGGCTAATTGATCATTTGGAAACCCTTTTGCAATTATGTTAGCACAGCTGAAAACTGTTGTCCTGATTTAAAGAAGCAATAAAACTTGCCTTCTTTAGACTAGTTGAGTATCTGGAGCATCAGCATTTGTGGGTTCAAGTACAGGCTCAGAATGGCCAAAATAACTTTCTTCTGAAACTCATCAGTCTATTCTTGTTCTGAGAAATGAAGGCTATTCCATGCAAGAAATTGCCAAGAAACTGAAGATCTCGTACAATGCTGTGTACTACTTCCTTCACAGAACAGTGCAAACTGGCTCTAACCAGAATAGAAAGAGGTGTGGGAGGCCCTGGTGCACAACTGAGCAAGAGGACAAGTACATTAGGGTGTCTAGTTTGAGAAACCGACGCCTCACAACTCCTCAACTGGCAGCTTCATTAAATAGTACCCGCAAAACACCAGTCTCAATGTCAACAGTAAAGAGGTGACTCCAGGATGCTGGCCTTCTAGGCAAAGTTGCAAAGAAAAAGCCATATCTCAGACTGCCCAATAAAAAAAAGATTAAGATGGGCAAAAGAACACACACTGGACAGAGGAACTCTGCCTAGAAGGCCAGCATCCCGGAGTCGCCTCTTCACTGTTGACGTTGATACTTAACTAGTCTAAAGAAGGCCAGTTTTATTGCTTTAATCATAAAAACAGTTTTCCGCTGTGCTAACATAATTGCAAAAGGGTTTTCTAATAATCAATTAGCCTTTAAAATGATAAACTTTGATTAGCTAACACATTAACAACATTAACAATGTCTATACTGTATTTCTGATCAATTTTAATGGACAAAAAAAAAAGTGCTTTTCTTTCAAAAACACTTTTGAACGGTAGTGTCTATCAGTACATTTGTAACAGCCAAAACAATACCAAACTATTTCATCAAATAAGCCACCTGTAATTCGACACTCTCTCATTAACCTCCATACAAAAAAAGGACGTATCTCACGTGGACAGATTTTGGGTGGAGTAAATCCTCTCGCTTCACATCTTCCTCTCCGATAACTTCTTCTGTGTGACATTTTGACATTTTACTCATTTAGCAGACACTCTTATCCAGTGCGACGTACAGTTAGTGCATTTATCTTAAGATAGCTAGGTGGGAGAACCACATATCACAGGCATAGTAAGTACACTTTTCCTCTATAAAGTAGCTATCAGCAAAGTCAGAGCTAGAGGGGGGGGGGGGTCAAGTGCCTGTGTTGGTTTAGGATGTGTGGGGGGTCTAGGTGAGGAGGGGGATTATTTCAGATGCTCTTTTAAGAGGTAGGGTTTCTGGCCCTTCGGAAGATGGGCAGGGACTCTGCTGTCCTAGCTTCAGGGGAAAGCTGGTTCCACCATTGGGGTGCCAGGACAGAGAAAAGCTTGGACAGGGCTAAGCGGGAGCTGCCCTCCCGTAGGGGTGGGAGGGCCAAGAGATGAGAGGTGGCAGAACGGAGTACTCGGGTTGGGGTGTAGGGTTTGAGCATAGCCTGAAGGTAGTAAAAGGTAGTCCTCTTGCTGCTCCGTAGGCAAGTACCATGGTCTTGTAGTGGATGCGAGCTTCAACTGGAAGCCATTGGAGTGTGTGGAGGAGCGGGGTGGCATGGGAGAACTTGGAACTCGACAACTAGGCAAGCTGCAGCGTTCTGGATAAGTTGCAGGTGTTTGATGGCACAACCGGGAAGCCGAGCCAAGAGCAAGTTTCAGTAGTCCAGACAGGAGATGACAAGTGCCTGGATTAGGACCTGCGCCACTTCCTGTATGACGTAGGGCCATACTCTACGGATGTGGTAGAGTCACTGCTTTGATGTTTGCAGAGAACGACAGGGTGTTGTCCAGGGTCACACCATGGTTCTTTACACTCTGGTAGGGTGGCACTGTGGAGTTGTCAACCGTAATGGAGCGGGCAGGCTTTCACCAGGAGGAAGAGCAGCTCCATCTTGTCGAGGTTGAGCTTGAGGTGGTGGGCCGACATACAAGCTGAGATATTTGCCAGGCACGCAGAGAAGCGTGTTGCCACTTGGGTGTTAAAAGGCGGGAAGGAGAAAAGTATTTGAGTGTAATCCACATAGCAATGATAGGAGAGACCATGTGAGGATATGACGGAGCCGAGTGACTTGGTGTATATAGAGAAGAGGGCCTATAACCGAGCCGTGGGGGACACCAGTAGTGAGAGTATGTGGTGCAGACACAGATCCTCTCCGCACCACCTGATAGGAGTGGGTTGCCAGGTAGGATGCAATCCAAGAGTGTGCAGAGCCTGAGACTCCAAGCCCTGAGAGGGAGGAGAGGAGTATCTGATGGTTCACGGCGTCGAAGGCAGTTGAAAGATCTAGGAGGATGAGAACAGAGGAGAGAGACAGTCATCTTTGGCAGTGTGGAGAGCCTCTGTGACACGGGGAAAAGCAGTCTTGGTTGAGTGACACGTATTGAAGCCAGACTGGTTAGGGCCAAGAAGGTTGTTCTGAGAGAGAGAACGAGAAAGTGGATCAGAGACCTGTATCCCTTTTTTATTTTCTTTCCAAAACATGTTGATATTAAAATATATATGAAAAAAAAAAAAAAAAAAAAACTATGTTTTTAAGGGACAGGAAGGGACAAGACAAAAACACATCCGACTGCTACGCCATCTTGGAACACTGATAAGTGTACCAAGTTTCATGCTTTTATGAAAACGTGAACACTTTCTCGTTATTTTTCTGATCCACTTTCTCGTTATCTCTCAGAACAATCTTCTGGACCCTAACCAGCCTGGCTTCAATACTAGTAGATCCTCTGGATTGACTTACCTTCATGTCTAACAGTAAGAATGGACTGTCGTTTCTCTTTGCTTATTTGGTTACTACATGATTCCATATGTGCTATTTATAGTTTTTAGTTTTGATGTCTTCACTATTATTCTACAATATAGAAATTAATCAAAATAAAGAAAAACCCTTGAATGAGTAGGTGTGTCCAAACTTTTCACTGGTACTGTACATAAAACAACTTATTTTTAGATGTTTCATGTAAAAAGTTAGAGGTACAATTTATTAATAATGATATATAAAATATGATATACAATAACACAGAGCTTACTGTACAAAAAAGAGCTTACTCTGACTACACGATGGACAGGTGCCAAAATAATATGTAATAATTATTAAATAAATACTATGTGATTATTTGAGTGGGACTGTGCAGATATGGTGTAAACAGAACAAATGAGGACAAATATTGACTTTAACTCTCTGCTGTACATTGAGCAACTTGAATAAGAAAGGCACGGCAAACTGCTGCTTATCATATCTGGGATCTGCAAGTACATTTAAGTCAACAGAATGATTGATTAGATATGACGGAAAATACATTGTGTGGTTATGGCGGAATAGAAAAATGCCCACCACGGCCATCAGAGGGAGTTTTTTGAGTTGTGTTTATAGCCCCAAACTGCATTTAACATTTTTATTTTTATTTATTTTTAACCCCGTTTTTCTCCCCAATTTTGTGGTATCCAATTGTTAGTAGTTACTGTCTTGTCTCATCGCTACAACTCCCGTACGGGAGAGACGAAGGTCGAGAGCCATGCGTCCTCCGAAACACAAGCCAACCAAGCCGCACTGCTTCTTAACACAGCGCGCATCCAACCCGGAAGCCAGCCGCACCAATGTGTCGGAGGAAACACCGTACACCTAGCGACCCGGCCTGCCACAGGAGTCGCTAGTGCGCGATGAGACAAGGATATCCCTACTGGCCAAACCTTCCCTAACCCGGACGACGCTAGGCCAATTGTGCGTCGCCCCATGGACCTCCCGGTCGCGGCCGGCTGCGACAGAGCCTGGGCTCGAACCCAGAGTCTCTGGTGGCACAGCTAGCACTGCGATGCTGTGCCTTAGACCACTGTGCCACCCGGGAGGCCCAAACTGTATTTTTTATTTTTTTAAATAATTTTTATTTCATCTTTATTTAACCAGGTAGGCTAGTTGAGAACAAGTTCTCACTTGCGACCTGGCCAAGATAAAGCATAGCAGTTCGACACATACAACAACACAGAGTTACACGTGGAATTAACAAAACATACAGTCAATTATATAATAGAAAAAAAGAAAACAAAGATGGAAAGTGATATTAAAATATATATGGAAAAAAAAAAAAAAAAAAACTATGTTTTTAAGGGACAGGAAGGGACAAGACAAAAACACATCCGACTGCTACGCCATCTTGGAACACTGTTAAGTGTACCAAGTTTCATGCTTTTATGAAAACATGAACATTATTTTCACATATCTTGCTTGACTTGACTTAAGATCTTGGCTCCAATAAGGAGCACATTAATGAATGTCCTACATTTTCACATATTGCATGGACTATATTATTTTGTTTGACTTCAATATGTCCATCATTTTAATTTGATGTAAAGGTCCAGCACGAGAACATTGAATATGAACTTGATTGATCTGGAAAAAGCAACCATGTTGCCAGTCCTGGCCGTTCTGCCGCCCTCCTCCCCTGCAAAACTACAATAGTGTAGCCTACAGTGTCGGCTCGCAATTTGATAAATGTTCATCCATGTGGTAGGCCTAACGTTTGTAAAACAGCCAGTTGCATTGGCTTCAGTAGTCCTGATTCCTATGACTAATCATTTTGGATATTTAATCTCTAAATATCAGCTACCCAATTTAATCAGGAGTGATCTTGAGCCTATTTGCAATGAGAATCCATATGTGTACACAACGGGAAATGCAGAAGTATTTTCTTTTTCACTATGATGCAGCTCATCAAAAATGTACTAATACAAACTTTAAATCACTGATTATTCTGATAATTTAGCCCACAGGGTGAAACTCCCAGACAGAAGTTATAACTAGCCAGAATTACCCTTCTAGATATTGTCCATTTTACTTTAACCTGTCCAGTTTTTAGCACAGCATTGTTGAATACTCATTTCTGATTGGTTAGAAGAGCATTTTAGAATATAAATTAAAACCAGATAATGGGGCAGTTGGAAAAGATATTTGGACACCTTGCAATCATGACGCAATACAGTATGCGCCTACACATGCTGACCGAAGTTACAGAAAGCTAAACCAACAACCACACAAACCAAAATTGGATACATTGTAAATACAGGTCCAACGAGGAAAAACGTAGCTAGCTAACTATCTGATTGGCTTTTGCAGAAACATATTTTTTTGGAGCATCTGATGAACCTAATGTGGGGAGTGATGAACATGAATTTCTCTGGTCCCTATGTTGCAGTCATGATGCAGCGCTATGATGTCAAATCCTCCCACATGTTTCTACCCAGGTAGCAAAAATATGTTTTATAAACGGGTTTTTTAGGTGTTGGATTGGTTGTCTAAACATTCTGAATGCATTCAGATAAACGTTCGGTTTTGGTTAAAGTGTAGGGGACAGATTACATTTTGTAAACATTTGTCAACGTTTGGTAAACGTTGGTATTAGTGTAATTTACGTTGGCCATTAGTTCCTTTTTAAACATTAATGAACATCCAACAACGTTTAACAAATGTTGGCAAACATTGGTAATAGGTGTATTTTACAACATTGGTTTGGTTGGGTTTCAAACGTCCATCCAAGTTCGCCAATGTTTAACAAACGTTGGTTAACGTTGGTAATAGGTGTTATATGCGATGATGGCTTCAACTAATGAAGACAGGAAATTCCAACTACATATTTAGATTTTTTTTTAACCAACAAGGAAATACAAAATACAATATAAAACTGTTAATTACTAACTCTTGATTAACTATAATTGGATTAGCAACTAATTACATTACTATTTCCCTAGTATTTCCCTTTTTTTACCACTGGACATATTTAATAAAATCACTGGAGTTACAAAATGTCCTCTTTAGTCAAAAAGCATTAGGGTCGACTCTGTGCTTGTGCTCCTTCTCTCTCTTGGGCTTCTGTCTCTTGGGTTTCTGTCTCTTGGGCTCGTGCTTCCGTCGCTCTCCATTATTTCAGGTGCTGTGGTCTGAAACAAAGTAACTGAGTGTTAAAACTCATCATTGGACGAGCATTTATTTGAGGGGCACAGTCAGCTCGTGCTCTCTCACACCATTTGGGCACACAGAGCTCTTTCTGTTTATCTGCGACTCTCTTCTTCTCTGGAGACAGATGTGTCAATTTTGACAAGTAACGTTACAGAATAAGAACATTACCTAGCATTATGGGATAGTGGTGAATTAAACAAACATGGCTGTACCCATGAAGTAGACCTGTCGACAGCTTAATAGGTTGTATAGTTACTAATGTATAGTTAGGCATAACTTGCATGTGGTAATTCGTATCTACTGCTGTTACTTCGCTAATGTTTTGCTTCGTGGATTACTACAGTATTTAGCTAGACTAGGCTAAACATCCAGCTATTGTGTTAGCGAGCTACAAGGGAGTCGATCATACAACTGAATTATTCAGATAAATTACAATGAAGAACAACATTTGCATGTAAGTAAAACACTTGTGCTGCTGTTGCGTACTGTTAATGGTTAATGAACAAAAAAATATCTGATGTGGAACTCAACCTGTCCTACCTTCGATCTGTATTTGTTGCCCCCCTACTTAAATGGCGCATGCTTCAGGCATTCACCTATTTCGGTCTCACACTCAGTGATTTTGGCCTCTTTGTGGCATCTGCTGCAGGCCGCTGAATGAGATTGAAACGCATCACAATTCAGTTTAATTAGTAGTAAAGCAGCACAATATGGTATTTTATTGTAGATCTAGGACAAGGAGGCCAATGGATTCTGGGTAAATAGATGCTGGTTGTCTTCTGAGCTATAAATAATAAAGGTTCTACTAGGGTATCCGGTATAAATGTGCACCTACTTGTCATGACTCTTAAAAGAGGCAGGTCTTCGAATGCCAACTTTTTTCTCCCTTTCATACTGAACTGGGACAACAGTCTGTTGGTCCCAATGCGCCATATCATCCTCCTCACAGTCTTCCCTACGGTGTTGGACCCATACATACTGAGATAAGATGTCTAGTCGAGTAATTGAGAATTTGATTACTGGTATGTCTGACAGAAACAATGAAAAAGATGTGTTTATCTTTTTGTGTTGAAGAAGTACTTGCAGTGAGAACATACCAATTGTTTGTGAAAATTCTCCTCTGTTGAGATCCGCTTACACAGTAGCTTCAGGTCAGCCACAGAGTCTTAACAGTGATGGCAGAATGTCGAGGTCCTCAGCTGTGGTCGATGGCCTTGTAGCAATAAGGAGCCTCAGTTGCTCTTGCTGGTTCTCAATTATAATGTCTAGCTTCATCAGTACCTTTGTCTGGAAGGCTTAACAAGACAACATCATTGATTAGAATGGAGACATATAATTAAGTCCTAGACAAGCTGTTTTAGCAGAAAGGATTAAAGGGGAGTTGCTATTTTGACCAAAGCACTGTTAAATCACAGATGAACATGTACAATACTAACCAGACATCATTGCAATTATCCCCTGAGACTGCACAGCACTTGTGGATGCAGATTCCTTTTGTTGGAGACCTATGAGTCTGGATAGGAGGTTTAGCGTAAAGCAATTAATTCATTCTTATTAACAGTGCATTGTGACATTTCAGAAAAACACAACGGTTTTGATTGAGGGGGAAAATAGAGAGGGATATGTTGATGTGACAGGTTAAAGGAAATACTAATAGCCTGTTATACATTAAAAAGTATTAGTAAATTCAAAGTATGTGAGGATCTTAAAACATCTAAGGTTAAGAAGATCATGCATTCAGTATTAGTTGATAGATTGATAACATTTATATAATTGTGTTAAAATCCGTCAAGCATACAAAGGGTACGAATTGTGAGAGGAATGTGTAAACGTTATGTTGATTACTTTATGTTGTCGTGGGTAAAAGTGTTAATCTGTGATCTACTAAATGCTCTTAATCTATGAGCCTGAGATCGATTGCTCTGGTCTCCACTCAAGTTCACGGAGAATTCGCGGTCTTTTTCTCATTGCACTAAAAGTTCAATGAGTAAACATTCCGTATCACAATTGTGATTCTTTCCCCCCTTTTTCAGGGGTGTAACATTGATACTGTTGGACACTACTAAGGGAGGTTGACTATGTACTGTAACAGATATGCAAAATTCTTACTGGATGCTGCAGGTAGCGCTATTCCACCAGTTGTTGTTTTGGCTGGTAGGCCTGTAGGAAGTTCAGATTAAACTCAGGTATGGGAATTCAATATGCTATTATAGTCAACACCAAAGATAAATGGACAGTAACCCAGTTGTGGTGCATTGAACACTTTGGGTTGTCCTTTTTACGGGATATCTTTGGGTAATTACAAATCATAAGAAGCATGATTTATTTGGCATTGCATTGGGCCAAAATTCTGTTAGTTGCAAAATCATAAATCATTTCTCCATATAAGACACCTTCATTTGTGTCCTGAAAAAGGAAAAAGATGGCGCTGAAGAACATGGCTGACTTTTTACTTTCCCCCAACCAATTGTGCTATTTTGTACATTTTTGGGGCATCTTGTGTAACTTATTTTTTACTTACTGTGTACATAATGTTGCTGCTACTGTCTCTTATGACCGAAAATAACTTCTGGACATCAGAAAAGCGATTACTCACCGCGGACTGGAAGAAACTTTTTCCTTTAACGAGTCCTACGAGAAGGATATCCTGCTTTCACTGGAACAGGCCCAGATCCACGTCTTTTGTGTGAAGAAAAGACGCTGGAAAAGGGGCCGCAGATCGGGCAGCCTTCTGAGAATCCGTAGGCGAGCGAGTAAACTCCCACTGCCATCCGTTCTTCTTGCTAACGTGCAATCATTGGAAAATAAAACTGATGACCTACGATTAAGATTATCCTACCAACGGGACATTAAAGACTGTAACCTCTTATGTTTCACCGAGATGTGGCTGAATGACGATACGGACAATATAGAGCTAGCGGGATTTTCCATACACCGGCAGAACAGAGACGCTACCTCTGGTAAGACGAGGGGCGGATGTGTGCGTCTATTTGTCAATAACAGCTGGTGCACGATGTCTAATATTAAAGAAGTCTCGAGGTATTGCTCACCTGAGGTAGAGTACCTTACGATAAGCTGTAGATCACACTATCTTCCAAGAGAGTTCTCATCTATATTATTCGTAGCTGTCTATTTACCACCACAGAACGAACCTGGCACTCAACCAACTCTATAAGGCCATAAGCAAAGAAGAAAATGCTCACCCAGAAGTGGCACTCCTAGTGGCCGGGGACTTTAATGCAGGCAAACATAAATCAGTTTTACCAAATTTTTACCAGCATGTCAAATGTGCATCCACAGAAAGAAAAATCCTAGACCACCTTTACTCCACACACAGAGATGCATACAAAGCTCTCCCCCACCCTCCATTTGGCAAATCTGACCATAATTCGACCCTCCTGATTCCTGCATACAAGCGAAAACTAAAGCAGGAAGTACCAGTGACTCGCTCAATACGGAAGTGGTCAGATGATGCGGATGCTACACTACAGGACTGTTTTGCTAGCACAGACTGGAATATGTTCCGGGATTCATCCAATGGTATTGAGGAGTACACCACATCAGTCATCGGCTTCATCAATAAGTGCATCGACGACGTCGTCACCACAGTGACTGTACGTACACATCCCAACAAGAAGCCATGGATTACAGGCAACATCCACATCGAGCTAAAGGCTAGAGCCTCCGCTTTCAAGGAGTGGGACACTAATCCGGACAACTATAAGAAATCCCGCTATGCCCTCTGATGAACAATCAAACAAGCAAAGCGTCAATATAGGATTAAGATTGAATCCTACTACACCGGCTCTGACGCTCGTCATTGTGGCTGGGCTTGAAAACTATTATGGACTACAAAGGGAAACCCAGACACGAGCTGCCCAGTGACGCGAATCTACCAGACGAGCTAAATGCCTTTTATGCTCACTTCGAGGCAAGCAACACTGAAGCATGTACGAGAGCACCAGCTGTTCTGGATGACTGTGTGATAACGCTCTCGGTAGCCGATGTGAACAAAACCTTTAAGCAGGTCAACATTCACAAAGCCGCTGGGCCAGATCGATTACCAAGACGTGTACCCCCCACCCACCCTTTTGTACACTGCTGCTACTCGCTGTTTGTTATCTATGCATAGTCACTTCGACCCCACCTACATGTACAGATTACCTCAACTAGAATGTACCCCCGCACACTGACTCGGTACTGGTGCCCCCTGTATATAGCCTCGTTATTGTTATTCTTTTTGTGTTACTTTTATTATTACTTTTTATTTTAGTCTACTTGGTAAATATTTTCTTAACTCTTCTTGAACTGCACTGTTGGTTAAGGGCTTATAAGTAAGCATTTCACGGTAAAGGCTAAACTTGTTGTATTCGGCGCATGTGACAAATAAAGTTTGATTTGATTTGATATCTGGGCGGTAGAGTTAAACGTAAAGTTTTCTCTGGAAAGCAGGGTTCCATAAAAAAACGAATCTATATCAGTTGCTATATCAGTTGTCATAAGCATCGGATCTATACCCTGATGAAGACAGCTTGGCTGTCGAAACGTTGGATATACATTTTTTGCATCTGAGCTCCTAGAGTGTGCGGCTCTCCTTTATTTTAAAGTTTTCTACTTCGCTAGCCAGCACCTCACCTAAATAGGTGTGCATTTCTTTTTCTTCTAGATAAGCATCGGATCTACACATATATTAATATACTCATCTTACTACTGCTGTCATCAGAACAACCAGTCTGGTAACGAGCTGGGATGGTGTGTGGTCGTGCCTCCATTTCGCTAGTGCTTTCCACATTGAAGGTTTATTTCTGAACTTTTTTGTAAAGCGGCGTGCTTTGCAGGAGTCATTTGAGAAATTTGGACAAATAGGATTACATTTGGGAGAACAGAAACGTAACGGTGACAGAGTGACTTTTGGTTAATTAAGGACAAACTACATTGGTGGTACACTTTTACCAGTTGTTGTGTGAGGGAGGACACGGTTGCTATATTTAGGCCACCTCTCCTTGTCAGGAGTGTCTCCTCTCTTCAGCTTCTTGCCGTAGCCTGTAGATGGCCAGTAGCACAGGAATCCCTGAAAGGAAAAAGTACCTGATTGTGATCCATAGGCATTAACAGCACAGTACAGACCACGTATGAATTAGTTTCATGTTATGGTTCTATTTCACAGCTTCTAAAGAAGTTAGCACCTTCTTAGTGGTCACGATCCATGACAAACTTTTATTAATTGAGCGGTTGAGTGACACATCAGAGAACTCTGTTGATTAGGCTACTCTGAAGACATCATTATACTGTTATTTCAGTATTACACTTACAACTTGTTACATCTTGTGAAGAATTCTCAGAAATATAGCAGTCCTCACTCTCCTTGACCATTACAGCTGGTTTGTTTAGGCTTGCCAGTGGAAGGACTCTAATTGAGGTATTCCCTGTCCTACCATGGTACACTCCAATCAATCTTGTGTCACAGGGCTCAGAAAATAATGACTCAAGGTCCTGGTACACCCTGCAGAGGAACCCACCGCCCTTGTGACACTTCCTCGCACACCTCGCAGAACTTGTTCCCTGTCTGGAACACATTGTCAGGCCTCCTGCATTTCACACTTTGTTGTTCCTTGGCAAACACAGGTCTTTTAACCACAGCGACAGTCTCAGAGAGACGTTTGACAATCTGGGCCAAGAGATGGTGTCCAGAGCGAACCATCTTCTATAGATTCTGATTGTAGTTTTCAAATGGAAAGCCAGAACAGTTGTCCTGTCCACGAAATTGCATTGCATCAACTGCAATGTGGAGCATGCTATGCACATTGTAAACAGCAAACTCTGGGCCGTACAGCTCCCTGGCCTTCTTGACAAAATAGGTCAGCAGCTCTTTTGCATAGTCATAGTGCTGCTCAATGAGGTCTGGACAGACAACTATACACATAGCCACTGAGAAGCAATTTTTTTTTAGATAGGTTGTAGCAAACTTAAGTACAAGTTTGCCCGTGTACAGCATGATTTGGTGGAATTCAGTGGCTTTCCATCTTTCGATTTCATCTAGACTCCTGGCTTACGAGCAAAGATGTTGGGCACTGCTGGTTTCAGCTCCAACATGCGGGCACTGATATTTGCAATATGACTCCTAGACATTCTTGTTTCCCTCTTTCCATGCATCCAAGTCAGAATCAACTTCTTTGTGACACCCAGACAAGCCTGATGCATATAGTCTACTGGAAAGGCCTTCACCATGTCAATGTCCAACTCTAATGTCCAACTCACCTGTTGGTGATGTTCTTGTTGAGTGTGCTGTCTAAATGACTTGTCAGTGCATGCCTCTAGGTCTTCTACAGTCTGATATGTAACTCGCCCAAGCCAGACTCCCTTCTGGGTCCATCTTCAGTTAGTGCTAAATACGGCTGCTAGAATCCTGACTAGAACCCAAAAATTTGATCATATTACTCCAGTGCTAGCCTCCCAACACTGGCTTCCTGTTAAGGCAAGGGCTGATTTCAAGGTTTTACTGCTAACCTACAAAGCATTACATGAGGTTGCTCCTACCTATCTTTCCGATTTGGTCCTGCCGTACATACCTACACGTATGCTATGGTCACAAGACGCAGGCCTCCTAATTGTCCCTAGAATTTCCAAGCAAACAGCTGGAGGCAGGGCTTTCTCCTATAGAGCTCCATTTTTATGGAATGGTCTGCCTACCCATGTGAGAGACGCAGACTCGGTCTCAACTTTTAAGTCTTTACTGAAGACTCATCTCTTCAGTAGGTCATATGATTGAGTGTAGTCTGGCCCAGGAGCCCTTGCTGTCTCTGCCTGGCCGGTTTCCCTCTCTCCACTGGGATTCTCTGCCTCTAACCCTATTACAGGGGCTAAGTCACTGGCTTACTGGTGCTCTTTCATGCCGTCCCTAGGAAGGGTGCGTCACTTGAGTGGGTTGAGTCACTGACGTGATCTTCCTGTCTGGGTTGGCGCCCCCCCTTGGGTTGTGCCGTGACGGAGATCTTTGTGGGCTATACTCGGCCTTGTCTCAGGATGGTAAGTTGGTGGTTGAAGATATCCCTCTAGTGGTGTGGGGGCTGTGCTTTGGCAAAGTGGGTGGGGTTATATCCTTCCTGTTTGGCCTTGTCCGGGGGTATCATCGGATGGGGCCACAGTGTCTCCTGACCGCTCCTGTCTCAGCCTCCATTATTTATGCTGCAGTAGTTTATGTGTCGGGGGCTAGGATCAGTTTGTTATATCTGGAGTACTTCTCCTGTCTTATCCGGTGTCCTGTGTGAATTTAAGTATGCTCTCTCTAATTCTCTCTCTCTTTCTCTCTTTCTTTCTCTCTCTCGGAGGACCTGAGCCCTAGGACCATGCCTCAGGACTACCTGGCATGATAACTCCTTGCTGTCCCCAGTCCACCGGGCCGTGCTGCTGCTCCAGTTTCAACTGTTTTGCCTGCGGCTATGGAACCCTGACCTGTTCACCGGACGTGCTACCTGTCCCAGACCTGCTGTTTTCAACTCTCTAGAGACAGCAGGAACAGTAGAGATACTCTTAATGATCGGCTATGAAAAGCCAACTGACATTTACCCCTGAGGTGCTGACTTGCTGCACCCTCGACAACTACTGTGATTATAATTATTTGACCATGCTGGTCATTTATGAACATTTTAACATCTTGGCCATGTTCTGTTATAATCTCCACCCGGCACAGCCAGAAGAGGACTGGCCACCCCTCATAGCCTGGTTCCTCTAGGTTTCTTCCTAGGTTTTAGCCTTTCTAGGGAGTTTTTCCTAGCCACCGTGCTTCTACACCTGCATTGCTTGCTGTTTGGGGTTTTAGGCTGGGTGTCTGTCCAGCACTTTGAGATATCAGCTGATGTAAGAAGGGCTTTACAAATAAATTTGATTGATATGCACATCTCTCACATCCGTAGTATCCTGAGAATTGTTTGAACCCTCCTAGGATTTTTACTTGCCTGCCTCTATACACCATTCCCTCATCTTGAAGCTTCTTCATCTCTTGTATGGTATCATTAAGAAAGTTGAGGTCATTCGGTTTAGAATTTTCACATGACAGTGCAACTGGGAAAACTATCGGTGGGGTGTTGAGACCACACAACACAGACCGGGTAACGGTTTTGGAGCTTTTGAATAGGGGTAGTCCATCAACATTCAGACACATTCAAATACTCAGTCTCATCTGTGAAGCAACTGGGACACTTGTCTAGGTTCTTCTTCAGCATGTTCTCTACTCCCAAAAACACATAGTCAATGCCAGACTTCATTTTGACCTGCACATGTTTATCAGTTTTTAACAGTGTACGTGCACTACATGGCAGATCATCAACTCCATGTTTTTTCAGTATCTTGAGAAAACCATCTGCTGCGGTGTGCTTTATATTATTCACAACAAGCCAAGAGGCTAAGTCTTCTCTTAGAGTGGATTCCATCACTGTGTCATTGTCTGAGTCCCCATAAATATTCCTTTGACTGATTTCTCCATCATCATCATCGGCTCCATTAATGTCCCCTTCACTGATTTCCCCATCACCATCATTGTTGGCTCCATGATTGTCAATTTCTCTGATTTCGTTTGATGTGTCTAAGTCATAAGGACTTGATGTGCATTCCATAGCAATTTCTGACTCTGCAGGATCAATATGCCTTTCTTGGCCTGGCCTATTTAAGCTACAGTCCTTTAGTAGTTTTCTCCTTGAGTCAATCCATTTCCTGTTATAGCAGCATTCTCTCGCTCTATCCATTATATCCTGAAATTAATGTATTGATCGTGTCATTGAGATATATACACAGTGGCTAGTGGGGTGCTTAGTTGAGTAATTGGGTGGGTTAATTAATTTCAATAATTCATATAATCACCTTATGTTAGGTGGCTGGAGGAGGAGGAAGACTCTTGCAAAGAGTAAGTTACCAAGGGCTGCAGCTGGTTCGTTGACTGGCTTGTTGGCAGGCTGTAGCTGTAGCTGCAGACAGAAAACAGAGATTGCCATGTTTCAATGCAAGGTGACTTGATCTAAGTTACATTGAAACATCTGTGTCAGCGAACACACCCCGGGGCTTGGCTTGAGAAATCCAAAGCAGAAATTACTTGGCAAAAGGAGAATGACGATCCGAAGAACTCAAGGCAAGGGGGTTACGGCTGGTCAGCTGGCTGGTTAACTGGCAGAACGGTAAAGTTAGATAGTGTTAATAAGCCTAGTTTACTCTAAAGTTAGTCAACTTAGCTAATGCTAACGTTACGTTAAGTGAGTCAACTGAGTTAGGTAAGCTAACGTTAGCTAACATTACCTTGTTCTAAAACGTTAACTTATTTAACTTAATGTTAGCTTGCTAACTCCAGGCATTCAGTTGTTTAATAATCTAACATCAACACTGATTACATAATTAAAAGCTAATGTTACCACATATAAAAATTACCAAGTGACCCGACGACGTTACTGCAGTTAACGTAAACTCACCCCGTTCCGTACAAATGTGCGCAACCGCAACATTCAAACGAGGTTACAAAGAAAACTAATGGGACTGTAGCGACTGTGTTGACTTCAAAATATGGGGTGTGAACTACGTTTCTATTCAAGCGTTGATCGACATGGTAATGGCTCTATAGTATTGGAGAAAAGTTGAAAAAACTGACCCTCCGTTACATCGTGGCATGTCATGTCGTAACGTACAGCACACATAAAGCAACTATTTCTGTCTTACAATCTCTCTCCACCTGGTGTAGCACTTCTCTCATCGTTTAAAAACAAGAAATGGACAGTGACGGGGTAAGGGGGGATACCTAGTCATTTTTTGCGTCATCATTGCATGCGATCATCATTCTCAAAGCCGCTGTTTACTTCTAAGATCACTTTAGCACCGCCCTAAAAACCCGATTCATATTCGACACAAACCTTCAAATAGGTATGTAATGACACATTATATAAACTCTTTATAGTGTTTTATTTACATTTTAGAGGCGATAAGGTGATAAGTTGGACAGATCGAGTGAAAAAAAGCAAACTTCCCACACAACATTTCTCCTTCTTACTATCACGCATTAGTTTCGCTTCCCCACCCGCCATTTTTAAAAAGACCCGACGGGGCTCATTGCCTGCTTGAATTATGCAGAAACGGGCAGCGTTTAGGTCATGTAAATGATTTTGTTGGAAAGGGGAGAAATTGTGCTTTACAATGGTATTGACAGTACAGTTGATCTGGAAGTATTACGTTTTTGGGGCGCTAAAATAAGGGCAATTGTATGGACCAAGGTTTACGTTAATTCACTTAAGTGACAGTTAGAAAAGAGTGTCTTGTCTGCGACCACACTCGCATTCCGCAAACAAGTTGATGGAACTGTGCGTTTCTATGACAATGGGAGTGTAAGCAAAAGTTCATTTTGAAACCTAGTGACAACGTTTATAAACGTTGGCCAAGAGTTCCCTTTTGTACATGTCAAACAGTAACAAATCCCTACCTATTGGCTACATTGGAATAAGTTTCAAATACATTTATTTTGAAACCTACTGATAACGTTTATAAACGTTGGCCAATAGTTTATTCTCGTACGTGTCAAACAGTACCAAATCCCAACCTATTGGCTACGTTGGAATAGGTTTCGAATACATTTATTTTGAAACGTTCATTTTGAAACCTCCTGACAACGTTTAGAAACATTGGCCAAGAGTTCCCTTTCATACGCGTCAAACAGTACCACATCACAAACTATTGGCAACATTGGAATATGTTTCAAATACATTTATTTTTAAACGTTTATTCATGAATGTAGTCTCCTCGTAATTAACAGTGTTGCGTGTCCTGACGAGAAGGCAAACTTTTCTAGCTATGTCAGGCCAAATCAGGCATAATCAGCTCATTATTATGGATGTATGAAGAACGTTTCCAGCGAGTGAGCTATGGAACATATAAAACAAACAACTGGTTCGCGTCCATAAATATGGAGCACATTTTCCCACCAGCAATGTTTCCATCGAATTGATAAAAGGCTGTGCGTGATGACGTAGTACACATACAATTCCCTTTTGCGGTAATTTCAATTCTACTGATGATTTTGTCACAAAAATGTGTTATATAGTGAATGTGCCCATTCAGAATTAGCAAGTGCGCTCTAGCCAACAGCTCGCAGACACAGTGGGGCTTGCCTACATGATGAGATTATTATGGACAAAAGACAAGATCATTTTTATTTGTCAAACAGCAGCCAAGCATCAATCATCATATCACCAGAATAATATTTATAAGAAAGGAGCATCAAACTCATCACCGTGCACTTTCACCACATTGTGAAGTTCATCATAATTTATTTCATATGTAGCCTACTAAACTGCTTACTTTTCTGAGTTAGTGGGAGAACCACACAACATATCATCACGCGACTCCAAGTTTACTTCGATGTGATGGCTATTATATAAATATTTGTGCATAACAGTGTTTCCACCGCCATTTCTCACACAACTACTTTTATAGACACAAAAAGATCCCACCTTGTCTAGCATATTTTGTTTTGTCGACATTTGGAAAGTTAACCGACAAATTTTCTGTTTTACATAAGGCCTGTCACTACATCTTTATCCAACGTAATTTACTTGCATGGATGGAAATCTGGTTACTGTCATAAATTTGATCTCCAGCCAGTAGGCTACAGAAAACGACACTATTTTTACCTTAGGCTATTAGGCTACATGATTTATGTAAAAAATAAATTGACGGAACATTGGGGGAGCGCCGCTATTTTGCGCCCCTTCCTTTGCCAAAGTGGGTGCTACTTATCATGGAGCGGCATCAGTGCTCACCTAAATGTCCCATATGCCACCGAGTGAGAGAAATTGTCTTTGGGAAGAATTACGTAAGGTATATAGTGCATTCGAAACATATTCAGACACCTTTACTTTTTCCACAATTTGTTACGTTACAGCCTTATTCTAAAATTGATTAAATCGTTTCCCCCCCCCCTCATAAATCTACACACAATACCCCATCATGACAAAGCAAAAACAGGTTTTCACATTTACATAAGTATTTAGACCCTTTACTCAGTACTTTGTTGAATCACCTTTGGCAGCGATTACAGCCTTGAGTCTTCTTGGGTATGACGCTACAAGCTTGGCATACCTGTATTTGGGGACTTTTTCCAATTCCTCTGTTCAGATCCTCTCAAGCTCTGTCAGGTTGGATGGGGAGCGTCGCTGAACAACTATTTTCAGGTCTCTCCAGAGATGTTCGATCGGGTTCAAGTCCGGGCTCTGGCTGGGCCACTCAAGGACATTCAGAGACTTGTCCCGAAGCCACTCCTGCGTTGTCTTGGCTGTGTGCTTAGGGTCGTTGTCCTGGAAAATGAACCTTCACCCCAGTCTGAGGTCCTGAGCTCTCTGGAGCAGGTTTTCATCAAGGATCTCTCTGTACTTTATACCGTTTATCTTTCCCTCGATCCTGACTTGTCTCCCAGTCCCTGCCGCTGAAAAACATCCCCCCAGCATGATGCTGCCACCACCATGCTTCAACATAGGGATGGTAGCAAGTTTCCTCCAGACGTGATGCTTGGCATTCAGCTAAAGAGTTCAATCTTGGTTTCATCAGACCAGAGAATCTTGTTTCTGATCTTTTAGGTGCCTTTTGGCAGACTCCAAGCGGGCTGTAATTAGGGTTGCACATTTTGGGGAATATTCAGAGATGGAAACTTTACATTGGAATTAACGGGAATATATGGGATTTAACGAGAATATATGGGAATTAACGGAAATATATGCCAATTAATATTAATACCATTTAAATGTGGATGTTTCTTGCATTGGATATATTTACCATATCATATGGAGACAGAAACATAAACCTTTTACCTTATCATAAGTAGACATAATTGCAAATGATTAAATCCTTCCAATAGAAATAAAAAAACTATTTAGTTACGAATTTAACTTTAATTAAATGAGTTGACTCTTCACATGGGATGGTTTCACTGAACAACAAAATAAAGGGAATATTGAATGATCCCCAATGATCCATCGCATCTCCCAAAAACGTTTTCAACATTCATCTGTAAAAGGTTAGTCTTGAAACTAAAGCTTTGGTTGTCTTCCTCTCAGGCTTCCATGTCTTCTCCTTGGACCTCCTCAATGTCCACATCTTGAACATCAGACTCTGAGGCCTCATCTTCACTGTCACTTCCCAACCTTGTTGAGGATGGCTCATTGTCAGACTCAAAAAGCCTAAAATTTGCCTGGATGGCCACCAATTTTTCAACCTTTGTATTGGTCAGCCTGTTGCGTGCTTTAGTGTGTGTGTTCCCAAACAAGGACCAGTTGCGCTCTGAGGTAGCTGATGTTGGTGGGATTTGGAGGATGATGGAGGCAACAGGGGAAAGAGCCTTAGATCCACAAAGTCCCTTCCACCAGGTGGCTGATGAGATATGTTGGCACGACTGCCATATTGCATCTCCATCCCAAAGCCCTTGCTTGGAAGTGTACTTCGCCAGACTGCCAAGAACCTTGCCCTCATCCAGGCCAAGGTGGCGAGACATGGTAGTAATGACACCATAGGCCTTGTTGATCTCTGCACCAGACAGGATGCTCTTGGCATCATACTTGGGGTCCAACATGTACGCTGCGGCGTGTATGGGCTTCAGGCAGAAGTCTTCACGCTTTTTGATGTATTTCAGAACTGCAGTTTCCTCTGCTTGGAGCAACAGTGAAGTGGGCAGGGCAGTACGGATTTCTTCTCTTACATCTACAAGCAGAGTCTGAACATCAGACAGGATTGCATTGTCTCCATAAATCCGTGCAATGGCTACTGCTATAGGTTTCAGGCTGCTTACCACTCTCCCCCAAAATACATCATCCAGGAGGATCCTCTTGATGGGGCTGTCCATATCGGCAGACTGTGATATGGCCATTTCTTGGAGAGACTCCTTCCCCTCCAGGAGACTGTCAAACATGATGACAACACCACCCCAATGGGTTTTGCAAGGGAAGCTTCAATGTGGTACTCTTATTCTTCTCACTTTGCTTGGTGAGGTAGATTGCTGCTATAACTTGATGACCCTTCACATACCTAACCATTTCCTTGGCTCTCTTGTAGAGTGTATCCATTGTTTTCAGTGCCATGATATCCTTGAGGAGAAGATTCAATGCATGAGCAGCACAGCCAATGGGTGTGATGTGAGGGTAGGACTTCTCCAATTTAGACCAAGCAGCCTTCATGTTCGCAGCATTGTCTGTCACCAGTGCAAATACCTTCTGTGGTCCAAGGTCATTGATGCCTGCATTCAGCTCATCTGCAATGTAAAGACCGGTATGTCTGTTGTCCCTTTTGTCTGTGCTCTTGTAGAATACTGGTTGAGGGGTGGAGATGATGTTGTTAATTATTCCTTGCCCACGAACATTCGACCACTCATCAGAGATGATTGCAATACAGTCTGCTTTCTCTATGATTTGCTTGACCTTCACTTGAACTCTGCATCCATCAAATGAGTAGATAAAGCATGTCTAGTTGGAGGGGTCTATGCTGGGTGAAGAACATTCAGAAATCTCTTCCAATACACATTGCCTGTGAGCATCAGAGTTGAACCAGTTGCATACACAGCTCGAGAAAGTCATTTATCAGCATTTCTCTGACTACGCTCCTCCATTGAGTCAAAAAAACGTAGGATCCAGGAGGACCATGAGCTGTTGCTATCGATAAGGTGTCTGTTTCATCATTTTCACCTCGAAAAGAAGTAGAGGGACTTTTGTCAGAGGTTGCTTGTTGTGAGCGCTGAGGGAACTTTATGCATTTGGCCAGATGATTCTACATCTTTGTAGCATTCTTCACATATGATTTGGCACAGTATTTGCAAATGTACACAGCTTTTCCTTCTACATGAGCTGCAGTGAAATGTCTCCACACATCAGATAGTGCCCGTGGCATTTTCCTGTAAAGATTAGAAAGAAATTAGTAAAAAATAAATTAAAAAAATTACATGTACAGATAAATAGTTAAGCAGTTAGATTAAACAACTCCTTTGTAAGATAAATGTTTTAAAATTAAACATGTATGGAAACAGGTGAATTAACACTCAGTTAGCAGGCTCAAGTAAGCTAAAACCCACATGGTAGCAAAAACTAACTAGCAGAAATTGTTGACAAGTTAGAAATGATTTAAACACACTTTGCTATAGGCTCCTATTTACTAGTTAACAAAAAATCATGCATGTCATATAAAATATATTCATGTCACCAAGTATTGTAATCAAAACTTTCCAGAAAGCATGTAGTCCTTGGCTCAGACAGTGTAGTGCGGGCTCAATAGCATCTCATTAGTGTGCAAGATCTTGAGAATCAGCTGTACATGTGATGGAAGAGTGCACTGCACATGTGATGGTAGGATGCACTGTGCATGTAGAGGGTTGCAATTCCATTGAATTGGGGATAGTTTAACAAAAATATGCCACAAGACCTAGAATTGCCTTATGTGTATTCCACAAAAAAGGTTCACTGTTATAAGCTACATTTTTTTATGAATTTAAGCAAAATTACCAAAATTCCCGGGCTTAACTTCCCATGGAAGATTTACAGAAAATGTACGGAAATTTACCGGTAAGTTTCCGAACCTTTGCAACCCTAGCTGTAATGTGCCTTTTACTGAGGAGTGGCTTCCATCTGGCCACTCTACCATAAAGGCCTGATTTGTAGAGGGCTACAGAGGTGGTTGTCCTTCTGGAAGGTTCTCCCACCCCGATTGCTCAGTTTGGCCGGTTGGCCAGCTCTAGGAAGAGTCTTGGTGGTTCCAAACTTGTTCCATTTAAGAATGATCAAGGCCACTGCGTTCTTGGGGACCTTCAGTGCTGCATAATTGTTTTGGTACCCTTCCCCAGATCTGTGCCTTGACACAATCCTGTCTCGGAGCTCTACAGACAATTCCTTTGACCTCATGGCTTGGTTTTTGCTCTGACATGCACTGTCAACTGTGGGACCTTATATAGACACGTGTGTGCCTTGCCAAGTCATGTCCAATCAATTTAATTTACTACAGGTGGACTCCAATCAAGTCGAAGAAACATGATCAGGATGATCAATGGAAACAGGATGCGCCTGAGTTCAATTTCGAGTCTCATAGCAAAAGGTCTGAATACTTATGTAAATAAGGTATTTTTTTTAAATATATTTTTTATACATTTGTAAAAATTTCTACAAACCTGTTTTCGCTTCGTCGTCATGGGGTATTGTCTGTAGGTTGATGAGGATTTTTTATTTATTGAATCCATTTTAGAATAATGCTGTAACGTAACAAAATAATGCACTGTATGTGTTGTTGGAGGAGCATTTTGGTCAGTTTAGCTCGGGAAATTCCGCCCTTGTCAATCTGTTGCTCTAGGCGGCTGCCTATTCCTGCCTAAAGGGTGGGCTGGCCCTGCATGTTGCAACATGGTCTTTGTGTGTGTGTGAATGATAGGACCTCCCGAGTGGCGCTACTACAGACCCGGGTTCATTCCTGGGCTGTGCCACAATCGGCCGGGAGTCCCATAGGACTGCGCACATCTGACCCAGCGTCATCCTGGTTAGGTGAGGGTTTAGCGGGGGGGGCGTTACTTGGCTCATTGTTCTCTAGCAACTCCTTGTGGCGGACCGGGTGCCTGCAGGCTGACCCTGGTCGGCAGTCGAATGGTGTTTCCTCCGACACATTGGTGCGGCTGGCTTCCGGGTTAAGCTGGCGTGTGTTAAGGTACAACGTTAGGTGGGTCATGTTTCAGAGGACGGATGACTCCACCTTCATCTCTCCCGAGCCAGTTGGAGAGTTGCAGCAATGAGACAAGATCAAAATTGGGGGGAAAAGGGGGGGAAATACAAAAAGAAAAATAAGAGGCGAATGATTAAATCACATTTCACCAAAAACAAAAGTTTAGCTCGGGAAATTCCGCCCTCGTCAATCTGTTGCCCTAGGCGGCTGCCTATTCCTGCCTAAAGGGTGGGCTGGCCCTGCATGTTGCAACATGGTCTTTGTGTGTGTGTGTGTGTTATAGTAAAGGTATTCTTTCCAAATCATCTATAAAGAGGTGAATGATTATATCACAGTTCACCTAAAACAAAAGCAATATGAGTTGAAATCTCAGAAAAGCCTTGATTTTGTTTATGACCCTGAAGCCCTATAGTCCTGTGATAAGTGGTGCCAGTCAGTCAGTGTGTGTTCTGGGTTCTGCATACTGGACGCCGATGTAGGCCTACAGCTCCCTCATTGACACAACAGGGACACGATGGAACAAGGCAGCGGGCATGTACTACCATATGGCATATGGTTGGTAGAGAGCTCAGTAAGCCTCAGTGATAACAGCTCAAGAGACAACATCAATCTGGGCGTGGGTTCCCCTGAAGACCTCATAAAGGACAAGCTAACAACTTGCACTGAATTTCATTCAACTTATCACCAACCACTCTTAGTGTATTTACACTTCAGAACATTTATTGGCCTCCATGCTTCTGAATTGCTACGTCATGTCTAAATAACTGGTTGATGGCCTTCCATCCGCAAGTGCGTGCACACTTTGGTCGTATGTTTGCAGGATAGGGCTTGTCCATGTAATGCAATGTCCATTTCCAGGCTGACGGCTTGACACACTTCACAGCTGTTGTTCCAAAACTTAGGAAATGGCTCAAGAGCAAATATCAGATCAAAGAGATAGGCAGTGGTTCAACAAGGAGGTCAAGGCAGTGAAGTGGGTGGTTGCTTTTATTATTTGGAAGAAAGTGCATTGTGTTGTATGGAAGTCAGAGGTTAAACATGGATGATGTTTGTCCTTGAAGAAAGCATGCTTGTACAATGTAAAACTTGGCCCAAGCAAGTTTAATCTTGTCATTGGTGTCCTTTAGTAGTGTTTTTTTTGCAGCAATTCGACCATAAAGGCCTGATTCATGCAGTCTCCTTTAAACAGTTGATGTTCAGATGTGTCTGTTACTTGAACTCTGTGAAGCATTTATTGGGGCTGTAATTTCTGAGGCTGGTAACTCTAATGAACTTATCATCTGCAGCAGAGCTAACTCTGGGTCTTCCTTTCTTGTGGCAGTCCTCATGAGAGCCAGTTTCATCATAGCTCTTGATGGTTTTTGCAACTGCCCTTGAAGAAATTTTCAAAATTCTTGAAATGTTCTGGATTGACTGACCTTCATGTCTTAAAGTAATGATGGACTGTCGTTTCTCTTTGCTTATTTGAGCTGTTTTTTCCATAATATGGACTTGGTCTTTTACCAAAATAGGGCTATCTTCTGTATACCACCCCTACCTTGTCACAACACAACTGATTGGCTCAAACTTATAAAGAAGGAAAGAAATTCTACAAATTACTTTTAACAAGGCACACCTGTTAATTGAAATGCATTCCAGACGACTACCTCATGAAGCTGGTTGAGAGAATGCCAAGCGTGTGCAAAGCTGTCATCAAGGCAAAGGTTGGCTACTTTGAAGAATCTCAAATATACAATATATTTTGATTTGTTTAAAACTTTTGGTTACTACTGTACATGATTCCGTATGTGTTATTTCATAGTTTTGATGTCTTCACTATTATTCTACAATGTAGAAAATAGATCAAATCTAGAAAAACCCTTGAATTATTAGGTGTGTCCAAACGTTGGACTGGTACTGTATGTAGAGTAATATGATGGCAAGGATCTTCAACTAGTAGGCATAAACTACCTGCATTTTAATATTCATTCAATTTTTCTTGAAGGTTGGGTGATTTTACCAAATTAGCCCTATTTTAAAGTGACAGTTCACCCAAAATTCAACATGTTTGGGTTCATACCTTGAAAGCAGTCTATGGACAAGGAGACTGCAATCTATGATTTTGTTGCCCACTGTCATCAACCATTAATATTCAATTGTGAAATTGAGCTTGAGGTGGTGGGTCGACATCCAAGCTGAGATATCTGCCAGGCATGCAACGATGCATGTCGCGACCTGGGTGTCAAAAGGGGGGAAGGAGAAAAGTATTTGAGTGTCATACGCATAGCAATGATAGGTGAGACCATGTGAGGATATGGCAGAGCCGAGTGACTTGGTGTATAGAGAGAAGAGGAGATGGCCTAGAACCGAGCCCTGGGGGACACCAGTAATGAGAGTATGTGGTGCAGACACAGACAATTTGACAGGAGGGAGAAGGATTTAGAAGAAGGGAAAGTTGATAGGATAGAAGATGAGAGAGTAGTGGGAGAGAGCGAGTGAAGATTGCAATGGCGCATGACTATCTGGGTAGGGCTAGGGTGGCTAGGTTTGGAGGAAAGGGAGACTAAAATGGAAGCAAAGTAATAATCAGAAACCTGGATGGGGTTGCAGTGAGATTAGTAGGCAAACAGCCTCTAGTAAAGATGAGGTCAAGCGTATTGCCTGCCTTGTGAGTCGGAGGGGATTGGGAAAGGGTGAGGTCAAAAGAAGCAAAGAGGGGAAAGAGAGCGTTGGAAAGGAATTAATCGAAGGCAGACGTCAAAAGGTTGAAGTCGCTCAGTAAGAAGATTGGTGAGACATCATCACGAAATGAGCTTATCAATGTGTCAAGCTCATTGAGGAACTCTCCAAGGGCACCTAGCAGGTGATAGATGACAACAATGTTATGCTCCATAATAGTTCTGATTATAGTTTTTGAGAAAGTTGAAATGTTTTTATGATAAGATCAGTAAGGTGATGTTTCAACTAAAAAGTTATAGAGGTACAATTTATGAATAATGATATATAAAAATAGGATATACAATAACACAGATCTGACTGTACACAGAAAAATAGAAAGGGTCTCTCTGACTTTATGATGGACAGGTACCATAATGGTTTGGGAATAAAATAATATGTGATTATTTGAGTGGGACTGTGCAGACATGGTGTGAACAGAACAAATGAGGACAAATATTGACTTTAACTCTCTGCTGTACTTTGAGCAACTTAAATAAGAAAGACACGGCAAACTGCTGCTTATCATATCTGGGATCTGCAAGTACATTTAAGTCAACAGAATTATTAGATATGAAGGAAAATACATTGTGTGGTTATGGCGGAATAGACAAATGCCCACCACGGCCACCAGAGGGCATTTTTGCAACGTGTCCATCTCTAAAAATTTTCATGGCCCCAAACTGTATAAGTATACCATGTTTCATGGTTTTATGAAAGTGTGAACATTATTTTTACCTATCTTACTTGACTTAAGACCTTGGCTCCCATTAATGAATGTCCTCCATTTTCACATATCGCCTGGACTATATTATTTTGTGTGACTTTAATTTGTCCATCATTTTCTTTTGGTGTAAAGGTTTAACAGATGAGAATATTGAATATGAACTTGATTGATCTGGAAAAAGCAACCTTGTTGCCAGGCTGTTCTGCCATCCTAGTAGAGACAAACAAATTGCTACCCTCCTCACCTGAAAAACTACAATAGTGTAGCCTACAGTGTCGGCTCGCAATGGAATTGTGTGAATGCTCATCCATGTGGTAGGCCTACCTATTTGCAATGAGAATCCATATGCGTACACAGCAGGAAATGCAGAAGTCTTTTATTTTTTGCTATGATGCAGCTCATCAAAAATGTACAAATACAAACTTGAAATCACTGATTATTATGACAATTTAGCCCACAGGGTGAAACTCCCATACAGCATTTGTGAGTAGCCTGATTTTCCATATTGTCCATTTTACTTTGACCTGTCCTGTTTTTATTATTATCGTTCGTTATTCAACAGCATTGTTGAATAGTCATGTCTGATTGGTTACAAGGGTATTCTAGAATGAAAATTGAAACCAGATAATGGGGCAGTTGGAAAAGATATTGGGACACCTTGCAATCATGACGCAATACAGTATGCGCCTACACATGCTGACCGAAGATACAGAAAGCTAAACCAAGAACCACACAAACCAAAATTGGATACATTGTAAATGCAGGTCCAACGAGGAAAAACGTAGCTAGCTAACTATCTGATTTGCTTTTACAGAGACATATTTTTTTGGAGCATCTGATGACCTAATGCGGTGATCGATGAACATGAATTTCTTCGGCGCCTATGTTTTAGTCATGACACAAGTGGCACTATGATGTCAAATCCTCCCACGTGTTTCTAGTTTGACCAGCTGTTTTCAGCAGCTGGTATTTTTGAATTCAGTTGCCATATTGGCAGGTTTGCTAGCAACAAACGATTTAGCTAGCTTCTAGCGTAGTGTGTTTGATATGCAATGCAATCTCCTGGTAAGGAAAAGTGTTGTGTCTTGATGAGAAGGCAAACTTTTCTAGCTATGCCAGGCAAAACTAACGCAAATGCAACTTCTTTGCTGTTATTTTGGCTGCAGAGGTCATGTGTTAGCCGTAGCTAACTAGCAAGAAGGGACAAGAACGTTGCCAGCGAGCAAGGCTATGGAACATATAGGACGAACAACTGGGTCGCATCCTTTAACATCGAACTAATCAAACAAATTACTGGGTTGCGTCTCTAGCAATCAAAAGATGATAAAGTATGAATTTTCTTATATGTAAATGAAAATATCAAAGATTTTCCGTCAAATTATACTGGTAAATGTGTGCTTTAGTATTGTTTTCTTCGGCATCTGTGGTATAAGCGGAACAAACGCCTCTGTTCTGTACATTACCTTAGAAAAATGTACTCTGTCCTCATCCCGCTGCATCGTACATTATTTCCAAGGTAATGTACGGAATGTCAGCGGTTATTCCTTACTGGACATGTCATATTCACATCGAAGCTCATTTTGTATTTGATTGGGCGCCATTTAGGTTAGGCTATTTGATCAGGGAAAGGTTTATGGTGTAAAAAGTGTCTGTCTCATGACACTAGCTGGGTTTCTATCCTATTGACAACAGATTTTCATGCAAATATTCTAAAATCTGCATAAAAACAATATGCACATTTTCCCATTTTCCATCAAATTGACTTGTTGCGGATTAAAAGCTGTGCGTGATGACGTAGTGCACATACAAATAACCTTTGAGGTTAAATCCAACTCTACTGATGTTTTCTTTCACAAAAAAACGTTGTGTTATATAGTGAATGTGCTCATTCTGGTATTGGCAAGTGCTCTGTAGCCAACAGCTCGCAGACACAGTGGGGCTTGCCTACATGAGATTATTATGGACAAAACAGTGAGAATTATTTTATTTGTCAAACAGCAGTCAAGCATCGATCATCATGTCACCAGAATAAGACCCTCAAAATTTATTGGAAAGGAGCATCAAGCTCATCAGTGTGTACTTTCAACACCTTGTGAAGTTCACCATAGCTTATTTCATCTGTAGCCTAATAAACTGCTTGCTTTTCTGAGGCTACAGAAAACGCCACTATTTCTACCATAGGCTATAGGCTACATGATTCATGTTAGGTCATTTTTTGACGGAACATTGGTGGAGCGCCGTAGCAGTTCGTCTCTCCAACATCACCCTGGAGAGGCGCGCTGGGCATGGACCTTATTTTGCACCGCTGCCTTTAACAAAGTGGGTGCTACTTATCACGGGGCAGCATCAGTACTCACCTAAATAACCCATATGCCACTGAGTGAGAGTGAAATTGTCTTTGGGCAGAATTATGTAAGGTATATGTGTTGTTGGAGGAGCGTTGTGGTCAGTTTAGCTCGGGAAATTCCGTCTTTGTCAATCTGTTGCCCTAGGCGGCTGCCTATTCCTGCCTAAAGGGTGGGCTGGCCCTGCATGTTGCAACATGGTCTTTGTGTGTGTGTGTGTGTTAAAGTAAAGGTATTCTTTCCAAATCATCTATAAAGAGGTGAATGATTATATCACAGTTCACCTAAAACAAAAGCAATATGAGTTGAAATCTCAGAAAAGCCTTGATTTTGTTTATGACCCTGAAGCCCTATAGTCCTGTGATAAGTGGTGCCAGTCAGTCAGTGTGTGTTCTGGGTTCTGCATACTGGACGCCGATGTAGGCCTACAGCTCCCTCATTGACACAACAGGGACACGATGGAACAAGGCAGCGGGCATGTACTACCATATGGCATATGGTTGGTAGAGAGCTCAGTAAGCCTCAGTGATAACAGCTCAAGAGACAACATCAATCTGGGCGTGGGTTCCCCTGAAGACCTCATAAAGGACAAGCTAACAACTTGCACTGAATTTCATTCAACTTATCACCAACCACTCTTAGTGTATTTACACTTCAGAACATTTATTGGCCTCCATGCTTCTGAATTGCTACGTCATGTCTAAATAACTGGTTGATGGCCTTCCATCCGCAAGTGCGTGCACACTTTGGTCGTATGTTTGCAGGATAGGGCTTGTCCATGTAATGCAATGTCCATTTCCAGGCTGACGGCTTGACACACTTCACAGCTGTTGTTCCAAAACTTAGGAAATGGCTCAAGAGCAAATATCAGATCAAAGAGATAGGCAGTGGTTCAACAAGGAGGTCAAGGCAGTGAAGTGGGTGGTTGCTTTTATTACTTGGAAGAAAGTGCATTGTGTTGTATGGAAGTCAGAGGTTAAACATGGATGATGTTTGTCCTTGAAGAAAGCATGCTTGTACAATGTAAAACAATATATATATTTTTTTACTTTAACACAAAGATAAACACATGTTCTTTGTGGTCATTTCATCTGTGTACAGAAACCCGAAAATAATATTTCATAAGAAAAACATTTCTTGGGAGTGTTTTCCACCTTTATGCCTTCAGAGCTGCCAACTCTCACACATTGGCTGTGAGACACACGCATATGACCCTCTTCTCACAGTACACCTCTTATAACTCACGCATTGAAAAGTACTGCTTTTCTTTTTCTAATTAGCCCATTGTGTAGTCAGCGGGTTCACTTTTCAACTGTGCTTCAAATTGTTTCGTAATCGAAGTATCTGCACCTGCAATTGAACATCACGAGCGGAACCTCTATCGTTGTCCTGTCAAGCAGCACGGTAACGCAGTTTTATGTACAATGTTGTCAACAAAATTACGTTGCTGTTACTCCCATCCTAATTTCAGAATGCAGTCTTTTGACAGCATATACTAAAATGTATTTTCATTAGTCCCCTTGTTTGGTTTTTGGCATTTAGGCTGTGACAACGAAAAGGCAGCAGACAGACTTACAGTATTTAGCAGGGTGTCTTGGTAGGGTGACCTGATTTGCAACTATGAAAATAATTTTGTCAAACAGATTGTGAACCAAAAAGTGTACATTTGATTCTAGAGGGGGACAATGCATAGATTTTTCGGGGGGTTAGGGTGTAGTGGCAGATTGAATTAATCTTGTCTTCAAGAGATTGTATATTTACTTTATTTAGTCTGATCAGTGGGACAATTATCATTCTTAACAATGGGCTAAAATATGGGGTAATTACTGTGTTTGTTAGCAAGAACACTACTGTTATTCCCCACGCTTATTTTATTATTAGTGTAGTCACAAATTTGAAATCTGATATGCATAATAGTGTCTTTTGAAAATGAACTATTTGAAGTTATGTGTTTTTGCAGCCATTCATGGACAGTTTTGAAAAAGTCTTACAAATATAATTTTTAAAATTGTTTATATTGTGCACATGCTAGACAGAAGTGATAGGGGGACTTACTCATAAACCCATAAACATCATATTTTGTCTACATTACCAGTCAAAAGTTTGGACACAGCTACTCATTCAAGGGTTTTTCTAGATTTTTACTATGTTCTACATTGTGTCCATTATGCCTGCAGAGCTGCCAACTCTCACGCATTGGCTGTGAGACTTCACGCATTTGACCCTCTTCTCTCTGTACACCTCTTACCTCGCACACATTGAAAAAGCACTGCTTTTATGTTTTTTAATTCGTCCGTTGTATAGTCAGTGCGTTCACTTTTCACCTGTGCAGCAAATCATTTTGAAATTCGGAGCATCTGCACCTGCAATTCAACATCACAAGCGGAACCTCTGTCTTTGTCATGTCTTGCCACAACACTGTGGACTGCTGCACTGTGAAGCCTGTGATTGGTCTAGTTATGTAAAGGATCAACTAGATTGGGCGCATTTTTTTTTTAACGCACCTCAAGATTAGAGTGGAGATGAATGGAGAGAGAAGACGTTCTCGCTGAGTTTTTAAAATGGTAAAAACTGTAAAAAGATAACACCGTAGCAGCATAGTTTACTGTACAATGTTGTCAACAAAATGAGGTTGCTGTTACTCCTATCCCTGATGCAGAAAGCAGTTTTTTGACAGCATTTACTCAAGTCTATTTAATCCCCACTTGTATTAATCCCCTTGATTGGTGATTGGTATTTAGGCTGTGACAACGAAAAGGCAGCAGACAGACTTACAGTATGTCTTAGCAGGGAAGTTTGGTAGGGTGACCTGATTTGTAACTATGGAAAATAATTTCAGATTTTGAATCCACAATTGTACATTTGTACATTTGATTCTAGACAGGGGACAATACGTTCATTTGGTTAGGGTATAGGGGGAGATGTCTATAATATTGCCTTCAGGAGATTTTGTTATCTATTTACTTTATTTAGTTTGAACAGAGGAACAACTCTCATTCTTAACAATGGGCTAAAATATAGGGTAGTTATGGTGCTTGGCAGCAAGCAAACTACTGTTATTCCCCACACTTATTTTATTATTACACTTCTTCCCAATTTTGCCGTTGTAATCACATATTTGAAATCTGATATGCCTAATTGTGTCTTTTGAAAATGAACTATACGAGGCTATGTATTTTTTTGCAGCCATTCGTGGACAGTTTTGGCAAATAAATGCTCCAGGAATCAAACCATCTGCACATGCTAGGCAGAGATTGTAGGGGTACTCACAACTCATAAACACATCCTATTTTGTCTATGTAGAGTAAGATGATGGCAAGGATCTTTGACTAGTAGGCATAAACCACTTGAATATTGATATTCATTAGATTTTTGTTGAAGGTTGGGTGATTTTGCGATATTAGCCCTATTTTAAAGAGATAGTTTACCCAAAATACAAAATGTTTGCGTCCTTACCTTGAAAGTAGTGTATGAACAAGGAGACTGCAATCTATGATTTTGTTACCCACTGCCATCAACCATTAATATTACAATGTCCTGTGTGTCACATACAACTTTCTACCTGAGAACAGGGATCAATCCCTCCTTCCAACTGTTTCTAACGTTTGCCTCCTTTCATTACGGTCTGTGTAGTGTCAAATCACCTAAAAATCACATTAAAAAAACATTTTTGTTGTTGTTGCATACTTTAAATGGAATCCCTCGAAACTCTAAAAGTAACAAAGTCGTTTAATTTTGAGTGTTCATTATTATGTTCAAAGCATATACACCTGAATTGATTTATTTTCCATCCTGGTCGATGGCCTAAGCCGTTTCAAAATACATAGAATTGCAGGAAATTAGATTTAAAACAGTAAAATGTTCCTGGAGGAGGACCCCTAATCCCCCGTCTAGCGGTTGTGCCAGGGGGCAATGAAATTCACATATCAAATCTCACTTCTGACTGACTGACAACCACATCAATTAAAGATGGATTAGCTGGTTTAACTGGTAGGGCTTTATCCATAACATAGCAGTATATATTGTTGGAACGTTATTAATAACCCCAACAATGTATTTACCATAAACATTCCCCAAATTAAGTTTTCATTCTTGTCAACACAGTTTAGGTGGCTAATTTGTTGCACCACATTTAGTCAAAGTGATTTGAGGACATAATCCCATTAATTTCACTCTATCAACTGATAGAAGATTGTCAATACCTATGCATATAAAACAAGTCAAGGAGCCAGAACTGTCCGTCAACACATAACTGAATATATTATTCACGCCAAAAACACCTGCTCCAACTCTGAAAGTCACAGGAGGTTACAGTGTGGTAAATAACATCAAGGTATACGTTTGTAAATTGGAACTGTGACAACTTGATGAATTCTTAACTCTCCAAAATACTTGCCTCAACCATGAGAATGTTATTCTAAAGCAAAGTTTATTAAATGCTTTAAGAGCAACACCTTTTCTTCCCATGGTTCAAGTAACTGCCATGCAAATTTTTTCATATGGGATGTCGACAAATCCAAAAACAAACAGAAGAGAGTGATACATTTTTGCCACTCCGCTCAACTGAGATTCTTTTTTTTTTTTTAATGGCATTTGACTCATTGTGGTAACGTTGAATGAATGTGGTTACGGATTATTTGCCAATTTAAAGTGTAGCTGCAATGTGTGATATTTCATTATTTTTGCAGGCAAGTTCAGTCTGGATATACTGTATAGTATTCCAATACTAGTCATTCACACACTTAACTGCTTCATTATTCAATAAGCCACACACGCACACATGCACACTCAAACACACACACACACACACATGCACACACACACACACACACACACATGCACACACACACACACACACACACTCACCAGCCTCGGGTCCATTATAACAGGTCCAGAGAGAGGAGGCCGTCTTTCATGATTCCTGTGATTATTGCAGATGTAAAATAGCAGGGTTAGTGTGGGTTTGTATTGGTGTGTTTGTTTAACAGTCAACACACGCCAGGATCAGTCTCTTTAAAGGCCCCGTGTCTATACTGTGACTCAGCTAGCAGCACTCCCTCTCCCAATCTCACAATTACTCCATTCAAACACTGCATGCGTAATGATATCTAACTCACGCTCTTGTTATTTAAAAAAACAGAAAATGAACTCTTACGGATTAAAAGGCGCAGTTGATTAGAGATCATTCACTAGATTTTTTCTTTTGAGCTGTTTATCATCTGTGTTGATATGCGCAGTGTATATAGAATGGATACAAGCTTCATATACCAAACCCTTTCCACACAGGTTTTTTCACACATGAAACCAAATTATGTCATGTTACCCTATTGTTCCTTAAACACAAAAACCCCAGAGCTAAGGGAGCAGCATTGTGGCATTTTTTAACGTTCGGCAATCCTGATAACTATTAATTAATGGTTTACAGTGCAAATACAACGTTATGAATGGGGGGAAAAGCTATACTCTACTGTCATTTGGGGGGAGCATGCATATTGTCGTCATTCACTTTCTTTAGATTATAATTAGATTAGGGCCACCTCTTTTCTTCTGATCAGGCACCGTATTCATAAAGCGTCTCAGAGTAGGAGTGATATTCTAGAATCAGGTCCCCCCTTGTCCGTGTTATCTTATTAATTATGGTTTAAAAGGTGAAACCGATACAAGAGCAGCACTCCTGCTCTGAGACACTTTATGAATACGGGTCCAGGTCCCAGGAGGAGTAGAAGAAGAAAAAGAAGAAGAATTTGTCTTTTTCTTTTTTCCCCCAACACCTCCAATATACACAGTAGGCGGCACCTAAGATGTTGATGCCAGCAAGTGAAGGGAAGTAATAATTAATGTAGTGAAAATGACACACTTTCACACATTCCTCAGTGGCTTTGTAAGTGAAAGGAAACAGGCGGCATCCTCAGTATCAGCACAAACAGCTTAATCCACTGAAGATTGAACAGTCATTAAAGTGATGCTCCAGAGCTTTTGCATAATTTCAGACAGTAGTTCTGAAAGTGGCGCTCACGAGCCAAAACGGTTCACCGTTTTGTGTGTACTACGTCATCCAATTGTGTACTACGTCATCCATTTTGTATGATATGTTACTACCTGATTTTTTTGTTGCAATTCGTATGATATGATACTAATCCAATTCATACAATAGGTTACACATTTTTTGTGCTTAAGATCCCAGACTGCATCTTTAAGGTATAGTGTTGCCTTTTCTCAGTGACACAGATCATTGCGACATGGGGCCGTGCATTATCATGCTGAAACATGGTGGCGGATGAATGGCACGACAATGGGCCTCAGGATCTCGTCAAGGTATCTCTGTGCATTTAAATTGCCACTGATAAAAGGCAATTGTGTTCGTTGTCCGTAGTTTATGCCTGCCCATACCATAACCCATGTCACGATGGGCGTACTGCGAAATTCTCTAAAATTACTTTGGAGGTGGCTTATAGTAGAGAAATGTACATTAAATTCTCTGGCAACAGCTCTGTTGGACATTCCTGCAGTCAGCATGCCAATTGCACACTCCCTCAAAACTTGAGACATCTGTGGCATTGTGTTGTGTGACAAAACTGCACATTTTAGAGTGGACTTTTATTGTCACAGCACAAGGTGCACCTGTGTACTGTTCATGCTGTTTAATCAGCTTATTGATATGCCACACCTGTCCGGTGGATGTATTATCTTGGCAAAGGAGAAATGCTCACTAACAGGGGTAAAATACATATTAAAAGATCCCAGAAATGTTCCATACTCACAAAAAGCTTATTTCTCCCAAAACAATTGCTCAAATTTCAGTGTGTCACATTTTTGGCACAGGTGTTGTTGTGTTACAAAGTGGGATAAAACATTTTTGCACAAATGTTGTGGCAAAATATTTTGAGAAATAAGCTTTTTGTACGTTTGGAACATTTCTGGGATATTTTATTTTGGCTAATGAAACATGGGCCTTTACATGTTGCGTTTATATTTTTGTTCAGTGTAATATCTATGCTGAATTCATTTCCCAAGATGGTTGGACATGTGAAGTAGAGTAAAGTACTAACTACATTCAAGTAAAGATGACAACTAGATTTTTTTTTACATCAAAATAACTATTTTCAAGTATCATTTTCTAACCACCTGAATCATTTTTCAAACTGCCGTACAGTCTATTTCCCCCATGAAATTTCACTTAACCTGTACAGAATCTTCCAGATTAAACAGGAAGCTGTCATGGACACTCAGACACCCATATACTTTGAACTAAGATCCGATGCCGTTGTTCTAACAGGGTTGAGAAATGACTTTGTGTTATGTGTGTTACACACACACACACACACATACACACAGACTGTGTGTGCTTAGGTAAACAAGGCTGCCCTAGTATAAATATGACCTACAGTCAATGGAACTGGAATTCCTTCACACACTCTCACTCTCCCTCTGTCACACCCACAGCAGGTACATTGTCACTGATAGCATTAGTTAGCCTTAGTGTGCTTTTGGGCTGCGCCTTTTAAGTCTGCGCCTTTTAAGATCCAGCAGAGACTAGTAGACAGCCTCAGGCCCCCAGGTAGAGGATTCTTCATCAGTCTTCTGGGTTACTTATAGGCCTGCTTTCCCTACCTGCTGTCTGCCTGCTCGTCTGCCTGGCGCATCTCCTGGCCCATCATAAAACACCAGACACCTGCAGACTGACAGAAGAGACTGGAATCTGAGCTAACTGGACTAGAGGTAATCATCACCACTAGTCTACCTTACACCTGTTGGGGTCCTGTATTGTCTACACTCAGCACCAGTCTCAGCCCTGCCTGAGACCACCCAGAGGCCAGCACACCTTGGCCCAGGTAAGGAGTCGGACAGGTAGTCAGGATGTACTTTTTGTGGAGTCTGTGTGTATGGGCGAAAAAGCCACAGAATTGTCTCCAAGGTGTGTTCTTATCAGTAATTTATCAGGTGCTGTTCGCTCTGCATTGGTCTTAATTGAACGTTTCTGAAAGAAAATTACTTTGAAGTTATCTTATGGGGTAAAGGTATATGGGGTTACATTTTATGAAGATGCAGCTCTTATGCTGATAAAATATTCGAATTTCCTGTCATACAGCACGATGTGGTATTTCATTTTATTGTATTTAATTCAACATAAAGGCACTAGAGAATCTATATACCCCAACTGTGCAACATTGCACCTGTCTGAGTACTTCTGATGTTTGTCAATCAATTTCAAATCAAATCAAATTTCATTAGTCACATGCCCCGAATGCTTACTTATGAGCCCCTAACAACAATGCAGAGAGATAAAATAGAGATAAGAATAAGAAATAAAAGTAACAAGTAATTAAAGAGCAGCAGTAAAATAACAATAGCGAGACTATATACAGGCTGTCACGCCCTGACCTTAGAGAGCCTTTTTATTTTTCTATTTGGTTAGGTTAGGGTGGGAATTCTAGGTTTTCTGTTTCTATGTTGGTGTGTTTGATTCCCAATCGGAGGCAGCTGTCTATCGTTGTCTCTGATTGGGAATCAGATATAAGTTGTTAGTTTCCGTTTGGGTTTTGTGGGATCTTGTCTTTGTTTGTTGCATGTTTTGCACTACGAAGCTTTACGTTCGTTCTATTGTTTATTGTTTTTGGTGGAACATTAATAAAGAAAATGTACGCCTACTACGCTGCACCTTGGTCCGGTCATTCTACCAACGAGAGTCGTAACACTGGCGGGTACCTGTACAGAGTCAATGTGCGGGGGCACCGGTTAGTTGAGGTAATATGTACATGTAGGTAGAGTTATTAAAGTGACTATGCATAGATGATAACAACAGAGAGTAGCAGCGGTGTAAAATAAGGGGAGGGGGGGGGAAATGCAAATAGTCTGGGTAGCCATTTGATTAGGTGTCCAGGAGTCTTATGGCTTGGGGGTAGAAGCTGTTTAGAAGCCTCTTGAACCTAGACTTGGCGCTCCGGTACCGCTTGCCGTGCGGTAGCAGAGAGGACAGTCTATGACTAGGGTGGCTGGTGTCTTTGACAATTATTAGGGCCTTCTTCTGATACAACCTGGTATAGAGGTCCTGGATGGCAGGAATCTTGGCCCCAGTGATGTACTGGGCCGTTCGCACTACCCTCTGTAGTGCCTTGCGGTCGGAGGCCGTGCAGTTGCCATAGAGGTTGTTGTCCTGGCACCACATGGCCAGGTCTCTGACCTCCTCCCTATAGGCTGTCTCGTCGTTGTCGGTGATCAGGCCTACCACTGTTGTGCCATCAGCAAAGGAGAGCCCGCAGGTTTTGGTAGCGGGCTGTGTCAGTGGCACTGTATTGTCCTCAAAGCGAGCAAAAAAGTTATTTAGCCTGTCTGGGAGCAAGACATCCTGGTCCGCGACGGGGCTGGTTTTCTTTTTGTAATCCGTGATTGACTGTAGACCCTGCCACATACCTCTTGTGTCTGAGCTGTTGAATTGCGACTCTACTTTGTCTCTATACTGGGACTTAGCTTGTTTGATTGCCTTGCGGAGAGAATAGCTACACTGTTTGTATTCGGTCATGTTTCCGGTCACCTTGCCCTGGTTAAAAGCAGTGGTTCGTGCTTTCAGTTTCACGCGAATGCTGCCGTCAATCCACGGTTTCTGGTTTGGGAATGTTTTAATCGTTGCTGTGGGTACGACATCGTCAATGCACTTTCTAATGAACTCGCTCACCGAATCAGCGTATTCGTCAATATTGTTGTTGGACGCAATGCGGAACATATTCCAATCCGCGTGATCGAAGCAGTCTTGAAGCGTGGAATCAGATTGGTCGGACCAGCGTTGAACAGACCTGAGCGAGGGAGCTTGTTGTTTTAGTTTCTGTTTGTAGGCTGGAAGCAACAAAGTGGAGTCGTGGTCAGCTTTTCCGAAAGGAGGGCGGGGGGAGGGCCTTATATGCGTCGCGGAAGTTAGTATAACAATGATCCAAGGTTTTACCAGCCCTGGTAGCACAATCGATATGCTGATAGAATTTAGGGAGTTTTGTTTTCAGATTAGCCTTGTTAAAATCCCCAGCTACGATGAATGCAGCCTCAGGGTGTGTGGTTTCCAGTTTACAAAGAGTCAGATAAAGTTCGTTCAGGGCCATCGATGTGTCTGCTTGGGGGGGAATATATACGGCTGTGATTATAATCGAAGAGAATTCCCTTGGTAGATAATGCGGTCGACATTTGATTGTGAGGAATTCTAGATCAGGTGAACAGAATGACTTGAGTTCCTGTATGTTGTTATGATCACACCACGTCTCGTTAATCATAAGGCATACACCCCCGCCCCTCTTCTTACCAGAAAGATGTTTGTTTCTGTCGGTGCGATGCGTGAAGAAACCAGCTGGCTGCACCGACTCCGTTAGCGTCTCTTGAGTGAGCCATGTTTCCGTGAAGCAGAGAACGTTACAATCTCTGATGTCTCTCTGGAATGTTACCCTTGCTCGGATTTCATCAACCTTATTGTCAAGAGACTGGACATTGGCGAGTAGTATGCTAGGGAGTGGAGCGCGATGTGCCCGTCTCCGAAGCCTGACCAGGAGACCATTACGTTTGCCCCTTTTACGGCGTCGCATAGGGTCGCTGGCTGGGATCAGATCCATTGTATTGGGTGGAAGGCAAAACACTGGATCCGTTTCGGGAAAGTCATATTCCTGGTTGTAACGATGGTGAGTTGACGTTGCTCTTATATTCAGTAGTTCCTCCCGACTGTATGTAATGAAACCTAAGATTACCTGGGGTACCAATGTAAGGAATAACACATAAAAAAACAAAATACTGCATATTTTCCAAGGAACGCGAAGCGAGGCGGCCATCTCGGTCGGCGCCGGAAGTGTGAGTCTTTCTGTGGTAATCTAATAGCTTTCCACACCTGGATTGCGCAATATTTGCCCTTTATTCTTTTCAAAATTCTTTAAGCTCTGTCAAATTGGTTGTTTATCATTGCTTGACAACCATTTTCAGGTCTTGCCATAGATTTTCAAGTAGATTTAAGTCCAAACTGTAAATCGGCCACCCAGGAACAACCACTGTCTCCGGTGTAGATTTGGCCTTGTGTTTTAGGTTATTGTCCTGCTGAAAGGTGAATTAATCTACCAGCAGACTGAACCAGGTTTTCCTCTCGGATTTTGCCTGTGCTTAGCTCCATTCCGTTTATTTTTTATCCTGAAAAACTCCCCAGTCCTTAACGATTTCAAGCATCCCCATAACATGATGCAGCCACCACTATGCTTGAAGATATGGAGAGTGGTACTCAGTAATCTGTTGTATTGGATTTGCACCAAATGTAACACTTTGTATTCAGGACAAAAAGTGAATTGCTTTACCACATTGTTTGCAGTACTACTTTAGTGCCTTGTTGCAAACAGGTTTGGGAATATTTTTATTCTGTACCGACTTCCTTCTTTTCACTCTGTCAATTAGGTTAGTATTGTGAAGTAACTACATCCTCAGTTTTCTCCTATCCCAGCCATTACACTCTGTAACTGTTTTAAAGTCACAATTTGCATCATGGTGAAATCCCTGAGCGGTTTCCTTCCACTCCGGCAACTGAGTTAGGAAGGACACCTGTATCTTTGAAGTGACTGGGTGTATTGATACACGATCCAACGTGTAGTTAATGACTTCACTATGCTCAAAGGGATATTCAATGTTTGTTTTTTTTTTACAAATGTTTTACCCATCTTCTTTTGCAAGGTATTGAAAAAACTCCCTGGTCTTTGTGGTTGAATCTGTGTTTGAAATTCACTGCTCGACCGAGGGACCTGACAGATAATTGTATGTGTGGGGTACAGAGATGGGGTAGTCATTCAAAAATCGTGTTAAATGCCATTATTGCACACAGAGTGAGTCCATGCCACTTATTATGTGACTTCTTAAAACCTTTTCGGGATCAGTGTCCCTTCCATGGGATGGTTGAGCTAACGTAGGCTAATGCGATTAGCATGAGGTTGTAAGTATCAAGAACATTTCCCAGGACATAGACATAACTGATATTGGCAGAAAGCTTACATTCTTGTTAATCTAACTGCACTGTCCAATTTACAGTAGCTATTACAGTGAAAGAATACCATGCTATTGTTTTTTTGTTGTTTTTTCCCCCCACCTTTATTTAACCAGGTAGGCTAGTTGAGAACATAGCAGTTCGACACATACACAGAGTTACACATGGAATAAACAAAACATACAGTCAATACTACAGTAGAAAAAAAGAAAAGAAAAAGTCTATATACAGTGAGTGCAAATGAGGTAAGATAAGGGAGTTAAGGCAATAAATAGGCCATGGTGGCGAAGTAATTACACTATAGCAATTAATCACTGGAATGGTAGATGTGCAGAAGATGAATATGCAAGTAGAGATACTGGGGTGCAAAGGAGCAAGATAAATAAATAAATACAGTATGTGGATGAGGTAGTTGGATGGGCTGTTTACAGATGGGCTATGTACAGGTGCAGTGATCTGTGTGCTGCTCAGGCAGCTGGTGCTTAAAGCTAGTGAGGGAGAAATTAGTCTCCAGCTTCAGTGATTTTTGCAGTTTGTTCCAGTCATTGGCAGCAGAAAACTGGAAGGAAAGGCAGCCAAAGGTGGAATTTGCTTTGGGGGTGACCAGTGAGATATACCTGCTGGAGGGCGTGCTACGAGTGGGTGCTGCTATGGTGACCAGTGAGCTGAGATAAGGCGGGGCTTTACCTAGCAGAGACTTGTAGATGACCTGGAGCCAGTGAGTTAGGCGACGGGTATGAAGCGAGGGCCAGCCAACGAGAGCGTACAGGTCGCAGTGGTGGGTAGAATATGGGGCTTTGGTGACAAAACGGATGGCACTGTGATAGACTGCATCCAATTTGTTGAGTAGAGTGTTGGAGGCTATTTTATAAATGACATCGCCGAAGTCGAGGATCGGTAGGATGGTCAGTTTTATGAGGGTATGTTTGGCAGCATGAGTGAAGGATGCTTTGTTGCGAAATAGGAAGCTGATTCTAGATTTAGTTTTGGATAGGAGATGCTTAATGTGAGTCTGGAAGGAGAGTTTACAGTCTAACCAGACACCTAGGTATTTGTAGTTATCCACATATTCTAAGTCGGAGCCGTCCAGAGTAGTGATGCTGGACGGGCGGGCAGGTGCGGGCAGTGATCGGTTGAACAGCATGCATTTAGTTTTACTTGCATTTAAGAGCAGTTGGAGGCCACGGAAGGAGAGTTGTATGGCATTGAAGCTCGTCTGGAGGTTAGTTAACGCAGTGTCCAAAGAAGGGCCAGAAGTATACAGAATGGTGTCGTCTGCGTAGAGGTGGATCAGAGAATCACCAGCAGCAAGAGCGATATCATTGATGTATACAGAGAAGAGAGTCGGCCTGAGAATTGAATCTTGTGGCACCCCCATAGAGACTGCCAGAGGTTCGGACAAAAGGCCCTCCGATTTGACACACTGAACTCTATCAGAGAAGTAGTTGGCGATCCAGGCGAGGCAATCATTTGAGAAACCAAGGCTGTTGAGTCTGCAAATAAGAATGTGGTGATTGACAGAGTCAAAAGCCTGCACAGTAATGTCTCTTATCGATGACGGTTATGATATCATTTAGGATCTTGAGCGTGGCTGAGGTGCACCCATGACCAGCTCTGAAACCAGATTGCATAGCGGAGAAGGTACGGTGGGATTCGAAATGGTCGGGAATCTGTTTGTTAACTTGGCTTTCTTTTTCACTTCCTTGGCGTTTGAGAAGAGTAAACAGTTTTGAACATGAAAAGTTAATAATAAACAAATTAGGCACATTTGGGCAGTCTTGAGACAACATTTTGAACAGAAATGCAATGATTCATTGAATCAGTCTAAAAGTTTGCACATACACTGCTGCCATCTACAGGCCAACATCTAAATTGCAGCTGGGCTGGAATAATACATTATGGCCTTTCTCTTGCATTTCAAAGATGATGGTACAAAAAAAATACAAAATAACGTTTATTTTTTATTTTTTTTGTATTATCTTTTACCAGATCTATTGTGTTATATTCTCCTACATTCCTTTCACATTTCCACAAACGTCAAAGTGTTTCCTTTCAAATGGTACCTAGAATATGCATAGCCTTGCTTCAGGGCCTGAGTTGCAGGCAGTTCAATTTGGGTATGTCATTTTAGGCAAAAATTTAAAATAAGGGGCGGATCCTTAAGAGTTTTTAAGCACATTTTTACTCCTTAATTATTCAGGCTTGCCGCAACAAAGGCGTTGAATACTTATTGACTCAAGATATTTCAGATGAAACATTTTTATAAACTTGTAAAAAATGTAGACAAAAGCATAATTCCACTTTGATATTATGTGGTAGTGTGTGTAGGCCAGTGACTAAAAAATCTAAATGTAATCAATTTTAAATTCAGGCTGAATACTTTCTGAAGGCACTGTACATTTTACAGAAAAGTAACAATGGTTTGGTTTGGCTGCTACCCAAACCATAACACCACAGCACTTGAGTATGTAGCAACGGCCTCTTTAGAGATAGGAAATATTAAGGGTACAGATGCTCAATAGCACTAGACACACAAAACGTGCGTGTGTAGTGCTGTAAGGATAATATTCTGTCAAGATTGAGTGTTATGTGAGCATTTGGAAAAGGTCAAAAGTATGGTGTGCCGAGTAGCCTAATCGGACAAAACAAGTATCTTAACAGATATGGGCAATGATCTGAGTATTTTTAGTTATTAGCCTATCCGTGATCGGAAAAAAGTACGTTTCGGTTGCCAGACTCGGCGCAGATCTTTCAATGAAGTGCAAGGTGCTACGTGGTCTAAATAACTCAACTGGTTAGTTTGGCTGTCTGTAAATATAAGGGCGGGCTGTACGTTGATCTAGCTGCTCTGATTGGATAGAGCAAAGCAGTATTTCTAGAATAATTCGCTTCATATTTTCACCTAACCACTTCTCCTTGCATGTTTCGGTCGGATCATTTCTTGATGCTTCCTGCTACTATGATAAATCAAATGGGTAGGACGTTTGCTCAAATTATCAATGTGCATTGTACTATATTAAACGAAAGCGGGGCGAGGGTACGGAGAAAAGATTAAACGTGGATGCGCACTCTGAATGAGTGACAGCAAATTGCTTTCTGCAAATTGAGGACAAAAACACACACACATACCCCTCCACGCGCTGCTCATAATCTGCAATCTGCAGTTTATTTCGCAGAGAGATTGGTATTTTGCCAACATATATTTTAGGCATATTAAAACACTTGTGTGTTTTCCGATCACAAGTATCATCCGATCCGACTATTAACTGTCAATTACTAATAGTCATACGATTATGAATACCAGTATTTTCTGGTTGACACACCCCTATAGGTAACTGTAGCCAAACTCAAAAGGGTGTTCCTCTCTGAAGAACCTGGCCTGATGCCAATGCACCTGCATTACAGGTGAAAATGGTCCCATGTTACAACAACTGCAAAATAGCGTGGCACACAAAGAAACCGTTCACTAAGGTCATGTCTACACTTGACACTTACACACGACTTCCGCTATCAGAGTACGAAGAACGCATTGAAAAGACGGGTCTAGGCGCACAAAAGTCACTTTGTGGTCTGATTGTGTTCAGAGCTGGCTGACCACTTCATGAGGCTGTCAGGTATGCATTGTGTGCCGTTTTCTTCTCAGTCTGGACAAAATGAGAAAGCACATACAGTGGGTGATGTCATCAGCACTCCTCCCACTAGTCTGCAGAAGACGATGTTTTGGGACCAAAAGGCACATTTTCATTACAACAATGGAGGAAATACGGTTCCTAGAATTGTTTGCCTAGAGTTATGCTAACCTGTTTGCAATCCCTTTAGCATTGCTTGCTACAGAGGTCAGCTGGCTAGTTTACATCTTTTAATTGAACCTTTAACTAGGCAAGTCAGTTAAGAACAAATTCTTATTTATAATGACAGCCTACACCAGGCAAATCCGGACGACGCTGGGTCAATTGTGCACCTCCCTATGGGACACCCAATCACAGCCAGTTGTCATACAGCCTGAATTCGAACCAGCGTTTCTATAGTGACGCCTTGATGCAGTGCTTTAGACCACTGCGCCACTCGGGACGCCAAGTTAGTTAGCTACAGTAGTTAGCTACTCCCTTCAGTTGTTGCGTTATTGTCATGTTTTGCCTATTCCACCATTTGTAGAATGCATACTGGCATTTGAATATACCGCGGGAAAAGGGAATCCGGACATACTGTGGACATGGTAGACACATTTAAATGTAGGTGTTGTCGCATGACGCATTCGGAATTTCATGACCGGAACTCTATGTTCAGAATACTAAAGCTGCATGAACTGTCAAGTCTAGACACAGCCTAATTAATACCAACCCTTTGGAAACCAGGAAACAGAAAACAGCATCCATCATTGATACCCAGCAAAGTAGATTCAACCACTGTTGCTTATTGATTGATTCATACCAAGGGGCATAGTAACCCTTGAATGGTGAGGGGATCCTGAGCTTCTCATTAACATGCAGTCACCTGCAGTAAAGATATGTCACATGTGGGCCTACATGGCTCTGACCTCTATTGGACTTCCTGGTTAAATAACAAATGAGAGGTCTGAGAGTTTAAGGGGCTGTAATATTTTTCTCAGTAAGGCTACTTCCTTGTGAGAACAGTAGACGTTGCTGGGTATTATTGATCTTTCCAGCACTCTCATATTAAGCTAGTATCCTCATACTCCTTTTTTTCTCCATTTGTTGATTCCAGGGACATTACCAAGACCTGTCTTTCGGGGCTTTAGCCCGAATGATTTCGTGTCAGCCGCTAATCTTTTGCGCCGCTGCGATGGTGTAAAGTTGTGGTTATGTGAAACTCCCAAAGTCATATAACTGTTATAATCACCGGTGTAGTGCTGTCGGTAAACCGCGGAGGGATGTTCCACCACTTCTCAGAACGGTGTGATGTCTCACAAGATCACTTAATGATTACTTAGTATTCTAAATCACAAACCGAATGTAATAGCATAGATAATGTTAGACGAAAAACACCACATCATTTCTCATGGCAATTTAGGACGATTGTGCTGAAATGTCTGAAAAATAAAACGACGTGAACTCAACAGCACGCACCATGGGCTTAATATGCCTTGATTGAAACCAAATACAGGTGTCTGTGTTTAACTCCATCTGATCTAAAATTATATTAAACTGTAGTTAGACTACCTAGCCTACGTCATTCAAGAAGATCGAAATGCATATTCCCATGAAACTGATTGGGATCAAATGGTTGGCATGCATGCAGAATGGACGTTTCACCCGTAAAACATGAATAATTATCGATCACGATTGACAGTGACGAAGGCCTAATTTAAAATAAGGTAGGACTAATTTGGTGTCTTAACATGACATTTTCTTTTTTATGAATTGAGCCGCTTATGTGTATGCATAGGCAATCTTAGAATTTGGATGATATTATGCAATAGGCTACATGTTCCTACAAACTTTCATTCAGAAATGATGGCGAAATATGAATAGAAAATTGAGCTATGGTAGGTTATCTAAAAAAATAGCACTACACCACTGGTTATAATAAATGTAAAGCAATTGCCGTGTGTGGTCAACTGACCAGTTAAGCACCGTTTTGATTGGGACAGCGTCACTGCGTAACTTTGAGACAAACATGGGAACTGGTCTTGATAAATCAATCATTGTCCAATTTTCTTTTTTTCACTGAATCTCCATTTGGATATTGTCTTACAATTAGGCTGGGAAATCTAAGTGAAGTTGATGTGAGTGCTCATGATCATTAATCTAGCAATTAAAAGCAATGACGATCTTCTCTACACACAACTTTCGGGCTTTAGCCTACTTTTGACCCTTTTGCCTATTCAAGCCATTTGACATCTTTTCTTATTAGCCTTATGGACACCGGAACTGTGCTACAGTGGTCAAACAAGTCATAAGGTCTACATAGTTTCTATAACAATATAGCTGAAACTACTATAAGCTTCATTGACTTATCCTACTGAATTTATTATCTTGTAATTGTCGGCTACTCGCTGATCAGATTATTTTAATATGATTGTAACAGTAGGCCTACCTATGCAATAACCTCATATGGGGTTACTGGCCACAATCCATGGAAGAACACATAGCTACAGGAAGAGGTGCTGGAAGTACTGCAGATACATTGAAATACATTTGCCAAATTATATAATGACTCCTGTCTGTACAGAAATAAATGAAATCATAAAAAAATATTACACCAGAGAGCATAATTTATCCACAGAGGATCAATAGCTTCTTAAAAAAATTGCTGTGAATTGTATTTTGTCACATCACCAGCTCATAGGCCTACAGTCAGGTATCCGGCAATTAGGCAGTCCGCGCGACAAATATCAGCTGATTGTTGAGTTGTGGCTGCCAATATGGCTGTCAATGAACAGCAGGAGGCAGCTAGAATGTATTTTGCAATATTTCATAATACAATTGCGAGAAAAATCTACTTGGATAAGATAGTGCCACTGGAAAGTTGGTGGACTATAATTTCTACCTCATATTGTAGGCCTACAATCTGTGTATCCATTATTTTCATTGGCCTATGCTATTGGTTGCAATTAAGACATGGGTTGTTCATTTTATTTATCTCAGTATGTCAATGTCAGAGTATCTTGTCATTTTGGTCAATTGTGTGGTATTAAAAAAATATACTTGTAATGTCTCCAGTTATGTAAAATGGCGTAGAATTGCAGGAAATGTAAGCCACTGGTCTTCAGGGCTGTGCCCCGAAAGTTATGAAACTCACTCTGGTGAATTGCCTGGATGGTTCTAAGTTTCCCATGAAAAATAATAACAAAGAATCACTGAGGCTCGTCTAAGGCATAGATTCTATCAGATCACGCTTTAACCGGCGATAGCTGACATCCGCATAGTTGATGTTTTGTAGGTGTAACTACATCGGAGCTGTCAAATCGGTGCACCTGTGTTAGAAGTTCATAACGAGAAAGTGTAGGCTATATAGAAATAATTACGCTCAGGGCCTCCCGAGTGGCGGAGCGATCTAAGGCACTGCATCGCAGTGTTGCAGCGCCACTACAGCCTGGGGTTCGATCCCAGGCTCTGTTACAACCGGCTGTGACCGGGAGTCCCATAGGGTGGTGCACAATTGGCCCAGCTTCGTCCTGGTTTTGGGAGGGTTTGGTCGGGTGGGGCTTTATTTGGCTCATCGTGCTCTAGTGACTCCTTGTGGCGAGCTGGGCGCCTGCAGGCTGACTTCGGTCGACAGTTGAATGGTGTTTCCTCCGACACATTGGTGTGGCTGGTTTCCGGGTTAAGCGGGCGGGTGTTAAGAAGCGCGGCTTGGCGGGGCATGTTTCGGGGGATGCATTACTCGACCTTCGCCATCTCCCGAGCCTGTTGGGGAGTTGCAGCGATGAGACAAGATCATAATTGGATCGCAATTGGATATCACAAAATTGGGGAGAAAAAGGGGATACAAAAAAAATATTTCCATCAGCCTAATGGAGGTGTAGATAATCCTACATCTCAGTTTAGTGTCGTGTTCAAACTTTGAACTTGTAAACAAGGCTGCATGGGATTTCTCATAATGCGACTCCGTACAGCCAATGGCAATGCTCGCTTTAGGTATAATGCCAGGAGCCTCTTGTGGATTTGACAGCTGTCGCATCCGCTATGCGGATGTCGACTAAAGCGGATCTGATTGAATAGAGCCCCAAGTCTCTCTTTAAACCATACACACACAGGAAACAGTCACACCTGACTATATATACGTCTTTAACTCCAAAATCAAACAAGGGAGCCCTTTCTTTGGAAGTGCACAGGGAGAGGGCTCAACAAGTGAAATCTGGTGACTGTTGTGTCTCCCTATATCTATTACTGATGCACTATTTTGTTTCAAGAGTTGTTTTAAAGAAGATATAGCAGTTAGGGCATTCAACTCCTGTTCCTGAAGAAATCTGTAGCACCTATGTTACCCCTTGGCAGTGTTATCAGAAAGCACAGCATTGATTTTCACTGCTACGCAGACGATACACAACTTTACATTTCTTTGTCACCAGAGGATTTTAGCTCCACGGATCAGTTATTAGACTGTATTAGTTATTTAAATACGTGGATGGCTCACAACTTCCTCCAGCTAAATCAAGACAAGACCGATGTACTTATTGTTGGAGCCAAAGCACAGAGAGGGAATCTAGCCGCACATTTTAATTCACGGGCAATAAAAATAAAACACCAGGTAAAAAAACCAAGGTGTTATTTTAGATTCTGAACACAATTTTGAATCACACATTAGGAATGTGACCAAAATAGCATTTTACCACCTGAGGAACATTGCCATGGTGCTGCCGTTTCATTTCTCAGTCTGACACAGAGAGACTCATCCATGCTTTTATTACAAGCAGGCTTGATACAGAGAATGTCAAAAATATAAGAAAGATAAATAAAAAGTGGTTAAATGGTTACCAGGGAGGATGGCTGCCTTCATGGCTATGGTTCATCTGACTGTGTGTCTAAGGCCTGGCTAGCAAATGGAGCGAAGCCTAATTCTCCTGAAATGAATATCATCGTCTTGGCCGAACTCATTTAGAGATCAGTCAGGCCCTTAATCCTTCCCCCGGGGAGCATGTTTGTGCCTCTTTCTCCCGTCCCCTCCCCTTTTGGAAAAAGCTAATATGGCTAAATTTGCCGGGCTAATGGGCTTAGCGCAAGCTGTTACAGAGGAGAGTGGACACACAGCAGGCTGGCCGGTACACCGCCTGGCGCTTTTTAATCTGACTCCTGATGAAGAGAAGAGACATTGGGTTATCCCCAGACCCTTAGCGGGAAATTGGGAGATAAAAGGAGGAATGGGGAGGGGGATAGACTGGGGGTTTGGAGATGTGGAGAATAGAGAGAGAGAGAGAGAGAGAGGGAGAGGAGAGGATAACTTAATTTCCTTTAGGGTTAATAGGACTGGTACAGTCTGTCAACTGTGTTCCCGCAAGGATCATTGTGGTAACGCTAAAGTAGCCTTATCCTCACCCCAAGGAATATTCCATGTCTAATCAGTTCAATCAGTTTCTTTGAAAAACAACCATATAACAAGTGGAACAATTAATCAACATAAATATAGATGGTTTGGATTGCGGTTGCTGGGTGTGGTACAATAGTGTTATAGCTGTTTTATGAATACAGTGGCTTACAGTCTCTCTGGGCAAACAAGCCATGTCTCTCCTTGAACATGTGCTGTGCGATAGCAGACGTCTTTTACCACGGCACAACTACTGATAACCCCTGTCTCTATGACAGCTACGTTTCTTCCCATCTACCACCTGTGGCAGCAGGTAGCCAGGTACACTGTGAACCATAAGTGAGGTCATCCTGAGATTACACTGGTCAGTGGTACAGCTGACAACCTCTGATGTTGACTTAGGATGCCACTCTGATGCCAGTCGTATGGCAGCTGTGTGGGAAGTTTCTAAGGCAAGGCGTTTTTCCTGTTCAGGTCACATGGTGAGGAATAACTTTGGGCTGCTTTACATGAGGCAGGGCGAAACCATTGAAACCAGAGTGTACGTAAACAGAGTGAATTGACACAAGAAGTACAAATTCCTCCAGATTCTTCTGGAACTGTTCCTGAGCAGACAACAACACTGGCCCGCCGTCATACTACATTTTGAGGTGTAGTTGTCCTCCTCCACATTATCTCTCTTTCATTTGATTAAAAATTCCAGCTGACAGTGGAGCCAGAGGGCTGCGGAGACGGCACCTTGAAAGGAAAAGGCAGGCGGTCGTACCGCTTTAGGCCTCAATACAAGTCACCTACCCCCAAGTCACCACCCATTCTGGGCCACTGACCCACAAGTAAGAGACTCAGTGCAATCCATTTTGCCCCATGCCTGCCCTGCTGGTTCTGTGCACTCTCTAAAGGGTCATTCCCCCCGTGTCTTCACTTGACTCAGGACACATTTAAAGAGCCTCTGCAAACATGCTCTCACCTCAGTTTCTGTTCTGTTCGCTGTGCATCACTCTGGAGGAGTCACACCCGCAGTCCCTCTGATGGACTTTCTTAACGTTTTGAAACTGTTGCACGTTTAGCAGCCGGAGCTTTGGGCGCAAAGGTATAGTTTCTTGAAGGTACTGTGATTTTGATTTACTGCAAGAACGTCATCTACTGTATAGTGTTTAAAAAAAATTATACTTCTAAGTCGAATTTCACTAATTCCAAGAGGTTATTACAATTTGGCTATCAGGATGTTCATGTAGGTCACTGGTTACACTTTCTTTACAGGGTTTTCAGTGAAATAATTATTCATGTTTTCCGGTCTTACATCAAACTGAATTGGATATATGAAAGAGAACTAGAGCGTTCCCACACAAATGAAGACACACTTGTTTACTCTGGGTCAACAAGTTGGCTATGGGAAGTTGTCAGATAATTATCGACATAGCACACAGGTGTTGCAGGATCATACCAAGTTTGATGACAAACTGCTGGTTTTCATTATTCCGTCATGAACTGTATGAGTGTGGTCAATGCCCTGTATCTCCACTAGTGGTGGAAAAAGTACTCAATTGTCGTACTTGAGTAAAGGTAAAGATACCTTGATATAAAATGACTCAAGTAAAAGTGAAAGTCATCCAGTAAAATACTACTTGAGTAAAAGTAAAAAAGTATTTGGTTTTAAATATATTTAAGTATCAACAGTAAATGGAATTGCTCAAATGTACTTAAGTATCAAAAGTAAAAGTAAAAGTATAAATAATTTCAAGTTCCTTATATTAAGCAAACCAGACGGCACAATTAAAAAAAAAAGATTTTTATTGACGGATAGCCAGGGGAACACTCCATCACTCAGACATAATTTACTAACAAAGCATTTGTGTTTACCTAGTCCACCAGATCAGAGGCAGTAGAGATGACCAGGGATGTTCTCTTGATAAGTGTGTGAATTGGACCGTTTCCTGTCGAAATGTAACGAGTACTTTTGGGTGTAAGGGAAAATGTATGGAGTAAAAAGTAATTTTCTTTAGGAATGTAGTGAAGTAAAAGTAAAAGTTGCTAAAAATATGAATAGTAAAGTGAAGTACAGATACCCAAAAACACTACTTAAGTAGTACTTGAAAGTATTTTTACTTAAGTACTTTACACCACTGATCTCCACACACACAATATATTAACATATCAAATAGGAAATACTGTTGGTACTATCACATTCTTGACATTGGTAAATCTTTATGACTATTGTAAACTAAATATCCATTCTTCTTCCCTCACAAGGAGGCAGCAGCCATGTCGAGTCCAGGGGAGAGTATATCATCAGAGGGCAGCAGCCCATTGTTTCCGTCCCGCCTAGGTCTGCCTGAAAGCCCAATGGGAGACAGGACAGGTGCAGAGGCTGGTATGGCCTGGGAGATGGAGGACACCAAGCCCTGCATGGAGGCTCTTGAGCATCGCGGCCTTCCGGGCCTCCACCTGTCCTGCTTCGACATGCTCTTCACCGAGGACTCCACCTGGCTGGTGAAGGTGACCGAGGCCTCCTCGGGTCAGGCTTGTCCCGTGCCTCTCCCCATAACCAGGACCGAGCACCGTGAGGAGCCAGAGCAGTGCCCCGTCATCGACAGCCAGGCCCTGGGGCTCTCCCCGGGGCTGGAGGGCCAGGAGGAGGAGCGATCCCTGGAGCAGGTCCAGACCATGGTGGTCGGGGAGGTGCTGAAGGACATTGAGACGGCCTGCAAGCTGCTCAACATCATCCCAGGTAGGTACTGCTACAGTAGTAAACGGCCACTCTCGTGCTAGAATTAGTAGAGTTAGTAGAATAGACATTCCTGTTTGAAGATATGTTTTGTGGTGGGTACCGATTCTATGTAGGATTAATTGATCCCTGTCACATCAGTGTTCTGTGCCTTTCATATTTTGGAAAGGGAAAGGGGGATACCTAGTCAGTTATACAACTGAATGCGTTCAACTGAAACGTGTCTTCCTCTGAATCAGATAGGTGCGGGGGGGGGGGGGGGGGGGGGGCTGCCGTAATTGGCATCCACGTCTTCGTCGCCCGGGGAACAGTGGGTTTACTGCCTTGCTCAGGGGCAGAACGACAGATTTTTACCTTGTCAGCATGAGGATTCGATCCAGCAACCTTTCGGTTACTGGCCCAATGCGCTAACCACTAGGCTTGATGAGCCATAGTCAGTGGACTGAGGGACTTGACACTTTTTCCTAATTCTTCATCTATGGCTGCCACTACTGCATGATCCTGTCTCCCTTTCATGAGCATGAAAAACACCAGAGCCATTCATTCTAGCCTATTCATGCATACTGCCCAATCAGGTATTGACACAAGGTATTGATATATTGATTCAGAGCAGACACATCTGCAGAATCCGCCTGCCGCTAAAGGATAATTGAGATGGATGACAGCTCTTAATGATGAACTATGTCTCCCTGACGCAAGTCATGCTTGTTTGCTCCAGGATCTGTATAATCCCAACCTTTGCATGTGTTTAACAAATACCCAAACAGGACCTAGTGGGAATGACGGTACTGCTTGCCTGCCAACAGCCGTGTACACAGTGCATGGGTGAGGTCTGTTCAACTGGCAAAGCAAACAGCAGGTCAAGGGCATACAGCACTGTGTGTACTATAAGATGTCTTCCGTCAGTCACACCCTTTCATCACAGAGACCCTACTTCTTCTCCTCCTGCTGCTACCGCTGTATCCAAAATGTGGTCTCGTGGTGCGTTTCAACTGATGAAAATGATTGTAGAGTACACAACAGAACAGTACCCCACCTTAGGCAAACCACCATTCTCCCTAGGCCACGCCTGCGATTAGAGTTCACCCAGAGCGAAGCTCGCTGAGAAAAGACAAGGCAAATAAAGACTTTATGGTGAAGACAGTAATTGGCCTCTGATTGACAGCATTTGATTGCACTCTGTGTGTGTGTGTGTGTGTGTGTGTGTGTGTGCGTGTGCGTGTGCGTGTGTGTGTGACCAGAGATAAACCGATTCTGCAGTATGGGGACCACACACATCTAGGGTCTCCACTGTGTTCATGGTTGTTTTGGTAACCCTCTATCCTGAATAGACCCATCCCTATTGCAGGCCAACAGACATGCAGTTGACATTTACCGTAAATGTTACTGCTAGTTTGCTAATAATTTGTTCAACATCAATAGATGTATAGGGGACTATCCAAAATAGTGTTAATTGCTACCGTTCTTATCTGTTATCCCCAGACCCCATAGAGTGGAGCTCGGGGAACGTCCAGAAGTGGTTGTTGTGGACAGAGCACCTGTATAGACTGCCTCAGGCCGGCAAGGCCTTTCAGGAGCTCACTGGGAAAGACCTGTGTGCCATGAGTGAAGAGGACTTCAGGCAGAGGTCCCCTCAGTGTGGAGACACCCTGCACGCCCACCTGGACATCTGGAAGTCAGGTGTGTTATAATAGCTGTATGACTGGCAGGGCCATAGCCTTTTGGGGGCCCTAAGCTTATATCCATGTTAATATGATATATGAGTGAGAATGACTAACAAAATCAATTGGGGCCCCCTGAAGGTCAGGTCCCCTAAAAACATGCTCTGCGTGCCTGGTCGGTATTCAGCCATGATTATTACAAATGTTTTTTGCGGGGGCCCTAAGCGACCACTTTTGTTGCTTATGCCTGGGGCTGGCCTTGATGACTGGTTTAGACAGATATTCTGCACATACTGTAGTTTACTACTGTTTTCTCCTCAGGATAATGAAGCTTTTATCATTCCGTTCAAACAATACAACAATACATCTCTCTCTCTTTCTCTCCCTTCGTTCCCTCTCTACAGCTGCCTGGATGAAAGAGAGGTGTTCCGTTGGAGACAGCAAAATCACAGGTAGGTTTAGCCTCTTCTTTGTTAGCTTTGTTAGGAAAGAAAGTGACATGAATCTCATTTCTCGAGGGCCAGAGTGTTCTTGGCCCTTGGGAAGGAGTAGTGGCAGTTGTGTGGGTTCATAGCTCCTAGGAAGAAGACCAGAGGGTCATGTATAGTGCAGCTCTGTTAGAAAATATGTGTGTGTGGGGGGGGGGGGGTGCGCATGAGTGTTCATAGCTCATCCCTCTGTGCAGGCGGAGAGGAGCTGTGGTTGGAGGCAGACTCGTCATGCTCAGGCCAGCCCATCCACCTGTGGCAGTTCCTCAGAGAGCTGCTCCTCAAGCCCCACAACTACGGACGCTGTATCCGCTGGCTCAACAAGGAGAAAGGTGAGCAGGACAGGCTGTGTGACCGCTAAGAACTGATGGGATGAGTTCAGAAGAATGACAATTTAATGCAGTGATAAAGTAATCCATATCTAATCTCACTCTGCTGTCTGTCAGGTATTTTCAAAATCGAGGACTCTGCTCACGTGGCAAGACTCTGGGGACTGAGGAAGAACCGTCCAGCGATGAACTACGACAAACTGAGCCGCTCCATACGGCAGTACTACAAGAAGGGCATCATCCGCAAGCCTGATGTCTCCCAGAGACTGGTCTATCAGTTTGTCCACCCAGTATGAGGGGACGGAGGAGGACAGAGGTCTCCAAAGAAAGGGCCACACGATCACACCTTGCATTTGTACATTACACCAACACCAAGCTGAGAAGGGGTGAAACTAACAAGCATGCACTGACCAACCCCTGTAAGTACACATAGCCTTTGCCAGCCATTGCCAGTAAGTGTCAGCAGTCAAAGCTGGCAAATTATTTTTTCGCTTTTTTTAATGCAGAGAAGAAACTTGAGACTAAAATGAAAGTGCTTTTTCTCTGGGGTTGATTCCTCATAAAAACCACCAAACAACAAAGAAAGAAAAAAAACAACTTTGAACTGCCTTTTTCATTTGCACGATCTGCCTGTCCTTTTCCCCCTATTATATCATTGAATCAATAACCCGTATCTTAAAACACCGGAAGACAACATTTGATTGGCATCAAACACAAGGAAGAGAAATTCCCATCGCCCACAGTTATACCTTTTAACATGATGTACCTGCTGTGTCCCTGTGTGTAGGACGAAGAACAGTCTGCGTGCGCTTGTTTATCAGAGCCTGTTTCTACTCATTCCTCTGGGAATGTGGTTAGGAGTTTTGCTTCAGCTAGGGTTCAGCTCTGGCTCTGGCTGTCATCCAGAGAGGCAAACAGCTCACTCTTTTTTTTAATTATTCACATGGCACACTTCGGGAACTCTCCCGAAAGGCTTTTACAAAAGAGTATTTCGCTGAACCTGAATGGGAGTGCAGCAACAACCCCCTCATAATAAACTCATATAGTCAAAGTCGGTAACTGACTGGTAAAAGCCGTTGGTTTTCCACCCTGCCATAGAAAACATCTAGAAAGCACCAGACCACTGTATATTACCATATTATATGTCATATGTTCTGCACCTTTTGCTTGCGTCTAATTGTAATAGCATTTTTGATTTGAAATGTAACCAAAAAATATAGATAGGAATATCTACATCAAAAAACTGTATCCTCCACCATCTTCACCATTGCAATACAGGTTCAATTCTTGAAAACCAGCAGCATTACTAATCTCATAATTGATCATTACCAGTTCTGTCGAATTCTATGAAGTATACAATAAAAAATGTGGGTTCCTCGAGGGGTTTTTGGTAAGGGTGCTGGTTCTATGTGGAACCACACTGACCCAAAGAACCCTTTGAGCCCTTCAATGGTTCTTTGAGGTTCAAAAAATGTAAACATAGCAGCAGCAGCTCATTCAACATTTTGGGACTTGGCTTGCTCACAGTTCTTTCTGTGCAACCCTGAGTGAGTGTCCTTCCAGGTGATCTAATCTGTTGTGTTACGCTATTACATGTTATGTATGACTATGGTCAGTGACAGTGTCTTGTGAAAGACTCAAGTATGGCCTTGTGTCAATTGAGAATGGTTGACTAAGTCAGTAGTTCTCAATTCTCTCCTCAGGGACCCCCAGCCGTTCCAGAGCTCCCACACCTGATTTAACTTGTTAATAAACACAATAATAAAAACGATTGCATTTTAACAGTATATTATGGCTTTTAAACCAGAATAAAAACCCATGTATGGTTCTACAAAGAACCATTGAGATTGAGAAAGGTTCTTTATAGAACCAGTCTCCATGAAGGTTCTATATCGAAACCATAAAAAAAAGGGTTCTATATTGCCCCAAAAAGGGATGTAACCATAGCGGAACCCTTTTTTGGTGCTATATAGAACCTTTTTTTTTATGCTTCTTTATAAAACATTAGGAACGGGTTCTTTACAGCACCATACAGGCTCCATTTAGAACCTTATGAGCATGGTTCTTTACAGAAAAAAAGTTCCGTACATAAACGGGTTGGCCGACAACTTCAGGAAAATGACGAGTGCGCATCGATGAGGTAGATGGCCGTGTGGTGTTATGATTCGGAACAGTCAGCTAGCAACAATGACAGGAAGCTGCCACGTGGGGAATCATAGGTGGCTGACTTCAGCTCGTGTCTTGTTGTCCCCATTCATTATTACGATCTCAAGTGAACTCTTATCCAAGTTACAGTATCTGCTTGACCTTGGTGCCTTGCATAGTTCCAGCTAACTGGATATATTCGTCTGAGCATACAATCCAGGCTAAACTAAAGCCTCATTCACACCTTGTGCTATCTAACGTGAGGCTCTCATCATCTGATCAAGATGATTCAATCACTATCTGATTAAGGTCTGTTAAGTCTGCAAATGGTAATAAAATGTATCTCTTATACAGGGGCACAACTTTGGTTTTAGAAGTGTGGGGGGGGGGCATAACCTGATGGGGGGTCTGGAGGTCATCCCTCAGAATTTATGGGCATCATTTACTGCATTTCTACAAAATCTAATATGACCCTTTTGGGGTCACTTATATTGAAAATAAGAATAGAATATGTTTCTAAATACTTCTACATGAATGTGAATGCTACCATGATTATGGATAATCCTGAATAAATCGTGAATAATGATGAGTGAGAAAGTTATAGATAAGATCATAAACGAGCCAAGTTAATTTACTTCTGTTGACAAACAAAGGCTACAAAACATTTCCATACACACAACAGCTGTTAGATACTGCTACCTGACAGATAGCTAGAGGGTAGAGCTGAACTGACTGTGGTACACTAGCTAGCTAGCTAGTTCATTCATTTCAAACAGAACTGGAGGGGGTGAGACATTAGCTAACGTTGCACGTCAGTTGCACTACTAGCTCAGCACTGGGAATATGTTTTTTCTTCTGTTGAGTCAAACAGCAGTTACCTGGCCAGCTATATCAGTCAAATAAAGAGAAGCCAGTTTCTGCTGTGCTTGCTTTTGCAACTTGAAGAAAAAGCACAATACATACAGACAACAAATGCCTCAGTTCACACTCTCTTTGGTGTCTGCACGGTCCTAAATCCAGCCGGCTGAAACCACTGAAACCACCTTCCCGACCGCTCTGAGGCATCCGCATGTTCCTAAAGCACACCTATGCTGCTTTTTGTAACACAATGCAGTGATAAAACTGAGGAAGGAGGGCAAAAATGCAATTTCAGAATGTGGGAGGGGGTCATGCCCCGTCCGCCCGTCCGTCCCCAGTGAAAGTTGCACCCCTGCTCTTATCTGTCAACTTAATCTGCATTGTGATCAGATTTTCTGGTCCCTCCCTGTATGCAAATTATTTGACAGATATAAGACAGTTATTGATGCCATTAGTCAATGGTGTTACCTTTCCATGATTTTACAGGGCGGAATAATGATGATTTAAATCCAGGTCTGTTTACAGAGACAATGGGTCCCTGACTACCTCCGGAGATAGTCAGGAAGATTGGATCACAATCAGAACACAGTGTATTAGTAATCTACACCTAAAAATGTGGGCACAATCAGAACGTGGACAAGATCAGAACACAGGACACATTTTAGCACCAGGTATAAACAGGACTTATAAATGAGAAACATTAAAACACTGATTGCGACCGAAGATTCACATTGCACATAATATTTGTAAGATGATGTAAAGTGCCTTCAGAAAGTATTCATACAACTTGACTTACTCCAAAAATCTATTTAATATTGACAATACCCCATATTGACAAAGTGAAAACATGTTTTAAGAATTTTTTGCAAATTTATTGAGAATGAAATACAGAAATATCTCATTTACGTAAGTATTCACACCCCTGAGTCAATACAGTGCCTTCGGAAAAGTATTCAGACCCCTTGACATTTTCCACATTTTGTTACTTTACAGCCTCATTCTAAGATGGGCTGAATAGTTTTCCCCCTCAACAACCTACACACAATACCACATAATGATCAAGCAAAAACAGTTTTTGAGCATTTTTGGAAATGTATAAAAAAAAAAAAACTGAAATATCACATTTACATAAGTATTTAGACCCTTTACTCAGTACTTTGTTGAATCACCTTTGGCAGCGATTACAGCCTCGAGTGTTCTTGTGTATGACGCTACAAGCTTGGCACACCTGTATTTGGGGAGTTTCTCCCATTCTCCGCAGATCCTCTCAAGCTCTGTAAGGTTGGATGGGGAGCGTCGCTGCACAGCTATCTTCAGGTCTCTCCAGAGATGTTCGATCGGGTTCAAGTCTGGGCTCTGGCTGGGCCGCTCAAGGACATTCAGAGACTTGTCCCGAAGTCACTCCTGTGTTGTCTTGGCTGGGCCAGAGCCCAATCAAGTTGTAGAAACATCTCAAGGATGATCAATGGAAACAGGATGCACCTCGGCTTAATTTCGAGTCTCATAGTAAAGGGTCTGAATACATGTAAATAAGGTATCTGTTTTTATTTTTAATAAATGTGCAAAAACTTCTAAAAATCTGTTTTCCTTTTGTCCTTATATTGATGAGAAAAATAAATAATTGAATCAATTTTAGAATAAGGCTGTAACGTAACAAAATGTAGAAAAAGTCAAGGGGTCTGAATATTTTCCAAATGCACTGTGCATATTAGAATCACCTTTACTGATGTGAGTATTTCTGGGTAAGTCCCTAAGAGCTTTGCACACTTGGATTGTACAATATTTGCACATTATTCTTTAAAAAATTCTTCAAGCTCTATCAAGTTGGTTGTTGAGCATCGCTAGACAGCCATTTTCAATTCTTGCCGTAGATTCTCAATCCGATTTAAGTCAAAATTGAAACTAGGCCATTCAGGAACATTCAATGTCATCTTGGTAAGCAACCACAGTGTATATTTTGCCTTGTGTCTTAGGTTATTGTCCTACTGAAAGGTGAATTTGTCTCCCAGTGTGTTGGAAAGCAGACTGAACCAGCTTATCTTCTAGGATTTTGACTCTGCTTAGCTGAGTTAGGAAGGATGCCTGTGTCTTTGTAGCGACTGGGTGTATTGATACACCATCCAAAGTGTAATCAATAACTTCACTGTGCTCAAAAGGATATTCAGTGTCTGCTTCTTTTAATTGTTTTACCCATCTACCAATTGGTGGCCTTCTTTGGGAGGCATTGAAAAACCTCCCCGGTCTTTGTGGTTGAATCTTTGTTTGAAATTCACTGCTTAACTGTGGGACCGTACAGATTATTGTATGTGTGGGGGTACAGAGATGAAGTAGTCATTCAAAAATCATGTTAAACACTAGTCCATGCAACTTATAATGTGACTTAAGCACATTTTTACTCCTGAAGGCTTGTCAGAACAAAGGGGTTGAATACTTATTGACGCAAGACATTTCAGGTTTTCATTTTTAATTAATTTCCCAAAAATTCTAAAAACATAATTCCACTTATGGGGAACTGTGTGAAGGCCAGTGACACAACATCTCAATTTAATCCATTTTAAAATCAGGCTGTAACACAACAAAATGTGGACAAAGTCAAGGGATGTGATACTTTCTGAGAGCACTGTATGTGATGTCATTTTTCATCAGTCAGTCAGGGCCTGGACAAGGGTCATCTCCTCACAAATATTCCACTTCCAGCCTCTATACTCGATCTACCCTGCCTGTTCATACCTATTTTATCATGCTATCCTTAAATATTTATCTTTATGTTAAACGTGCACTGGTGTGTTGATTGGTACATTTTATTTGTTGGCTTAAATTGGTCTTTTATTACCATGAAATGTTAATACTTAATATTTTTTATATTTTCTACACGATTCATCATTGTTCTTTATTATGAATGCAGCGGCCAAAAAAAGTTCCTGTGAGAAAAGACACCGTAAGATCTACACTATTTAAATACTGGTTGAAATATGATATTCATCTATAAGGTCCTAACAAGTTCAACATATATCACCTCAAGGTGAACGTGGCGGCTTGATAAAAAGGTCAGAGAGAATGTCTCGCTCAGGGAATAAATAAAAAAAAGTAAGTGCCATAAAATACAATATTTACTTGTTTTATCTGCAGCCATAATTTCATTCATACATAAAAAGTCATAGCACTGTCTTTGTAGACGTCACTCCCCCATTAGATGTCTTGTTAGTGATTGCAGTTAGGGGCATTTGATTCAGAAAGAGTAGGAAGCTGAACTTCTTTGTGTTTACTGATGACCTCTAGTGGTGTGTTAGGTAAGGCTTTTTTTTATTTTTTATTTTTTACAGCTTGCAGGTTAATTCATTATTATAAGACTTGCCAACATTATAAAGTCTCATACATGCTTATGACCAACGTTTTTGGTCAACAAAGAGTCAAATCACCAGGAATTTAGCGACAACAACAAAAAGTGACCGTGCCTCAATGTAATCAAATGGTCAATTTGCAGTGTACAAAAAAAACGTTTTTTTTTATGGATGTGTGTATATCACCCCGCCATCCAGAGAATGCGTGTACCTATCATCACAATAGTCGTACCAATGTTCTGATAAAGCCTTTTATTTTGTTGTATGCAGATGAACAGGCACTACAGTTTGAAGAGTACAGAACTATTATTCCAAACAGACAGGCTTCTAGACCACTAGGGCTTTCCAACAACCACTGGTTCCCCTACATACTGTGTGTGAAACAAGGTCAAATAAAAGGGTAAAACATCTTTACATATTCACCATCCTTTCACGGCTTCACGTGAACTTCTGTGTGAACGCCATAGGCATGATGTAAATTACTGGACTTTACATCATATTCATATACAAATTAGATGACATGTGTACAACAGTATTGTAAACAATCTCATTCTGATTTAGATACAATGCGTTGTGTTTGCTGGGTCAATAGTGTACTATCTGCACTTTATTGGTGTGTTGAACTGGCTAAAGGAGTCTATAATAGTTTAAAACAGCATGTACACTAGTTGTGTCTTTTCATGGTGGTAATTGAACCGGGTCTTTCCAGATGCACTGAGCCAGTGTCTGTGTGCACATGCTCTCTTTCTCTCTCTGTTAGTGTGTGTGTGTGTTGTGGGTATGGGTGGTGTGGCTCAGGTGAAGCATTTACTGATTTAGCGAGGCTTGGGTTTCGTTTGGAGAGCTGATGGTTAACATGTTTTATCCCACTATCGGAAGTGTAGTCCCAAAATGTCCTCCGGTAGCTATATCCCAGATCTCCAAAATGAACTTCTAGCAGCAGAAAATACAGTTTCCTCATCAATATTTGAGACTTTCTGCCTTTCTTTAACAGTGTACTTTGTACTGTAGCTTTCTCTCCCCGTGTCATTGTCATTAAGAGTACATCCCTGGTGTTTAAAGGGTTAACACTGTTTCATATGTGTGGCGGCCACGTGTCACACATTTTCTAGGTATTATCTCTGCTGCAGATTCTCTTTGATTCACTAGTTCAGTAGACAAGGATTAAGGATTGTGTGTTGTATAGATTCAAGTTATCCCCGTTATTTAGATAAGTCTCAATTTTGCCAGTTAAGAGACACAAATCATTGGCATCAGTTTCTAAAATGATGTTAAGAATTAAGGATTCAACTGACAGGATAAAAACATAAACTAAAAAGAAGGAATCATTTGGTCAAAGTTCACTTTCAGTAGTATTTAACAGCTTATTGTGATCGAGTATGCAATGACCGTTAGATCAGGAACAGCAAGGTGGAGAGAGACAGAGCTGGGATACAGTTAGGGTGACTCATTTTCATTCATAAAAAAATGCATGTGTTTTATATCTATGGATAGGATCTAGTATCTCGCATGGGGCAGTGGGGCTCTCGTTCGTTTGTTACTATAACTGTGTCATCTATACAGTGAATTGCCAGGATTCTCTCATATTCCTAAATGTTTTTGTCTCCTGTAATTTGGTCGGCGACAGTTCATTTCTGATGACAAACCGTTTAACCCATTAGTGGAGTTGGGTCAATGTTATAATTGCACTGAACCCTTGTGGAGGCCCACATAGGCTGAGGAATGCACTACCTAAACCCAATACATGCTAAAGAAAAAAAAGACAAAAGAAATCAAAATAATAAAGCATATTTTTCAATGAACACAGCTTGCACTTTAAGACAAAAGAAAACAACATAACGTGATGAGTCCAGAAAGCAGTGGGGTCAGGAAATCACAAGCACATGATCAACATGGTATGATCGGAGGTACTTCAAGTACATTAACTCAATGCTGCTTTAGGGAAAGAACATGTCCTATACAGGTGTTTCTTCAACCCTCGGTCCATGGTCTGGCACCGGCCCCTGAGACGTTACTGAGTGGTCCCTCATCTGACACCAACATCGTCTGATCTTGAGAGAAGCTTTTCATCTAAACAGTCACCCAAAGAGGAGAACCGTAGCTTGCCAGTCTCTGGTACAACGAGGGTAGAGAAACACTGTTCTATGCCATTACACTGAACAAGGCTCAACAGCGTAGTACGGTCGTGCTCTGCTCTGCTCAACAGTGATTTGTCAGTGATCCTGCAGCTAAATGTCATTAATGTCATACAGTAGCACATGCTGCTGCTGCTGCTGTTTCACAGGGAGACTTTTAGAACCTTACATGGAATGACAGACCCATCAGCACATATTTACAATGCACAGTGCATAGCTCATTCTGTCTATGCAAGCACCATGGACTAAACCATATCATATGTTATGAGGGAACGTCCTTTCTGCCATGTAAATGTCATCATAACCACTGCACAACATTGGAAGAGAACACAGCTACACAAAAATGCAGAATTATTTTCCTGCACTTGTCGGTTGTGGTGTTTGTTGTTGGTACACATATACTGACGTGGTTTGACCATGGTCCCAAGCCCAGTGTTGTGGTTGATATGTGTTGGTCGTGTTGGTACTGTCTTTGTCTGATGTGGGTCCTAGGGGAGTGTTTAAATAAAGACTGCTCAGTCTGTGTGTTGGTTGCTCAGGTAGAGAGGAGGGATGGGGAAGCATTGCTTTGAAGTCTCTGGTAATGTGCAGTATGATCAGACGGTTCAGTCTGGGTGACTAACCAATGGGGCAGTGTCCTCCACGTACACAAGCAGCTAGACGGGCTCCGCGTAATTAGCAGGATACAAGCCCAGCTGGCCACTGTCCAACCGGCCTTTACACCAACCCTGCTCATCCTCGTCTTCTAGTTTAGTCAGCTCATCTCCTGTGAGACAGGAAAGAGAGAGAGAGAAAGAGAGAGAAGGAGGGAGCGAGAGGAAGGGAAGGTAGAAAAAGACATCATATTGGCATACTGTACAATTTTGGATTGATATTGGATTGAGTTAGCAACAAACATGAATTCAATTACAATTATATTTGAAATCAACCAAACCTTGAAACTCTGTTGTTGATTTTTGGTTGAAATCTGGGTTAAATCTGAGATGTGTATGTTGATGACTTTTTGCAAACTGTACCTCAAACTGGTGCCAGTTCATATGCCAGGGCCGTGGGTGTTGCTATTGTTTGTTTTCTTTTTGGGATGAAAAATATAACGAGACAAAAAAATAACTTGCTTTTTATCTCTGGAAACCTTGTATCCTACTGTGCGTTAGTTAGATTATTTGGTTCATATCATATATAAAATAAATAACAAAACAAATATATTTGAAAAGTTCAGGGCACAATTTAGTGTCTTTCTTACAGTAACCAATCAACAGGCTCTGCTTCTAAAATGTTCAGTTCTTAGTAGTAGTAATGGGAAATTGATTTGTGGCATCACATTTTGAAAAAGATAGACATGGCAACATGACAATAAACACAGAATTACAACCAAACAACCAAACAGAGTTGTTAGTTCTCGTTGGGATTCTCACCTGCTTTAAAGGTGAGTTCGTCCTGTTCCTGCCCGTCGTAGTCGTACAGCGCCCTCACCCGCACGCCCTTCGCTGACTCCTCCTCAAAGGGGTTGGCCCCACCCCCATTGGTGTCTGAGCCGGAGTTTGGCACGGCCTGCTCATCGTCTGACCACTCTGCCGACTGGTCCTGAGAGGAGTAGGCCTGGTTCTTATCAGAGCTGCTCACACTGTGGAGGAGGAGACGTTTCAACATCACGGACCATCATCACCATCATCATTGTCTAGTTGCAGAACAGTTGACCACAAGTTTCCACAAGTTTCCTCCAGTAACTAGGATCACTATCCATCATCATGGTCATCGTGTGACCAGCACAGAGGAGAAAGGGCTGTTGCTACGTTCCAGTCGAACCAAGGTGAGTGAATAGGAGGCACAAACTGGATGTTTCACTTCCATTGTCCTTTAAGAGCTGATCTCTCGTACATTCATGTTGACCCAACACGAGAAAACATGCAACAGAGAAAACACACACCTCCACTTCTCTGTTCTGCTATGATCATACTGACAATGCAAAAACAACCGGGGTGACATCATCTTCTGGCCACTAAACAGCCCTTGCGGGAGATATTACCAAACCCAACTGTGACATTTCACAGTTCGAGTTAATGATACTATAGCTTGCGATGACATTGTGTGCTTTGTATTTATGAACCGTTAACTTTATGTCCACATGAATCATTGCTGCTATCGCAAGGACATCCGATAAGACAAGACAAGATAAATGTTATAGCCCCCATCCAATACGTGGGGAAATGCTCTTGAGCAAACAACAGACATAACATCTCATTCACAGAATTCATACATTGCCTATTGCACAATTCCTTATTGCACCTATGGGCCATTCTGGCTCGGACAAAGCTTACTTGTCCGAGACTTACTTGCTTACTATTGCAAAATGCCAATTACATCACTGACATACTACACATTGTAAAAAGAGATGTTTTGAGATCAATTCTGCTGTTAGTATTGGTAAAAAAAGGAAAATGGTCTCTTGTGATGACACTCACAGTTATTCTACATGTTAGAGAGGCATGTCTGTTCTACTACAGAAGGTAACCGTAGTGGTGGAGGTGTCTGTGAGACCTACCTGCCCCTGTCTCCAGCCGGTGCAGCCACATAGTCCGGAGCCGCTGTCACGTTGGTCAGCATGATACCGTCTGCCCCTTTCTTTGACTTCTCCCGTTTGTTGATCATGTGAGTGATCTCTGGGTTGTACTCCTGGAAGGAAGGACGGAAGAAAGGAAGGACAGACGAACGGAAGACAGGGAGCAAGCCATAGTTACCAGTCAAAGCCTGGTTGTTCCTATTCAGTCAATGGGGGAAGTGAATTGAAATGAATTCATACCATGAGTTAAAAGCGATCAATTAAACACATGTCTTGTGAGGCTAACTGGGAAGCGGTGGTTGTGTACCTCAAACTGGGGCCAGTTCATATGCATGCCAGGGCCGTGGTTGTTGCTGAACCATTTCAGGTCCTCCTGTGCGCTGGCAGAGGTGATGGTGCGCTCCAGGTCTCTGTACACTGTGGCGTAGCTGAAGACAGACAGAGATAGACAGCAGTCACACCTCTGTTCTGACACATTCATCTTGACTCGGTGTACTATTATGGTGGTGCCCATCTGGTGGGCCAAGGTGTGTGTGAGTATGGCCCTACCTTTGGTTCTCGGTGAGGTTGAGGTGTCGTTTGATGTCCAACAGCACCTCCCTGAGGAAGCTCAGTCTCTTATCCTCAAACTGCTGACACGTGTCAAACACTGTCTCCATGTTCTCCATGTACTGGGGCGTACACTTCCTCAGCTCATCCAGAGTCTTCTCATACTTCTCCTTAGCCTGCATGGGGAGGATCACACAGTACGTTAACAACGTGTCAGGGATAAACAAGCACACTGGCTGTACAGTTCAGAGCGGAGGGGCCGTTGACCCCTACAAAGTGGGCTTAATATTTGTTGTATTTTAATGTGTCAGGGACCTTTCATACAGGGTATTTTACTGTCAATATTCTGCACATTACAGTGACTTTTCTTTTTCTATTCGGTTAGATCGTTCTAGCCTCTGCATAGCAAGGTCTTTAGAGGCTTGAGGTGACTGAGAAGTGGTGGTGATTGATGTCGACCAAGGTTGAATGATAATTTGTGGCCCTCTCAGTAGTTCTAAGACAGTGTTATTGAACATATGTAATGGTTTGAGCGGGTCAAGGGGTAGCAAGGCTGTGACATCATCCCAGTGGCCTCAGCAGAGTAAAGTCCACTATACTAGTCAATAGGTCCTCTCTGGGCTGTAGATCTTCAACTGGTCAAGAAATACTCCTGGAACTAGTAACGGCAATGAGATGAGAGGCCTCCCTAACATTGACTGTACTTTTGTTTATCCCATGTGTTGTTGTTTTGTGTCGCACTGCTATGCTTTATCTTGGCCAGGTCGCAGTTGTAAATGAGAACTTGTTCTCAACTGGACTACCTGGTTAAATAAAGGTGAAATAAAATTAATTAACAATTAATAAAAAAATAAGGAGGAGGAAGAGGAGGATTGAGCAGGGGAGGGTGTGACCCAGATGAGTCTTAAAATAGCTGGAGTTGATTTGATTCACTCTCTCCTCTCCACTCGCCTTGATTGCAGCTCTCAGTGTGAATACTGATTAGCAGAAAGGACTCTTCACTGTGATGATAGCTGATGTGTGGTAATCAGTGTTCCGGCACAAAATGGCTGTCGTGTCTCAGCCAGGTGGTATGCCTTGGTGGTGGATGTAAGCTCTTACGCCCTGATCTGGGCAGTAGTGGTCTGGGTAGCTCACCTTCTGAGAATCCTGCTTGCACCTGTCCACCTTGTCCAGGAGCTTCTTCTGCTGGTCGGCCGTGACTGAGGCGTCTGCCTTGCTGTTGGCCTCTCTGAATGACGCCACCTTCTCCTCCTTACAAGCCAGGTGGTACGTCTTCTTGGCAGTCTCAAGCTGAGGAGAGAAGAAATTGTATATTTTAGAAGGACATGAACCCGTTGGGGACATCATTTCAATGCAAACGACTTCAAGGTTACAGCAGAGCGTGGTGCATGTGCTGACCCGGACCTCAACGTCAATGACAGCTCAATTTGGGGAAAATGTTACATCACTCTAAGTGTAGTTCTGGTGGTTGCCCCTCACCTCCTTGAGCTTCTTGGCCCATGGTTTCTGGGCCTTCTTGAAGCCCTCCTCTGCCTCTTTGGTTTCCTTGAAGCCTCCCATCATCTGCTTGTGGTAGGAGTCCTTCTGCCAGTTCTTCACCTTCTCAAAGTCATTGTTGACCAGGTTGTTCTTCACATCCTGGTGCAGCTCACTCACCTTCTCAGCCTCTGTCATCACTGCCACCCAGGCCCTCTCCACACTGCCGTACTGGGGTCCTGAGGGAGAGTGAGAAGGGGGAGGTCCATTAGCAATTTTAGAAACAGATTACTCCAGTATTACTTCATGACTAATAGCAGTTTTATTCCATGGCAAAACTGTCTAGAGAAAAGAAGATCCCGCGCATTGCGTTTACGGTACTGACAACACTAGAAAGAGTTTATTATACATTCTAAAATGGGTGGTTCGAGCCTTGAATGCTGATTGGCTGATAGCCGTGGTACAGTATATCAGACCGTATAACCCGGGTATGACGCAACATGTATTATTTTTACTGCTCTAATTACGTTGGTAACCAGTTTATAATAGCAATAAGGCACCTCGGGGGTTTGTGACATATGTGCCTAAGAGCAGCCCTTATCTGTGTTATATTGGCCATACACCACTCCTCCTCAGAGTTTATTGCTTAAAAATATCATGCACCAACTAAGCACAGGCTAATGCCCACGTTGTTTCAATGTCTTTTTTTGGTCTGTTTTTGGTGTGGTCCGGACCGGCCTTGATTTCTAAACCAATCATAGACATCTATGTTTGGTCCAGATTTGGTCCGGTCCGGACTGGCCTTGATTTCAACATCCACAGACGTCCGGTCCGGACTGGCCTATATTTAGCCCAAACATAGACGTCTATGATTGGTTCAGCTTTGTTCGGTCCGGACCAAATCTGAACCAATCATAGAAATCTATGTTTCCCAAGTTTGGAAAGCACAGTACAGCACACTAGTAGAGGAAAGAGGAGTATGTGGCTGATAGTGTCATGTGACAGTGGGTGATGGTGCTGGTAGGTCAAAGTTGAATTCATGGAATATGGGTGTGGTATATTGTATATCTTAAATGTATGCCTACATTTAAGATATAGATCCCTCTTTTCAATATAAATTACCCTTCCATTTCTTGACCAGTTATCTGGGACGGGGATGTAGTTTCAATGTGCCAATTCGTCGGCAAGTTCTCTGCATTTGAAGCTACTAAGCCCATGAAAACTGGTCCGCGAGGTTCTTGATATGTTTAGCAAGCTCAGACTCCATGTCATCAGCTAAGACCTTGTGTGCCTCTCATACATTCTTCAAAAAAAAGGGTTCCGAAACGGTACTCCGGCAGTTACGAGTCAAGACCCCTTGAGGTTCTTGAGAGAACAGCCAAGGAAGTGAGAGAAGGGAATAAGTCCATTCAAGCAGCAGCAAGGGATGGGAAATAGACTGAATGACATTGACCAAAAAAAAGAAAACAAACATGTTCCTGTGAGAAAGAGAAGCTACACCAAGGTGCTATCTAGAACCTAAAACGGTTCTTCGGCTGTCCCCATAGGAGAACCTTTCGAATAACCCTTTTTGGGTCCACATAGAACACTTTTGGGTTCCACGTAGAACCCTCGGTCTCTCACTTCCTTGGCTGCTCGCTCAAGAACCTCAAGGGGGGCTAGACCTCTGCTTGTTTTACGTTTGTATGCACGGGACATGCTGATGTCTGCTCTGTAACAATAAAAATACACTATCTTGAGTTCATATGCATGACACATTGCAAAAACATTATGCATGTGAATAAAACTGACAAAATGTAAAAATCATTTGTATGGGGTATGGTGGCCATTGGCTCAACGGTTTCCGAGAAACAAGGGGTGGCTCAATTGACCCTTTGGTTCAACTTACCCCACTTTCCCCCTACAGTAAAGAAAAGATTAGTATAGTACAATACAGTACAGCACAGCAGAGTACAGTAAATAAAGAAAAGTAAAGTTCAGTACAGCTCAGCACAGAAGAGCATAGTACACTATAATGTACTGTATTGTAACGTACTTTAAAGTACTGTATTGTACTCAACTGTACACTACTGTACTCTACTCTACTGAATTAAACTGTACTGTGCCGTACTGTACTGTACTCTATCGAATTAAACTCTACTGTACCGTACCGTACTCTACTGAATAAAATGTACCGTACCATGCTGTACTCTACTGTGCTCTACTGTACTGAACTGTGCCATACTGTACTCTACTGTGCTCTACTGTACTGAACTGTGCCATGCTGTACTCTACTGTACTGAACTGTGCCATACTGTACTCTACTGTGCTCTACTGTACTGAACTGTGCCATACTGTACTCTACTGTGCTCTACTGTACTGAACTGTGCCATACTGTACTCTACTGTGCTCTACTGTACTGAACTGTGCCATACTGTACTCTACTGTACTGAACTGTGCCATACTGTACTCTACTGTGCTCTACTGTACTGAACTGTGCCATACTGTACTCTACTGTGCTCTACTGTACTGAACTGTGCCATACTGTACTGTTCAAACCTGTGAAACATAGTGTAGATGTCTGTGTCTCGTTCAGATTTGGTCGGGTCCGGGCTGACCAGATTTGTACTTGTTTGGGGGCGGAGCTCATTCATGAATAATAATAGTTATTACAGTCAGTGCATTCAATTACAGAAGACGAACAACAACATAAACAGTCGTCGCAAGACAAATATATGTCTGTAACCGTTACTGAGAATGTTATTGCAGTTGAAGTGGGCTGTTGGTTCATTCTGTAGGCTGCAAGGAGAGGGTAAAGAGGCGGCAGGACTGCTGACGGCAGCGTATGAAAAGTCACAATACCACGGCCTCAACACACGTTCTCAGCAGCCTTCACTATCCCATACAGTTCACCAAGAAAAGAAGACTAACAAATAACCTTTGGTATTCACCTCTGAACTCATCGGCCTGTATCTTAGCCCTAACCTGGATAGAAGAGAATAGACCACCAAGCACACTCCTCTGTACAGACTCTACCTCAGGCCTACAAACACTGGACGAAGGTCACATTTTATTTGTCACGTGACGAATGCAACAGGTGTAGACTTTACTGTGAAATGCTTGCTTACGTGCCTGTCCCAGTGAGTCAGAGTTAACAAATAATAATACAAAGGAAAATAGTAACACAAGAGGAATAAAATATCCAAGAATGGAGCTATATACAGGGAGTATCAGTACCAGATCAATGTGCAAGAGGTACGAGGTATTTGAGGTAGATACTGTATGTACATGAAGGCAGGGTAAAGTGACTAGGCATCAGGATAGATATTAATAAGAGTAAAATAAAGAACAGAGTAGCAGCAGCATATTATGAGTGCAAAAGTGTGTGCGCGTGTAGTTGTCTCTGTTTGTTTGTGTTGTGTCGGTATCCATGTGTGTGTGTTTGTGTTTGTGGTGTGTTGGTATGAGTGTTTGTGTTGCGTGTGTGTGTGTACATATGTAGTGAATGTGAATGTGTGTGGGTTTTGCGTGAGAGTGTTTTATTAGTCAGCAGTCTCATGGCTTGTAGATAAAAACTGTCTCTGAGTCTGTTGGTATCAGACCTCATGCTCCGATACAATTTCCCTGACGGTAAGGAATTGAACAGCTTGTAGCTGGGGTGTGTGGGGTCCTTGATGATGCTGCGGGCCTTCCTCAGGCACCGTTTCGAGTAGATGTCCTGGATGGGTGGGAACATGGTTCCAGTGATGTACTGGGCCATCTTCACCAGCCACTGGAGGGCCTTGCGGTCGTGGACAGAACAATTCCTGTACTAGGCTGTGAGGCAACCTACCAGGATGCTCTCGGTGGTGCAGCTGTAGTATTTGGAGGACCCGGGGTGGCATGGCCAATTTCTTCAACTGCCTTAGGAGGTAGAGATGCTGTTGCGCCCTCTTGACAAGAGTGGTGGTGTTGTTGGTCCATGTCAAGTTCTCAGTGATGTGCCGGGGAACTTATTAAAACTGCAGTCCCGTTGATGTGGATCTTGGAATGTTCCATCCTCTGCTTCTTGAAGTCAACAATTAACTCCTTTGCTTAATTTGACGTTGAGGGAAAAGTTGTTGTCCTAGCACCACATTGCCAGTTCACTTACTTATTTTCTATAGGCTGACTCGTCGTTGTTGGTTATCTGGCCTACAACCGTGGTGTCAGCAAACGTGATGATGCAGTTGGTGTCGTACAAAGCCATGCAGTTGTGGGTGAACAGAGAGTACAGTAGAGAGCTGTGGACACCACTGGGGGTCCATGTGTTAAGAGTTAGTGTGGAGGAGGTGCTGTTGCCAATCCTCACAGCCTGTGGTCTGCCGTTCAGGAAGTCCAGGTTCCAGTTGCAGAGGGTGGTGTCCAGACCCAGGGCTCTGAGCTTGGTGTCGAGCTTGAAGGAAATGCTGAAAGGTAGTCAATGAACAGCATTCTCACATAGGTGTTAATCTTGTCCAGATGTGTTATGGCTGTGTGAATAGTGTTGGAAATGGCATGTTCCATGGATCTGTTGGAGCGGTAGGCAAATTGGAGTGGGTCCAGTGTGTGGACTATGACCAGCCTCTCAAAGCACTTCATGTTGACCGGGGTGAGTGTGACAGGGGGATAGTCATTTGGGCATGTCATCTTTTCTTGGGCTCTGGGATGGTGTTCTCCTTGAAGCAGGTGGAGATTTCAGCCTGGGACAGGTTGAAGATGTCAGAGAAGACGCCCGACAGCTGTTCAGCACACACTGGACGCGGCCAGGGATGCCACCTGGGCTGGCGGTTTGGTGAGTATTCACTCTTTTGAGAGTTTTCCTCACATCAGCCTCAGAGAGCGAAAGCACTTGATAGTCCGGAGCAGAGACAGTCTTCCAACATGCCTCTGTATTGTCTGCCTCAAAACGAGCATAGATGTGTTAAGCTTGTTTGGGAGGGAGGCTTCGGTGGGCACCACAAAGCTGGATTTGCCTTTGTAGTCTGTGATAGTCTGTAGTCCTTGCCACATGCATCGCGAGTCTGAGTTGTCGAACATCAATTCAAGTTTGAGTCTGTATTGTCTTTTTGCGTCCCTAATGGATTTACCTGCTTGCCTTGTACACGTTGCGCACCACAGAGTCATCGGGGTTCATTCAGCTGACATTGAATGCTGCAGTACGGGCTCTCAGCATGGAACGGATATCGCCGTTCGTCCAGGGTTTTTGGTTGGGGTATGTCTGGACTGTTATTGTGGGTACAACATCATCAACACATTTCCTAATGAAGCCTGTGACTGAAAATGTATATTCCTGAATGATGATTGATGAGTCCTGGGTGGAGTAATCTTTGAGCATATTACAATCAGTATTCTCAGAACAGTCCTGCAACATTGAGTGTGCATCCTTTGTCCAGCGCCATACTATTCTCGGTGTTGGTGGCTCCCTCTTGAGTTGCTGCTTGTAGGCGGAGAGTAGGGACAGAGAGACGTGATCTGATTGGCCGAAGTGGGGGCGGGGGATGGCTTTGTACGTGTCACAGATGTTTGCATATACAGTACATGGTCGTTTTTTTTTCTTGTGGGGCAGAATAAGTGTTGATATTTTGGATAATTTTTTTAAGAACGGTGCTTGGTTAAAGTCACCCACGACAATAAAGACTGCTTCCAGGTGATAGGATTCTTGCTGACTAATGATCTTGTACAATTTGCTGAGTGTTGCGTTTGCTTGTGGCAGTATGTACACAGCTGTGATAATAGCACACGTGAATTCCTTTGGCATATGGTGGGGTCGGCATTTTAGCATCAGAAACTCCAGGTCGGGTGAACAGGAGCTCGAGATGTTTTCAACTTCAGTACACCAGGAATTGTTGATGATGAAACATACCCCTCCCCCTACTTTATTATATATTTGTAAATTTTTTACATTTATATTATTGTTTTACCTTTATTTAACTAGGCAAGTCAGTTATTCAGCTTTGTTCAATTGTATTCTTCATACTATAAAATAATATAAAATAATGCCATGGAATTCTAAGCAAATCTTATCTGCTAAATGAACTAGTGTAGCCCATAGCCATATGGCATAGCCAGATGAGGACCTAACATCAGGACAACTCAGAGTATGCTATTCTGTCCTTCTGAAATAGACTACATTTTCCTCATATCATGCTTTTTTAGACCTGTCTAAAATAAATAATGGATTTATTGTGAAGGTGTAGGCTATATTACATGGATTTATTATACTTTTTAAAATGTAGATGTTCCAAAGGTCTGCATCAGTGGCTTGTAGGCTGTGTGGATGCCAGGAGATGCTAAAAGTGTTTATGCTAATTAACGGTCAATTACCTTGAGACCAGCAGTTATTTGCTTGACAGTCACCAGCTGATGAAATTTCGTGACCGCCACAGCCCTAGTCCAGAACAAACTGTAATTCACTCAGCAATCATTTCCTTCCTCCATTCCCATAGGGTGGCGCACAATTGGCCCAGCGTCGTCCGGGTTAGGGGAGGGTTTGGCTGGGGTAGGCCATCATTGTAAATAAGAATTTGTTCTTAACTGACTTGCCTAGTTTAAATAAAGGTTAAATAAATCATTTTTAGATTACAGTGCAAAGTGTAGAACACCTCCATAGTCTCCAACATACCCAGTAGGCCCAGTAGGTGGCGGTACTGCACCTAATATTTGTATGCACCACCATAAAACCCCAACGAAGAAGAAAAGTAGGTTGGACTACTTTAAACATCATTGCTGCCAGTTTGAAAGCTTTTGAAAAAGCTAACATAAGTGCATGTGACAGAAGGGAGCAATAATACATATTATATGTTGTAATCTTTGGTTGGCTCCTCTTTCCGAGATTAAATGAATTAGAAAATGATTATTGTGATATAATGCTTACTTCATTGAGCATGTACAATATGTGCAGTTGAAATTTGACATAGAACCAATTACCAAAACATATGTATTTTCAATGTCTGTAAATTATGTTTTTTCAACTTTCATTCAGAACCGAAAATTTCAACGTCCGGAAAATAAGTATTTTCAACATCCAGAAAATGTGTATATTTTGACCTTTTATTCTGAACCTAAAATGAACATAACTTCAACGTCTGGGAAATACGTCTTTTAGACATCTTTTTTTTTGCTAACTGGGCACCAACAGGTGGCAGTAACTCTCCAAAGCACTGTGAGCTGCTGGGTTTGTGTCTCCCCTCCTTCCCTCGTACCTTTATCCACCAGCTGTCTCCATCTCTTGGACCAGTCGGTCAGCTGCTGGCTGTAGGCCTTCTCAATTTTGGCTCGCTCTTGTATACAGTTCATCAGGTCATTGCAGAGCCTGTGGCCGTCATCAATCCGCTTCACAGCACGCTTGTAGTTCCCCACCTTTCATGGGGACCAGAATGAGAGGCATATCAATTACATTCAACACATTCCACCTTAAAAGCCGATTTATGGTAATTACGAAATCTACATTGGCTGTGAAGTATTTACTGTGATGCGGCCTCTGCAGAAGTCAGGGCATTCATACTTCTTGCGCTTCGCGGAACAGAGCTATTTTGAAGGAAGCCTCCGGATGTTCTGAAATTGCGGCACACCCTCCATACGGAGCGCATTGCCGAATCAAGCATAAATCGTCTTTAAGAATGTGGCGTGCCACCTTAAAGCTAGAATCCTTATCCCAGTGGGCATACAATATGTTAAATATGTATTTTTCTGGTTGGAATCTGGTCGGGACGTCTTATAACCAGATCACAAACAGATTAAGATGTCTTTTACATGATGCCTTTTTCTGTTTTTTGGTTTACATCTGATTGAACTACTGACCAGTTATCTAAATTAATCGACTCCAATCTATATAAACATGTGCTTAGTGTTTGTGGGCTATGCACCCATTGGATATAAGATACTAGAACTATTACAATGATTCAAATTGGAGTAATGTTCTTTTTCTGCAGGGTTTGCGTTATTCAGCTTAGCACAGTTAGCAAACAACAGCTGTCAGAGCGCACCAAAGTGGGTAAAGGTCTCGCGGCAACATACTGGGCTCGGGCCTATTCCATTTGAGACTCGGGGTACTTGGCATGGACTCGGACTCGGAGGGCTTCATGTGGGCAGAGCTCTTCCCGAGTCCGGCAGAATCATATTACTCTGGCTAATGGTACTCCGGCCGAGTGCACTTCAGCTCATCCGGCCCGATTAACTTTTTCAGGGTTAGGGCCATTTGAGTTTTTTATTCAGCAGGTGATGAAATACAAAAAAGAAAAAAAAAGAAATGTGATATATTTAACCTTTATCGAATTTGCTAGGTCATTAAAAGCTAAACTGTGGGACAGTCTATGCGATCCTAAAGCTATCAGAGATGGTCCCTAATTTAGAGAATCTCTGATGGTATAAATGCTTTTGCTAGGCCATTGTAGGGTTTTTCGTAGTTGCTGTCCACCTAATTGAAAAGTGCACATTCACCTTCCATAACGTTTGTTCTAGGCTACCAGCATGTAAGATAAAAATGCTCAATAATACAGGATAACCTTACAAAAATGCACGGCCGTTAAAATGCAGTAAAACTGTGGTACAATGAAATAATGGTTGTTTTATTAATGGCATCTGGTAGCTTACTGTGTGTGTTGGCTTCTAATGGTCATATTTAGTCTGTTAGCCAATTACACTGTTTATTGTGCTGCACATTTTCTTCTGTTCAACTGAATGCAATTTTGATGTTCAATTATGACTAACTACATTTATATTTTCATAATTTAACAAATAACACATAGGCCTATGTATTTTATTTCAATATCCTACTACAATTTACAAGGGTTTACAAAACCCTTTTTTTAATCAATAATTAGTCAAATATTATTGCACCTGAATTTGACCTTGTGTCACGTTCCTGACCTGTTTTCCCTTGTTTTTGTATTTGTTTAGTATGGTCAGGGCGTGAGTTGGGGTGGGCATTCTATGTTGTGTGTCTAGTTTGTCTGTTTCTGTGTCCAGCCTAATATGGTTCTCAATCAGAGACAGCTGTCAATCGTTGTCCCTGATTGAGAATCATATATAGGTGGCTTGTTTTGTGTTGGGGATTGTGGGTGGTTGTTTCCTGTCTCTGTGTTTGTGGTCTGCACCAGATAGGACTGTCTCGGCTTTCACGTTTGTTATTTGTTAATGTTCATCGTTTATCATCTTATTAAACATGTTGAACAATAACCGCGCTGCATTTTGGTCCTCTCCTTCATCCCAGGAAGAAAGCCGTTACACCTTGAAAATATGACTATTATATTTTCCCTTAAAGTTTTTAAGCAATTAACATAATGTGTGCAGTAATTGTATTTTCATTTTAGTAGCTAAATAAGGAGGTAGGCATATTTCAGTAGCTAAATGAGGATAAATAAGGCATAAAACTTGGTTTGGAATCTGTGCCTTGCGTGCAGCAATGGATCTCTAATCTGCTAAATGGTAGTCCCTGTTCTCCTGCATTCTTGTTTTACTTTTGTAAGTAAAGCAGTGGTTTGTTGGGGAGAAGAACATCAAGGAAACTGCTGACAGATTGAATAGCTAGCTTACGTTAGCTAACTTAGCTGGCCAATTTTAGCTAGCTAACATTGGCTAATCTGGCTAATCCTCCATGGACATGGTACATTTACATGTGTACCTGTTGTGGCCATTGGTTGTACCTAGCTAGCTTTTTGATATCTGTTTAGTTAGTGACAGTAATTGTATGTGTTTGTGAATATTGTCATGTCAACATTTTGCCATGCTAGCTGTGTGTGTGTGGGAGAGAGATGGTTAATGAATACACATATAGGAAACATTGATTGTGTGTGTGAGAGACATTGTAAGCTGGCCTAATTCTTGAAACGTGTACCCCCAATGTGGATGTGAAGTTTTTCTTGATTCATCAGGTATTTTTGTGAAGTTTGTATTTGTATTTGACAATACAATACATTTTGCCTATCCCTGATCCCGCTCAACATTAATTCTAACAATACACCTCTCATTTACATTTTACATTACATTTAAGTCATTTAGCAGACGCTCTTATCCAGAGCGACTTACAAGTTGGTGCATTCACCTTATGATATCCAGTGGAACAACCACTTTACAATAGTGCATCTAACTCTTTTAAGGGGGGGAGGGGGTTAGAAGGATTACTTTATCCTATCCTAGGTATTCCTTAAAGAGGTGGTGCCTCTCAACTGCCTATTTCAATTCCTGATTATTTTTTGTAAACAGGAATCTTCTAGTTTGGAAGGAAGGATGGAGGAGGGAACAAAGGGAAGGAGTAGATTAGTTATCCAGCCTGCTGACTAAGAAATGTAAATAGTCTATGTTTTGCTGTCTCTCTCTCTACGTCTGTCTGTCTGACGCAAGATTGCTGAGGGGCAACATAGTCAATGTACTTGCTATTCTAAGTCTAACTTAGTGAAGACCTTAGGTAATGGTTAATTATGATTAGTCTCAGTCTTTATAGCTCTTGAAACATGTCAATGACCTGATGCGAGGGGAGAATCTCGATGGCATACACCTCGCGCCTCTGTCCTCTCTCCTCGCCTCATTCTCAAAACCCTTTGGAGGAAAAGGTCTGAGGGGAGGAACCTCTGGCTTTCTCATCCAATGGGTTTTGAGAAGGAAGTGAGGAGAGAGGACACAAAGAGTATGAAATTTAGATTCTCCCATGGCCTCTACAGCAGTGCTTGGCCACACACTCAGTTAGCAGTGACCTATTCTGCCACATCCCATGGAAAGGAGTGAGCAGAACCACCCCTCCTTACATCCATTTTTTCTTAGCATCAGGTCTCACTGAGACTGGATTCCCCAAGAGACATGCTATTCGGCTGATGAAGCGCAAGAAGAATGTTATGCCGGGTGTAGCGAAATGCTTGTGTTCCTAGCTCCAACAGTACAGTAATATCTAACAATACACAACAATACACACATCTAAAAGTAAAATACTGGAATTAAGAAATATATAAATATTAGGATGAGCGATGTCGGAGTGGCATTGACTAAAACACTGTAGAATAGAATACAGTATATACATATGAAATTAATAAAGCAATATGCAAACAAGTGTGCAGAATGCAGATAAGAGGAATAGCTTTGCCAATTACACCCATTTCTAACAATGTTTGTGGCAGGAATGATATGACAAGCACAGCTTTTGAAATATATAATATTGGATTGTCTCTTTGTCTCTTTACACATACTTCCATTTTTTTGCATTTACCTTTCTTATTTTAAGACTGCCAAGCTGTACTCAATTGGGGGAAACTCTGTCCGGGACAGTGTCCACAGGATTATGGGATGGTGTGTTTATAAAAAGTGATTTTATCAAGCATAACTTGACCATTTAGAGATGAGTAAAATACTGTCATTATCCAACGACTGTCTAATTTTGATATTCTCTTTCTTAAAATGTTTCAGATTGATGACCAATGAATTAATGTCCCACTTCAATATGAAGGGACAGAGGAGCAAACATGCCTTTGCACACGAGCAAGAAGGCCTTTGCTACCACTCGTGTGTCTTCCATTGTAGTTGGTAAGTAAATGTGAGCTGTTAAGACATTTGACATAGACAATGACATTTTCTTTGTAGATTCTCTTAAAGATATTTTACTGTGCGTTACTGTTCTGTTGTGTCCTGCATGCCCACATTATGCCAATCGTACATTTTTTTATTTTATTATTACGCTTAAAGAAAGTGTCATGAAAAGCCAGAAACCTCAGGAGGTTGATGTGTTGCAGGCCCCTGGAAAGTCCTAAAATATACCCCTGATCGCCACGGTGGAGGAGGATGCAAAGTATGTGTATGAGCAAATTGCTCTTTTTAGAAGCCATCTCTAACCTGTAACTGCCACAAACTTCTTCAACTAGTACCATGGAAATACTTTAAGCCAGCTGAGTCCACAAAGTTTCTTCAACTAGTACCATGGAAATACTTTAAGCCAGCTGAGTCCACAAAGTTTCTTCAACTAGTACCATGGAAATACTTTAAGCCAGTTGAGTCCACAAAGTTTCTTCAACTAGTACCATGGAAATACTTTAAGCCAGTTGAGTCCACAAAGTTTCTTCAACTAGTACCATGGAAATACTTTAAGCCAGTTGAGTCCACAAAGTTTCTTCAGGAATTGCCTTTTCTAGTTTTCTTTTAAAATGTCAAATTGATCAAGTTTTAATGCACCGATTCTATTTACTGCATATCAATACCAGTCTTCAAGAGGGCCACTACACTCCAGATCACCTTCTGTGCTCAGAGGTCTTTGATGAGGATCTACCCCATCACACTGCTTTTATAAATCATTAATACAATTTTAAAAAATGCGTCTTTATATACTCTGTATCCCAGTCTTTCTATGCATGTGCTTTCTTTGGGTGAATTTTGAAACAATTAGGGACAGATCAAAATTGACTGGGGGGAGGGTTGACCCAAAATAGGGGAGGGTTGTGTGGTTTAGGGGTAGGGTTGTGTGATTTTTCTTTTTTTGGGGGGGGGGGGGGGGGGGGGGTAGTTTGTTTTTTCCCTGGTTGACATATGCTCTTCTGTTCATATTTTCCCTATAAACAATGGCTTGACTTACTTTTGATATTACCCTAATAAACTTTTGTGAAGGTTTGGTATGGTGTCACTATAATTAAGCTTTAGCTACTGCAGGCGTATGATATGAAGGCAGTGCACCCTAGGGCTCCAACTGACTCCGACAGTTGAACTTGAGGTGAGGAAGTCTGTTTCAGGCCTACCAGAGTTACTCCTATAATCTAACAATATAGTGCTTATCTTTATGCAAAATATTCGGATCGAAAATTAACAAATGACTCTCCTTCTGTACGTCTATATCTGTATTGCAGACGCAGTAGCCACCTGGCAAAAATAAATGAATGTCGGTGTCATAGCATGCCACCGGCATATCTCTCTCTGTGGGGTTAGGCCTAAACTTCTCTTCCTTTATATAGGCTATATGTATTTATTGAAATATGAATATCATACAGTGGACACCTAAGCCTACAGGCCTTTGCATGCAATGCTCTGATACATTTAGTGCTCAAATCTTTGAACTCTGAGGTGGACAATTATTGTTTTAGGAAAGTATCCTAAAACTCCCCCAAAAAATGTGGTTATAAAGTTTTGCATATGCTACACATTGAAACACAAGGAATAGTGTTTTTGTAATTTGTTATAAGGTGTTTTTAAGGACACGTAAATGTGATTCATTTGGCCAACATCCCTCGTTTATTGATGGCGCTGGCAGGTTGGATCAAAGCACGCATTTCTCAAATGTCCGGTCAATTAAAATCTTCCCTGTCATGTTGTCCGGTGCAAAATTTTCCTGAAGGAAACTCTGAAATGGCATATTGTTTTTCTGAAGATTTTAGAATCTTCACATGAAAATCTGTCGCCAATTGGATGGAAACCTAGCTATAGACACCCTAAAGGCTATAGACACCCTAAAGACTCTAGAAAGTACGATAGTTCAGTGTCGCTTTGATTATGCCTGCACATCGTGGTTCACCAGCAGCCCTAAACATCTAAAGAATGAGCTACCAGCCAAACAAATTTAGAAGAATTGTACTTAAACTCTCCCCTCAGATGAGTATCTGAAGGTGGACATTTTTATTCTATCTATGTAATGTGTCTGTATCTATGTAATTGGGACCACGACGGAAATAAGTCCCAGACTTTTTTTGTGCAATCCAGGTCAAAATCTTTGTATATATGTATTTTTTAACTGACAAATAAAATCCATCAATCAATTCAAATGTGCAGCGGCCAATTGATGAATGGAAAGCGACATCTGTTACAAAACACCAAAACATTTAATGACATTCGGGGAAAATATGGCATCAAAATGTTGACAATCCGATTTCTCCCTAGCTGATCATTGTCTGCAGCCGGCTCTGATCATAGTGTAACGAAACAGGCAGGGAGAGTGAGCTTGTCTGTGGTGGTCGGCGAACCCTCAACCTTCTGGCCTGTAGCCCTGCGTGGCATCGACTGTGCCACAAAAGCATGCTGAAGTGGAAAAGCCGATATCCACGTTTATAAACACAGGGTCGCGACAGTTATTTTTTATTTGTGGTCGTAAACATTATTTTGAATTAATTCTATGGGGGAGGGTGTTACAATCATGTGAAAATATTTTTTACTTTGAGGTGGGGGGTGCATTTTTTTTTATGACACCTTGAGTTGGACCAGCCCCTCCCTGCCAGTATATTTTGATCTGGCCCTTACTTTATGCAGATGTAAAAAAAAAAAAAATGTTGTAGATTTGTTTTTGCCATTGCTTGATCGATTTTAAAAGTAAGAATATGTTGTAGATTTAAACTTTATTGGTGTCTATGGAAACAAATTGAAATGTAATGAACAACGTTTTCAATATCCACATTTAGGATTTATGACCAGCTAGGCAGATAGAGATTACAATTATGACCAACTGGTCGTATGGCGGTCAAAAAAACATGTAATTCTGGTCAGTAAAAATACTTCCATTTTCAACTAGTTTGCTACCAGAATAAGACGTCATATAAAGACGTCATACTGACGTTCCCGTCACCTGTCAAACGTGTAATCTACAGCAGCAGTAGCCCCTAGAGTGGGATACTGTATCATACACACACACACACACACACACACACACACACACACACACAATCCCTCTACAACCGCAGCCCTAGTCAGCGGCCTGTCACGCTGCCAGCTCTGCCGCAAAGCCATAGGAGGGTGATGCAGTGATTGCAGAGTGTGGACACCTTGGTTACTGGTTCAAATCCCAGTTCCACTTAAAGGGATGCCTGTTTGACTTCACATGAATGTATCTCTGTAGGCAAACAGTTGTGGTCTGTTCTCACCTCCCAGAAGCTGTCTGTGCCATCCTCCTGGCTGGCCGACTCATCGTAGACGCCCGACATGATCCTAGAGGGCTTGAGGAGGTTGTGGGAGTCTGCAGCAGAGTCACGGTCGTCATGCACTGAAGGGAGGAGAGAGAGGATCGTCAATAATAGCAATACAATGTGATCAGTTGCTTTTATCCAAACTACAAAGAAATATGCAAAGAGCCATTTCAGAGACTGCGTGTGGGAATTGAAAACCAACTATTTAAGTGGTCCATGTGAACATAATGTTCCCTTTCTTTCATAATATCATGAAAGGTTATTCAGATGTAGAAGATGTGAAAGAACTAATGACAGAAGAGCAACAGAAAACAACAGTTGTATTCAGTTACTGTCCTCCCTCAGTCCCTTCGAATTCAGAGATACAGTAGGCAAGCTACCAGTTTCAAATACAGGAGGTAGTACAGGAGGTAGTATTAAGTAAGTGATCAAGTTGCTCATCCTGAGAATGGACACAGACATTATCTGTTAATAAAGCACTGTTTGTCTGTTAATAAAGGAATCACTGATGTGGCCCCTTTCATTATGGAGGAGTTTCCTGACAGGTGAAACTGAACGTTTTTTAAATGTTCTGAAAACAGAAGTGAAAATGTTGCCTGTTCTGGGAACTAAACTGTTTAGGTTGCAGGGGGGTTCTGAGAACATTTTACTATGGTTCCTTGAAAGTTTTCCTGTGAGGTTTTATTAACGGTCTGAGAAAGGAAATTATAGGTTATTTGAAGGTATTAAATAAGGTTCTGAGAACATTCCCTACGTGTTGTGATTGTTTTAAGCAGAATTTAAAGGTAATTTGGATAGCTTCCTTGAAAGTTGGCGCTGGAGAAGAAGGCAGACGTTTTACGTGCCCCCAACCGATTTTGCTTTTTTGTTTGTTTATTTGCAAGTCATTTTTTAAACTTATTTTGTACATAATGTTGCCGCTTCCGTCTCTTATGACTGAAAATAACTTCTGGACATAAGGACTGCGATTACTCACCACGGACTGGCAGAATTCTTTTTTTCCTTTAACGAGTCTGACGAGCCCGATGTGAACGATATACTGCTTTCTCGGGAACAGGCCCAGATCCACGGAATTTGCGTGAAGAAGAGGCAGAGAAAAAGGGGCCAGAGGGCGGGCTGCCTTCTGAGAATTTGTAGGCGATCGAATAAACCCCCACTTCTTTCCATTCTGCTAGCAAACTTGCAATGTTCGGAGAATAAAATAGATGACCTACGCGGAAGATTAAACTACCAACGGGACATTCAAAACTGTAATATCTTATGCTTCACAGAGTCGTGGATGAACGACGACACTATCAACATACAGTTAGCTGGTTAAAAGCTTCACCGGCAGGATAGGTCAGCGGTGTCTGGTAAGACAAGGGGCGGCGGACTATGTATTTTTGTAAATAACAGCTGGTGACAATATCTAAGGAAGTCTCACACTATTGCTCGCCTGAGGTAGAGTATCTCATGATAAGCTAAAGAACACACTATCTACCTAGAGAGTTTTCATCTGTATTTTTAGTAGCTGCTAACATACCACCACAGTAAGAGGCTGGCACTGAGACAGCTTTGAATGAGCTGTATTCCACCATAAGCAAACAAGAAAATGCTCACTCAGAGGCAGTGGTCCTAGTAGCTGAGGACTTTAACGCATGGAAACTTAAATCCGTTTTACCAAATTTCTATCGGCATGTTAAATGTGCAACCAGAGGAAAAAGAACTCTGGACCACCTATACTCCACACACAGAGATGCATACAAATCTGACCATAATTCTATCCAGCTGATTCCTGCATACAAGCACAAATTAAAGCAGGAAGCACCAGTGACTCGATCAATAAAAAAGTGGTCAGATGAAACAGATACTAAGCTAAAGGACTGTTTTGCTAGCACAGATTGGAATATGTTCCGGGATTCCTCCGAAGGCATTGAGGAGTACATCACATCAGTCATTGGCTTCATCAATAAGTGCATCGATGACGTCGTCCCCACAGTGACCGTACGTACATACCCCAACCAGAAGCCATGGATTACAGGCAATATCTGCACTGAGCTAAAGGCTAGAGCTGCTGCTTTCACGGAGTGGGACTCTAACCCGGAAGCTTATAAGAAATCCCGCTATGCCCTCCGACGAACAATCAAACAGGCAAAACATCAATACAGGACTAAGATCGAATTGTACTACACTGGCTCTGACGCTCGTCGGATGTGGCAGGGCTTGCAAACCATTACAGACTACAAAGGGAAGCACAGCCGAGAGCTGACGGTGACACGAGCCTACCATACAGGCTAAACTACTTCTATGCTCGCTTCGAGGCAAATAACACTGAAACATGCATGAGAGCACCAACTGTTCTAGAAGACTGTGTGATCAAGCTCTCTGCAGCGAATGTGAGTAAGACCTTTAAACAGGTCAACATTCACAAGGCCACTGGGCCAGATGGATTACCAGGACGTGTACTGCGACCATGCGCTGACCAACTGGCAAGTGTCTTCACGGACATTTTCAACCTCTCCCTGTCCGAGTCTGTAATACCAACCTGTTTTAAGCAGACCACCATAATGCCTATGCTAAAGAACACTAAGACTAACCTGCCTAAATGACTACCGACCCATAGCACTCATGTCTGTAGCCATGAAGTGCTTTGAAAGGCTGGTCATGGCTCACATCAACACCATTATCCCAGAAACCCTAGACCCACTCCAATTTGCATACCACCCCAACAGATCCACAGATGATGAAATCTCTATTGCACTCCACACTGCCCTTTCCCACCTGAACAAAAGGAACACCTATGAGAGAATGCTATTCATTGACTACAGCTCACCATAGTGACCTCAAAGCTCATCAATAAGCTAAGGACCCTAGGACTAAACACCTCCCTCCGCAACTGGATCCTGGACTTCCTGACGGGCCTCCCCCAGGTGGTAAAGGTAGGTAACAACACATTCACCACGCTGATCCTCAACACAGGGGCCCCTCAGGGGTGCGTGCTCAGTCCCCTCCTGTACTCCCTGTTCACTCATGACTTCACGGCCAAGCACGACTCCAACCCCATCATTAAGTTTGCCGATGGCACAACAGTGGTAGGCCTGATCACCGACATTGACGAGACAGCCTATAGGGAGGAGGTCAGAGACCTGGCCGTGGGGTGCCAGGACAACAACTTCTCCCACAACGTGATCAAAACAAAGGAGAGGATTGTGGACTACAGGAAAAAGAGGATTGAGTACGCCCCCATTCTCATCGACGGGGCTGCAGTGGAGCAGGTTGAGAGCTTCAAGTTCCTTGGTGTCCACATCACCAACAAACTAAGATGGTCCAAGCACACCAGGACAGTCGTGAAAAGAGCACAACAAAACTTATTCCCCCTCAGGAGACTGAAAACATTTGGCATGGGTCCTCAGATCCTCAAAAGTTTCTACATCTACAATATTGAGAGCATCACCACCTGGTATGGCAACTGCTCGGCCACCGACCGCAAGGCACTACAGAAGGTAGTGCGTACGGCCCAGTACATCACTGGGGCCAAGCTTCCTGCCATCCAGGACCTCTATACCAGGCGGTGACAGAGGAAGGCCCTTAAAATTGTCAAGGACTCCAGCCACCCTAGTCATAGACTGTTCTCTCTGTTACCGCACGGCAAGCGATACCGGAGCGCCAAGTCTAGGTCCAAGAGGCTTCTAAACAGCTTCTACCCCCAAGCCATAAGACTCCTGAACAGCTAACCAAATGGCTACCCAGACTATTTGCATTGCTTCCCCCCCCCACCCCACACACACTCTTTTACACCGCTGCTACTCTCTGTTGTTATCATCTATGCATTGACGCTTTAATAACTCTACCTACATGTACATATTACCTCAACTAACCGGTGCCCCCGCACATTGACTCTGTAACGGTACCCCCCCTGTATATAGTCTCGCTATTGTTATTTTACTGCTGCTCTTTAATTACTACTTACTTTTATTTCTTGTTCCAATCTGTATTTTTTTTTAAACTGCATGGTTGTTTAGGGGCTCGTAAGTAAGCATGTGACTAATACAATTTGATTTGATTTGAATGTTTCAATAAGACTTTTAATAACACTGCTAGCTTAGTTTGGGTGAAACGTTTTGAACTCCAAGCACAGATAGTACACATGGGAATTAATTTGCTTAGTCATTAACCATGCCACATCATGCCAACACATTAATTTTTTTATTGTGGCAGTACCTATGATCTTTTGTTCTCTGTCCATGGAATTTGTCCACTGTGTCACCAGGATGGCGCTTGCATGCCATGTTTGTTTTATGCATACAAAGTTGTTCATTTGATTCTATTCAGACCCCATTTCAAAAGGAATCAATCACTCATTAAGATCCACTGTGGCCAATTATTGTGCTGAAAAGCACTTAATAAGATTAAGGAGAGAGCGTTTTATTGATGCTGAGAACGGAATGTACAGTGGCAAGAAAACGTATGTGAACCCTTTGGAAATACCTGGATTTCTACATAAATTGGTAATCAAATTTGATCTGACCTTCATCTAGGTCACAACAACAGACAAACACAGTCTGCTTAAACTAATAACACACAAACAATTATACATGTTCATTTCTTTACTGAACACACTGTGTAAACATTCACAGTGCAGGGTGGGAAAAGTATGTGAACTGTTGGATTTAATAACTGGTTGACCCTCCTTTGGAAGCAATAACCTCAACCAAACATTTTTTGTAGTTGTGGATCAGACCTGCACAATTGTTAGGAGGAATTTTGGACCATTCCTCTTTACAAAACTGTTTCAGTTCAGCAATATTCTAGGGATGTCTTGTGTGAACTGCTCTCTTGAGGTCATGCCACAGCATCTCAATCGGGTTGAGGTCAGGACTGGGCCACTCCAGAATGCGTATTTTATTATGTTGAAGCCATTCTGTTGTTGATTTACTTCTGTATTTTGGGTTGTTGTCCTTTTGCATCACCCAACTTCTGTTGAGCTTCAATTGGCGGACAGATAGCCTAACATTCTCCTGCAAAATGTCTTGATAAACTTGGGAATTCATTTTTCCGTCGATGATAGTAAGCTGTCCAGGCCCTGAGGCAGCAAAGCAGCCCCAAACCATGATGCTCCCTCCACCATACTTTACAGTTGGGATGAGGTTTTGATGTTGGTGTGCTGTGCCTTTTTTTTTTTATAGGGCAAGGCAGCTCTAACCAACATCTCCAATCTCGTCTCATTGATTGGACTCCAGGTTAGCTGATTCCTGACTCCAGTTAGCTTTTTGCGCGCGCACACACACACACACACACACACACACACACACACACACACACACACACACACACACACACACACACACACACACACACACACACGTTCCCAGTCGTGTGTCTAACCTTGCAGGCAAGGTTAATACACAACAGAATCTGTTCAGTCCCACTGGAGAGCTGAGCCTTGGTTGAGTTAGACAGACAGTGCGTGACGAGCGCTTACTTCTGTTCTGTGGAACACAGAGCTGCCTGCCATACAGCATCCCATTAGATGGGAAACAAGCCCACGCTCAAGGGAGAAGGGAGCACACTGAGAGTGAGTTGAGAGTCAGAGGGTCTATGAAGTGGGGTTGGAGACAAGACGGTGAGTCACTGTGGATTGGAACAAAGATCTGTAGCTCCGTATGGCTTCCAACACTTAATAGTTTCATGCTGTCACACCCTGATCTGTTTCACCTGTCTTGTGATTGTCTCCAACCCCCACCAGGTGTCTCCCATTACCTCATGTGTATTTATACCTGCGTTTTCTGTTCGTCTGTTGCCAGTTCGTCTTGTCCCGTCAAGTCCTACCAGCGTGTTCCCGTGGTTCCTGTGCTCGAGTTTTTGGTTTTCCTAGTCTTCCCAGTTCTGACCTTTCTGCCTGTCCTGATCCTGCCTGCCGTCCTGTACCTGCCTGACTCTGATTTGGATTTGGACTCTTTGCCTGCCTTGACCTACCTTTTGCCTGCCCCTTGTACTGTAATAAACTCGGAGACTCGTACTACCCGCCCCCTGGAGGTCAGGGCCCCTTGGCACGTGCCCTTTGTGACCTGTTGGTATTCGGCCATGATGACTCCTAGTTTAGATAACTGGCTAGACTAATTTATCAAACAAAAAATTGTGAGCTGACATCGCTAATTTAGTAACTGTTAGTGACTGCCATAACAAGAGAAAAATTGCTGATGCCCAACCAGATGTCTAACTTGCACCTTGTATATTCTACTATTCTAACTCTCCATAATAAGTTGAGACTAAGTTCCTGGGGCCCTAAGCGACCACTTATGTCGCTTATACCTGGAGACGGCCCTGCAGGAGACGCTGCGTCCTGCTGCTCTCATCAGATTCCTGCTCATTATATAGAGACAGAAGATATCATCAATTATTCAGCCATACTGTGTAAACAGATAGGAGCGATGACCAACCCTACGTACCTGGAGGCCTCAGCCAGGGCCCTTCAATTCCAACTCATCCCATATAATTTACCATACAGTACACACACACTGACAGACTGAATCATTACCCATAGGCTACACACACTGACAGACTGAATCATTACCCATAGGCTACACACACTGCCAGACTGAATCATTACCCATAGGCTACACACACTGCCAGACTGAATCATTAACCATAGGCTACACACACTGCCAGACTGAATCATTACCCATAGGCTACACACACTGCCAGACTGAATCATTAACCATAGGCTACACACACGGCCAGACTGAATCATTAAGCATAGGCTACACACACTGCCAGACTGAATCATTACCCATAGGCTACACACACTGCCAGACTGAATCATTACCCATAGGCTACACACACTGCCAGACTGAATCATTACCCATAGGCTACACACACTGCCAGACTGAATCATTACCCATAGGCTACACACACTGCCAGACTGAATCATTAACCATAGGCTACACACACTGCCAGACTGAATCATTAACCATAGGCTACACACACTGCCAGACTGAATCATTACCCATAGGCTACACACACTGCCAGACTGAATCATTACCCATAGGCTACACACACTGCCACACTGAATCATTAACCATAGGCTACACACACTGCCAGACTGAATCATTAACCATAGGCTACACACACTGCCAGACTGAATCATTACCCATAGGCTACACACACTGCCAGACTGAATCATTACCCATAGGCTACACACACTGCCAGACTGAATCATTACCCATAGGCTACACACACTGCCAGACTGAATCATTAACCATAGGCTACACACACTGCCAGACTGAATCATTAACCATAGGCTACACACACTGCCAGACTGAATCATTAACCATAGGCTACACACACTGCCAGACTGAATCATTACCCATAGGCTACACACACTGCCACACTGAATCATTAACCATAGGCTACACACACTGCCAGTCTGAATCATTAACCATAGGCTACACACACTGTCAGACTCAATCAGGAGGAATGCTATCTATTCAAATCATTTCTGGTGTTCTGAGGATATTCTAAACCGGCAGATTTGCTCGCAGATGGCCCTACCCATGATACTAGACTATAAACACAGATAGAATGGTAAAGTCCATCACTATGAGCCAGCTGAGTATATGGGTTAGTCTTTATCAGCTTTAGTTCCATTATTCCACTCACTTTTCTATGCAACGTCTTCCACTCTGAAGACTGCAGCAGAGAGACATCCAAGGAGACAACAAAACTCCTGATGTACCCACAAAAGACAATACCCAGCATATTTCACTACCTCTAAAAACCTAAACACTTAATCTACACTGAGTATACCAAACATTAGGAGCACCTTCCTAACACCGAGTTGCCCATTCACCCTCTGAATGGCACACATACACAATCTATGTCTCAATTGTCTCAAGGCTTAAAAAAATGTCTCCTCCCCTTCCTCTACACTGAATGAAGTGGATTTAACAAGTTATATCGATAAGGGATCATAGCTTTCACCTGGATTCACCTGGTCTGTCGATGTCATGGAAAGGCACAGGTGTTCTTAATGTTTTGTATACCCAGTGTATAATCCTCATTTTACCTCGGACTCCTCCTTGTGACATACACCGCCTCCCTCTCTCTCTGTATCTTAATATCGAATCCAGCCTGTCCTCAGAAACCGATCAGACACTAACTAACCGGACCACACCTTCCTACAACAAAACACGGCCATTAAAATGCCCTGGCATGCTCGGGTCTCTACCAACAATGACAGGATACCCTAACCCGTCCCTCCCTGGGAGACTATGCTGATGCTCTGCAGACCCGACTTCACTCCCCAGCTGAACAGAGTTGAAGGGAGCTGTAAATGGCCTAGCTCTCTCTGGCTACACAATCAATGTCCAATAGAGGTGCATGAAGATGGCGGCCCCCATGCACTTAACACAATTTCTTTGTTGTGCTAATTTCGCCTTTTTTTCTATGGTCGTTAGCAGTGTATACATTATCTGGCGACTCCGGGATGCTGACCTTCTAGGCAGAGTTGTAAAGAAAAAGCCATATCTCAGACTGGCCAATAAAAATAAAAGATTAAGATGGGCAAAAGAACACAGACACTGGACAGAGGAACTCTGCCTTGAAGGCCGGCATCCCAGAGTCTGGTGTTTTGCAGGTTGAGACTGGTGTTTTGTGGGTACTGTTTAATGAAGCTGCCAGTTGAGGACTTGTGAGGCGTCTGTGTCTCAAACTAGACACTCTAATGTACTTGTCCTCTTGCTCAGTTGTGCACCGGGGCCTCCCACTCCTCTTTCTATTCTGGTTAGAGACAGTTTGCGCTTTTCTGTGAAGGGAGTAGTACACAGCGTTGTACGAGATCTTCAGTTTCTTGGCAATTTCTCGCATGGAAAAGCCTTAATTTCTCAGAACAAGAATGGACTAATGAGTTTCAGAAGAAAGGTCTTTGTTTCTGGCCATTTTGAGCCTGTAATCGAACCCACAAATGCTGATGCTCCAGATACTCAACTAGTCTAAAGAAGGCCAGTTTTATTGCTTCTTTAATCAGAACAACAGTTTTCAAGTGTGCTAACATAATTGCAAAAGAGTTTACTAATGATCAATTAGCCTTTTAAAATGATAAACCTGGATTAGCTAACACAACGTGCCATTGGAACACAGGAGTGATGGTTGCTGATAATGGGCCTCTGTACGCCTATGTAGATATTCCATTAAAAATCCGCCATTTCCAGCTACAATAGTCATTTACAACATTAACAATGTCTACACTATTGTGTGTAGACATTGTGCTTTTCAAAAACATGCTTTTCTTTCAAAAACAAGGACATTTCTAAGTGACCCCTAACTTTTGAACAGTAGTGTATGTGGTAGTTAGACTATTAACATAATGCAAGAGAACAATGTAGATTGTAGAAAGAGAGGAGCGCACCAAAGCAGCACAAAATGCCAGATCGGGCCTAATGTGTTTTTTTCCCTCTCCAATGTCGGTCGATCATGGGCCTTTTGCAGCGGACACTCTGTTGTCTGTCTTATTGTTTTAAAATCTTAATTTCCATTTTTTCTCCCCGATCCCCATTCCATTTGAATGTGACTTCTTGGCCTAGCTATAGTCTACTCTTTCATGATCAACCATCGAATGAATCTATAGGCCTAACGGATTTCTACCTCAGAAAGTTGTTTGAATCTGAAACTATATTTCAGTAAACTTCTGCAATAAAAGCAGATCACATTCTTCATTTCACCTGTCACATTATTTTACATTAGGAAGCTTACCTTAGTTTCACAGAAAAGTTGAGCCAGTCAAGTGTTTGTAAATAGCTCAATGGAAGAAAGCGGGAGTAGGTGAGTCCAGCTGTGTATTGACAGGGGTCGTATTTTATATTGAAAGTTAACCGTGTGTTTTTGCTTCAACAGAGTGATCAGGGGCGTGCAACTATAGTTTTCCTTCACAGAAAAAACACTAGTGCTACACATTCAGCAGAAAATAGCTTCATTTTCATCAGATGACAAAAGAAGTGCAATGCTATTTGGCTGGCAGCCACACAAGTACATGAAAAAAAGCAAGGTCTTTTTTGCAAAAAACGTAGCATGGTCATCCTATTTATAATGTTTATTATAGAAAGAACATAGACAGCTACATTTCCTAATGTTTTGCTTAACATGAATCTGGCATTTTACCGGAGGAAAGTAGGCTGGCTACACCAAGAAAAGTACTGGAGAAAAGTAGCTACAGTGGGGCAAAAAAGTATTTAGTCAGCCACCAATTGTGCAAGTTCTCCCACTTAAAAAGATGAGAGAGGCCTGTAATTTTCATCATAGGTACACTTCAACTATGACAGACAAAATGAGAAAAAAAAATCCAGAAAATCACATTGTAGGATTTTTAATGAATTTATTTGCAAATTATGGTGGAAAATAAGTATTTGGTCACCTACAAACAAGCAAGATTTCTGGCTCTCACAGACCTGTAACTTCTTCTTTAAGAGGCTCCTCTGTCCTCCACTCGTTACCTGTATTAATGGCACCTGTTTGAACTTGTTATCAGTATAAAAGACACCTGTCCACAACCTCAAACAGTCACACTCCAAACTCCACTATGGCCAAGACCAAAGAGCTGTCAAAGGACACCAGAAACAAAATTGTAGACCTGCACCAGGCCGGGAATCTGAAATAAACTGAATCTGCAATAGGTAAGCAGCTTGGTTTGAAGAAATCAACTGTGGGAGCAATTATTAGGAAATGGAAGACATACAAGACCACTGATAATCTCCCTCGATCTGGGGCTCCACGCAAGATCTCACCCCGTGGGGTCAAAATGATCACAAGAACGGTGAGCAAAAATCCCAGAACCACACGGGGGGACCTAGTGAATGACCTGCAGAGAGCTGGGACCAAAGTAACAAAGCCTACCATCAGTAACACACTACGCCGCCAGGGACTCAAATCCTGCAGTGCCAGACGTGTCCCCCTGCTTAAGCCAGTACATGTCCAGGCCCGTCTGAAGTTTGCTAGAGAGCATTTGGATGATCCAGAAGAAGATTGGGAGAATGTCATATGGTCAGATGAAACCAAAATAGAACTTTTTGGTAAAAACTCAACTCGTCGTGTTTGGAGGACAAAGAATGCTGAGTTGCATCCAAAGAACACCATACCTACTGTGAAGCATGGGGGTGG